>NC_063046.1:39616971-40365721 GCF_018812025.1 Megalobrama amblycephala | reverse complement strand
GTATAGGCTAGGCCTACTAAATTTGATCCACATTGTAATAATTCATTCCCTTGTTTTAGTCAAAACGAGGGAACGAATTTGTTCAAGGAGGCCACGATTTACTAAAATGAGGGAACAAATTAAATAGTAAATTAATTCTTAATTCGTAGACGCGATTTTACAAAAACGAGAGAAGAATTCTTCCTTTGTGGCCACGATATGGCCTAGGGCCTATATTTTTGTCTGCATAAAAGATGTTTACATTAATCTGTAAAACGTGTTTATTAATTACCTACAATAATGCATTAAAATAATATAGATAAAATAACAATCTGTAATATTAAGCAGCACAATTAACTGTTTTGCACAGCTAAATTAACGAGAACGCCTCGCACATTTAAGTTTAAAACGGCGGGACATGTTACGTTAAAAATAAGGTGAAAAGATAAAAAGTCACAAATGTAATAATTTCCGTAGCTATCGTATTTGCACTCGTTTTTTGTTTTTTTTTCCTAATGCGGTCTCATCGGATAGAGACGATCTGGTTAGATGGCGCTGTCACATAAAACAAGGGTCTAACAAATCCGGTCCTGAAACTGCAGCATCTGGTACTTTTTCTGTTGTTCCAACAAACGACCCACATCATAAACCTTGCGCAGAGTCTCCAGTGATGGTCTGCTGCGCCTGATGCGGCCCGTGGCAGTAGCGTTGGCATAAAACTCTAGATGGGGCACTGCATCCATGGTGCTGTATATGGAAGGACGCCTATTGTCCTGCCTTGAGTTCAGAACTTCTGACGTCCTTCGAGCTGGTGTCTCCATGGTGATGGCCGTCTCACTGCCACTGCTGTAAGAGGAGTAATGCGGCGGAGCCTCTTCACTGACCGAAAAGCGACCTGGGGCCAAGTTGTCTGCGCCCGCCAGCCTTCGTTTGGAGAAGTGGTGACCCATTTGCGCACCCTGAAGCTCCTGAACTTAAGAATTTAAGAATATGTTTAGACCCCAATGTTTTAATGTAAATACTTGTTTAAGACCTTTTTTAAAAAGTAAAGGTTAATAACTAAATATCCTACCATTTTTTAGATTCAGCACTACTAATCTAATTCTACTTTTTCAATCAAACATGTCACACGGACTCATTGCGCGGACAGATTTTGCTTTGGGCAAACCAGAAGCTTTAAGGTGGAAGAAAATATTTTCCAAAATATTCAAGAACTTACTTTATGTAATGGTTGACAGCTGATCTCCTCTTCTTTTTAAACTTAATTCCTGAATGAACGACGGAGAAAAAAAAATGAACAGAGCACAAGACCACCAACAAAATAATTCTAAAGAGCTTCCATCCTATTTTGAGCAGCTATACAGTATTGTCTTCCGTTATCATCACGGCTTTCTTAATTTATAGCAAAAGTTACACCTCCTCTTATCCCACGTGGACGCGCGCTAGTTCTGAGACGCGTTTCTGCGTAATTGATGACATAAAAGATGTCAAGCGCGCTCTGTTTCCTCTTCGGATTATCCTGATAACGGTATCTGCGTCTACTGGCTATGATCAATCATTAACCCAAATAATGACATATAATATGAGACTGACATTACATTACACAGAAGGCGACAATAAATGCGATGGGTGGTAAAAAGGGCTTAAAAATAGTCGGATTTCTTATTTTATGATATGATTGAACGTTTCTTATTCTGGTACATTGTACTGAGATTAAAACGTTTGCATTGGAAGTAATTTATATATTCACTTTATACACAAGTGGTCCTTAATTTTCGAAATGTACACTAAATGACACATAAGTAGCAGGCTATGCTTTGTCACAGCGTTTATGATCTTTTTGCAGAAACTCCTTTTACAAACGTTCTGTAGACTTTATTGCCTCGAGGTCTCAAGTTCACTTGAGTTAAAAATTTAGTGATCTTAAATAGGAAATATGGTGTTTAAAGCAGCTTTATAGCGTGGAAAATGCCATGATTTGTCCACACACACGTTTGTATAAAAAGTTTATCTTGAACACTTTGTTGGCTAAGCGCTCGTTACTGACTGACTGAGGTAATCATGGGTTTATCTGGCAAAACTTTCCATTAAAAAGAGGGCGTACGACTCATCTGTAGGACTGTAAAACGGCTTAAAGTTGCTAAAACTGTTCAGATAATTCCTGGAATTAAAAACAGCACTGAATATATGGTCCAGGATTAATGTTTTGCAGAGATTTCATAAGAGAACTTCATTTATCGCGCCATATAAAAAGCTTTATTATTACTTACCTTAAAATAAATATTCATAGCTATAAGAAACCAATTACAGGATTTCAATAATAGTTGACAACGCAGGGAATATGGAGAGGTTAGCATCTTCTGTTCTTTTGTATTACAAAACACAGTGTGTGATTTCATGACAGCACTGACAAAGCAAAACTCCCCCACACCTTCAGCAGACATACATCCCTATACACCGATCAGGCATAACATTATGACCGCCTTCCTAATATTGTGTTGGTCCCCATTTTGCTGCCAAAACAGCCCTGACCCGTCGAGGCATGGACTCCACTAGACCCCTGAAGGTGTGCTGTGGTATCTGGCACCAAGATGTTAGCAGCAGATCCTTTAAGTCCTGTAAGTTGTGAGGTGGGGCCTCCGTGGATCGGACTTGTTTTTCAGCACATTCCATGGATGCTCGATTGGATTGAGATCTGGAGAATTTGAAGGCCAACAACTCAAACTCGTTGTTGTGCTCCTCAAACCATTCCTGAACCATTTTTGCTTTGTGGCAGGGCACATTATCCTGCTGAAACAGGCCACAGCCACCAGGGAATACCGTTTCCATGAAAGGGTGTACATTGTTTGCAACAACTCAGGTGGTACATGTCAAAGTAACATCCACATGGATGGCAGGACCCAAGGTTTCCCAGCAGAACATTGCCCAAAGCATCACACTGCCTCTGCCAGCTTGCCTTCTTCCCACAGTGCATCCTGGTACCATGTGTTCCCCAGGTAAGTGACGCACACACACCCGGCCATCCACGTGACCAGGCCACCTTCTTCCATTGCTCCGTGGTCCAGTTCTGATGCTCACGTGCCCAGTGTTGGTGCTTTAGGCAGTGGACAGGGGTCATGGGCACCCTGACTGGTCTGCTGCTGTGCAGCTCCATACGCAACAAACTGCGATGCACTGTGTATTCTGACACCTTTCTATTAGAACCAGCATTAACTTCTTGAGCAATTTGAGTTACTTTGAGCTACCCCATGTGCATCAATGAGCCTTGGCCACCCATGATCCTGTTCCCGATTCACCACTGTTCATTCCTTGTATTTCTCTTTGTCTACAAAAAAAATCACTCATCACTATGAAAGCTACTTTTGCTATATTTTCACACTTAAACAATGATTTGGTAATCATCTTGAACCACTGTCCTCTTTTGTGCTAAGAAATGAGTCTACAGTTTTTCCCAAGTGGTTCCATTGATGTCAGCATTAAGTCTGAAAATGACTCAATCAGTGGGCTATAATATAACACTTTAAATTGTGAAGAATTTACTTTGGTTCAACATACCTGTTGATCAAAAATTGCCTTAAACTTAAACCAAAAAAAAAAAAAAAAAAAAAAATGATTTAATTGTATTTAGTAACTTTAAGGAGCTTACTCATTTGAACATTTTATCACTTTGATAAGAAAATCTTATTTTCCTGAATAATTTCGACATGCTTCTTTACAAATCTTATTAATTTTATAAACTATAGCCTACATTTACACATAGTTATTGATTAAAAAAATACAAAATGGAAATGAGAATCATCATTGAGAGAAATGAGGATTAGGCCTACTAAAAATAAAAAATAAAACGAATAAATTAACGCGAATGATCCTAAAATAGACTTTTCGTTTTATACAAAATATTGTTTATACCTTTTCTGCCCCCTTTTGAGTTTGGGATAAAATATGATGCAGACGCGTTTTCATGAAATTAACCCTCTATTATCCTCCTAAGCTCTTCTCTTTATTCTTTATTTCTCTAGGGTCACGCGCATCATGATAACACTGCGCGCGCTGCAGCCAATATCTATTATTAGTCCATTTGTTACAAGCAACATCTTGCACAAATAAAAACCTACAGGCGAGCTGTCTAATTTTTATGTAGCTCAGGTCATGTGAAGAACCGCAAACAGACTTAAAAACGACATTTTTTTTTTTTTTTACAGTAACATTTTTATTTCATGTCCGATTTACAGAAAGCAGCTGTAAACACATTCGCAGGTCTGCAGCTGTTTCAAGGACACGCGAAGAGAGCTTCGAGTAATTTCCTCGATATTAACGACAAAAAATAACGGTGAGTTGGAGTAGGTTAAACTGTAATCAAGGGAGTAGTCTACTGTAGAGTCATTATTCATGTTTAAGAGCTTTCGTGTGTCAGTCAGTGTCAACATGCCTGTGTTTCAGCGGGGTCACCTCTGATATAATGAGAGCAAGACTGAGGGAAGTCCAGGCCTCATATAACAATGACAATGAAGAAAGCACTTCTTTTCTTTTTAAAATTATTGCCAAGAGACATTACTTATTAACTTGGTAAAAGATAAAGTATGTTGGGCCACATGTGAAAAATATGCAACTGTAAATAGAAGAATTAGACATATTTTGACCCCTTATACATTTGACTTAACTATTAATCATACACTGACATTTAGTTGCATTTCAAACCACTGTAACTAACTTTTATGCAAAATTAAAATCATAACATTTTTCTCAAATTAAACGTTTTAAATATATATATATATATATATATATATATATATATATATATATATATATGTGATATAATGCAATATATAGGCTAGCGTTTGTGTGTAACTGTTTTCATGACCTTTTTTGCTTACATGATCTATATATATATATATATATATATATATATATATATATATATATATATATATATATATATATATATATATGTGTGTGTGTGTGTGTGTGTGTGTGTGTGTGTATACAGTCATGGACAAAATTGTTGGTACCCTTATAAATATGATCAAAGATAACTGTAAAAATAAATCTGCATTGTTTATCCTTTTGTTCTTTAATTCTACCAGAAAGACTCGGGAGGCAAGATAATGAAACACTGATATTTATTACCAAACAGCAAGCAGAATATATATATATAAAGTTAATGATCTTTGGCGTAGGCCCCGTCCGTAGCTCACGTCCTGAGGGTTGCAGACTTTGCATTTCCTGCCTGAAGCTGAAGGCAGGGGCGTAGCCAACCCCCGGGGAGTAAGGACAGGGACCATCCTGGTGGTGGTGGGGAGGATGGAGGTGAAGTTCGCGTCAGCATCTGCGAACTCAGACAAGTGCAAGTACCAATCTTTTATACTCCAAGAGTTAGATAATGATTGGTTAGATCTGAATTAATAAGTGACGTAACATTTGAGTCTTCCCGGCAGAACTTGCGCTAGAGCTTCATTTCATAAAATTAGCAAAAATCTAACCTTTCGTTGAAGGAAAAGAATTGAAAGTGGGGGGAAAGTCACATTATGAAATAAATGTTTTTCTCCAATACATGTTGGTCACAATTATAGGCACCCCTAGAATTTTTTATGAGTAAAATATCTCTGAAGTATATTCTGTTCATATTTACATTTTTTTTAGCACACCAGGGTGACTAGGAGCATGAAATTGTCCAGCCATGACTTCCCATTCCACATGAGTATAAACATGAGGAAACACAAAGGCCAAATTCCTTAATCATTCATCACAATGAGTAAAACCAAAGAATATAGTTTTGATGTGCAGCAAAAGATTGTTGAGCTTCACAAAATAGAAAGTGGCTTTAAGAAAATAGCTAAAGCATTGAAAATCCCCATTTCCACTATCAGGGCAATAATTAAGAAGTTCCAATTAACTAAAGATGTTACAAATCTGCCTGGAAGAGGACGGGTGTCTAAATCGTCTTAAAGGTCCCGTTTTTCGTGGTTTTTTGAAGCTTTGATTGTGTTTATAGTGTGCAATATAACATGTGTTCATGTTTCGCGTGTAAAAAAACACAGTATTTTTCACATAATTTACTTATCTGTATACCGCTGTTTCCACTGTCATAAGAACGGGCTGATGACTTCCTTGTTCTATGAAGTCCCTCCTTCAGAAATACGTAACGAGTTCTGATTGTGCCAGCGGTTCCTGTGTTGTGATTCGACAGCAGCTTAGCGAACCTTGCCCGGAAAAGTCACGCCTCTTACCATAACGTGGAGATGCACGCGTTCAGTGTTATTGTAAACATGTCTTTAATTTTACCCTATCAATTTGAGCCGGAATCAGACCCGGTGATTGGACTGCGGGATGAAAATAACAGCGTTTCGATGACATGGCGACAAACACACTCTACAAACGCAACTCTTGTGTATTCCTGTGGGCGGAGGTTAGTCAAAAAACTGTTTTAGTGACGTCATTAAAGAAGGAAGTAGAGGGATGTAGTCCAAACTGGCCGTTCGATGTAGGCGACTTCTGTTAAATAAAATATCTCGCTTGGCATTGAACTTTGAGCTTTAAAATTTTACAGATTTTATTTATACTCTAACAACAACATTACACACTAACTAAAGTTTGAAACATGGGATCACGAAGAACGGGACCTTTAATGCACAGTGAGGAGGAAAGTTTGAAATTCTCTCCAAGGATCACAGCTGGAGAATTGCAGAGATAAGTTGAGTCTTGAGTCTCAGAAAGCCTAAAAAAATGATCACACAGCACCTACATCCCCACAAGTTGTTCAGGAGGGTTTCAAGAAAAATTTTCTACTCTCATCCATAAACAATCTCAGGCATATTCAGTTGACAGACAAGACTGGAACTTCAAATGGGACCGGTTTCTGTGGTCAGATGAAACAAAAAAAAGAGCTTTTTGGCAGCAAACCCACCAGATAGGTTTGGTGCACACATGGATAAAAAGTGCCCCATGCCCACGGTTAAATCTACTGCTGGATCTTTAATGTTGTGGGCCTATTTTTCTGCTGGAGGTCCTGGACATCTTGTTCAGATACATGGTATCATGGATTCTACCAAATACCAACAGTTAAAAAATCAAAACCTGACCGCTTCTGCTAGAAATCCTATAATTGGCTGTGGTTGGATCTTCCATCAGGACAATGATACAAAACAAACATCACACTGAACACAAAACTAAGCTTCTGCCATGGCCGTCCCAGTCCCTTGACCTGAACCCTAAAGAAAATGAGTGGAGTGAACTGAAGAGAAGAAGCACCAACATGGAACTGGAATCTGAAGGTTCTGGAGAGATTCTGCATGAAGGAATGGTCTCTGATCTCTTGTCAGTTGTTCTCTAAACTCATTAGGCATTACAGGTGAAGACTCAGAGCTGTTATCTTGGGAAAGGGAGGTTGCAAAATGTATCGAATAAAAGGGTGCCAATAATTGTGGCCAACGTGTTTTGGAGAAAAACATTTATTTCATAATGTGATTTTCCCCCCACTTTCAATAGATTTTTGCTAATTTTATGAATTAAAGATCAAAAAGATAAACAATGCAGGTTTATTTTTACAGTTATCTTTGATCATATTTATCAAGGGTGCCAACACTTTTGGCCATGACTGTATATATATATATATATATATATATATATATATATATATATATATATATATATATATATATATATATATACACTAACATAAGTTTGAAAATACATAATTTGTATAGTTTGTGTGTATGTCTGTGTGTGTGTATAGACATTTGTTAGACATTTTATTGTATTTTTGCAGTAACATACTGGCAGCACTATTGCCAGTAAGTTACTGTAACTGCCTCCTTACAGTAGCTTACCTGTACATGTGTTTTACAGTATGATGCCCTTACCGCATTTTCTTTTCAGATAGATAGATAGATTATAATTGATTTGACAGCAGTAATATTATAGGCCAACATTGGCCAATACTATAGGATTGTTTTACTTAGAAATGCCATTTATTTAGCTTGTTCAGATAATATTCATTATCTTAACGCTTTCACCCTTTTAAAAGGTTATTAATGTCTCAGCACAAAACCAGAGGGAAATTAGAGAAAAAGGAGGCAAATATGTCCATTCATCTACAGTCTGGTTCTTCTGTGAAAGGCAAACGTGCAGGTGAAGAAAAAAGAGAAAAGGAAGCTAGAAGTCACATTGCATCCTCAAGTCTAAAAGGAGATGTTAGAGAAAAAAAATCAATCATCCTTACTTCTCCCACTTCAACATCTCCTCCCACTTCAACATTTTCCCTGCCCACTTTCAGAAAACATCCTCCTATAGATCCCATTGTTGACCCAGATCTCCGCCCCTTTGTGCTTTCCACACACTGCGACGCCCTCTTCGCCTCGCTTCAAGGACTCAAGGAGGAGGGGCTTCTGCTGGACTGCAGTTTAAAGCTCCTAGGCAACTCCTACAAAGCTCACCGGCTGGTGCTCGCTGCTGTCAGTCAAAAGGCAGAGGCGTGGCTGTTATCTGGAGAGGTGGGGCTTAAGGAAGTGGAACTGGATGGAGGACGGATGACTCCTGCAGGATTGAAGGCTGTACTGGACTTCAGCTACAGTGGAGAAGTGGATAGAGGAGAAACAGATGAAGTGCTGGAAGCCTGTAGGGTATTAGGGGCCGAAAGACTCAAGCAACTGTTTGGTGGAGACGTTCTGGTCATCGGGAGCAGAGAGAGGGAAAGAAGCCTGCAGATCATACAAATACTGTGGGAGGGAAACATTGGCTGTGATATCATCATACAAGCAGACAGTGGAGACCGTTTCCCTGGTAACTATATCTCAGGGTCTTTACATTTCATTAGTTAAAGGCACAATATGTAAGATTTTTGGATTAAAATATCTAAAAACCACTAGAACAATGTTATATATTTTGTTGACTTGTGAACTTACATTATCCCATGAATGTTGAAATCCAGAGAAATAAGCAATTTTAACCAGAACAAGGACCATGTCCCTGTCCGTGTGTTGCCTATCAATTACATCATACCCACGTTAACCTTGGTTTCCGGTTTATCCGCTTTCTTGATTTACCGTGAGTACCATGTTTTACCATGCCTAATATCGATGTTGCTTACTGCAGTGTGCAACAAGTGTCTCATAGTAGCCACCAAGCGAACGCAGAATAGCACTATAACAACTTTCAACACACAAATGTATCTAATATGATAAAACAGCGCTACGTTTCCCACATATGCTTGACCAGAGAAGCAGAAGCAGCATCTGTGGCATAATAAAAGTTCTGCTGCTCTCAAGCCATGTGTCACACTCGTCAATAATAGGGCTGTGTATTGTCAAGAATCTGGCGATACGATACGTATCACGATACAGGGGTTACGATACGATATATTGTGATATATTGCAATACTGTAAGAAAGGCGATATATTGCGATTTCTTGTTTGTTTTTTTAATAAAAATGTAATTTTAGAAAAAACGGACATAAAGGACACACCACCATATGCATAAAACCTTACAAACAACTTGATTTTATTTAATCAATACAGCATCATTTGCATTTATATCACTAATCACTATTTTGTGCAATCTATAGTAAAATGACTGCAGGATTCTTTAGGTGTATATGTTTTAAGGTGTATGGTGTATGTATATGTCTTTAGGTGTATGCAGTTTTTAATTTCTAAACTATTTAACAACTAGTGCATAGTCCATTTCATGACTGAATGTTTGTTTTATATTTAATAATGTAAAGCTGCTTGCTTTAAAGCAGTCTAATGTATAAAGTGCTATTTAAATATGTAATATGTAAAACTAAATAAATAAATAAACTAAATAAAACTAAATAAAAACTAACACCCTCAACATGAGGGTGATCTTTGGCTGAACTATTAGTTTGAGTTTTGTCTGCAGCAATTATGAATGTGCATAAAGTCATCTCTCATATTTGTGTTGTATATTTTATCTTGAAAATTCTCTTCTAGCCCATCGTGTCATATTATCAGCGGGTGCGGACTACTTTAGGGCTCTCTTCTGTGGAGGGTTACGCGAATCCGGCGAGGATGTGGTGTTACTGCGCGACGTAGCGTCCTGGGTGCTGCGCGACCTACTGGACTTCATTTACTCCGGCCGACTAAAACTCAGCTGCAGGAACGTGTGGGATCTGACAGAAGCCGCTTCACAGTTTCAGCTGCAGGGGGCGCTGTCACTGTGCTCAAACTTCCTACAGGACAACATGGATGAAACGTCTTGCCTGGATGTTCTGGCCTTGGCTGAAGTCCACAATCTGGAGGATCTGCGCAGAAGGGCAGAGGACTATGTTTTAGCCCACTTTCAGAGGGTGGCAGAGGGGGAGAAGTTCAGGGATCTGCCTTGCGTCCAGCTGCAGCATCTGCTGGAGAGAGATGCGCTGAATGCAGATAGTGAGGTAAGATCAGACGGATGATAAAACAATTGAAACAGTCTCACAGATTCACATTTGAAGGAGAGACACGAGAGACCAGAATATCACAGAGACTGAGAAACCACCTGGCAACCACCAGGAATAACCATAAGAACCACAATGCAACACCCTGGCAACCACTCACTACACTGCAGCATTGTGTTGCCAAGTTTTGCACAGACAGGTGCCACTTACAATTTCTGTATAAAATATAAAAGTTTACTTTTAAATGAAAGTTAAAATTGCATCAGAAGAAAATGCCTACTAGTGGGAGTGCTTAAAAAGATTATTTTAGGACATATGGGCAGAAACCAACCAACCAAATAGATAGATAGATATATGGATAGATAGGTCAGTACAAGTTTCTTTCAGTTAAAACAGCTCAAACATGCAATTTAGTCTAGAACTAGCTTAAGTCTTGTCTGTGAAACCAGGGATATATGATTATGAGGTTTAACTATAGTTAAGATTATGGGTTATCTGGTTAAGCACTTTCTATGCACTCAATAACCCATCTTTTTTGACTGTATCACAATGCAAAGAGCAGCAGGGGGCAGCATTAACATATTCAGACTCTCTCTGTCCTGACAGCTGGACGTGTTCAGAGTTGTGGTCAACTGGGTCGAAGATGATAAAGACCAGAGGCTGTGTCATTTCTCCCGACTGATGCAGGGCGTTCGTTTCCCTCTCATGAGACCGGAGGAGCTGCTGGAGGTAATTTAATGTTCACAGAAGAATGAACCTGACAAGCCACAGCTTTCTTCACAGCTTCATAAGGACCACTTTCGCCTCTTCTTTTCAGGTGCAGGACTGTAAACTGCTGGTCAGGAGTTCAGGAGGGAAAACAGCTCTGGAAATTGTGAATAATCTCTTACATGGTGATAGGAGAACGCCGGACTGCAAGCCACGCACTCCAAACCAGGTACAACCTACTGATAAAGAAAATTATTACATAAATATAATCAATAAAAAGGCAAAATAAATTTCTTCAGAACAGCGTTATTATAATTAACTAAAACTAAAAGCATAAAAATTCTTTTGTTACCCTAACATAAAAAAAAACTAATTGCCAAAGCAACATTTCTCATTTTTGTTTAGTTTGACTTGATACACTAAAATAACTAAAATAAAATTAAAACGATACATTTATTTTTTTAAAAACTAATACAATTACAAAAACACACACCAAAATGACTAAAATTAAAGTAATTAATAGTATATAAAAAATAATAGTATACATCAATTATGCTAAAATAACACTCACTACTTAAATAGTCAAGTCAAGTCAAGTCAAATTTATTTATATAGCGCTTTTTACAATTGGTAATTGTTTCAAAGCAGCTTTACATATTAGAAGCACAGAAAAAAGAGAAGTGGTTAAAAATAAGCTGTACAAGCAAGCGTGGTAATATGTAACATATACAAGATGGTGCTACATTAAGCCAATGTCGGCTGACTCCCAGGGGTGGACAAAAACCCCTAGGAGAAAAACCCAGCATGCTAACACTGGGAAAAAAGTCCTAGGAGGGAAAAAACCCCTTGGAAGATATTTATAATATATGTAAATGGATATGGAGATCAAAATCTGAATTATACATTTTTATTATAGAGATTAAAAATAGATTATATATAAATATATGTAAGCGGATACGGAGATTTAAAAATCTGAATTATAGATGCAGCCAGAACTGGATCTGTAGGCCCATTGTCTCCTGGGCTACGTTGTAGTCAGGTCCAGACACAGGTTCTCCATCTGATCTGGATACGGCCTGGATCCAGCACCCGGCAAACCTCAGGATAAGCAGAGAGACTGATATTAGCGTAGATGCCATTCTTATTCTAAATAATTGTCAAAAATAACTGTTTTTGACATTTTTGTTGTCATTATTTTTAAGAATATGTCTATGTAGTTATCAATTTTAAAATTATTTTAGTACATTTAGTACATTAGTACAGTTAAATGAAAATTTACTAAAAATGTAAAATGTAAATGTACTTAGAAATGTAACTTTACTGTAACTATCTATAAAACTATACTGTATAAATATAATGTTTTAACAGATCAATTGCAATTTCAGCAATACACTGATGCAACAAATAGTATTCACTCAGGGAGTGTACTCAAAGAAATTAAGTTGAGACCAAAGTTCAAAAGAATTGTTTCGGTTTCAATTTATTTTCAATTTTAATGTTGGAATTTCTTCCAAATATTGCCTTGCATCCCACAGTGTTTATGGTCTCACATCAATACACATCAGTTCTATATAATACAAATAAGTATATAATAATAATACATAATATATACAATACAATAATACATAAGTAAATAAGTGGCTGCAGTGCATCAATTTAATCATTTCTATTTTTCCAGTAATAATTGTGTTGCATTAGTTCATTTTCATTAAGTAAGTTGAAGAGCAGTAAAAACCACAAATGTCATTTTTTGGAGGTCTGAATTAATTTGAACAAATTATTGCAACATGATCATGTCACTTTTGATGACTGTTGAATTTTACTTAGACTTTATATAATATAATAACATACATAATATAATTATTTTCTCATCTCAAACATAAATGCATCAAGTTGATTGTAAGTGCATTATTTTAGTATATTCAAAGCTTTCCCTTTTCTAAGTGTAAGCTTGTGTACAACTAAAACTGACTTGACTTAAAGGTACACTATGTAACTTTGGTCGTCTAGAGGTTAAAAAACAAAACTGCATGCATTTTGCAGAAGAACATTGTTTTGGTTGTGCTTCGGCTCTGCGTGACTGTGTAGATGAATATGGTTATCCTACTGCTCATAAAATGTTAAGAGATATAACCAGTTTAGATAAGATCTCAAGCTGAGCTGAAGACGTTACTGTAGCTATACCCATTAATAGACACGGTACTTCCTTGAAAATAAATTCCAGCACAGCGCTACAACAACCATAATGAAATGACACTTCATAATAGATAATGCTTTACAATGAACTCTGTTAGAGATATGACAGTTTACCTGTTCAATAAAATACCTTACTGACCTGTTGAATAATAAAAACACCATCTTTGCGTCGCTTTTACAACATTTCAAATCCCTCATTTTTAGCCATCTCAGCTCTGTCACGTTTGCTTTTTGCCAGCAGACTCTCCTCTGTTCGTCGTTCATTTGAAACAGGTGATTCCAGAGGTTGGAGATTTAGCTGCTCCATGTTAACTAGCCTATGCCACTCCCACACCATACACACGTCAAAGTAGCCGGGGCAAATTTTCTCTATTTATGGATATGACAAGACGCGCATGGAAAAGTGATGTACATATGCAACTTCCTGCGAAATCCATTGTGTCAGGTCTATAATATAAACACTTAAAATAGGCTTACCATAGTGAAAAGACAAAAACACATTTTGGAAGAAGGATCGATAATGTAATGTAAAATGTTTTTTTTAATTTTGAACAAAAAAGTTACATAGTGTACTTAATGTAGTAGTGTTGCTTTAATCATTGTACTTCTCTTAAATCTGCATAGGTGTTGGTTCTTGTAGGTGGAGATTGTGTGAATGAGAATTTTGAGCGTCGAGAGCCGAACCTGTGCTTGTGGTTTGCCCGTCACTTCATGCGTGGAGAGGGACTCATCCGTACGATTGAGTGGAGACCTCTGGCCCGCCTCCCCGAGCCGCCGCGCTTCCGCCACTGCGTGTGCGTCCTCAATAACACACTCTATATCCTGGGAGGCCGGAAGTACTACGGTGCCCTGGACATACTGAAGACTGCACTGAGGTGGGACTCTTTGGATCATGTCCAGTGATCGTGTTCAGTGATGGGAGAAACAAAGCTTTTTGAAAATGCAAAATAATTCACTGGTTTAAACCACTTGAAACCCCATTGGTGATGCCTGCTTGTCAGAACGGTGTAAATGCAATAAAAACTCAGACATACAAGCATAAAACACCTTTTACAAAACAATTGCAAAAGTTTAATTGAAAGTGTAATCTATTAAATCCAATTAACAAATAATTTAATACCATTAAATATGAAATGTCTTTATAATATATGTTATTTTATTAAACTGTAGGGCTTGTTTTGTTTGTTTTATGGAAAGCTTGGTTAATTAGGCCAATTATTAGACTTTTAACTACAACTGTTCTTTTTTAATATACAAATGTGTCATTAAATGTTTATAAATTTATAAAAACTGATCCATGATCAGGTAAAAACCACATAGGACACTGGTTCACAGAGACCATAGTGGCAATCCATTGAAATTTTGAAACATTTCGAAACAGTTATGATATAACAAAGCCTGGTTTACTGAAATCATGCTACTTTGGCATTATCATGTGTGCTGAATCACTGGTTTTAAACAAATTATTTACAAAGGTTTCAAAGCTTCACAAACCAGTGTTTTGAAAATATGAATATTTCACAGGCCCGTCTTACCAACTCAACTTATTAGAATGCAGTTCACATATGATTGCATGTTTGGGTCTCTCTCAACCACTGTTTCAATTGTGTTTTAAAAGTAATAAAAGTTGTACATTCCCTCACAGAAAGTGGGATGCTGTTCCAGAGCCTTGAGCCCTGAAATGACAAAACATTTTGAGAAAAGGATGTACGTCTATATGGGGGCTCACAGTCACCTCTAACAGTGGCTCGCGTTACTCGTAAACTAGAGCCACTAAGCGATTTCTGTTGGATAAACTCACTCAATGGAGGAGGAGCCAAATTATGAATAACTTTATAGATCAAACAAGCAGATTTAAATATTTTAAAATTTGAGAAACTTAAAAAACTATATTTATCAAGAATGTTGCAGTGGTGGTGAGAAAAAGGCTTCTTATCCAAAACTTTCAATGCCCTTTTGAAGCATGATTCAACAGGTCTAATAACAAAAGAACCAGCGTATGACCAGCTGGTAATGCAGTACTCAATATGAGACAAAACCATTGAATGTAGGAAAGTGATTGCTGCTCTATCTGTCAAAGATGCTCTAATATGTTTTTTTTATAATGTTTTTAGCATGCTTTTGAAAGGACAGTTTTGAATCTAAATAGACCCCAAGATATTTAAATACTTCAACATTTTGTAGTTCTTGTCCTCCCAGGTAGACCCTTGCTGGAGCTAATGATGTTGTTGGTTTAGAGAAGAACATGGAAACAGTCTTTTTAACATTCAAGCAAAGACAAGAATCAATTAACCAGTTCTGTAGATCATCTAAAGCTTTTGAGAGTCGTTGGGCTGCTTCACATGGATTTTTTGCATATGTAAAAATTACTGTATCATCAGCGTACATAATAGTGTCTACATTTTTACATACATTAGGTAATTCATTGACATAAAGTGAGAACAGTAGTGGGCCCAGAATTGACCCTTGGGGGACACCTACTGAATAATCCAGGTATGGCGACTTACTATCACATAGCTGCACACACTGCTTTCTATCTGTTAAATAAGACTGTATCCACTTAATTGTATGATCAGTAAAGTTAAATGCAGAAAGTCTGGTAAGAAGTTTAAGGTGGTTCACTGTGTCAAATGCCCGTTTAAAATCTATAAAAACAGCAGCAACACAACTATTTCTATCTAGATAAAATTTAACCTTTTCAACAAAAACACAGACAGCTGTTTCAGTTGAATGGCGAGATCGAAAGCCAAATTGCATTGGGTGTAAGGGTGGACCATCACTATTAAGGTGTTCTATAATTGACTTGGCCACCCATTTTTCTGCAATCTTTGAAATAACAGGTAAAATACTAATAGGCCTATAATTAGAGGGGTCTATTTTATCGCCAGATTTATAGATGGGAATTACTTTTGCCACCTTCCATTTCAGTGGAACAACTGCCTGTGATATTGATAAATTAATTAAATGAGTGATAGGGCACAAAAAACTGGTTTTAAAACGCTTCAGAAAATTAGTATCAAAACCAAATTCATCCCTTGCCCTAGAATTTCTTAATGTGGAGATTATATTCAACACTTCTTTTTCTTCAATTCCTTTAATATCAAGCCTTGCTACAGACTGAAGTAAGGCATCACCATCTAAATCATTGGTTAGAGGTCCATCATTACATATAATTTGAGTGTTAGAAGGTTTTACAAAAAGTTGTGTAATTTCATTTATAGTATTTAGAAAATATTCATTTAATCTAGTTGCGAGGACAACAGGCTCAGATACCAATTCATTATTGAATTTAAGTTCAAGGCCTTTTACAGTATGTTTTGTTTGTTTGCCAATCAATTTATTAATATTTTTCCAGACTAATTTACAATTTCCTTTTGCACCTTCTATCATGGCCATAAAAAAGTTTGCTTTTGCCATTCGTAGAGCTCGAGTAACCTTGTTTCTCGCTGAGGCAAATTTTAATCTATCAGTAGTTAGGCCTGATTTTAGAGCTTTTTTAAGTAGTTTATCTCTGTGTACCATGAGTTGTTTGCATTCACTATTAATCCAGGGCAAGGAACAAACTCGCCTTTTATAATTTCCCCTTTTTAAAAAGTGTGTACAAACATCTTTAACCAAGGAATATAAGAGATCTCAGCATTTATCAAGGTCATTACACAAAGTCATTTCTGACCAGTCAAGGTTATTCAAAGCTGTAAATAAATGTTGTTCTTGATTTTTTGGTATAAAATTTTGTTTAGTATTATAACTCTTGTGATTAAATCGTTTCTTAGTAAGTTTTCTGGATATAAAGATTGCGTTATGATCTGACAGTCCAGTTAAAAAATTATTTGATTTAGCTATTCTTTCTGGTTTGTTTGAGAACACCAAATCTATTCGAGTTTTAGAACGACTTGTTATTCTAGTAGGGTCATCAATGATTTGAATGATCTGTGATCTCTTTAAGCCTCCTTATAATCATCCTGTGTGTCTGTGTGCAGATTTGATCCAGCTCAGGGCAGATGGGAATGTCTTCCTGACATGTCCAGCCCCAGGGATTACTTCGCCGCTGTTTGTCACAGAGGGAAGGTGTTTGCCCTGGGTGGAAACAGCGATGACATGAACTGTCTGGACTCAGTGGAGTGTTACACACCTGACGACAACACCTGGAGGTCCACGTCAAATCTGTACAAGTAGGGCTTACTGCATCCTGCAGTGGACATCCAACACTGCCCACATCTAAGTGTGACGTCAGAAGCCACACCCATGTTCAAATACGTCACCTCGTGACTCCCCATTCCGCCCCGGAAAGCCAATTTGTTGTATGTAGGTTTCCAAAATGAAAAGGTTTTTAGGTGTAAGGGTAACGAACGTAGGCCAGTCCTGCTTAGAGCGGGCGGTTCGAACAGGACGGGTTACATTGGTGCCGTGACCCAGATGGAAGTGAGGTTTAGGGGAGTGAGTGTATCGGACATAGGCCACTAAGAGCTGTGCATGTAAACCTCACGCCCCTGATCTTAAGAGGCGCTCTAGACACTGTGGTCTTTAGCATCCTTGTTCGAGCGCCCGACTCCCATGCCGACGGACCCAGGTGCAAGTCCTGCTTAGAGTGGGCGGTTCGAACAGGAGGGGTTAGATAAGGAAGTGTGATGCCTAGAAACTTCCATTTACCAGAGATCCTCTGAATCGAACTGGTTTACAGGTTTCAGAACGATTGAGCATGTGCGCTGGCTGGCCCTGAGCCAAATCAGTCGCGGTAAGAATACTGTCATGTTTGCGGACTAAATACATCAATACGAGAGGCAACGCGAAATGAAAATAAATGTGAAATAAAACGTCATGTTTTAATGAAAAGTGGTGGAAATAACGGATGATGGGCACAGAATGGTAACAAAACTCAGACATTTACAATCACACACCCACCACAGGTGTAGCTTAAAAACTCAAAATACATCAGTGATATACCTCAGTTTAAATAGATTTTTGTGTGTGGTGGTGGTGTGGGTTTCAGGGATGTTTAGATAACTATAAACGAGTTAACGTTCACTTTTCTTAAAAATATTTAGCTATCAGTTTAAATGCTTCAGGTTGTTTTCACTATATATTAAAACAAATGAAAGCATTTAAACTGATATAATACTGTATATCAGTTTAAATACTTAAATATTATATTATATTTTATTATATTATAATGTAAGC
This sequence comes from Megalobrama amblycephala, assembly GCF_018812025.1. Classification (NCBI taxonomy): domain Eukaryota; kingdom Metazoa; phylum Chordata; class Actinopteri; order Cypriniformes; family Xenocyprididae; genus Megalobrama; species Megalobrama amblycephala. The sequence continues at coordinate 40,347,270 of NC_063046.1, read as the reverse complement.
CTAATAAAAAATTGATCTCACAAGGGGATTGTTTAGGGCTCCTTGTCACGAAAAATCTTAACCTCCTGGTATATAAAATCTGGGAAATTCATAAGCAATAAACATGTAATTTTGATGGTTTAACACTGTCTGTTGCTAATAATTGACTGTACAAAAATACATTATGGTTGTCCCAAACCATCACTGTAACTGCTCATATTATATTATTATAAAGAATTGAACTGTCCTGCAGGAGGACAGAAATTATTTTTTAATAGAATTTCTTGGTAAAGACTGGTACAGTTAATACAGCAATGTGAATAAATCTCAAGTAACCTAAAATGTGCTTAATTTAGTGACTGAACTTGTTTTCAAACATATTATTTAATAAATCACTAAGTTACATCAAGGGTCAAATAAAATAGAAATGGCACATTAAAGTTAAATGTTACAGTTGCATGATAAAACCATTTTTTTGTGTGTGTTTACGTTCATTGTACAGGTCTGATATACAGTATGTTTTTGCTCAGGTGGCCAAAATGTGCGCTCAACAGAGAAAAGTTTTGCTCAGTGAGAAAAAAAATTAGAGGGAACATTGAATGGGAGCCTGATTGCATCAGGACAGTTTTAATTCAACTTGGAGAGACATGCAAGTATCAAATTTAGTCTCATTATTTGATACATTGAGTATCCTTACCCCTTTTAAAGAAGGGCCTGTTAAAACTAAACTGATGGTTTGCTCAAGGCTGTTGATCTGCTGAATGTCCAACAATGCTGTAACTTCTTGCTTTTCTGTATTCTGCTTCAGCTCTCTCTTTCCCTTAGTAAACTGTATGCATGCATGTGTGTGAATGTTAGAGTAGTTAAGTGTTTAGTCTAGTTAATAAAGTCTTGTTTATGTCACACATAATGTTGTCTGTGTTTCACGCTCATATACTGGAGTCCCTATTCATGCAGATCCTGACTACAGGCTCTTAGTAGTACTGTACAATAAGATTGTTATTTCCCATAACCTGGAAATGAACATTTCTTAGAATTAATAAACAATTAACACTGTGTGTTCATTGGACAACAGGTTAATTGATTGTAATATTAATTTTATTACATTAAGTTAATTGTATTAACTGATCCAAATATTTATAATTAATTATAATTAGTTATGATTAATTATTCATATTTCTTTTAAGCTAATTTGCTACATAAACATGGTTGTGGCTTCTGACATCACACTTGGATGTGGGCCGGGTTGGATGTCCACCGCAGGCTGCAGCGAGACCCTTCTCAACTTGTGTATTGCTATTGACGTTTGATTGACTATAATAGAAACAGATTGGGTGTTTTCCATACACTGGCTTATAAATGCAATTTGATAGTAAAAATAACAAAATATCAATGCAAGTGTCTGTGCGGTATTTGCATGTCTCAATTGCTGTAGGTCATTTCACTAATGTCATTTCTGACTTGAATCAGCTGGGGTTTTGGTGATTTTTAGTGGTTGTGTGAAGTCAGTTCACCTCAAGTTCACAAAGGTGAACTAGCAAATGGACCACAGGTGTAGTTCATCACAAGGCCGTAACCCTGTCTTAAATTTTTGAGTGGACCAAACTAATTTTTTGACCAAGATATGTTGAAAACAGCTTGGTTAATGTTTTGTATCTCATCACTATCAATTATGAATCACACAAAGCCTATATTTGTCATTCAAAATGGGTTTGACACATTAAAAAAAAGGTAGTATGCATCAATGGATTTTGACATTGTCATTTTCATTTCTGTCAGAAATATCTAATATTTAGCTACTGAATTCACACTTGGCTTGTGTCGAAAGTAAACCTGCCTTCTGTGATTTGATTGGCCATCTCAACCTTTTTGACAATGACGAGAAAGGAAGTCCATCCTAAAAATGTAACTTTCTTCTTCTAATCTGAACTTGCAGACAAGCAGCATAAAGAACATCAAATATATCCACTAACCAACAAAGACAAACAATACTGCCTACAATTTCACTTCAGATCTATTGTTTTAGCATTTCAAACCCAACAAACTTCATTTAGTCAACTGTCCTGCTGTAGAAATGGGGTCTCTGATTAAAATAAAAGGCATTTGCTTTGATATTTTGTATCTCAAAGTATTTTTGTATTTCAAGTAACTAAATACTATTTGGGGACAAACCTGAAAAGTCTATTTCCTTTGTCTGTTAACACACAGGTTGTCTCATCCTCTGGACGTGGCTCTCTGCGGTCACGCCGCAGCCGTGTTGAATGGAGAGATGTTTGTGTCTGGCGGTTGTGACTCTCGTCTGCGCTGCTATCCGTGTCTGTGGCTCTACGACCCGGTGCGTGGCTGCTCGAAACGTGCACCCATGACGGTAGGAGCAGGACGGGCTGGTCATGTGATGCTGGTTGCGGGACACCGATTGGTCGTGGCTGGGGGCTTGCAGCCAATGTGGGCTGGGTTTGGAGACCAGCTGCAGTGCGAGTCATATGATCCCATTCATGACTCCTGGTCGTCGTTCCCCTTTCTTCCCAGACCGCACCTCTCACCTGCAGCAGCCACTCTTGATGGACAGCTGTATGTTTTGGGAGGGTCTTCAGCCGATTCAGCCCGTGATACGCCCTGGGTGCACCGTTACGATCCTCAGGCAAGATGCTGGGATAAACTAGGAGCGATGCCACGACCTTACGCTGATCTCGCTGCATGCACTTTACAGCTGCCTGTCAGCCTGAAGAGCTGAGAGCAATGTCATTTTTATGAATACTGTGTCTATTAGGTTATGGTAATGTTACTATTACTTCTATTACTCTCACTATCGACTTTGGATTGCTTAGTTGGGTTTCTATTCAGTAATTATTATTGGTTTGACTGCAAGCAGTGATGAAAGGGCCCTCACACCCATGCCACCACCACCTGGTGGCTTTAGGAAAACAGCACAGTGACCAATATGTAATTTAAGGATTAGTCCATTTTTAAATAAAAATGTATAAATAATCATTTAAATAATAATTTACTCACCCCCATGTTATCCAAGATGTTCATGTCACGTCAGTCGAAAAGAAATTAAGGTTTTTGATGAAAACATTCCAGGATTATTCTCCTTATAGTGGACTTCAATGGCCTCCAAATGGTTGAAGGTCAAAATTACAGTTTCAGTGTAGCTTCAAAGGGCTTTAAACGATACCAGACGAGGAATAAGAGTCTTATCTAGCGAAACAATCGGTCATTTTCGAAAAAAAATACAACTGTATATGCTTTATAAACACAAATTATCGTCTTGCATGTGCTTCTGCTTTCCGCATTCTTCAAAAAGCTTACGCCGTATGTCCTACGCCTTCCCTATTCTACTTACGGAAAAAAAACGTTCGTTCCGTAAGTTGAATTGTTGGTTTCCATGATTATAGAGTTGTGTGTAGCTACTGTTGTCTTTTCTTTTCTTTGCACATGTCTGCTGTCGGCCATTACATTGTGTGCATATAGCACTTGTGACAGAATAAAACATGAAGAGATATTGTGTGCCAAAAGAATGTGATAGAATTCCCGACCAATTCATATGTATTTTACAAGGTGGCTAATTCGTATGAATTCATACGACCTCACTTGTACAAATTCGTACGATTTGTCTAAGCAGTGACGGGTAGGTTTAGGGGCGGGGTTTGGGGTAGGTCATTCGTATGAATTCATACAAATTTGTCAACTCGTAAAATACGTAGGTTTATACAACCCAATCTCACGGCAATTTGTACGTATTTTACGAGGTGGCTAATTTGTATGAATTCATACGACCTTACTAGTACGAATTCATGCGTTTTTTGGTAAATAGTACATATTTTACGAGTTGACAAATTCTTATGAATTCATACGAATGACCTACCCCTAACCCCGCCCCTAAACCTACCCGTCACTGCTTAGACAAATCGTACGAATTAGTACAAGTGAGGTCGTATGAATTTATACGAATTAGCCACCTCATAAAATACGTACGAATATTGGTCATGAGATAGCGTTGGTTTATAAGAATCATTTACCTCCTTTAAATTAAATAATTATAGGTTTTCAAATCCTGAATTGGAGCCAGTAACAAGACAAACACTGTGAAGCTGAGATGAAAATCTGTAGGCCTATATATTGTAGGCTAAATGAATTTATTATCAGGTTTAAATTTAATAGCATAGCATTTATCCTGAATTACAAATGAGATAAATGTCTGCATGGAAATGTTCTTTTAGATCCAAGTAACAAGACACACCCTTAATGTTGAGATAGAGAATATGAATTTTAAATGCATTTGTATTTAAATTTTGAATATCCAACTCAAGTCAAACCAACTGCAGCATGTTCCTCTAGGGGGCAGTAATACCACACACACTCTTTAGGCTTTTCGAGTAATAACAAGTCTTCAGCATCACTTTTAACAGTAAAACCAACATCAAAACATCTTTTTTTTTTCTTCAATGCCACTGTTACCTTGGGCTTGCTTGGCTGGAGTTTAAAGGGGTCATGAACTGCGTTGTTTTATTGTTTCCTGGTGTGCATTTATAATGTTAGTATGCTTTTTACATCATAAATGGTCATAATTTTGAAATAAAGGCATTTTTCCTACCCTGATTCTAGCCCTCTTATTTGAAATCTCTGTTTGAAGGGGCGTGTCTGCTATGAGACTTCAGTGTAAACAGCCACTGCTGTGATTGGCTAATGTCTTTCCATTTGAAATAGCTACGTATTACTCTGTTTTAGTGCGTTTTTATTACAGCTCTCAAGGTTAACTAATCGTGAAAAGCGTTGATTATGCCACTACACTTAATTCTATGGCATTATATTTAGATTGTAGCATGAAAGGTTGCAGTGATGAACACTGTAGCTGATCACAGACATGTTGTTGAGCACATGAAAGCAGTGATCTCATCATTGCAACTCAATTTCTGCACACTAACGAATGCTTTCATCATGACTAACAGTGCAAACTCAATGTAACTAAGAGATTGAATAAAAGGGGAGTTTTGGTGCCAGTCCAGAACTCAGTCACTGATAAACTTGTGTTGTTTGATTGACAGCTCCAGCGTGCGCTGCTTGATTGACAGCTCTAGTGATTGTAAAGGGAGCATTCTTTGATCGCTTTCTATATATAATTTAATCACCGTTTAAATAACAGACTATTTTCATCCTACTAAGAGAAACAACGTGGCTTAAATAATAATTAAGACATATTTAGGATACATAAGTGTGTTCCAATTAAAAGGCTTCATTCAAACACCAAACGTGTCACAGTGGCAGTGTTGCCAGATTGAATCAATGATTTCCAGCCCAAAACATTAACTGCCAAAAGAATGTGATAGAATTCTATTGTTATGACAACCAAGGTTTATAAGGATCATTTACCTCCTTAAATTAATTATTATAAAATTATAAAAATTAATCAATTTCTCCCAAGAAAACAATACAAAAGGAAAACAGATCAAAACATGGCAAATACATTAAAAGAAAATTATCAAATGTGACAATAAATGTAATTGAACCCTTAAATGCATATGCAGGTCTTTAGTGACCGGGACCTACCATGGCCTGTCGCGATAATATAAAACTCTTCTTTTATTAGAGTAACAATTACAGAAGAATAAAATAAAGCATATTTTGTAGCTTAAAGGGTTCAATTTGAGCAGATGTTTCGAGAAACACTTCAATAGATCAATTACGATTCAGCATAAGAACAAAAAACAGGTTGTGTTCAAATTGTTTTAAAATGTAGAAGAGAACACACAATAGTTTATGTGTTTAATCTGCTTTGCATCTATACATTTTGTAAAATAAAATAGCAGATAGGAACCGTCCACAAAGTACAAAACGAAGAAGAAAAAAACCCGCTCAATTCCATCCATATGTTTTACTCTTGAAAAAAGGTGATCAAACTATGCACACAAAGCCTTGAAACACACACACACACACACACACACACAGTCTCATCTGGTAAACACACTGTAAATGTTACATATTGGAAAAATTAAAAGTAATAGTAATGTAGATAAATATAGACTCATTTTTCAAATATAGAGGCTGTGTGTTCTTGCTGGTTCCTACAACAACATTTTAAAGGGTTAGTTCACCCAAAAATGAAAATTTTGTCCATAAGACCTTCGTTCATCTTCAGAACACAAATTAAGGTGTTTTTGATAAAATCCGATGGCTCAGTGAGGCAATGCATTGCAAGCAAGACAATTAACACTTTCAGATGCCCACAAAACTAAGACATATTTAAAACAGTTCATGTGACTACATGACTACATCAACCTTATGAACCTTTATGTTATGAAGCGACGAGAATACTTTTTGTGCGGCAAAAAAATAATAATAATAATAATAATAATGACTTATGTTATGAAGTGACAGCAAAAAAAAGAAATGACTTAATTCAACAATATCTAGTGATGGCGATTTCAAAACACTGCTTCATGAAGCTTTGAAGCTTTACAAATCTTTTGTTTCGAATCAGTGGTTCAGAGTGTGTATCAAACTGACAAAGTCACGTGATTTCAGTAAACAAGGCTTTGTTAGTGTTTCGAAATTTCAATGGTTCACCACTGGGGGGCGTGACTTTGGCAGTTTGATACGCACTCCACTGATTCAAAACAAAAGATTCATAAAGCTTCCTGAAGCAGTGTTTTTAAATCGCCCATCACTAGATGTTATTGAATAAAGTCTTTTTTGAACGAAGGTCTTACGGGTGTGGAACGACGTGAGGGTGAGTAATTAATGACAGAATTTTCATTTTTGGGTGAACTACTCCTTCAAATTCATCTGCAGAAATTAAAGGATGTGAAAGGATACACATAGCCTACCTTTCATGTAAGACAACAAATGCTTGTTGTGTTCACTTCCTTTAACTTCATTCTCATTTATCACTTTGTATCAATTTTACACATAGCTAATTATTTTAGCCTCAGTAGGCCGTTGTACCTGAGAGTAGTGATGGTCACTTTCAAAACACGGCTTTGTAAAGCTTTTGAAACCTTTGTGAATTTGTTTCAAACCAGCTGATTCGGAATGTGTATCAAAGTCACATGCTTTGTTAGATCTAGTCCTTTATGAGCGATTGATAGGGGCTGCGTTCCAGTTCGGTTTTTAAATGCCCTTCCCTCGCTAACTTCCCTCGGTCTCGTTGACTCGGATGTACGTCATTGCTTACGTTGCACAAGTGCCCACTTCTGGCGGAACCTTTGCAATGGGCTGAACTGGAACGTCCTAAGCCCTTGATCACTTGGAATCTGCAATGGAGCTGATTTATTATTTATTTTTTCCCCTTACAGATTTGTTTAATTCAGCATTCTATATGCATATATGTGTGTTTTAAATGTTTAAAAAAATAATTAATATATCATAGAATTGTTTGTGGTAGGGTAAATTAAACGCGATATGCGGTGACGTCATAATTGTGTTGCATTGTGGGTTATGGAGCTGCCTGAAGTGTACATGTGAAGTAGACTCGCTCCCTCGGTTAAAATCGAGGGAGCGAGGGTCTGTCCATGTAAACTTCCCTCGTCCACTTCACGAAGTGGAACGCACTTCAAAATGGCGGCAGGGATTCCACCGAGGGGAAGTGTGTAGGGAAGTTCGCGAGTGCGTGTCTAAAACTAGAGTGGAACGCAGCCAGGGACGGCAGACGACAGACCGGCGGGGACGTCACGGCGACGTCACGATTCACCGCTCATAAAGGACTAGATCTAACAAAGCCTCATTTAGGCTACTGAAATCATGCTGCTAAGGCTTATTCATTAATTAATTTATTTTTAATTTCTTAATGTTTTATTTAACAGGCGGTGATTTCAATAAATCTGAGAGTAGGCTATTGATTTGAAAATATCAAATCAAATCAATCACTGGTGGGTTTAATATTTGTTCTTGTATTTTTGTTATTCATGTTGGAATATTAAATATTGTTTAACAACACTGAGTGTCTATTTTGTATTTTTTCAAGTCTTCATAGTAAACGTTTGTAATGATAGCCTTCCAAAATCAGCACTTAGGCTACAAGACAAACAACAAAACACAGAACAGTCATTCAGGTGAAGGAAAATTTTGCAAATGACAAAAGGTAAGTAAAAAGTAAAGTCTTCTTTCCTGTTTCTTTTTAGTAATAATTAAGTTAGTGCATTCAGTTTGATAGTCTGAGTCACTGTTTTCCTAAAGACATCAAAAGTAAAAGCACAGAATGACATTCCAGAATATTATGTTTATAGATTATAATTACTGAATTTGTGTGTTCATCTTTAAAGTTTAAGTTCATCTTTTAATTTGTGTTCATCTTTAAATATGGTGAAATAAAATTGCAACTCTGATGGTGTATAATTTTGCACATCCTTAATCTCTAGAAGAAAGTGAGTGAATATTTTATATATATATATATATATATATATATATATATATAGGCCTATATATATATATATATTATTAGTATTATTATTATTATTATTATGCTTGTATGGCATTAATAACATCTTTGTACAACTTTGTATACAATAGCTACACAATATGTATCAAGAATATATTTAATGTCAACAGAACACAGGAAAGTAAAATAAAAATAAAAAAGTTAACAATGGTTGATAAGAAACAAAACAAAGAAAAGAATAGCTAGAAAAACAAAACAAAACCTGAGAGTAAGATTAGGCGACGTACTTCTCAACGACGTTGATGTCACGCGTCTGTGGTGGCGACGTACCCCTTCTCTCACGTAAAAGTACGATAGACCCGCCAGAGTCTTTTGACTATGATCTCTGTGAACCCATTGTGTCTGTATGGCTTTACCTGATCCCGCATCAGTTTTATACATTTCTAGTCATTTTAATGGCACATTTGTATAATAAAAAGGAAGAGTTGTACTTAAAAGTATTTCACTGGCCTGATTTACCAAGCTCTCCATAAAAAAGCCCTACAATTGAATAAAATGAAATATATTATAAAGTATCTTTATATTTAATGATATTAGATGATTAGTTAATTGCATTTAACAGATGACACTGTCAATAAAGCATTTGTAATTGGTAAATCGTAAGCTGTAGGCTAATTGTAAAAGATATTTATGCATGTCTTTGTTGCATTTACAGTGTTCTGACCAGCAGGAGTCACTAGAGTGTGGCGTTTCGAGTGTTTCGAAACAGCGAATCATTTTGCGAAGGGTCAATTGGTTCAATTGATTCAAAGTTTCAAAAAGAATTCTCCCATCACTACTTGAGGGTTAAAAAGACGAAAATCTTCTGCTCTTGTGTTTGTTTAAATAGTTCATATACATATTCATCAGTTAAATATTAATGAGGTGTACATTTTCTAAATTATTCTTTTGAGGGTCTGTTTTCCTGATTCATCAGTGTGATTCCTGTGGGTCTGTTTGCTTTGCTCCAATTTAAGAGCCTCAACGGCTAGAATCACTGTTTGCTTTTACAAACTATTTCTATATTTTTGTGTACTAAATTCAGAATTATTTGAATTTTGTGAGGGGTCAAAGGGCATCATTATATAGCCTATACATTAAACTTCGTGTAGGCTAACTGAACTGATGTGAGTTTTTTTGTTTGTTTGTTTGTTTGTTTTAATTCCTCATTTGTGTTTTAAGGATCTCTGTATGTTGCTACTTCTCTCTTTTATCGGGTTCACACTTTCTAAATCTGATCGGATTTCAATCAGATATGCACAAAAAACAGATTTGGACTGACAGTCTGGACATAGCCTAAATGTGGTGTGGACATAAGCAAGCTAATGATGAGGATGCATTTACATGCAAATATATTCATGTTTTATAAACAAACAAAAAACAGACAGTAAACAGCAGGAGCATTAAGAAAACATTTTCACAAAAAAAGACAAATTTAAAAAAATGTAACAATAGCAAACCAACCATCGAAACAACATTAAATCAATGTCAATGTTAAAGGTGCTGTAAGTAGTATTTGAACTACGCTGTTGGACATTGTTGATATTTGAAATCAACTCAAACAAACCCACCCCTCTCTTCATTGCTCCGCCTCTAAAACTCACATTCCAATCCTAACCACCCTGCTCCAAGTTGGTCTCAAACCCCTGCCCGATCGCTGCTGGCATGCAAGGCTTGACGCTAAGCACTGCATTCTCTAACAGTCATCAGTTTGCAGTGGTTTACCAGCTCAACTCTCACTATCTGGCTGCTGTTACACACGCAATGTGAGTGGATGTCTATTTATCACTGCTGACACGCAACAAAATGCTTCATGAAAAATAAAGCGCAGTTGATGAACGAACGACAAGGAAGCACAAAAAAATGAAAGCCCAGTACACTAGAGTAAATACAAAGTGTTCGTTGTTAGTTGCAAACAGCACAGCAGCTCTAGACAATCAAAACCCAGTGTACTCACATGAGCGGCATCAAAGCAGCCTCCGCGTCTGTTTTCAGGCCTTCCCACTTAGCTCTCTCCAGCACTGGAAAGATTTTCTAATATAAACGCGGGTCCTAAAGCGGTTTTCCCGGGCATAAACCTTCATTCCAGTGATATTCTTTTGTATTGGGTCACATTTCTCTTTCTGCAGTTTTTTATTTTATTTTCAAATCTCCCTCTTGCTTGTTCTCTCTCCTCGACCATCATACGCCCCCTGATGCTGATTGGTTAGATGTTTGTTGTTGGTATCGGCTGAACAAACTTACAAACAGTCCACCTCTAATTGCATTGAATCAACATCACATTTGCACCCACAATTAATGTTGAAAAAATTATCCAAAAATCAATGGTAATGGCGTTGAATCAATGTTACAATGTGATGTTGGTTTAACATCATGCTTGCACTGTCAGAAAATGAAACTACAACTGACTTAAAGCCACACAGCCTGAAGATAAAAGAAGACAATAAATATCTGAAGATCTCAGCAGAGGAGGATTAAACAGCTCCACAAACAGCATTACCAGCTTCACTTATTACTAACCAGATTTACTTTGTCATTCGTCTATATTTTTGAGAATTAACAGAGGTTTAGATGTTGATGTGTTGATCAGTGTCTCCTTTAGTTGGGCAGGTTAACTCTTGGCTTGTTATGTGAGTTTGTGGTCTTTGTAACTGTGGTCACCAAAAGACATAATTTGTTGCAAAGAAACCCGGAAACAAAGATGATCAGATAATACAGTTTTCAGCATCATAACGTAGAATAATCTTATTCCTGACCAAAAGTGGTTATTTGTTGTTAATAGATCATATTCACTGACAATATTTTTTTTTCAAAAGATCAGACATTCTTAATTTTGATTTTTAAATAATGTATTTAAAAATCAAAATGAAGAATGTCTGACCTTGTAAGGGTTTTTTTTTTTAGGCACGCAGACATTAAAGAATCGGCATATGAATATCAACAATGGTGCATTGTTTCATGCCGCAATGCATGCTGGGAGCCGTGAGTTTTATACTATGGTGCAGTGATGAGAATAATGACTTATTCTACTTTATGATGCTGAAAACTATATCACCTGATCATCTTTGTTTCTGGCTGTCTTTGCAACAAATTATGTGTTGGGTAAATGCTGGTACAAAGACCACAAACTCACATAAAAAGCCAAGAGTCAAACTGCCCAACTAAAGGGAACACTGATCACCACAACGTTGACACAACATTTTCAATAAAACATCAACACCTAAACCTCTGTTAAGTCTCAAAAAGAACTTCTGCTGAGATCTTGAGAGATTTTGTGTCTTTTATTTACAGTTGATTTCAGGCTCTGTGGCTTTAAGTCAGTTGTAGTTGTTGTGTTTCATTTTCTGAGAGTGCAAGCATTATGTTGAACCAACATCACATTGTAACATTGATTCAATGCCATTACCATTGATTTTTTTCAACATTAATTGCAGGTGCAAAAGTGATGTTGATTCAATGCAGTAATCATTGACACACTGACATTGATTTGACGTTGTTTCGATGGTTGCTTGCTATCTGGGAATGTTTTAATGTCCGCATTCCAGCCAATCACAATCAAGTATTTAGACAGAGGAAATAAAGATACGTTTATTCTGAAACAGCAGCAGCAGAAGATGATGTTATTATTTCAGTGGGATAACGGGAGTCCAACAACCTGATCTAACATTATAAATGGACTTCAGGGGAATGAAAGCATGATGTGAGCACTTTAATGCAGGGTGGTCAGAGTCTTCATCTCATCTCTGTTGTTCAAGTCTGCCATGGTCTCCTCATGGGGGTCAGCTCCTGCTCCGTCCCCTTTACGACCCAGCTTGACAGACAGCTTGGTAAAAACAGAGCTCTCTGCATTAGATCCACGGCTGGACCTGGTGCGGGTGGAGCCTGACTCCGAGTTGGTTCCTTCAAAGAGTTTGGCCATGAAGCCCAGACCAGCTTGACGGATGTGAGAACTGCCAGCAAACACATACAGGACGGGGTTTACACTGCTGCTCATGAATGCAAACGCCGTCACGTTGGGACGGGCCACTTTTGCCACTTTTAAAACAGAAGTGGAGTTCTGCATCAGACCAATCACCTGTGAGAACAGACCAACAAGAAAAGAAATGGGACATAGAATGTGAAAAAAATTTAATCTTCTTGTATATACTTAAAAAAAAAAAAAAAACATTGGCGGTCTGTCAGAAATGCAAGGTAGGCTGAGCCTCCTTAATAATGTATTAAAAGTGATCAAAGCAAATGCAGTCTTTAACAATTTAAACACTAATTTGAATAATGCAAATGCATTTAATGTAATAAAAAAAAAAAAAAAAAAAAAAAAAAAAAAAGTCTTATTTTCTTTTATGAAGTGAGCTGAAAGCTCAAAAACTCATCTCATTAGTAAACTGACCTCACAAATATATTCACAATCGCCTTTCTAAATCATTTGCCTCCTACATAACTATTTAATAAATCACTATAGGTGACCTTTCAAGCCAATCATCAAGTCAAGCGTATTTGTGGACAACAGGCAAAATTAACCCAGGAAGCACACGTCTCCAAGAAGTCTTTTAAAGAGTGCTTCATCTGGAAAACATCTGTTGTACAAACATCTGATGAACATTTTTAAGTTTTACATACATTCCAAATTAAAAGAGCTTAAAGATATTTTCTAAATGTCTATCTGACAGGAATCTTCCAGATGAAAACATAGCTGAAATCCAACTGTTGAAAAGGATTTAAAAACACGTGAAGACTGAACAATATATACTGAAGGATATAATTCATATGTGAGAGAGCTGTAGGATATACTGAAGGATATAATTCATATGTGAGAGAGCTGTAGGATATACTGAAGGATATAATTCATATGTGAGAGAGCTGTAGGATATACTGAAGGATATAATTCATGAGGCTGAATCCAGTAAAATGATGCGACACTTCCTTAAAGAGTAAGTTCACCCAAAAATGAAAATTATTATGTCATTAATTACTTGTCCTCATGTCGTTCCACACCCGTTCATCTTCGGAACAAAAATTAAGATATTTTTGATGAAATCCGAGTGCATTCACGAAAGCGCCACGACACACATTCAAGAGGAAGTAGACAGGAATGAAACCTCAAATATTGAATATATGAACAGACAAATTGACACAAAAATTATGTCAACATGCCTGTCTTGGTGAGTATTGCAGACATAGTTGGTAATGTCTTAAGACTTAAGTGAACGTAAACAGTCGAGAAGGACAACGCATGTGTACAGTATCAGTGTGTTGGATCAGTACATTATGCCTTAAAGTGACAGCAGCCTAATGTTCCTGCGGTCTGTGTTTTTAATTTTAATCAAACAACAAAAGACAAGGAAATCAATCACTGCTCTTGATTGAATAATTTTTGTAACTTTAATAACAATCAATATTTAATTTATATAGTCCAATATGCAATGTTATTTTACATTTGATTACCTTATTCTGTTTCTGAAAACTAATGTTAGACCTACCTGAAAAAAAACCCCCTGAAAAGCACTGTTTACTTTATTTGTATCTTTGCTCTATTGTATTTATTAGTGTTGTTGCTTGTAGTTTGATTATTTGTTCAAATGTTATTTATTTTTATTTGACAGTAGTCATTTTTTCCCTGAAAATAGCACATACCGAACCGTACCGAAACAGTGACCCTAAAACCGTGATACAAACAAACAGTGAGTAATTTGAACTGTTACACCCTTAGTATAAAACATACAATATGCTTCAAATTATTTTTCATATATGCAAATATGCACTATTTTAACAACAATACAAGGTGATTCACACAAAGAGCAGCCTAGGGGCCCCTGACCACCTTAATCCGGCCCTGGTGAGGTGTTACTCACCTGCAGAATGTTGATTAGGTGATACGGCAGCCAGAAGAGGGTAAAAGCAGCGATGATGAGGAGAATGAGGAAGTTTCCTCTTCCTTTGCGCTGGAACATGGCGCTACGCAGCCGACAGATCACAGAGATATAGCAGAACAGGATGAAGGTGAAGGGCAGCAGGAAACCCAGCACAGTCTCCCACAGGTACTGAAAGATTTCATGAGCGCTGTCTTTCCAGTGGTATGGCATACATATATACACATTTGGACGGACCATCAGCGAGGAACTGTTAGTGCAAAGAAGATACAAATAAAAAGCATGATGAAAGAAATTAACATTTAAAGAGAGACAGAGAGAGAGAGAGAGAAGTCAGAGGAGACGATTTTAATTACAATATTTATAAACTGATATTAAAGATTAAACCCTCTGCAGATATTTCTCAGTATATCGGACATGCCCGAAAGACTATTCTCGGTTCAGTATACTGTTGGACTAACTGGACAGCTGAAGAAAGCATGTCAGAAAGTGAGTTTTGATTGAGTAACTTGGTTCTCATGCAATATTGGGAGGAAGAAGATGAAAAGCATGAAATGGTGCAATGTTATGATGCAAAAGGTATGAAAACAACTATTGTGTGAAAACTAAAAGGAGATTATCAAACTAGCATAAGATTTGGAGGATTTAGAGCACAGCAGAACTTGGTCAGATAAAGACTTATTAATGAAAGTTTCTGTCAAACAAGTTAATTGTTTTAAAAGGACCGCTATAAAAAAGCCTCTGTTGAGCAGCAAACAGGTATTTGAAGCTGCTGGTGTCTCTGGAGTCTCAAGAACCTCAAGAACACCAGCAGCTTCAAATACCTGTTTGCTGATCAAAAGTGACGTTTTTTTATAGCTGTCCTTTTATTACAATTAGTTTTTTTGACAGAAACTTTCCTTGATAAGCCTTTATCTGACCAAGTTCTCTTGTGCTGTAAATTACTCAAATCTTATGATACACTCAAAAAAATAACTTGTTGGTCTAACTTAATTCAATTATGATATTGATATTTTCACACAGTTGAACTGATTTATTTGAACTTAAGCTAGGTTAATTGTACTGATGAGTAAAATTCATCCTAATTGAATGAGATCACACCAGTTTCATTTGACGTATTCTGTGAATGTTTCCTGAACATAATTCATTCTTGTTGATCCAACCAGTGCTATTGCAATTCAGATTGGTGCCCTTGTGCAGAGTTGCTCAAGTTTTCTGTGCTTTTAAGGAAATGGAAAGACCTGTTAGTGTTTAAGTGTTTAACGTTTAGTTATTTTGAACATTTAAAAGAGTTTTAGCATATACATTTTTTGTTTTGTTTTGTTTTGTTTTTGTTACCATCGTGGTGAAGATGTGCGCTTGTGCTTAGGTTGTGAGTAGCTGTTGTACACACACTCCATAACCGTTGAGAGGGCTAAAGCTGATGACCATAAATTATGTGCTGGCCCTCAAACTAATTTTTTTATATTTCTATAAAAACTAAACTAAAACAACACTACTGGCTACACTACTACATCACTGGCTTTAGAACAGTTAAAGCTTGTTGAGAACAACATAGATATTTCATGTAGCCACCCACAGCCTAACCACAAGGTCTACACTTCAGCATAACCTCAAAAAAATCGACATAACAAACTCTGTGTATGTTAGATCGCTATGTCAAATATAACTGGACATCAAACTTTAAAAGGTATTTCCCTTTACTAAAAAAAACAAACCATAAACAGCATTTAATTTCAACATTTACTGTCCCGATCTATCCATACACAAAGCATGCTGGGAACTCCACTGCCCAGTTTCAATCAATGCAACATAAATTATTCATGTAGTCCCAACACAAATGGTTTAGGTTAACCTAACATTTTGTAAATTTAATTTCATTTAACATAATACAATTGAGTGAAAATTTCAATTAAAGGTGCCCTAGATTATGTTTTAAAAGATGTAATATAAGTCTAAGGTGTCCCCTGAATGTGTCTGTGAAGTTTCAGATCAAAATACCCCATAAATTCTTTTTTATAAATTTTTTTAACTGCCTATTTTGGGGCATCATTATAAACGCGCCGATTTTATGCTGTGGCCCCTTTAAATCCCGTGGTCCACGCCCACAGAGCTCGCGCTTGCCTTGAACAGTGCCTTAACAAAGTTCACACAGCTAATATAACCCTCAAAATGGATCTTTACAAAGTGTTCGTCATGCATGCGTCGGATTATGTGAGTATTGTATACTGTTATATTGTTTACTTCTGATTTTGAATGAGTTTGATAGTGCTCCATGGCTAACGGCTAATACTACTCTGTTGGAGAGATTTATAAAGAATGAAGTTGTGTTTATGCATTATACAGACTGCAAGTGTTTAAAAATGAAAATAGCGACGGCTCTCTTGTCTCTGTGAATACAGTAATAACCGATGTTAACTTTAACCACATTTAACAGTACATTAGCAACATGCTAACGAAACATTTAGAAAGACAAATATTACAAATATCACTAAAAATATCATGTTATCATGGATCATGTCAGTTATTATTGCTCCATCTGCCATTTTTCACTATTGTTCTTGCTTGCTTACCTAGTCTGATGATTTGGTTGTGCACAGATCCAGACGTTAATACTGGCTGCCCTTGTCTAAAGCCTTTTATAATGTTGGAAACGTGGGCTGGCATATGCAAATATTGGGGGCGTACACCCCGACTGTTACGTAACAGTCGGTGTTATGTTGAGATTCGCCTGTTCTTCTGAGGTCTTTTAAACAAATGAGATTTATATAAAATGGAGGAAACAATGGAGTTTGAGACTCACTGTATGTCATTTCCATGTACTGAACTCTTGTTATTTAACAATGCCAAGATAAATTCAATTTTTCATTTGAGGGCAGATCTTTAAGTAAAAAACTAAAGATTTGTGTTGATTCAGCTTATTTTATGTAAATAAACTGAGCTAGAAAGCATTTTTTTTTTTAGTGTAGTTCAATAATCTCCTTTCAGTTTTCACACAATATTAGTTGTTTTTATTTCTGTTATGTAATATCTTTTATTTCTTTTAGTTTTTGTATGTTTTGTGGTCCTTAGTCCACTGGGTGGCAGTGGTGGTCATTTTCTTTCCCCCTTCTTCTTCTTCTTCTCCTTTGTCTGAGCAGGTACAGCCAGGTGAGAGTACTTATCATCTGCTGATTGGTCCTTAACAAAAGGAAGTGTGTATAAATCTTGGCTGGTCTCCAGGGGTCCGTTCTTTGTACGCCGCTAACTCAGGTAGCTGGATTTGATTGATGACGATTTGGCACGATCTTGGGTTATTGTTCGGTTCTTCAACGCTCATCCTGGACTTGCTGTCATAACAACAGGACCGTAAGCTAAAACATGCTTGGGAGCATATTTCATGTAAACAAGATTAGATGGCATCTTTTTAAGCAACGGTGATGCTTAAAGTCTGTCCCAGCCACTGCTACTTTCTTACAAGCGTTCACCATTGTGAACCAGGGACAAAAATATTGAAAATAAATTTGCAAATAATAATCTAATGTTGTGTAGTCTATCATAATATAGACACAGCCAGTTTTACTCGTTGAGAGATTTATTAGTGTGGGAATAATTGAATTATAATTTTACTGGAGTCTCACACAGGATACATTCGATGCTGCGTGCACGCATTAATTTAAACCGCGACAGCTATTATGGGAGTGGCTTGATGCAGAGCAGGAAATGCAGATCACTTCATCTTGACAATCTTGACCCTTAAGGAACTTTAATTAAAGCTGTCACGTAATAAATTTGCTTCAAAGGTAAAATTAAATAAATTGCTAATTACAACATTGAAATAAAAATGTAAAGCCTGTACAAATAGCCTACTAGAATTCGTGAATGGAAATCGTGTTAATCTGATGATTCTCTTGTAAATATTGTATATAGTCCAAACATGGAAGTACTAGGGAGTGGGTGCCATTTTTATTTTATTTGGAAATTGTTTGGTTTTATTCTGTTTAAAGTAGAGAAAGAGACAGGGAACTATTTTGTTGTTTTTCCTTTTCTTTCTTTGAGATAAGTGTAGATTAATTCCCTATAGTTAAAATTTTTGTTGTTGTTGTTGTTGTTGGCTTTTCCCACTACTGGTTATTTTACACTTCCTACACTTTTGTTACACCAACAAATGTGGTTGTACATGTCTTGTGTTTTTGGCATGTCATTTTGGAGCCAAGTTTTGCTTTTATATTCATGCTTTATATCGTTAACTTTAATGTTGCTTCACCTCTCCTAGACTGGGAGGAATGTAACATTTCTTTTGCACCATTAAACTTTGCATCATTTCTTTCATCTTCAGAAAGATCTTTCTTCCTCCCCATATTGCACGCAAACTGTGACTTGCTTAAAAATGTGGAACAATCTCTTTAAGTAGGTTTTCCATTTACCTAAGAAGATCTGGCAAACTATTTAACAAACCAGTCTGAGGTTGATACCAGTTATCTAAAAAGATATGGAGAAATAAAACAAACAATCAAACAAACAAACACTTTCTTTGAGAAAAAAAAAAAAAAAAAGTTTATTGTACTGAAATAGGCTACTACTAATGTCATTTCCATAATAATTTTCAACACAGTGTATGGGTCATTAGTTTTGCCCTGATTAATTATATTTAATTATATTTACTGTATATGCCTTTAGGTTTACAGTCTTTGAATTAATTGCCCATAATTCTTCAGTAAACATGACAATTTTGGCAACAGAAGAGCTGTTCCTGCCATCCAAACATGCTTAAAATACAGGAAGCAGTTCAAATTGGCTAGGCAATCATTTCTGTGACCTATTTTGTGCATCTGTGACCTATTTTGTGACCTATTTTATCTTGAGCACTTTTGAGGAAGGTTTGAAATATGTAAAAAATTGTTTTTGTTTTATTTTTATTTTTCTGTGTTCCAGTTGCATTTTGTCAATGGAGAACAATGAATATTTTTTTCGGCAGTAACTGTAACGAAGTTCCAGACAGGTTGGGCCCGAGGTGACTGTATGGGCCGCCCTGTAGCCTACATTAAAAACCTTTTTTGGGGTCAGTTTTTGCAGTAAATCCCTGCAACTGTACTTTTGCCCACCTGTTACATGTTTTATACTGTTGAAGTGTTTTTTGTTTTTTAAATATTTCATTCATTCATAGCCAGTGTTGGGGGTAACACATTAAAAGTAACTTGAGTTACATAATCAGATTACTTTTTCAAGTAACTAGTAAAGTAACGCATTACTATTTCAATTTACAACAAAATATCTAAGTTACTTTTTCACATTTATTGACTGGCAGCTCTCCTGTCCCCATGTTGAGAGAAATAAAGAGCAGAGGTGTTGTGTGCGCTGTGTGAACATGACGATTATTGTAGTTCTAGACTAAATGTGAACATGCATTTACTCATCTCACTTGCAGAAAAACATTCAGTATTCCTCAAAATGAATAAAAAGTCAAATGCGATCTCAGAATTTTACGCAAACCTGTAATAATTAAATATATTAAATTACCCAAATATACTTTATGTATCTAATCTCACTTTATTAACTAATGTCTGCTGATCTTCAATGATCTAATTCAACCATACTAACAAGCAAAAATTACTTTAAATTCGATTTAGAAATAATAGTGTTGAACTTCCTTCTCCTGTATCCTATTCTTCTTTAATCCAGAACGGCAGCACAGCTAAAAGGTTTGTTTGAGCTGCGCCCTCTACTGTACAGGCGTAAATATGCATTTCCTTCAGCCTGAGACTTATTCATTTCACTTTTAGGGCCTTTACATTTGTCAAAAATATAACTTTTTTTTTGTTGTTATTTAAAAAACAAACAAGTGAGCCCAGCCCAGGGGAGAAAAAGTAATGCGAAGTAAAGAAACCAAGTAACGCAATTATTAAATTTTTTTGTGAGTAACCCAGTATTGTAATGCATTACTTTCAAAAGTAACTTTCCCCAACACTGTTCATAGCACTTGTATAGAATATAAAAAGATTCTGCTTATATAAAATGATTCTGTTACAAATGCAATGCCTAACGTCTTACTTGCGCTTGGCCATGCTTCAGTTTTTAACACCTTGGAAGTGAGAATGTCAACTTCCGTGTTGGACTAATAGGGGTCTATCATAGTATTGTGTTTTATTATGAATCTGCTGTGCTGAGTGACATGCAGCACCCTTTATATTTACAATAACATTGTTTTTTCTTAATTCAAAGCATGATTTGTGTTGTAGTGTGACCAGAAAAAAAATCTCAGACTCACCGATAGAACGGCATGGGCAAAGCCATCAGAAAAGCCATCACCCAGATGCCCAACATGACAGACAGGAGCCTTTTCTTTGTCCTCAATCTCTGAGACAGAAACGGCTTTGTGACGGCCAGCCAGCGGTCCATGCTCATCAGGCAAATAAGGTAGATTGAGGAGTACATGTTGACGCAACACAGGTAATGGACCGTTTTACAGAGGGTGGTGCCAAACTCCCAGGTGCTCTGGGAGAGGAACCTGATGAACAGTGGCGCGCTCAGGAGCACCAGCGCATCAGCCACAGCCAGATTCAGAATCAGCAGGCAGGTGACAGAGCGGCGACGAACTCGACACAGGACCGACCACACCACAAACAGGTTGCCAGGAAAACCAAACACAAATGCAATGACCAGGATCGCAATCCCGATCTGATGGGAGATGGATAGTTTGGAAGATGGTGTAGGCATGACAGGAGATGGAGGTGATCCATAAAGAACTGGGGTCTCCGTAGAAACAAAAGTGGCCATTTGATTTGAAGTTAATTGTTGCTTCTCTTGTTTGCTGTGGAAAGAAAGTAAACCGAGAGAAAGAAATTTAAAATAAAGACAAGAGACAAGATCACTTTCCTTTTTACCTACAAAGAAATGATTGAAACGGAAAATACATTTAGAAAAATATGCTTGTAAATACAGATTTTAAACTGGATACGAACTAAAGATAAATGTATGCTGCCAAATGTTTACTGTTGACATATTTGAAATATGACGTGAATTATTTGATTGTCATTGGTTCCATCCCAGATAGCAACAATGCGTTGGGCCACACCTGGCAAACGTGACATGATGATCTGGCCCAAAACCACATAGAATGATGGCACTTGGCCAGTCTGATCCTATTTTTCATATCTGGACCACAAGCAGGCAAAAGCAATGCCACGTGTCACCCAAAAGCAGAGCAAATTAACCAGAACTGAACCTTATCTGAGCCACAAAATCAGTATCATGTCAGCCATTAACAAACCTGTTAACAAGCAGAATAACTGAAGGAAAGAAGAGAACAGGAAAAAAAAAAGACGAGCAGAAACACAAGAAAACACTTCCAGCCACAGCCTTAGATGAAATCAACTGAAGATAAACAAAGGACATTAAGTCTCTCAAGATCTGTATAAGTAGTCTTTTGCTGTGTTTGCAGTAGTGGTGATATTGCCCAACACAAAGAGCAGTTCCTTTTTTCGATTGCCGCAAAACGCTTTTCATTGACTTGGCAGAGTGGCAGAGTTGAGGAAACAAAAACAGGTGCAGCACAAGAGCACATGCAGGGGTTCGGAGATGTGTTTTAAAAATATACCTTCTCTAACTTCACACAGCATCTTAATGCGACACTCAGAGGAAGACTATATAAGTGGCCTTTCTGGCACTGAGCAGCCCATAATCCACAATACAAAACTTTGCAGAGCAATTTTTAACATCACTTACTAACTTAAAAATATATCAAAATAAAGGAATATAAATTATAATAAAAAGTATTTTAATAAGTGGCATTCTTCTTTGTTATAATTTGTCCATAGCCCCTGCTCACAATCTCATTTTATGTAATAAATCTTCAGTTGTGCAACAGAGTGTAAAAGTTCTTGTTTTATGAATAAATTGTGTTACACAGCACTGGAATGATGTAAGGGTGAGTTGCCTACAAAATGTTTTGGCCTGTCACTTTAATGGTTAGCACTGACAAGTGTTGTTTTTAACACCTTTTTTTTTTTCTCTCTCTCTGCACACCACAACCTGTCGCTATGCAATTAAAATATGCTTATCATTGCAGTTCTTGCATCTTTATGGAAATCTACTTGACTGTTTTGTGAACAGGATTTTGGTTAAAGGAAGTTTTATAGCACATTTGTGTGTTAATATGCTACTCGTCATATTCTGTGAAAGATTTCCTGTTGAAACAATGTGTTGACCATGTTTTAGACACATTGACTGATAAGATGCTCTGCTCATGTATCAATACTAAGTATAATGGTCTTAAAGAAGAACATTTCAAACATAAGCATGACAAATGTGACTCTTGGCCATATATTCAAAAAAACAGTCACCAAATCCAATTTACTTTCAAGAAAACAATACTAACATACTTTCTTCTGTACCTTGCCCGTTGTAGAAATATAAATAGATAGACAAAACAATAGCCTATAGACATGAATAAGCCTTACCTTAATGAGAGAGCAGATAATTATGTGGACTGTCTTGTAGTATGAAAGCAGCAGCTGAGAACTTTGGCGTGGCAGTACATGTAATATAATCAGTTGAAACCAGTGACAGAAGTTTCCTTATCATAATCATCTTTAAATAGTTTTTTTTTTTTTTTTTTTTTTTTTTTTTAAACCGTCATCGCTTCCTCTTTGCATGTGCTACTTGAGAAAGTATCAGTTGCCTCAGACAGGAAAGAGAAAAGAACACTTAACAATTACAAAATGACCCTGCTGTTTCATTTATTATTTTTGTATATCTTTTCTTTCTGTTGTATTTTGTCTTCCAAGTTTCCATCTTTTTTGCTCTATCCCTCTATGTCTGTATTTTGAATTGATTTACACAAGGAGTCTTGTGATCACTGATAATTGCAGTGTGTACTTTGATTTCCAAATGACCCACATTGTTTTCATAAGAGAGAGTGACCGTTTCCGCAGACTGTTGTAATCAGGGTAGGACATTCACACGCAACATTAAATAAATGCAGGTGATTTTTGTGCAGTGGATTCATTTTGACTGATCTCCGTTAGAATGATGTTCCTGAAACATTCCTTCAACTTAATTTTTATTAACAACTCTACGATTTCTAAGAATGTTGATTCCAAGAACATAAAAATGTCCAGTTTATGTTAATGTTGATAGAATATCATAGTATGATGTTCCTGAAACATTCTTTCAAACATTCAAACACCTGCTGTTAACAAGCAGAATCACTGATGTAAAGAGAAACAACAAGGACAAAATGAAGAGTTTGGTTCCAAAACACTATAAATCTATTTTGAATAAAGAGTTAGTTCACCCAGAAATTAAAGTAATGTCATTACTCACCCTCATGTAGTTCTACACCTATAAGTCCTTCGTTCATCTTCGGAACACAAATTAAGATATTGTTGATGAAATCCGATGGCTCTGTGAGGCCTGCATTGAGAGCAAAGCCATTCAAACTCTCAATGTCCATAAAAGTACTAAAAACATATTTAAAACAGTTCATGTGAGTTCACTGGTTCAATCTTAATATTATAAAGTAACAAAAATACTTTTTGTGCACCAAAAAACAAAATAATGACTTTTCAACAATATCTATATGGGCCGATTTTAAAACCCTGCTTCATGAAGCTTCTGAGCTTTATGAATCTTTTGTTTCAAATTAGTGATTCGGATCTCCTATCAAACGACTAAACTGTTGAAATCACGTGACTTTGGTGCTCTGATTCACTGATTCGATTCGTAAAGCTCAGAAGTAGTGTTTTGAAATCGGCCCATATAGTTTTGTTGAAAAGTCTTTATTTTGTTTTTCTGGCACACAAAAAGTATTCTTGTTACTTTATAATATTAAGATAGAACCACTGAACTCACATGAACTGTTTCAACTATGTTTTATGGACCTTGAGAGTTTGAATGACTCTCAATATTTCATCAATGACTCTCAGATTTCATCAACAATATCTTAATTTGTGTTCGAAAGATGAACGAAGGTCTTATGGCTGTAGAACGACTTGAGGGTGAGAAATAAATGACATTATTTTCATTTTTTGGTGAACTAACCCTTTAATTATGTCTCCGTTTGTCATTACCGATTAAAAAGTATCTGGCACCACAACCTGGTTAAAGTAAAAACAACACATTTGCAGAGTACATTGGAATTGACTACAACTACCCAGGGGCATCACTATACTGGTGTGACAAAGTAAAATATAGCTGATAAAATCTGCACTGTCAGACAATGATTTAACAATCATGTTAGATTTTTTTTTTCTATCAGATGTTTAGAACCAAAACTAGCAATGCCAGATTCGAGAATGAATCATTCTTGGTCAAACGGCTTTTAAAAACTGTTCATGATTCAGTTTTGGGGACTGTGACAGAAGTTTGATGCTGTCATGGAACAAGCAACAGTCAGCATTTTTCCTCCTCCCGAGTGCCTCATCTTCTTAATCTCCTTACGTTAATGATTAGATTTCGATGGCTTACGTTTCTTCCTCACCGCAGAAACCACCACATGTTCATTAATGCTGTCAAAATGATTAATTTTTCTGTTTTTGTTGATCACAAAGTACAGACTACATAAGGAAAACTAGGATGCCGGGTGTCATTATGACCACAAACCACAACAGCCACATCCATGAGATCATTTAAATTCAGATTTACAATCAGAATAAGATAAGGTGTTTTTTTTTTCAGGGTTGGAGCTAAATTCTGCAGGACAGCGGCACTCCAGGACCAACGTTGCCTATTCCTGTTCTACACTCAGAAAAATGAACTGTTGGATTTACTTAAAAAATAAGTGTCAAGTGGTTCCACGCAACAATATTGAGTAATTTGTACAAAAAACTATTTAGTTGAATGAACAAAAGAAATTCAAGTAAAGCTGACAAAATTTCTTTGAGTAAATACAAATCATTTGAATGTCACTGTTACATAATATTTATATGTGCAGTTTACTTAATAATATTATGTTGATTACATAAGGTGAACACATTTTTTTTTTTTTTTTTGAATAATCATTTAAATAGAAAGGATACAACATATCAGAATGCAGCCCCTCACCCCACTCAAAAAATAACTAATTGAACAAACTCAATTGAATTGAGAGCAGGAATTTCATCCTATAAGCATCCGTATATGAGTGCGCACAGCCTAAACACAGGCGACACTCTTCTGCATGATGGTAACCACAAAATTCAAAAACATTACAGAAACTACTCTAAATGTCCAACATAACTGAACATTAAACACTAACAACTAAACCACAAAACTAACAACATCTTTCCCTTTACTGAAAAACATATAAAATAACACTTTAATCCCTAAATTTACTCTCCTAATGCAGTCCCTTGCAAAGCATGCTGGGAACTACGGATCCACTGCACAGTTAGTTATGTCAACGATAATGTGTGCGTTTCACACAGCAATGTTAAGTTGACTGAACAAACAATTACTAAGAAAAGCTGACAATACTCAATTTTAGTAGAAACAACGCAGTTAAATTACGTTCATGCAGTTACATGAGTTTTTTAAGTAATGTGAACAAGGGTGGTTTGAGTGAAACTAACAACAGTGAAAGTTCATTTTTTTGAGTGTAAGTCCTAAGAGATTTCTTATCTTGTAATGCGAAACCACAAAGCAATGAAAGGGTTAAACTCTAAACCATCAAGAGTGTAAAACAGACATGCACACAACAAACAAACACACACACACACACACACACACACACACACACACACACACACACACACACACACACACACAGAGGCAGAGTGAGATCAATGGATCAGTTGCATACTGTTTCCCAGCTAGTTGAGACAGAAGATTTAACATTTACAAAAAAAAAAAAAAAGTAAATAAAACCTAAACTGACAGAAAGACGAATTTGATAATGTCTAATATATATGCAAATGCAATACATAATAATAAAAGCAAGTCATTATGTCTCAAAATGCTGTTCTCAGCAACATAGTCTATAAGACTGATGCTGGACTGTCTAGACCAGGGATGGGCAACTTCGAGAACTTGCAGAGTTTAACTCCATCCCTGATAAAAAAATCACTTGCCTATAGCTTTCTAATAATCCTGAAGTCCTTGATTAGCTGTTTCAGGCGTGTTTGATTAGGGCTGGAGCTAAACTCTGCTGGGCAGTGGCCCTCCAGAACTGAAGTTGCCCATCCCTGGTCTAGACCAAAAGAGGGCTACTCTTTGAGAAAACAAAGGAAATTAACATTTGAGCTCTCTCTTGCAAAATTAAGTAAACCAGAAGGTAATAAAGGTTTTAAGATTTTAGAGAGATTTCACTCTCTGTAATGGGTGTTTCCACCTTCACAGGGTCTTTTCAGGTGTAAACTACTCAGTCTAGGACCCTGATTAATGCAAATTCCCATTGTGAACTCATGTTTCCATTTGAAAGAAGTTTCTGTCTTGGTCTGAGTATTTAAAGAAATGTCGCAGGAGGCTCCTGGCGCGATTCTGTAATTCGATCAGCCCACATTGCTGAGTGTCCTTCAGACATTGTGTATTTTTCTAATGTCTGGTATGCATCTTTTACTCTGTTTCTGAACATCTGATGTTTTGTATTGATCATCTTTTAATTGATTATGTGACTGGCATGATACATTTACCTGACTAATATATTGTTATATTTGATTTTATTCTGACTCACTCTGAAATTATTGACTCTAGTAGATTATAAATCCATAATCCCACAAATCTACGCTCAGGTTAGTAACCGACTAAAGTACAGTTTAGGTGGAGCAGTGGGGTACACCAACCGATGTTTTAGAGCTCCGACTAACACATTGGCATTAGTTATGTATACTTAAGGCTGTGTAGGCTAATAATGGTTCAGAACCATTCCGGTCAGAACAACATAGGGCTGTCGGACCAGATCTGAATAGGGTGACCCTCAACCTCTGAATATTGTAATATTATTCTAACTAAGTGGACGGGGGAAACCACGGCATGAAGTTACCATTAGAAATTTTAGATTGGTCAGCTTGGTTCTATGGTAAGGGTCATGACCTCTGGTTAGATATAGTCTTGCTTTAATTCAGTGTGTTCAGATCTATGGGGACTAAATAACATACTTTTAGAAATAAGCAAGCATGGTGTGGCATCTAAAAGTATTAGTCATCGCCTCTGTCTAATGACCAAGACTGATGAGTTTGTGTATATGAGATCATTTACCTGGCTGGTGCGAGACTCAAAGCGTTATAAGAATCCGAATGAATGAGTACAATAAGAGTAAAGAGTTAAATAGAATAATCAAATGTGAAGCTAAACTATTATACAAATGACCAATAATCAGTTGACATTCTAAACTAAATTCGAGGTCATAATAAAATGGAGTCAGATAAAAGTTTACTTGAAATTAAACTAATTTGCCACAGTGAAAAGACTGAATGTGCAAGAAACCTTCCACGTCCTGTGGGAAACTGCAGTTGGGCCGATTGGGCGGGCCTTACATAGGCTAATTTCAAATGAGTGTGAAGTTATCATTTGCAGCTCTTGGGTTAATGCTGACTTTTGGTGGTGATTGGATAATTTTGGTTGTGATTGGATAATCCCCCAAGAAGGATATATCAAATTCCAGAGCATGTGTGTTTCAGTGTGTGATTTCCTGCTGGACTGGCATATGACTTAGAGCAGTGTTTCTCAAACTGGGGTACGCGTACCCCTGGGGGTACGTGAGGTGACAAAAGGGTGTAAGTGAACAAAATGCGGAGTAGTTAATTTAACTCTACCATACCTTAAAATAATATTAAAACCGAGCATGTATTTCTAACTGGCAAAATGCCGTAAATCCATTACATTTAATCAAATTACCTCATGTTTTGCAGTCTAAAATGACTGCATTCACACAAGCAGCATGCATATGATAGATTGCGTGCAGTCTGCTGCCTTAAATCGCGCTAAATTACTGCTGTTCTCGACAATGTACCTTTGTAAAAGTGGGGATTGAGCACTTACTAGCATGAAGAACAAATATAGACACAGATAGTGGATTAATTTCGATTTAAGACTCAAACTCTCTTCGATACAAAAACATACCTTGTGAGTTCATGTATTTAATGTTGATAACGAGGAAGAATGCAGTTGTACCCAAATATCCACATGACTGCAAACGTACATTATTATACAACAGGTCAAAAAACAAAACGTACATTTTAAGCACAGTACTGTCAGTATTTACTCTATTTTGCAATGAAAAAATATTTCTAACGAAAACCAGAGCACAACTACAACACACCAATGCGGCTTTGAACGAATCGTGAGAGTCAATGATTCACTGATTCATTCACAGCCACTCGATTCGTTACTGAATGAATGACTCGATGACTCACTCATAAAAACAGTGACTTGCTGCCACCTACTGGCAGTTTTATTTTCATATTTAAAAGTTTTTTTTGGTTTTACCATCATTGCATATTTCTCTATTAAACATTTTTTATTTAAAACATTATTTATTTTATAAAGTTATTCATAAACGTAAAAATATGCACTGGAAAATCAATTTAGGGGGCAAATATTGTCCCTTAATGGAAAAGGTGTGACTGCAGTCGAAGTGGAAGAGAGGGGGTACGCAGAAGGATGGGAATCCCTTCAGGGGGTACTCCACGCTAAAAGGTTTGAGAACCACTGACGTAGAGTTTGAAAGTTGTTTGGCCCAATGAGATCTAAAACTGTATGAGGTTTGGTTACTGTAGGTGAAAAGGGGTGCACAACAGAGCCCCTTAAATACAGCCAATACGACCCCCTCCTCCTCCATGCATCAGCATGCAACTTGTACCTGGGCCCTAATCACCGACGATTCCAACATGTGTGCAAAGTTTCAAGAGTTTTTGAGCATGTTAAGGGCCCTAAAAGTGCCTGAAAGTTTGAATAAGTTTGAATTCGCCCCTTATAGGGCTTGGGTCCTTAACAACTCCAAAATCAGCATTACCAGCTTTATTTACGCCCGTTTCACACATACTCCATCTGCAGTGCGTAGGCAGTGCTTATTTTTTTCCATGCCTAGTTAACAGATTAGAGCTTTCACACTGCACACGGATGCAGTCCAGCAGTGCGTTTAAGCACTGAGTCTATTTTTGCTGTGCTGCACTGCACTGAATTAAAGTGACAGTGCATTGTTCATATTAGAATTAACATGTACATTCAGTTCTTGTGGGATCTGTCTGTTTGTCATTGTGAGTGTGTTTTACTTGTAAAATGCTCCACTCTCTTCTGGTCTTTTCCTCGAGAGGAGAAGGACCGGCAGCTGCACCTAATGGTCCGGGTCTTACATTTGCTGAGGCAGATAGACTAGATAATGGGGTTTTAAGTTGGAGCTTGTTGAAGAGTTGAAGGGGTGAAATTCCCTGTGACCTTTGACAGCTGATGGGAGAGAGCTGTGTGATTTTGATGATGTGTTGTCTATGACATCATTAGATTCAACAACAGTTGCTCTTCTTGTTCTAAGCCAAACAAGAGAGCAGGAGATGGCTGATGAGGATGAAGATGGTTAGCCTCCTGAATCCTCAAAGCCACCCTTCCCCAGCGTATGTACTGCTGTGTGAGATTATGGAACGTGCCTCTGGCAGACTACAGCTGCCATTGGAGCAGGTTAAGAAAGAAACCGCTCACGGATTGTTCGTCAAACGGTTCCTTTTTTGCCATAATCCTTCAGCCACAATAAGCTTTCCATTCCTTCTTGATCTTCATACTGAGATCGAGAAGGCATGGAAGGACTTGTATTCAGCTCGCATTTACGGACTTTTATACTACCCCTGTTATGTGAGTGTAGTCATTCCTAGTTGTCAGGCCAAGACCCATTGTCCCTTTGGTGTAGGTGCAGAATAGATAGCAGCTAAGTTAGCAGGCTATTGCTAAGTCTCCCTGGTGCCGTTGTCTCAGGCGGTATAGGCCTCTTTTCACTATGTGAA
Organism: Megalobrama amblycephala; assembly: GCF_018812025.1. Classification (NCBI taxonomy): domain Eukaryota; kingdom Metazoa; phylum Chordata; class Actinopteri; order Cypriniformes; family Xenocyprididae; genus Megalobrama; species Megalobrama amblycephala. The sequence goes on along the minus strand of NC_063046.1, from coordinate 40,317,121 downwards.
TAATAAACTTTGTTGCTGTGGCCCCACTCCCCCGAACTATCTAGTGGTACTTTGACTTCAGTTTTCCCCTGAACCCCTTGACTCATGTTCAGGGTGATATGGTTGCAGCTTTTTAGGAAAGCTCCTGTTACCTAGGGTTCAGTACAGATTGTATCTGTTTTTGGTGAGAATTTCTGATGTGAAGTACCCACCCTGTATTTTTCAGGGTTGGATTAATAGTACTCCCTTGTTGTTCAAGGTTTTTGTACTTTGATATGTTAGTTCTGATTTCTGCCCTACACTTTGTGAGCTCAGTAACTTTAATACTGCCACAGGCTAGCACCCGTGTGTTCTGGAGTAGTAGGCCTGACTTTGGCCTCCTTTAGAGTATGGTGATGTAGTTTGTACTCCCCTTGCTGTAAGGGTAAAAAGTGTTTTTACAGAGTATATTGCCTGTTGGAATGTTGCCTGTATGGCTCCCTTAGAGCTTGAACACTGCCACAAGCAGACACTCGTGTTGTGTGAAGTAGAAGGCTCTGTTCTGGGCCTCCTTCAGAGCACAATAGCTTGTTGTAATGCAAAGCTTGTTGGTAGATATTTCAGTTAGAGTTTGCTCACGTGGAAACTAGCACTGCCACAGGCTGATGCCCGTGTCATTCTGAAGTCGCAGGTCCTGTTTGGACCTCCTCTAGAGCATGATGGCGTAAGTTGTACTCCTCTTGCTTAAAGAGTAAAAAGTGCTTTTACTGAGTACACTGCTTGTTGGAATGTGTTGAGGTAGACTATAATATGTGGGCACTCTACAGTCTTATCTGCTAGTTAAACTCGGTTCATTCTTGGTTCGTTCCATGTTTGTGGGACCTTGCTTATCAGCAAGCATGCTGTTCTAGGTTTGTGGCCTTCACAGGCCGCCCTAAAACCCTCAGGGGTCTGAGGATTTTTGGGGCCCTGGAGAAGTTTTGACATGCCCTGACATTTGTGCTTTTTTCAGTTGTTCATATATTAATGGAAAAAGTGTCATTACACTGTATTCAGCACAAACTAGGCTACAATAATATGTGAGGAACATGTATGTACATGTTTGTATTTTTGAAGGAATAACGTTTATGCGTGGTTATTGAAAAAAAACAAAAAACTTAAGTCACTGAAATAAAGCCAAAAAATATATATTAAATCTGTGTTCAAAAGACTTCTGGGTACTGGAGGTTGTAGACTAGAGTTTTTGCTTCAAAATGAGGTAAAAATTATGCTGCCTGCTTGTTCATATAAAACAATAGAGAGATTTAAATTTTCTAAAACTAATGAGCTCTTTCAGACAGGTAGGCTGTGAAAAAACCCTCTGTGATCATGTCTCAAAGCTCATCATGGTGTAAATCAAACATACAGAAAAAAACAGCAATAATGTGAAATATTACAATTTAAAATAATGGTATTCTATTATATACTTTAAAATATAATGTATTTCTGTGATGCAAAGTGTCTGAACAATTATGTTACCTCTATGGCATTTCATATAGGCTTTTAGCTTAAAAGCATGCACATTTAGAGAAATATTGATGGATTCTCATATGTTTGTCAATATGTTTGAGTAATATTTATTCAGGATTTATTGTCATCACTATGAACACTGGATACTGTTTTCAATTCATACTTGCAGTCGGAGGGCGCTCTGTGCACCTTTAGTCCACAAATTCATCTAAAGAAGAACAGGAACCAGGAACTAACGGCATGTCTTCTAGAGGTCGCTAACCATGGCTTTAACATCCAGATAAACACTTTTCAAGATAATAAATACACGATTGAGATGATGAATGCATGCATTGCCTCAGAATTTGCCTCTGAATAGTGCTCCCTCCATGGGCGTGGCCGCATTAGCGGATAATGAGCTGAATCACGGACTTCTAACATGGCTCTCTTTTCATACAGATTACATAAACACAGAATTTTCGTTTTCGATTTAACTTACATGATTTAAAATCTGACATTTCAACGTTTTTTTAGACAGAAGTCTCATTTTTTGTGATTAGTATTCACTAAGTTACAGTTCATTTTCTGAGAACTATCAGATTGGACTTCATTCAGAGGGAGACGAGAGATCATACATCATGTTAGTTTTCTTTATTTTGCAAAAAGCACAACATTTTGTTTTTACTCTGAATGTACACAAATAAAAGAAGATATTCCACAGATTAAAATGGTGTATAGCTCTTAATTGTATGTGAAACATTGACAGAGTATTTTGAGTCTCTTTCACACTGGTTAGAAAAAAAACGCGGGAGGGAGTTAAGCTTTCCCCCACATCTGGGTGTTCTTAAGCAGATTGAGCATGTAGTTTCACATTGTTGGCCTTTTCACAAGGCTGCTGTGAGGTATTTCTACACAATGTAGAATTTGCGTCATGTTGCAGGCCCCTTCCGGGGCCTCCATGATTCTGTGCCTACAGTACGGTTTATCTGTTAGTTTGAGCTCTGTACTCCCCTCGTTTAAGGGTTGTCCTGCATTGTACTTAGCTCCCTAAGCTGGTCAGTGGTTGAAGGCCTCTCTGAGGCCTCCCTATTGAGGATCAGCCCCCAGGATGGTAAATGTACTCCCCTTGTTGGGTTCCTTTAGAGTGCACAGCCTCCTTTTTTGCGGATCCATGTGAACGGGGATAGTTTTGATAACGTTGTCATCTGAAAAAACTTTCCTGTTTTTAGTACATCATTGTCATGTATATGTACCCTAATACTGCAGCCAGAAAAAATTAAATAAACTAACAAAGCAATTAAGGGTCAACAAAGGGTCAGCCTAACTACAGGAAACACCAGTCAACACAATGGTGACTTCAAATGTTTGTTCCTCTTTCCTTCAGTGATTCTATTCATTAAAGTCAGGTGTCATCAGTAATGGTCACACTGAGCAGTGTTCATGATCAGGGGATTTAGCTGTGTAGTGTCCAAGCTTAAGCCATTTTTAAGCCAGAAAGATAGCGATCACTAATATTTAAAGGATGTTCGAAGAATGTTGTTCAAAGAATGATTTCTGCATAAACACTTGCATAAACTTTACATAAATTTAAGAGTAAAATTAGGAACAATAACTATGGGACAGGCTATGAAACTTTTCCTACACACAACCTTAATCATTGAAGTTTGTTGTCATTCTAACGTTTAAAGGATGTTCCAAGAATGTTGTTTTAAGTGTGTTTTCTCCCAACATTATGAAGACATTTGAAAAACCTTCTTCAAATAATTTATAAACAACGTTTTTGTGCTAACCTTTTGAGAACATTATTAAAGACCAGATAAACCGTTTAACAAACATTCTTTTAACATTACTGGAAGAACGTTTGTTCATAACTTTGAGAGAACCTTGCCAGAACTAGCCAAAGTTATGAGAACATTCCCTGTTAGCCGGGTACTAGCCGGGTACTATGAGAACATTCCCTGTTAGCCGGGTACTAGTGCTGGGTTTTGTTTGGATGTGCAGTTCACTGGATTTTGGTTTTAAGTGATCTGAATCTTGTGGTGCAGTTGTACATTGTTAACACAAACTACTCCAGGTTTCCTTTAAGGTGAGATTTACATAAATCCATTCCACTTCTAGATAGATGTCATCATTCATATGGCCTCAGAGAAAGACAACGCTGCTTGCGCAAGACTCGTGCTTTTGCTCTGTTGCATCATATCATTGCTTTGATACTTTGATTATGCTCCAAAAAAAAAAAGCCAACGGCTGAAGGCAACTGAACCATAAAAGTGTATACTGGACCAAAAATAGAGCAGAGTCCATCTTTAATGTAAGTAAATGATTACAAAACAGCCATTTACAAGGATGAAATTATGAATCGGAACACTGGATCACATTCAAATTATTTGAAACTTATTAACAAAAACAACGTCACAGATAACATTCTGCAGAAAACTGCTGGAAATGATTGATTAACTGAGCATCATTACCTCATTTTCATCACCTTAATATTATAATGTAGAAATAAAAATCAAATAGTTGATTCGTCAATATGATTTACAGTTCACGCACACACTAAAGGCTACATCAACATATATAAAAAATATATTAAAACCACACGGCTGATATTCACACAACAACCAATCATAATTGAAGTGCTTCAGTTTCTCATTTCATCTACACTGGGTAAACACCACAAGATAATCAGGCTGATTTCTCCCCTTCCGACAATCTTAGGTAATGTCCCAATATCTTGATGGTTCTACCGATTATCTTATCAGATTTTCCTGTGGTGTGAGGCGTGTTAAGAATGATTGAATCTGCTCGGAAGAATGTCAGAGCCACCCTGATGGCGAATGTTGAATATTTATAATCAGAAAGAAATGTGTGGGGGGGAACCCCGAGGACAAATGTGTGCATGCTCTGGAGATTATCACGTGAAACGAAACGATATCCAATCAGAAAGCAAGCTGACAGAAGCATAACAAACACAGTCATGGCATAGCACAAAGTAAAGAACATGTTCCCACCATCTCTGTGACTTCACTGAAACCCTTTTCTTGTCACATCAAGTCACACCACACACTATAGGAGCAAATGGTTAAATCTAGGATTTTTTTGTTCTCATGTTTGTGGTCTCTCACATTTTGAAAATCTTTTAGTGAGTAACCAGGGATAGTTCACCCAAAAATGAAAATTATTCCATGATTTACTCACCCTCAAGCTATCCTACGTGTACATGACTATCTTCTTTCAGACGAACACAATCTGAGATATATTTAAAAATATTCTTACTCCTCCAAGGTTTATAATGGTTGTGAATGGTAGGCCAAATTCTGAAGACAGAAAAAATGCATCCATCCATAAAAAAAATAAATCCATACAACTCCCAAGGGTTAATAAAGGTCTTTTGAAGCGAAGGGATGCGTTTTTGTAAGAAAAATACCCATATTTAAAACTTTATATATTCAAACAACTAGCTTTCAGCGAAAGATGGCACGCAGAATGCGCAAGTCGACTTGCGCCAAATGAGTAATCCTGACACGATGTATAACACAGGATTATAGGAGTATCATAAGCTTAGATGCCTCTCACGGTTCAAACACATACGGCTGGGCAACAAACTCAAGCTCCTCTTCTCTTACATCAAAATCCTCTGACATTTCTCTTTAAAATTTCTCATTTTAAACTTCTAATTCATGACCAGTGTTTTGTTTTGCTCTCTCCTCTGCGCCTCCGCGTGCGTCATCCCGTCAGGTCAAAGGTTGCTCTTCCGCCCAAATTGACGTGCGCCGTATGCATACGGTCGTCCGCCGGAAGCTCATTATTTAAATTTAAATATGGAGATTTTTTTTTACAAAAATGCATCCCTTTACTTCAAAAGGCCTTTATTAACCCTCAGGAGTCATATGGATTAATTTTTTTTTAATGGATGGATGTATTTTTTCTGTCTTCAAAATTTGGCCTACCATTCACAACCGTTGTAAACCTTGGAGGACTAAAGATATTTTTAATTATATCTCGGATTGTGTTTGTCTGAAAGAAGATAGTCATATACACCTAGGATGGCTTGAGGGTGAGTAAATCATGGGATAATTTTCATTTTTGGGTGAACTATCCCTTTAACTAAGCTCACAAAACATGCACACACATGCAGACATGCATCAGTGTAAAACATCACATTTAATATGAATGATGGCATTATATACAAATGAAAATAGTGTAAACATTTGTTCATTGATTAAGACATAATTAATGCACATAAATCCTCAAACTTTGATTTATCTCATTAATTGTTGTCTCAATTAAACCCCAATTTCCTGATTGCACCCTCTTTTACGGTCATCAGGGTTCAATTGGGCCTGAGAAACCTATCAGGGAATATTACAAGTTATGAAACTCTCTCTCTCTATATATTTTCTACTAATTCTCAGTTGTGACATTTCTTTGTACTCTAATGAGTGCAATCTTTGTCATGTAGCACTGCGAATGTTATGGAAAAGTAATGAAAATTATTTTGAGAGCTTTGTGTCAGTACTAACAAGCATGGACATCGAGTTCCCTCTCAATTCTCAGTACTCGACCAAACTTGTCTCATTGGTCAGTCTTGAATCTTTGTTTACAACCATGCAAACCGTTTGTTAGGGGTGATCAGCAAGCGGGCTCTTTCTGTAACGGTTCATCGGTCTCAGCTGTGTGACACCCTCTACTGGAAAATATCTTTGAAAGCGCTGGAATAAATACAGCTTCCAGTATTCTGTGGAAATTCACTTGTCTGAACCTGTTCTTCATTTAGCCCATTAGTCAACGTATATAGAGTAAAGACCCTGTGGCTGCCTCAGTCTTTGTTCAGGTGATGGTTTGAGTTGGGCACCGGTCTATTTGTTCTCTTGTGTTTTTTTTTTGTGTTTTTTTAAAGTTGGTACAAAGTTTTTATTTTATAAAAGAAACTTGGATTCACTTTTATCTGTTTTAAAAGAACAAGCTGTCCTGATTAACTCGCCATGCAACACTGGAACAACATACAGCGCAACTTTGACCGTAAATTGAATTTCGCAGTCATTCGCTCATTTTCCATTTTTCTGTAGCACAACTTTAATAATCGAGCTCGCGTTAGGGGTAGTGATGGAATCTGAGTCTTTGTCTTTGAGACTTTCTCCTTCATCAGTTTCCTTCTCTCGGTCTCGGCTGTTCTGATTGCTCCGCCGTCCCTTCCGTGACGACTCCAGCGCCGTTCCCTCGAACAGCCGAGCCATGAAAGCCAGGCCCTCCCTCCGGATGTACGACTTTGCAGCGAAGGTGTAGAGGACAGGATTTATGCAGCTACTGACGAAGGCCACGGTGGAGGTGAGCGCTCGCAGCGACATCCAGATCTTATCTAGTCTACCAGAGGAAGAACATAAATGAGTTTATAAATGAGCCGGTGTTACTGAGGTCCCGGTGTGAGCGTTTCTTAAAGTTACTCACCTTTCTTTTCCTGGAGAATCTTTTGGGTGTAATATAGCAGCCACCTGTGTGAGAAAACACTATTTTTAGGGTGCCTTCACATTTGAGACACTTCTGATGAAGCGTTTGATGCATAGCACACACCTGCACCATGTTTATGATGTGGTAGGGCAGCCAGAACAGTCCGAAGGTGATGATGATCGCCAGAATGAGTTTCTCGCTGCGGATGCGTCTGCGAAAGCGCGTCTTGCGGATTCTGCGTAATATGCACATATAACTGCCTATGATCACACCGTACGGCAACAAGAAGGCCAGCACTGTTTCCATACAGTACTGCATCACCACCTACAGATGAACAACAACAGTCAGGAGATATCACAGCCGCAGCGGAGAATGAAGACACTACAGATGATATTTGAATTTTGTTCTTGAAATGTACACATTTGTAAAATTAATTAACACTACTGTTCATAAGTTTAGGGTCACTCATTTTTTTGTGAATAGGCCCATACTTCTATTCAGCAAGGACACAATACATTGATTAAAATTGACAGTAAAGACATGTAAAATGATACAAAGTTTCAAATAAATGCCATTCTTTTTTTAAAGGGTTAGTTCACCCAAAAATGAAAATTCTGTCATTAATTACTCACCCTCATGTAGTTCCACATGTAGTTCTTGAGCAGCAAATCAGCATATCAGAATGATTTCTGAAGGATCATGTGATACTTAAGATTGGAGTAATGATGCTGAAAATTCAGCTTTGCCTCACAAAAATAAATGACATTTTACAATATATTCACAGAAAGTGGTTATTTTAAATTGTAATAATATTTCACAATATTACTCTTTTTACTGTATTTTTTTTATCAAATATATGCAGCCTTGGAAAAACAGCACTTGTAGCACTACAATCAAGATAAAATTCTTTTAAATGGTATTTTATCATATGACTTACACAACATGATTAGCACAAATGTTTCATTGTTTAAAATAAATTTAAAACATATTTGTTTTTATGGTACAAAAAGAATTAATAAAAAGTTTTGTTGAATCAAGTCTGGAATAATATTTCAAAAAAAAAAAAAAAAAAAAAAATATTGCCAGAAGGTTTGTTGGACAAACTACAAACATAAAAATAGTTCTCTGCCAAATGTTTTTGGCAAAAAACACTATTTGTGGCAGGAACTTCATGTAGAGTGACAGTGCCATGGTGTGGAGAAGCTCTTCACACGCATGAAGTTTCAAATGGCCAATTCAACATGAGAATGATATAAAAGCAGAAGGACACAGTTAAAGCAGTCGCAGTCCCTTCCAATCTGACAGAGCCTGAGCAGTTTTTCCAAGGAGATCTTCCATACAGATCCATTCCATGCAGGATACAGATGTGCAAAACTGATAACATTCACAAAAAGCTGAGCTGTAGCCAAAGATTCTTCTACAAGAACTGATGCATACTTTAAACCAGCAAATGCTTAAGGCTTATTTAACTTTTAGGTTAATTCAAACTGTTTTTCAGGTTGTAAAGCTAGAAAATGTGGAACAGTTCAGCAGGGTGAATAATATTTACAAAAGACCCTGAAACTGCATAAATCACATTTTAACAATGACAAAATACAGCACTATATGTTTGTTTATTTTTGTCACTATGGTGATTGTTATTGGTATTATGAAAAACCAGAAGTTTGTTTTCACATGAGGAGAAGTGATTTAAAGATAGAAGCTTTTCATCATCCTGCCATCTCATATACACTACTGTTCAAAAGTTTGGGGTCGGTAAGATTTTTAAAAATGTTTTTAAAAAGAATTCTGCTCACCAAAGTTTCATTTATTTGATCAAAAACAGTAATATTGACAAATATTATTTCAATGTAATAGAATTGTTTTCTATGTGAATATGCTTTTAAATGTAATTTATTATGTAATCAAAGCTGAATTTTTAGCATCATTACTCCAGTCTTCAGTGTCACATGATCTTTCAGAAATCTTTCTAATATTCTGATTTGCTGCTCAAGAAATATTTCTTTTTGTTATCAGTGTTGAAAACAGTTGTGCTGCTTTATAGTTTTGTGGAAATACGTTTTATTTTTTAGGATTCTTTGATGAATAGAAAGTTTTGACTCTAAAGGCTCTTCTTGTATATGTCTGTTGTGATTTGAAATATTAGTGCAGCACAGACTCACATATTGTGGTTGTGGGTGCTTGCAGTCACACACAAAAGGCCCTTCGCTGTTCCCAGTTGTGGTGCCGTTCCCATTTGTGGTCCTGAAAACCAAGACAGGCACTGAGAGTCCCAGAGCAAGAACCCAGAGTCCCACCAGCACCCGTGTAAGGGCCTTGTGGTCCGTCAGCGCGGCGACACGTTTCGGCCACACTATTGCCACCAGCCTGTGCAAACTCATCAGCATGATCAGCAATATAGAAGCATACATGTTGGTGCAACAGAGATAGAACAAGACTTTGCACAGTGCCTCACTGAAAATCCAACTGCGTTTTGCCAAATAAACCATGAAGAAGGGCGTCAGCAGCATGAGGAACCCGTCAGCGAAGGCCAGATTTAGGATCAGGAGGGTGGTGACGGAGCGCTGGCGAGCTCGAGCCAGGATGCTCCAGATAATGAAGACGTTCCCAGGAACGCCAAGGAGGAACACGAGGCCGAGGATGGCAGCACCAGCGATTGCCCCACCTCTGTTGCTCATGATTGTTCCAGAGTTGGCTAGATGCGGTGTTGATGTGTTTAAAGACAGACTGGCAACTGGGATTGAGGGCGTGATGAGGTGTAAGAGAGAAGAGGAGAAAAGGAGCTCACTGTGGTTCAAAGCCATCTCAGCAATCTAATAAGAGGAAAAGAATAGAATTTTGTCAGTAAAGTCGCTGTCTGGCTTGTTTTAAACATTGTTTACACACACCCACAGGTTGTGGCATCACCAAAGTTCATTCAAAAGTATAGAGTCAATAAGTTTTTTTCAGTTTTTGAAAGAAGTCTTCTTTGCTTACCAAGGCTGCATTTATTTGATCAGAATACTGTAAAAACAGTGAAAAATTACTCAAATTTTGAATAACTGTATAAATAATACAGTACCTGGAAGCGCTGAACGTAAACAGCGTATGAGAATGAACACAGAAGGGAAGATATTGTTGAATAAAGTCGTTATTTTTTTTTTGTTTTTGTGCACAAAAACTATTCTTGTCACTTCATAAAATGAAGGTTGAACCACTGCAGTCACGTTGACTGTTTTAACGATGTCTTTAGTACCTTTCTGGACCTTGAAAGTGGTGGTTAAATTTCTGTCTATGGACGAGTCATACACCTCTAGGATTTCAACAAAAATATCTTAATTTGTGTTCTGAAGATGACAGAAGGTCTTACGGGTGTAGAACGACGTGAGGGTGATAATTAATGACAGAACTAACCCTTTAAGTAGTCAGGTACTCTCAACAATGAGCACTTAAAGACATGTTTAGATTATTATGGTCAAAATGACTGAAAAGTACTCATTGCTGAAGTTGCTCTGAAGCTCCCAGCCATGCTTGCATAACTCATCATGCCTTTTTTGCACTAGGCCCTTAAATTGCTGTATTATTTTAGCTAGCAATATTTTAAAATGTAATTTGTAAAAGCTATTATGTTGTATTGAATGTTTGTTGTATATTTATTTATTTTTTGACACTGGGTGGACTGTGGGTCTAATTAGTATATAGGTAGTCAGAGAGTAAAAGAAGTCAGGTGTGTAATGGAGGAAAGCACAATCATTTTTGATAGTGTCAGATTATGAGCAGATTAAAGCAAGCTTGTGTGGATTACTTTGTGTTTGTGTATTGGATCCAGAACTGTGAGTTCAATATGATCTCTATGAGCTTTGAGTTAAATAAAGTCAATAAAAGCAATACTGGAAGGGAAATGTTTCTTGTTTGGATTGCACATGTCAGAAACAACCCTACACCACCACTTCATTTTTGTCACTTCATAATTTATTCCATTTATAGAATCATTACTCCTGCTGCTCAAGAAACATTTATTATTATTATCAATGTTGAAAAAGTTGTGCTGCTTCATATTTTTGGGGAAACAGTGATACATTTTTTGTAGGATTCTCTGATGAAATGAAAAATCTAAAGAACAATTTATTTAAAATCTTTTGTAACATTATAATGGTCTTTAATCTCACTTTTGATCAATTTAATATGTCTTTGCAGAACAAAAGTATTTTCTTTTCTTTTTTAAATAAAAAAAATCATATTTTCAAAAACATTAATTAATTATTATTTACATTTATTATTGCAAACTTTTGACTGGTAGTGTAGCTCATGAATATTAATAAAGTAATGCACAAATAATTTAATTTTATATTTTAACAGTCTATTAGCTTTTCATCTAGTAGTTTTTGTATATCAAAACAATAAAAAGCAGTACATTTACTCAAAACTGAAATGTCAGAAATAACACTATAATATGAATACCTTTATACAAATGTGTCTATGAATTTTCAGCTCAAAATACCCCAGAGATCATGTTTTATAGCTTGTCAAATTGGCCCCTGTTTGGGTGTGAGCTAGAGGTCTTCATGGGTCCAAAAATTCATACCCAAACCAGAAGAGACCCGTAAATGTGCTACACGGAACCGACCCGGGCCCGACTATTATTTTGAAAGTTGGACCCGGACCCATGCAGAACCGAGAAATGCCATAAATGTACTACCCGGAACCAACGCGGACCCGTCTATTATTTGAAAGCTGTACCCGAACCCGGCCGGGAAGTCACAGACCCGACTGGACCCAATCGGCACATAGGTCTATTGCACAGCAAATTGCTATAAAAGTCAATAAACAAGTTGCGAAAATAAAACATTTTGTCTTACCTAATGTACCTGTTTGTGATGCACTTACCAAGAAAGTTCATCCGTTATTCCTCTCTCTGATTGAAATGCTTAATCCACTCATTACACCAGCTTTAAAAGTCCACTTGCTGTCACAATGACAAATATGACTTTGCAGTTTTGCATTTTGTTGTATCTCGAGTCAACTCATATAATAAAATAGCTTTGACTGTTTGCCCTTTTGAACTATAATAACGATTGCTTGTTCAGTGACATGGCTGCTGACGTTAGCATTACTTATTTGCGACCATTTCTGTGCTTTCTGAGCCGAGTCCAACCAAAACTTTAGATATAACAAGACGGTTCATTCATAATATTATAAAAATAGGAGAAAGAAATTGCGCTAGCATGAGACTGCACATGCGTGTTAGCTGGAGCAACCTGAAACATAAGCTTTTAAACACATTTTGAGCATCAGAAAACATTAGTGTGATAGTTCACCTCAGATTTTGTTAATGATTTGAAATATGTTATTTAAATGTGAGCGTGCAAGGCTACGCAGGCTACAAGCAGTTTTTGAGATTTGAAGTTTGATTGCATTACTGTTGCACACAATAGGAATAGGAAAACTCGATGATCACCATTCGCTTGCTTTAACTCTGCCCGCTCTGCTTCTGATGGCTGGGGTCGCTCGTGTTTTTTTCCACCTTATTTCCTGGCTCATACTTTGCAAGTTACAAAACACACGCACAGCGCTGACTGACTCCCAACACGGCCGGGTGATCTCCGAATCAGATCGGCTCGGGTATACACACAATGTTAATCAGACCCGGGAACCGAAGTAATAGATTGGGACCCGACCCGTACCCATCTGACCATTTAAAATATAGACCCAAACCCGTACGGGTCCCGGGTCAGGTCACGAGTACTCATTGTAGACCTCTAGTGTGAGCAAAAACATGTCTTTTTTTGTGTGTGTCCCTTTAAATGCAAATGAGCTGCTCCCGGCCCCCTTTCCAGAAGAGGGCGGAGCTTTAACAGCTCACGCTTCCCAAAAAAAAAAAAAAAAAAAAAAAACTGGAGAATCCAGTCAAAATGTCAGAAAGAGTAGGGGAAAATCTGGAACCGCGTGTTTGGAGAGACCATTTATGATTTATGGGGATTATAACAAATTGTGGACACACATCTATGTTCAAAAACACCTTATAAAAGTGAATTTTGCATAATAGGTCCCCTTTAATATCAGTGTTATTCAATTCACCTCTGCTCACATAACACACTAAAAAAATGCCAGGAATTTACAAGATTAAAGAGTATTTTACAATAAAAATTTACAGTGAAATGAATGCATGCTGGGTCATTTTCTTACATATTATTGTGAATCAACAGCAAAATTATACTTACATCACAGTAATTTACTGCTCTTGTTTTACTGTGAATTCACATGATAAAGTTGTGTTTAATCATGCTTGCCATTGTAAGAAATTATATTCTTTACCAATGTAATTGATTTAAAGTCACTGTGATGGTGATCAGTGTTCCATTTGCTTGGGATCTTGGACCTGGGCTATACTTTAATTTCACACCAAAATTTAACAGTTTAGAGAAATATGACAAGTCAGACGGATTTCACAATCAATTTTGAAATGCCCCAAAATCTTTGCAACACACATTTCAATAGCACACAGTTTATTGATTTTTTTTTTTTTTTTTATATCAAAGATTTTTTTTCCTCATCACACAGTAATTTGATGGAGTATTATTTTACTGATCAACTAATATGCTCAAATGAACTTCTAACATGATTAATTTAATTTGATAATGACATCCGTTCAATAGGGCTTTGTAAGTCAGTAGCTATAAAAGCATAGAGCAATGACACTTTTCAGCAGTATTGGTTCTATTTTCTCATTAATTTCTTCCATAGGGATTAAAAAAAAAAAAAAAAAAAACCTTCAATGATTGAGATTTAAGCCATTAACCAAATCACGCAGTGCTGAGATGAATCATGGCATTGCAAACATTGATTTGAACCAAAAATATGAGAACATTAGTAAAAAAAAAAAAATTGTTCTTTATGTATTTTCAGAAATGAACAACAATGTGAAGAATTTCACATGACATTACTGAATAAACAAAAACTGTACAATCTAAAAGTCATTAGTTTTTAGTATATGCTACTAAAATCTGCATTTTTAGTTTCTTGCATAATATATCATATACAAAAATATAGAAGTAGTTTCAGAGTTTAGTGAGAATTACTGTGGCCATTAAAGTGAATCTTTACAAAATTAAAGTTATTTGGATTATGGATTCAAGAAAAGTACAAAACAACAATTAATAATCTCAGTGTTCATGGTTGGTCTGTCTTGGAGATATAATTAATTTTGAAGATTTATTACATGTTAAGAAAGAGATTATGTCTTTTTAAATAATCAATTAACACTGCTTTTGTCATTTTTTACAAGATTTGCCACCAAAAAAAAATCATTAGGTTTTACCAAAATTTCACTTTTGGTAATAACGAATGACTATATTTTCAAACAATGCAGCCTGATATCTAGCTAACTAGCTAGTTAGCTTGCTAGCAAGCTAGCAAAAGGACAATCAAACATTTTATATTCAGTACAAGTTTTTAAAATATTACAACATTTTCCATGTTTCATAGCAGTTGTACCGAATGACCTGATGTTTCGAGGCATGCGTATGAGCAAGTGAAAACATAAAATTTTTAAATAGAAAAATAAAATTTTTAAACATTTTTAAATGTTTCTGATGCAGAAAAGTTAGTTCCTGCATTCATGATGTCTAGAGTAGATTACTGTAATGCATTACTAGCTGGTTGTCCTGCATCCTCAATAAACAAGCTACAACTAGTCCAAAATGCTGCTGCTAGAATTCCTGACTAAAGTTTTCTTGACTAGGTCAAGAAAATATGATCATATAACACCAAATTTATCATCTCTACACTGTTTAACTATTAAGTTCCGTATCGATTATAAAATATTGCTACTGACCTAAGGCCCTAAATGGATTAGCTCCTGTGTATTTAACTGATCTTCTATCGCCCTACAATCCATCTTTAAGTTCACAAAACTCTGGGCTCCTGGTTGTACCTCAGATATCTAAAGCAACTAAAGGAGGGAGAGCATTGTCACATTTGGCTCCTAAACTCTCGCTCAGACTCACTCAGACACATCTCTTTATTCACATAATGCATCTCATATCCTTATACTCTATATCAGATCAATTGCACATGACTATCTTTGCTTAATGTTATGAACAGCAGCTACGCTAATTATTCTCCATTTGCTTTTCTGTTTTTATCTCAGGATGCCCGTCCCGAGGTCACTAGAGTACATCAGCTTTGGCTTGGATCCAGCCTCTTATGAAGGCTTCAGATGACCAACACCTGTGAAGAGACGGCGCCAACTTCTGCGAGGACTTCAGATGACGCAAACTCTGGATCAACATGCACCATTCCAAATGTTGCTATATATCCTAATCGTTGTTAATATGTATTCAGTACTCCCATGAGCTCATTGTTTCTACCTTAAATTAATACATTGTTAGCTAACTGCGTGATTTGTATATGTAAATTGCTGAAATTTCAAAAATTGGACACAGCCATCTCTGATAACATTACTCTAAATTGTAATGTTGACATATATTCTATGTAAAGCTGCTTTGAAACAATATGTATTGTGAAAAGCGCTATAAAAATAAATGTGAATTAAATTGAATTGAATGACTTGATCCAAAATGGTCCCTTTATATTGGTTACTCCGAATGACATCAATGCAATTTATTTTTCGGACATTCAATGACTTCTACACATCATTTTAATACTATTTTGCACTATGTTGATACACTATATTGCCAAAAATTTGGGGACGCCTGCCTTTACATGCACATGAACTTTAACGACATCCCATTCTTAATCCGTAGGGTTTAATATGGAGTTGGCACCCTTTGCAGCTATAACAGCCTCAATTCTACTGGGAAGGCTTTTCACAAGGTTTAAGAGTGTGTTTATGGTAATTTTTGACCATTCTTCTAGAAGCGCATTTGTGAGGTCAGGCACTGATGTTGGACAAGAAGGCCTGGCTCACAGTCTCCGCTCTAATTCATCCCAAAGGTGTTCTATCGGGTTGAGGTCAGGACTCTGTGCAGGCCAGTCAAGTTCCTCCACACCAAACTCACTCATCCATGTCTTTATGGACCTTGCTTTGTGCACTGGTGCACAGTCATGTTGGAACAGGAAGCGGCCATCCCTAAACTGTTCCTTCAAAGTTGGGATCATGAAATTGTCCAAAATGTCTTGGTATGCTAAAGCATTAACAGTTCCTTTCACTGGAACCCCTGAAAAACAACCCCACACCATAATCCCCCCTTCACCAAACTTTACACTTGGCACAATGCAATCAGGCAAGTACCATTCTCCTGGCAACCGCCTAACCCAGACTCATCCTTTGGATTGCCAGACAGAGAAGCGTGATTCGTCACTCCAGAGAACACGTCTCCACTGCTCTAGAGTCCAGTGATGGCATGCTTTACACCACTGCATCCGACGCTTTGCATTGCACTTGGTGATGTAAGGCTTGGATGCAGCTGCTCAGCCATGGAAACCCATTCCATGAAGCTCTCTACGCACTGTTCTTGAGCTAATCTGACGGCCACACGAATTTTGGAGGTCTGTAGCTATTGACTCTGCAGAAAGTTGGCGACTTCTGCGCACTGTGTGCCTCAGCATGCGCTTACCCCGCTCTGTGATTTTACGTGGCCTACCACTTCGTGGCTGAGTTGCTGTTGTTCCCAATTGCTTCCACTTTGTTATGATACCACTAACAGTTGACCGTGGAATATTTAGCAGTGAGGAAATTTCATGAATGGACTTATTGCACAGGTGGCAACCTATCACGGTACCACACTTGAATTCACTGAGCTCCTGTGAGCGACCCATTCTTTCACAAATGTTTGTAGAAGCAGTCTGCATGCCTAGGTGCTTGATTTTATACACCTGTGGCCATGGAAGTTATTGGAACACCTGAATTCAATGATTTAGAGGGGTATCCCAATATTTTTTGCCAATATAGTGTATATGATGTTATAAAATCATGCCAGAATAAAAAAAAAATATACATTTATTACATTTTAAGATATTTTAATCACAAATGAATTGGCTGTATTGGCCTTTGGATGGTTAAACCGAATTACCTTTTGACACTTCAAAATCTTTAAAATACTTTATATGTAGCAAAATATAATTAAAACCTTTTGGATTCAATAAAAGAGATCTAGTTCTACTACCTTACATACTTTGGATGTCATATCTTTGTTTTTTATTATTATTTAGGCCTTTGGACAAAAAAAAAAAAAAGTCACGTCATTGACCCTTACACAAAATAGGGTTTTTATTTCCAGTACCTGACTGCTGCATATGACAGATGACTCGTTGGTGAAGTTGTTCCAGGTTCTATCCCACTCAATAACATTTAATTTTGATAAAATTGCAGCTGAATATCAGTGGATGTATACCGAGAGCAAACACATTTGTTTGCATTTTGGAGATGCTTTAGATATTAGACACTCATAAAAAGGGTGTGAGCCACCGTAAATGATGTCTGTGGCCTTTATACAACAGAGCTGTACACTCAGTGCGTCTCAGTGGCGGCCAGTAAAAAAGCCGTCAGAAAAAATAATTTCCACAGAGCCACTTTACTGCACATTAGTGAATGCATTAGTACACGGCAGACGCCGACAGGCTCCCTGATGCATTTACAAAAATAATATTTTGCTGAAGTGATTATATGAGTCTGTGTAATGTGATCGTTATCTCATCACACCAGAACTCCGCATCGCATCTGTCAAATTCAATATGACCGCAAACCATCTGTACAAGAGGCACCAGTGCGGTACACCGAGTGAAAGAACACAGACAACCAGAACATGAATAAACTCCATGTCCATTAGAGGCCCTCAGGGAGAGGAAAGAATAGAGATGCAGATCAAGTGAAGGAAAAGTCTAGAAAACTACAAGTGAACCTGACATGAAGAATTGACAATGAAAATTGTGCCAACTCAGTCTTCAGCGTGCAAGTGTTTGCATGAAAGACCCACTTACATGCCCACAAACTGTGTGTTCATCACTACAGGAAGTTTATACAGGAAATAACTTGTGAAACATGTACTGAGGTGTTTTTTTTTTAACTAGAAGGTGAATCTAGATGTTAACAATTGATATTTAATAAGCATCATCTCAAAAACTTTTTGCAATGTCTTTGACCATGCTTAAAACCATTAGAAGATACGGAGTTATGATATTTAGACAATATGACATTATACTCAACCTCTACAATAAAAAAATTTTTTTCATTAATACAGTGTACGTTTTTCTTCATTTACCCCAAAAGAATGGAAGTGAAATGTGACAACATGCCCCACAGGTTAAAATGTTATCTGATATAATCAAACAGTATACAAGACAAACTAAAATATTTTGTCAATAAAATACAATTATTAACTTTTTCATATAAAACAATGGCATTTTTTAATAATTAATAGTTTGACAACAAATGCTGCAAAACAGCTATAAAGATTAACAGATGGAGATTAAAAATTATAGCAGATTTGTCTCATTTTATATAAACAAAAAAACAGATGAAAAATGTATTTCAGTAGGAGATTTACTTTTGGATAAATAAATGTTTAGTGATATCTTCCAAAGATTTTTGAATTTTGGCGCAAATATTTCTCTATAGTGTTGATATGGCAACTAGTAAATACACTAAGTTTTGTCATGTTAGCATGTGTGGAAACTTTTAAACCATTTGTGTTACAACTAGCCCGGGGTTGTGTCCTGCGCACCCCTACTACAAAATGCCAAGAAATAATATTTCCACATTCTTGTGCAACATTATTAGTAATAGTAAAGTCATCAAAGTTACGAAATAACACAAGGAATTATGGGAATGATGCGATGACAAATATGTGACACAACTGGAAACTTTTATATTTGAACTTCTTCATCTATACATCAAAATACATTCTTTTGGAAATCATGCTCAAAAAAGACATTACATTTTTAAAATCCTAATTTTAATTACAAGAGATATATTAGGATACAAATGATATGTTAATAAAGAATGATATAGGAAAAAAAAAAAATTTAACTGTAATGGACAGCTCAAACATTTAGTAGAGATTTAAAATAAAATAATATAAACAAAGTATAAAAATGAAATGTACCACAAAATTAATTTCATCTACACTATTTTATTATTTTTATTTTTTAAGCACTTTGAATTACCAGTGTGTATGAAATGTGCTATATAATAACTTGCTTTGCCTACAAAATACAAATAAATATATATATGATATATATATATATGGGAATGATGTGGTGCCTAAAACATGCAAAACAATTTGAAACTTGAAGCTTCTTTGTCTAAAGAAGAATTCATTCTGGGTGGTTTTTTGAACACTACTGAAGGAGGAACATGTGCGATGAGCAATTCCTGGAGCTTTCACACTATGCACTTCAAATTTTCCATTAAATAATAATAAAACTTGATTTGAGACTTGATTTGATTCATATAGGCTCTGTTTCACTGTTTATATTTATTTACAACACTACAACACTACAACTGAAGTCTGCAAGTCAAGAGGCCTTAAAGATCATGAGAAACAAGATGTTTAAAGTTGCAAAACGCTCTACAGATGACATTCACATCACCAACCATATCTCTGCAGAAGACCACATCAGACATTTCAATTAATCACTGTATGAGAAACAAGTACACAAATACATGATTGGATGGAAAAACTTTCTCTGTGTTCTTTTTTTTTGCCTGCAGCTATGAGTCTTAGAAATGATGCTTGTGTAAGCAGACTTTATTTCCTCCTGACCTTATTATGTGTAGTTTATCACAAGGGCATTTATATTTAATCATCTTTCAGGGATGAGCTGTCTAGTTCTAGCCATTAATGCTGCAAAGCTTTTGTGGTTAGATTTGATGATAAGAGGTCAGGGAACATTGTCAAAGTTAACCAAGAGTCTTGAGGAGGACAAAGATTTTAATCATCAAACCGACAGTTCACTCAGACATGAAAACTGTCATCAATTACTCACTCTCATGTTGCTTCAAACCTGACTTCTGTGAAACACAAGGGGATTGTTAAAAAAATCTTCATGTGCTTTTAAGCATACAAAACGTTATCTGCTGTAGCTTTCAAATATCATACATATTAGCTAAATCCAATAATTCAGTCTGTTCCTCACTCAAAACTAATATACAAATTCAAAAGACTCAGAATATAGTGCTCAAGTCATAAAATAAACAGCCAAAACAAATAAAAAGTCTTCAGTTCCAAGTTGAAAACTGTGTCGTGTAAACGGCCCCTAAAGTGTGCTTGATGAGAAGCAGCAGGATTGAAAACCAATGGTTTTTGGTGTTTTCACTTTTCAGAAGCTTGACAGCTGCTTTTGTTGTGTGGGAAACATCTTAGATGAAGATCATAGATTTCCATTGTGCTGCACAGGAAAAATAAAGTCATACGGGTCTGGAAGAACATCATGCGGGTGTGTGAGACAAAACTTTGATTTTTGAGTGAACTATTGAGTTGGTAAGGGATCATCTGATTATGGGAGACTGGGGGTTTAACACTCAGTTTAACTAAAAGGTGATAACTAATCATTGATAACTAACCATTATCATAATGCAGCAGTACAAGCCATAAGTCTTTGTATATAGATATAAAGGTTTTTGTGGACTAAAACCAATTTTAAAATGGGAAAAAATCAATATTTTTTATATTGGGTTATAATTTGTTATGCATGCTAAATGACAATTAGACAACATGCTTCTATATTAACAGATTATCTTGTTTAACATTATATATAACATTATATTGTATGACACTCTAAAAAATGCTGGGTTGGGTTGAAAAGGACAAACCCAACAATTGGGTTGTTTTAACCCAGCGGTTGGGTTAAATGTTTGCCCAACTTGCTAATAGTTTTATTTAACTCAACTATTGTTTAAAAATTACTGTATTGCTTGCTTAAAATGAACCTAAAGTATGTTGGAAATGAACAATTATTAATACACATTTATTAAATTGCTTATTAACACATGTTCTTTTGATTATTATTGTTGCCTCTAGTAATTATGTGTCTGATCTTTAATTTCCAAACTAATTTGGGTTCATTTTAAGCCAGCTTTATAGTAATTTTTAAACAATAGTTGGGTTAAATAAAACTGCCCAGCACGTTGGGCAAACGTTTAACACAACCGCTGGGTTTGTCCACTTTCAACCCAACTTGGGTTGTTTTAACCCAGCATTTTTTTAGAGTGTACATTACTCAAATCTTTAACCTAAATGTAAAAAAAAGCTAAAATATCATGTCTCATCAGACAAGGAGGGATGTGACATGACAAAGACTGAAGAAATTAGAGAAATTTCAGAGATAAAGCCAATTGTAAAGAGTGACTAAAGATAGTATCTAAATGGGTACATTTCACCTATAAAAACTGCTTTTAAAAAGTAGATTTGACTAACAAATACATTTTACACTGATGTATTATATTAGTGACAATGGGTCAGTTGTAACCAGTGTTGGGGGTTATGCATTACAAGTAACTTGAGTTACATAATCAGATTACTTTTTCAAGTAACTAGTAAAGTAACTATTTTTTTTTTTTCAATTTACAAAAAAATATCCAAGTTACTTTTTCAAATAAGTAACGCAAGCTACTTTTTCATATTTATTGACTGACAGCTCTCCTCTCCCCATGTTGAGAGAAATAAAGTGCAGAGGTGTTATGTGCGCTGTGTGAACATTCAGTATTCCTCAAAATGAATAAAAACTCTGAAATGCAATCTCAGAATTTTACACAAACCTGTAATAATTAACTATATTAAATTACACAAAAAAAAAAACCTCACTTTATTAAGCAATGTCTTTGCTGCGGACCTTCAGTGATCTACTGTAATTAAACCATACTAATAAGCAAAAATTACTTTAGATTAGATTTAGAAATAAGAGGGCTGAACTTCCTTCTCCTGTATCCTATTCTTCTTTAATCCAGAAAGGCTGAAAGACTTGTTTGAGCTGCGCCCTCTACTGTACAGACATAAATATCCATTTCCTTCAGCCTGGGGCTTATTCATTTCACTTTTGGAGTGAAAGTACCTTAACATTTGCCAAAAATATAACTTTTTTGTTGTTATTAAAAAACAAACAAGCAAGCCCAGCCCAGGTGAGAAAAAGTAACGCAAAAGTAATGTAACACATTACTTTCCATAAAAAGTAACTACGCAATTAGTTACTTTTTTAGGGAGTAACGCAATATTGTAATGCATTACTTTTAAAAGTTACTTTCCCCAACACTGGTAGTAACTACCTAATTTACACAGTTTTAAGCTGTAAATTAAAAAACAACACATTCATTTGTTGCAGATAAAAGTCGGAAAATCATATCACAGTTTGTTGTGCTATTCAGTGAAAAAAACAGTGAATACATCATTATTTCAAAACTACAGGGACAAGTAATTTCTTTGCCATCAGTTTCATGGGAAAGTGGGACTGAACCTGGAATTACTGGAAATATTTTTCAACTGTATAACTGCTTCCTGATAGCGAGACCAGACATGAACACTACTAGTGTAAACATATTCCAGAAAACTTTTACAGTTTTTTCCAAATTCCACCAAAACCAACACCATACAAAACTGGGATAAGAAGTAAGAAAGGTAGAATGATAACGATATTTGCTCAAATAAAGTTCAACACGCTTGGATTGACTTTCTGACATTCCCATTTGAATGTGGCCAGTCTTTGGTCTGTAGTGTTTGTCTAGTGTACGTCTCAGAGATTTGACATAGTCTGAGACATACACCTCAAACAGACGTGAAAATCCTCTCACACCCACTATATACACAAACACACCTTTTGTGAGACGCATTTGAGTAATGAGCCTGCTGACTACACCTGTACACAGACCTGATTTTGAATCAAATCACAGCACGTACTCACACACTACACAATTAAACACACATTTGTGGCTTTGTGTAAAACTGCAGACAGATTACTTGCAATTCCAACTTTTACAAGAATAATTACTGTTATTTTGGTTTCCATCTGACTAAATCAAACAGTTCATATTAAGCAGATGTTGTATTGCACAGCACTGGCTTGCAAAGGAAGTATCATGTCTTAACACGCATTACGCAGATGACAATATTCAAGTGACGTGCACAGAAAGAACTGATAATAAATGTGAGATGTGTGCTGGCATGAGCCACACTTTTTCCTGGAGTGCTGAAAGTTCTCGCAAAAAAAACAAAAAAAAAACAGCATTGACTGCAACTTTGTCTGCAGCCCAAATATAGCACAGGTTGCATACCGTGGCAGTGTGATGCACAAATACACCTGGAACATACAGTGATGGTCATATCATGATACTGTGAGAACCAGATTTATGTACTATGGTATTTTTAGGTTATTTCAAAAAGTGACATGGCACATGTCCACAAGAGTTGCATGTACATTGTACTGTTTGCTATCCATGCATGCATATTTTGTCATGCATAAGAGTCACATTAGGCTGCAGATCTATATTGGTTCTTGTTACTTTTATGATGTTTAATTAAATGCATTTAATTATTACTGTTTATACAAAGTGGTGCATTTCTTTGCAATGACATATAAACGTGTTCACAGGCTTTTTATTGCAGCACACAGGGAGTGTAAACTTATTTACATAAGAATCACAATCAGGCCATAAATGCAGTCAAGCTAGTCACTTGTTCTATGTCAGGATTTCTTAAAATTTATGGAATGTTACAGTATTTATTATAAATGATTTATCCGTGCACTTAATTTTTGTTTAAAATTCATGTGCCTAGTAATCTTTAAAGGTGCCCAAGAATGCTTTTTCACAAGATGTAATATAAGTCTAAGGTGTCTCCTGAATGTGTCTGTGAAGTTTCAGCTCAAAATACCCCATAGATTTTTTTAAATTAATTTTTTTAACTGCCTATTTTGGGCATCATTAACAATGCACTGATTTACACTCGGCGCCGCCCCCTTAAATCGCAAGCTCCCTGCCACACCAGCTGTCGACTATATTACAGCGCATTTACAAAGTTCACACAGCTAATATAACCCTCAAATGGATCTTTACAAGATGTTCGTCATGCATGCTGCATGCATGCTTCGAATTATGTGAGTAAAGTATTTATTTGGATGTTTACGTTTTATTCTGAGTGAATTTGAGGCTGTCCTCCGTGGCTAACGGCTAATGCTACACTGTTGGAGAGATTTATAAAGAATGAAGTTGTGTTTATGCATTATACAGACTGCAAGTGTTTAAAAAATGAAAATAGCGACGGCTCTTGTCTCCGTGAATACAGTAAGAAATGATGTTAACTTTAACCTCATTTAACAGTACATTAGCAACATGCTAACGAAACATTTAGAAAGACAATTTACAAATATCAGTAAAAATATCATGCTATCATGGATTATGTCAGTTATTATTGCTCCATCTGCCATTTTTCGCTGTTGTTCTTGCTTACCTAGTCTGATGATTCGGCTGTGTGCAGCTCCAGACGTTAATACTGGCTGCCCTTGTCTAATGCCTTTTATAATGTTGGGAACATCATGGGCTGGCATTATGCAAATATTGGGGGCGTACACCCCGACTGTTACGTAACAGTCGGTGTTATGTTGAGATTCGCCTGTTCTTCGGAGGTCGTTTAAACAAATGAGATTTATATAAGAAGGAGGAAACAATGGTGTTTGAGACTCACTGTATATGTCTTTTCCATGTACTGAACTCTTGTTATTTAACTATGCTAAGGTAAATTCAATTTTTGAATCTAGGGCACCTTTAATCGAAATAACTTCCCCTCCCTCTTGCAGTGACTTCTCTTCTTTGATGATGAGGGCGGGCAACCTGTCAATTATATGAGATCCACTAATAGCAAACCACAACCATCCAACCCATTCCCCATGAAGCTGTTTCATTCTGATTTATGTCACAATATGGAAGAAAAAGCTATTGCAACGGTTTAATGTCAACTTTAACTCTGGCCTTGAAGATCACTGTCCAACCTCCAAACCCAATCAAACTCCCCTGCATGTAATTTTCTAGTAATCCTGAAGACATTGATTAGCTTGTTCAGGTGTTTGATTAGGGTTGAAGCTAAGGTCTGTAAGGACCAGAGTTGAGACACCTCAATGTAGGTTGACCAGTTTCAACACCTTCTTGTTGCTGGACTAACAGATTGGATTGGAAAGATGGGAAATTTTGGACATTGTATTTTTATTTAACACTCTAGAAAAAGGGCTACCAAGAATACCAAGAATTTTAATCAATATCTTTAGGCAAAAAAAAAAAAAATTATAAAATGCATAACGAGAGGAAGATTGACCAATCAATTTACAAGCAGTTCATTCAAATCTACTTTAATTCTTCCTCTATAAATTTTACTCTATTGTATTTCTTTCCAGATGAATCTACACATACATTTAAATGTCTTCTGTAAAACATTCAAAAAGTTGCTATATAAATTAATAAAGTTTTCAGATGGTAGGTGGTGCAAGCAACATCAAGATAAGAGGTTCGATTCCCAGATAACGTAATGTGTATACTGAATGCTTCTATTAAAGGCAGAAATGTGCATTTATATTATGCATAAAACACAGATATGGTACTAATACAGCGAATAAAAATTAAGTAATTTAAGCTAATTGACCAGATTTCTCAACATCTCTGTTGCTGTAATCACAGTGATAATTATTAACTAACTTCACACGGATGACCGAAACAGATAAGACTGAAACGACTATTAGCCTACCTTCTGAGACGTCCAGTGGCTGAAACAGCTATGAATGAAAGCGAAGTTTATACGTTCCCTTTTCTTTCTTTCTCAGTTCCTCCACAGGTAATTCAGTGTTTCCTGGTGCTCTCACTGCGGTCGTCTCTCGTTCCTCTCGATAGTCCACATAGTTCTGTGGCTCTTTATACACTCTGTTCAGCCTCATGTCTCGGCGTGTTATCAGTCCCTCTCTCTCCCTGTCTGTCTGTCTGTAAGTATGGAGAGGTGGAGTTTATCTTTCCTGTCTTCGCCTTCATCGTATCATATCATTTGATCATCTGTGTCCTAAAATATTTCGAAATATGCAGCTATAAATGACTCACTTCCAATAAAAATGTAACTCGAGCGCACACACATCAAGAACCTCCCTCTTGTTAGGAATTATAAACTCCTGAATCAGCATCCTGCACTCGTACAGTTGCTTGTGTAAACTTGTGTTGGCACACACAAGTATACACATTTGCTTGGGTAGTAGGCTAGGCCTACTAAAATAAACGAGACCAAGCCATTGACTTTTGTCCTTAGTACGGTGTACATATTAGGACATCTTCACACTTCAGTCATACAACGAAAAGGAGTCATGCCTCAGACTAAAAGGCTTCAGTCATTGGAAAAATTCTGTCAGGTGTCAGGTCTTGTACAATTAGGAATCGACGAATCTCAGAATAAAAGGCATCAGACAAAAAGGCATCATTTTTTTTTTTTTTTTGGCCATGATTTTTTGTATAACTTTTTATTGGGTCCGTGTACATTTTGATAGTTTGTTTTCTAATTTGAAATGAAATACGCAGAAACGAGAAAACGGTCGTTTCCCGTTTTATTGGTTTGTTAAAAAAAACGGGAAAACGAGATTTTGACTCGATCTTTTTTTTCGGGTCACGGATAGAAAACGGAAACACGACTTCAAAACTCATTTTCCACATGTGGGCAGTCATTACACGCCCCTTTCAGCCGATTGGTCTATCAAATCTGAGCCAGTGACGTCATCTTCAGTTCGTTCAACAAAATAATAGTCCTCTGCCACTATATCAGTAGATGTCATAAATCGGCTTTCTTCTGTGCAACCTAACGCGTATTTCATAGAAATATGTTTGCACAGATAAAAAGTTTTAAAAACCTACAGTAAATTTAATTAAGTCTGTTTTTAAGCTGTCATTGTGTTTTTAAAATGTAAAATGTAAATGCCTCTACATCTGTTACCAAGCGCATGCCATCCTTTGGGCTACTACCACCGATCAATAGGCTATACATAATGATAGACTATTCTCTATTATAGATCAGTGGCTAGTGCACTCATTTTTTTGTCTTATTTTAATGTTTTGTTTACATTTTATACATTTAAAGTTCAATCATTTAGCAGACGCATTCCTTGCAGTAGACTATGCAGTCATATTAGAAAATAGGCTATCCACTAGGTGGCAACACCTAATAACGTTATCACCATCGGGGGGCTTTTTAGTTTTCCTTAGCTTATAAATGGCCATACAGATTTTATCTCTTAAATTAAACACTTTTATGAACACAGTGAACATTATTATATGTCACAGTTTTCTTGCTATTCTCACTTTTTCTGTCTTTCCTTCGCTTTTGAATGAATTAGCTATAAATGGCCCTGAACATTTTACTTTCAATTTCGATTTAACGGCTATTGGCGATTCTGCGTCAATTGCTTTAGTGGACACCAGCAAAACAAAAACTCTCGTATATTAAACATAGAACTTTTATTATCTTCGTAATTATTTTATTATCTTTTATCATCTTTGTAATTATTTTATTTTGTAAATATTCGTGGCTTAAACAGCGGGAAAATTTACGGTATGCAGTTCTGTGGATGTTTTGAAAAACTTAAACTAAACGAAAATTATTGTTGCCTTGTCAATATAATTTCTGTTTTTCCCTCTGACTTTAAACTGACGCGATCATCGTTTCATTAACCAACAAGATTATATTAAATTAGAATTAAACGAAATTTGATAAATGTCTGTGAATCATTAAACAAATCCCAGGGGTTTAGTTTTAGCCTATATGAACAAATAGCAGAATAAACAACAGAACATGAGGATCCATCATCATCACGCACCTGCAGCGCTTCTGTGAACGGAGAACAAAGGATTCAATTATATATAAAATAAATAAATAGCCTATGCGCGAAATTTATTTCACTTAAGTAATTAACATATTACCAAAATGAAAGGGGAAAAAATGCGACAATATGAGTGTCGGTTCATTTTTGAGAAGTTCACAGAAAGGAAACTGAGACGGCAGAAAATTTCTTTGTTTATTTTACGAGCAATGTTTTGTTTTTATTGTGAGTGTACAAAAATAATAGGCCTATTTAACCCTTCACAGATTCGAATGGTGTTACATATATTTGACCATAAATGTCTGAGTATTTTAAGTTGTTTCCGCTTTTATAAGAAAATTCAAGTGAACGCGTCGGCGCCTCACGCGCACAACATCAGTTTTAGTAACTTGACATAACAGCCTGTTAACTGTCAAAATTCAACCAAATATATAAAAAGTTATACTGCTCATTTTAAGTAGTCTGTGTACAATAAAAGCGTTTAAATAATAAATATAGTTTAGCCTCCAAATCGTGAATATTGAAACATTTGGATTTGTGTCAAATTACAGAGGTAGCCTAGGTTATAACGCCGGTTTCTGTTTCAGTTCAGCTTTAAATTAATTAGTTTTGGCTTAACATTTATATATTATTTTTGTGATAACTAAAATAGCTATGTAGCTGTAATTTTGATCTTTAATGTTTGATCTTTACATATTCCCTCAATCTTTTAACCAAAGGGTTATTAACATTAGCCTATATTCAGCAGGCAATGTTAGGCTATATAAAATAAATAAATAAAGAGAGATGAGCTATTGTTCGTATTTCAAAATTGCTTACACTATTTATTGTGATTTATTCTATTTATTCAAAATAGAATAAAATAAAAACTGTAGTTTTTCTTTTTTTTTTTTTTTTATCTGTGCTTTTCATCCAGTCCTCTGTGTGGGTAGTGCAGTTTCACTATGCATATTAAACTACAAACCGCATTACAACAGTCTGTGTGCTGATTAACATTTCTGAAATAAATATTTCTGTGAAATAGGCTACACGTTAGGTTGCACAGAAGAAAACCGATTTATGACATCTACTGATATAGCGGCAGAGGACTGTTATTTTGTTGAACTAACTGAAGATGACGTCACTGACTCAGATTTGATTGACCAATCGGCTGAAAGGGGCGTGTAATGACCGCCCACATGTGGAAAACGAGTTTTGAAGTCGTGTTTCCGTTTTATATCCGTGACCCGAAAAAAACGAAAATCGAGTCAAAATCTCGTTTTTCCGTTTTTTTAACAAACGAAAAAACGGGAAACGACCGTTTTCTCGTTTCTGCATATTTCATTTCAAATTGGAAAACAAACTATCAAAACGTACACGGACCTTATTGGCTTTTATCCCATCATAATGCAATGCTTCAGTTATCTTTTTATTTCTCCCCTTTTTATATTTATCTGTAACTATTCCCAAATTGATTTAATTGATCTAATAGCTCAAAAGATTTTTTACTTCCCTTATGAAAATTAACCATTTGAGTATTGAGCCGTTGACTACACCTGTACACAGACCTGATTTTGAATCAAATCACAGCACGTACTCACACACTACACAATTAAACACACATTTGTGGCTTTGTGTAAAACTGCAGACAGATTACTTGCAATTCCAACTTTTACAAGAATAATTATTGTTATTTTGGTTTCTATCTGACTAAATCAGTTCATATTAAGCAGATGTTGTATTGCACAGCACTGGCTTGCAAAGGAAGTATCATGTCTTAACACGCATTACGCACATGACAATATTCAAGTGACGTGCACAGAAAGAACTGATACTAAATGTGAGATGTGTGCTGGCATGAGCCACACTTTTTCCTGGAGTGCTGAAAGAAAAAAAAAAACAGCACTGACTGCAACTTTTTCTGCAGCCCAAATATAGCACAGGTTGCTGCATACCGTGGCAGTGTGATGCACAAATACACCTGGAACATACAGTGATGAACATATCATGATACTGTGAGAACCAGAATTATGTACTGTGGTATTTTTAGGTTATTTCAAAAAGTGACATGGCACATGTCCACAAGAGTTGCATGTACATTGTACTGTTTGCTATGCATGCATGCACATTTTGTCATGCATAAGAGTCACATTAGGCTGCAGATCTATATTGGTTTGTGTTACTTTTATTATGTTTAATTAAATGCATTTAATTATTACTGTTTATACAAAGTGGTGCATTTCTTTATAATGACATATCGTTAAACGTGTTCACAGGCTTTTTATTGCTGCACACAGGGAGTGTAAACTTATTTACATAAGAATCACAATCAGGCCATAAATGCAGTCGTAGTAAAAATGCATAAATGCAAAGTAGCTGTGCTTATAACAATGCAGTCTAATAGCTCGAAAGATTTTTTACTTCCCTTATGAAAATTAACCATGATTTTACTACAAAAACAAAAAAACAAAAAAACATGGTTATTGTAGTTAACCACAGTAACCACAAATTAACCATGGTTTTGCTACACTATATAGTTTATGGTATTTGTTGTCAAACTATTGTTATACAAATAGTATCAATCTGACAAAAAAAAAAAAAAAAAATCATAGTTACCACACATTACCTACGGAAGAGGATTAAGGCCAAGCAATAAAAAAAAAAAAATTAAACCATATCAAGATTAAAGTTGTTAAATTTAGAGAAAAAAGTTGAGATAAAACATTGAGAATAAAGTCATTAAATTACGAGAAAAAAGTTGTTAAATTACGAGAACAAATTCGTTAAATTATGAGAAAAATGTCGTTAAATTTCGAGAAAAAAAAAGTCGAGATAAAATGTTGAGAATAAACTCAATAAATTATGAGAAAAAAGTCGTTAAATTTCGAGAAAAAAAGTCGAGATAAAATGTTGAGAATAAACATTAAATTATGAGAAAAAAAGTGTTAAATTACAAGAACAATTTCGTTAAATTATGAGAAAAAAGTCGTTAAATTTCGAGGAAAAAAAGTTGAGATAAAATGTTGAGAATAAACATTAAATTATGAGGAAAAAAAAGTGTTAAATTACGAGAACAAATTCGTTAAATTACTTTATTCTCAACATTTTATCTTGACTTTTTTTCTCAATTTAACGAATTTGTTCTCATAATCTAACGACTTTTTTCTCGTAATTTAATGACTTTATTCTCAACATTTTATCTCGACCTTTTTCTCGAAATTTAACGAGTTTATTCTCAACATTTTATCTCGACCTTTTTCTCGAAATTTAACGAGTTTTTTCTCGAAATTTAACAACTTTAATCTCGAGATAGTTTTATTTTTAAGCAATAATAAATTGCTTGGCCTTAATCCTCTTCCGTAATCTCCAGGTCCCAGGGCAGATACAAAAATTCAACACCACAAGTTTCAAAATAACAGAAGATTAAACAAACTGTAGGAATTAAAAGTCTTCAGGAGGGGAGAGGCCAAAAACAACAAAACAAAAGAACATTCTCACTAAGGTTAAGGGATAATTTACCTACCAAAAGAAAATGAAATAAAAATACAAAACACAATTCCCTAACTCCCTTTCTACATAAACACAGGAGAAAATATGGTTCTTAAATAAGACAAAGGCATCCACCTCCCTTCAAAAATTAATAAGAAAAGACTTAAAGTAACAAGAAAATTAAAGCAACAAAATAGAATATGGGCTGTTCACAAATCAAACTTAAATTAACTGGAAAACTCAGTACTGCTCAGATTACACTCAAGTCTCAGGATTGTGAATGTTAGCTGAAACACTAAAACAGCTCAGATACACCACAGTTAGCTGAAACACACTTAACCCTCTACAGAACAGTGTTGCCCTCAGGCAACAGAAAGTTTTCTTAAGCCCTATGTTTAATAAATTTTTCTTTAAATGATAACAACCAATTAGAAAGGTCGAGAAAGTACCAAAGAACAGTTCAGTAAGGTGTTGGAGTCAATATCAAGTACCATTTAAAGGTGGGACGTCCTGTTCTGACACATGGTCACAGGAGCACATGATGTGAGAAGAAGGCAATATTATTTGCTTTAGTAATCTTATTTAAAACGACATGAACTGTACATAAAAAATATGTGTGTGTATGAAGGTGTAGAGAAGCCTTTTGTCAGGTTTTATGAATTTTTTTTTTATTTTGCATGTTCAGAAATTTTAGAGAGTACCTCTCATTGGCCACAATGTATTATAAGATGGGAAGATGCAAGATTCCTGGGTGTGCAGGAACACCCAAAGTGATGTGCAAAAATTGTAACATACACCGCTATGCAACAGCAGAGAAGAAGTGCTTTTTGAAGTTTCGTACGGAGTGAAATCTTATTACATGAAGTACATTATATTGCATAGCACACTACATGATACAGACATATGCATGTATCAAATTTAATATATCAATGTCTTTCAAGTGTTTTTCCCTTTTTACTTAATGATTTCTTGATTTTATTTTATTTTTTTTAATTGATTTTGATGATAATTTTCTCTATGACTCTGTACCATTGTCGCACAACGTTGCCCTGAGGCAACGAAAAAATATTTTGGGATTGGGGGAGGGTGGGGGGAAATATTTTTTTTTAATCAATAAAATGTTCCCAAATGAACCAAAAAATTATGTGGAATATTTTTTTTTCATGTGCCATCAACATGTGTGCAGTAGAGGGTTAATTGCTCAGGTTGTTGTAAAGAATTAGATATACACCAGTTGGCTGAGACACTTCACAGCTCTTTACCTGAACACTACAGGCAAAACAATATACACAAAGAACAACAGCACTGGGACCAGAAGATGTTAGTATCTCTCAGATAAAAGCCTCAGTCTCTCTTGTGGACTGGAAGTCTTTGGGTTCCTTGGTACTCCACCTAATGAGCTGCAGCAGGATTCAGGTGGCACTCTTGAGCCTGTCAAGCAGACAGTAGTAAGAGCAACCACCCCTTTAAGCAATGTTGCCGGGCAATGTTACAGACTGATGTTGCTTGGGCACTTTCCCACTGAGAATGGGCAACAAAAAATTTCCATCTGGATACTCGAAATATGTTGCCTGTTCTCAATGGAAAAGTGCCCAAGCAACATCGCTCTGCATGTTTCTAGAATTGTTTTTTTTTTATTTATTTTTTTTTGCAGGTTACATTACACTCAGGGTTGCCAAGTTTTCACAGCAAAACCTGCCCAATTGCTACTCAAAACTAGCCCATTCACGTTTCAGGGGGGTCCAGGGGACACATTCCAGGGGCTAAATATCATGTTATTTGGAGTCTTTCCAACCCACAGACATGAAATACAACCCGTGGCAACAGTGTAAAAGTAGCCCAATGCCGCAGGAAAACCACAGACTTGGCAACACTCGTTATACGTTGGATACTTAAGACAAATGGCGATAAGATTTACGAATGAGTGTTTGAATCATTCACTGAACCAAACTGCTTCGTTTAAAATACTAAGGAGACCACTGATCTAAATAACCAACATTAGTCATACAGAACAGTGATGCCCTAACTGTTGGTCGTGTATCACTAGGGTTTTGAGTTGATGGAAAGCTAATTGAATTACTTCATAAAATGTAAAATAAAATGAATACATATTTTTAAAATAAACGCAATCAAAATTTAACAAAATTGCGCAAAACCCTGAAATATTTCATTTGTTTACCTACATGTCATGTGACCATTAACTGACATCATAGTACCATAAACATGTTATTTTATTTATTTATTTATTGTTTGTTTGAAATGTTAGGCTAATTTAAAACCTTCAAGAAAATATTTTAGGGGTGCGGCAGATGGAAAAGTAGGGAATCCTTGATGTGGTGTTTCGAGATGCAAGTTTGGAACTATTTTTGTGTTACGTAGGCTAAGTCTTATGCAAGATGTAAATGTAAGATGAATAGTTGTGTTATGTATGGGAGACTTCAGATTTCAGTGAGATTTCAGGGGATTTTTTTTTTTTTTTTTGGGACAAATGTTTCCTTGTACAGAAAACACATTTAGGATAAATTTAATTTCTTTCCAATCAACTGTAGCTTCATGGTCAGGTTTCCTGTCAGGTTTTGTTTACATCAGGGTAAAGCTGCTTTATGAGGGTCTTGACAGGGAAATGATGTGTGGTGGTGTGATACTGTATAAGTATGTCTGAGTGCAGATTTAATGGATGGTATGAAAAAGGTCCTTTTACAAGTAGAAGGATCGATGTGAATTGTGAAAGGATGACTCATTGTGGGTTGTATAGATCATGCCTGGGGAAATTCTCTTTCCATAGAAATCTATTCTAGTACTTACTGTAATCTTGTGATTCCACTCACACTTGGAAAACTGCTGCTGAACATTGCTTCCAAGTAATTAGAGAAATTATTGTTCATAAATTGTAGACAACAAATCTTAAAAATCATGAAAAAAAATCATTATGTTAATGTCCATCCTGGAGTAAATGGCTGTTTCCACAAGTCTGTCAGAAGATGTCACTCATGCAACATGAAACTAAAGGAGGTCTAAAATACCTTGAGAAAACCGTTTAAAGGGCACCTATTATGCAAAATTCACTTTTACATGGTGTTTGACCATAAATGTGTGTTGGCAGTGTGTGAGCAAAACCACCCTAGAATGAGAAAAATCCACCCAGTGTTTTTTTTTTACAATCTCAATAATTCATAAGCACTGTCTCAGAACGCCCTGTTCTAAGATTGCTCTCACTGTGACGTAGAATTGCGCTAAGCCCCACCCACGTGGTTTGATTGACAATCTGGTTTTGGCATAGACCCCGCCCTTGGTGATCTGTCAACCATCCTCCATTGTTTCAACAACAGCCGGTAATGTCTCCTAAGAAACATAAGTGTTCTGTTGTGGGATGTAATAATGAACATAGTAGTTTTCACTTACTTCCGACATCAGAGCCACTGAAAACGCAGTGGATGGATTTTATTTACGAAGGAAAGGCGCCACTCAAAATTCCAAAATACCTTTATGTTTGCGCGAATCATTTTTTGACTGACTGTTTTGAGAACGAGGGTCAATTCAAAGCAGGTCTTGCTTCAAAGTTAATCCTCAAGTGTGGATCGTTGCCTACTGTTCGCGATCCAACGTCACCTCCAGAAGAAGTAAGTGTATTTAATGTTTTTTGAGCAAATAGTCATTTCAGTCGATGTCAGCCAATTCAATAACAAATGCGTCTAAAGTTGTTGTCGTCGTCGTCGTAGAATGTCTGTGTATATAATTTAAACCTTGTTTGTATAGTGTGTATCCACACGTATATATATATATTTTTTAAAGATATTGTATTAAAAACTGTGTATGTTTACTTAGCAAACGTTATCACAGTATTTGTGTTTGTAGTTTCAAAAAATTGCGCGAACGTTATCACAGTGTGTGTGTGTGTGTTGCACATCCATAATTGCAAAGGGGACGCGATTAAAACTCTATAAGTACATAAATGTATCAAATAACCATTCAGAGACGTCCTGCTCCATTCTCAATTGTGTTTCTTCTGCCGGAGTCTCTTCATCATCTGGGTCTGATTCCGGTTCAAACATGTACAGCTGAATGCCATACAAAACAGCGGGTCTCTCACTCTCAGCCATTCTGCTTCTACCGACTGTTTATTGCCATAGGTATGCAAGTTACGCCCTCATCCAAAGGCAGGGCGGGGATATGCAGCTCATTTATATTTAAGGTGGTACACACCAAAACAGCTCTTTTTAAAACAGGCCCCAAAATGACATTTTCAAATGGTTATAATAAATTAACTGTGGGGTATTTTGTGCTGAAACTTCACAAATACATTCTGGGGACACCCAAGACCAATATTACATCTTGTAAAAAGGGGCATAATATGTGCCCTTTAAGTTTCTACAGATAAAATTTTTTGCAATTCAAATGTTAAAATTCATTTAATTATAACACATTATATTCACATATAACAGTTTTTTTTCCTTCTAGAAGAGATTTCTATATTATTTGTTCCTATTTGTTACGATTCAGTTGTGGCAGAGATGAAGCTTAAACGGACTTCTACAAAAGATGAGTTTATTTACAAGGAGTGCAGCACAACTAAAGTGAACAATAGAACAGATAAGGAGTGAAGGGAGTGAGTCCATAATAAAGGGAGTGCAGATGATCAGGAGCAGGTGCAGGTAATCCGTGATGATGGGGCGATGACGAGGAAGTAAGTGCAGGTGTGGAAACAAGGAGGATCATGGGATATGGAGTCCGGGACAGAAGGGAACTGTGACACTATTATTATCACTTTCTTTTTTAAAAGATGCTGATGGAGGTTGAATGATGGTTCTTTTTGGATGTTTGATAGGCATGTGTCTGGACAAGTTAGGGTTTGTAGGTGTGTGGATTTATTACACTATAATAATTAGTCAATAATTAGTAAAGCAAAAGAGGAAACAAGGCAAAGCAAAAGGGTTTTTTGTTTGTTTGTTTGTTTGTTTTTTAGTTTAATTTAGCAGCACTGAGTGCATCTTTAAATAGGACATAACAAAGCAGCATACATTTAATTATTATGAGCAGTGTTCTGTGCTGGAGGGATCGGGGGACCCCCATAAGGCATTAGGGATCCCCCCATAAGTAAAAAATAATAATAATAATAGACTTAAGGGGGTCACCCTATTTTTCTAGTAAAGATAACAAAGACAAATCTGATTAAATTCACACAGTTAGGATAAGGTAAATTCTGTGAATTAATTATTTACAATCATTCATGTGACTGAAGTCTGTTTTTAGGCTAGTTGTCATGTTTATTTAAAATGTAAACACCCCTACATCTTAAAGGTAGGGTAGGCAATTGCGAAGAGGCTAGCAACAGCAAGTTAGCTTTGAAAGCATGAGATCCCACCCTCCCTTCAGAGCATCTCCAAAGCCACGCCTCCTTCAAAACACATGAACACATACAGCAGATTGCAATGAATGCAATGATTGGATGAGCGTTTTTTAGGCCTGAGGCACCTATAAAAGATATACAGTATGTACATGTTTAAATATTTAGACCACTTCTGTTATTGATTGCTATCAGGATGTGAAGAGAGTTTCAACCAGTATAACAAAAAGTGTTTATAAAACAAACTGCCTACCCTACATTTAAGACTGCTAAGTGCATGCTTGCTTGGCACCACTCCAGTGAAGCTAACTTAAAAAAAGAAAAAAGACTAATAAACCGGAGTCGATAAGAGAAAGCTTCTTAGACTACTGACTTTTTTGAGGGGTAATTTTTTTCCTCTTTATCTTTCTGCTATATTTATCCAGTCCATGTCAAGGCTTACATAAAGATAGGCCAAAGGGACAGTTAGCACCATTGCTCAGTAAGGCAGAAATTGTGACATTTTCCTCTCAATGTATTTTGCAGTCATATGTTTTTGTGGGTCTTCAAGTGCCTTATATCTAGTCAAGTCACTTTTATTTTTATAGCGCATTATACAATACAGATGCAGCTTCGCAGGAAAATAGCAGAATCGATTATGGAAACTCAACTATGGAGAGCTATGGCTATAAATCAGCTCTAAAAGACAACAGTGTCTTAATTTAGCTCAAATTTAGCTTATATGTAGTCATCCACTTCTTTTGCTATTGTTTCCCTTTTGAGGCTGCTGCTTTGTCAGCCTCTAAATCAAGTATTTCTTAGAGTAAGCCATTTAAAAGAAGAATCGCTCTGTTATATATATACCATTGCTTGGACTGAAAATGTGTGTGTGTGTGAGATATATATATATATATATATATATATATATATATATATATATATATATATATATATATATATATATATATATGAAGACTTCAGATGCAAAAGCCTCTAAGTGCCGTCTGAAATTTTCTTCTAAAATAAGCATTTTTATCAAGCTCGTATGTTTATGTTCAGTTCTTTCACTTTAATGGCAATGAAAAGGACCTATTAATTGCCGTACGCATGGTTTTATATTTACCGAGGTGACATGTATTATGCTAGGGGGGGTTCGGGGGCATGCTCCCCAGAGAAAATTTTGATTTGCTTTGTGTACATATATGCATTTTAAGACGTTTTAAGGCCAACTAATTGGATAACAATAGCTTTAAAACCATGTCAATAAATACATACATGCACGCAGTTTTGAGGCAGCTTTAATCGCATGTTTGGTAATTCCATATGACTTAATTTACCTCAGAATAATGAGGGCGCATGCCCGTAGTTTCTTTAGCGCTTTAGTTAAACTATAATAAAGTAATATGCAGCGCACGCCGGCGCATTTGCGCGAGCAATTCTTGAGTTCACGCGAGCAGAGTAGGCTATAGCCTAACGGCTGATTGGAGTTTTACTGACATAGCCTGACAACATCTCATCTGACCGCTGTTCACTGTTGTTCAGCTGAAGCTCCCTTTTCCGCGCTCGTTGACTTGCGCCTGGCGCTGAGGCGAAGTCGGAACGCGCGTCTGAAAAGTGTCCCGTTTGTTGTGGTCGTAAAGAGACATTTCTTTATAAACGCAGCGTTTTACTTGGCGATGTTTTAAAAAATATTTTTATTTTTGGTATTTATTATGCTCTGTTGGTGGTTTGTGGAGTAGCATCACCTGAGGGGGATTAGACAAATGCTGAATTAGAGACGGTAAAAGTGAGTGGGTCCAATATCATTGGTCTTAAAAAAAAATATGGTTCCGACGCCCATGCATATATATATATATATATATATATATATATATATATATATATATATATATATATATCAGGGGCGTTTCCTCCTAGTAGGCAAGGGAGGCAGTGCCTCCTCAAAAAAAAAAAAAAAATAGGATGAGAAAATAATCCATATTACATATAAAACAACACAAATATGACAAATTATGACATTAAAAAGAGCGCAAATCATGCGTATTTCTTAAGGAACACTTCCCAACAGCGACACCCGCAGGTAAAGGTACACAGAGGAGTCATGCTTTACAGTCTATGGAGTCATGCCTCCCTTTCCTCTCATAGAAAACCATTTAAAATCATCAGACCCCCGGCGTGCGGTGGGTTTTGTGGGGGTAATTGAGAATGACTGGGGGAAAGTCACGTGAGAGGAGGCAATGTCTCCATCGCGCTATGATTGGATGTAATTGGTTGTGATTGGATATGATTGGCTTGTGCGATAGATCCCGCCTCTCGTTGACGTGCGCGTTCCGCGCGTCAGTTTGACTGAACAAATAATGGCGTCAATCGGAAGACTAATTGAAAAGTAAGTAAACAGATCACAGTTATATATCACCGCTCTATGTCACGTCAAAATCAAACTTGAAATGGACTGAAAACATGATGACTGCGGGGTTTTTAGTGCAATCAGTTTGGTGAAATTAAAAATACAATTCGTTTCTGTGACAGACGGTGTTTAAGGAGCATGACTGATGATCCAAAATATCCTAGGTTGACAATTAAAAAGAAAAACCGCAATACACAAATAAAATATATTGTTTATATTATTATTGGCTTCAGTTATTATTTTGAAATGAATGTAGAAATGCTTAAAACACTAACTTGATGAGACTGACTTGGTTCTGAGAACATTACATTGTTAATATAAAATTACAAAATAGAATTGTATTTTGTTTCTTTTTTTTCTTTTTTGGTGTACTGTAAAGTAATGTTTATTTAACAAGGAAGATGTGTCAACTTTAAGAGTAATGCACATGAATTTGCATTGATTCATAAAAAAAAAGTGCCTCCTCATTTCAGAACACCACTGCACACCACTGATATATATATATATATATATATATATATATATATATATATATATATATATATATATATATATATATATTAAATATAGTGTATAAATATATTTTATATTGCAAGACTAACAATAACCTAACCCCCCACCCTGAAAAAAGGGATGAGATCCCCCATAAGACTTGATTCAATTCGAGCACTGATTATGAGTATTCTTTTTTATGTAAGCTACATGTTTGTATGTACAGCTGTATTAATTCATGTTGCACTGGGGCCATCTGCTGGACAGAAGCTCACCTTACATGGTTATCTGACACACCTTTAACTCTATTAAAGGGTTAGTGCGGAGGTCGGCAACCCGCGGCTCTAGAGCCGCATGCGGCTCTTTAGCGCCCCCTACGGAGCCCCTAAAGGGACATGGTGGTAGAAAAAAAAATGGGAAGGAAGGAAATTTTACTTGGTGGTGGAAAAAAAATTTGGGATGGGAGGAATTTTTTTTTTTTCAAATCTTTTGCGTTCCCTCGCAAAGATTGCGTTCCCTCGCAAAGATGTTTTGCGTTCCCTCGCAAAGATGTTTTGCGTTCCCTCGCAAAGATTGCGTTCCCTCGCAAAGATGTTTTGCGTTCCCTCGCAAAGATGTTTTGCGTTCCCTCGCAAAGTTATAATCGTTCCCTTGCTGTGAGCTCAGACAAACACTTCCTCTTTAATGTCCCGCTGGCTGGCAGTAGTGTTTTAGTTAGTAACATAATGCACACAAATAATGCGCGGCTCATAGAGTTTGAACTTGTTGGACTCAAAAATGAATGCAGTCAGTGCTTATGTCAAGCAGTTCGGTTGGTAATATAGGCTACTTTTCAGACGGTCCCTTCAGGCGTGTATCTCCGCCGCCTGCTCATAGAGACCAATTTATTATAAAACACATTTGAGGAAAATTGGGTTGTTGTAGCTTGTTGTCTAGGCTACTATGATTGGAAGTAGCTGCATTTGTGTTTTAACAACGTTGAGCTCACGAGTTATTAATCCGGGAAGCTCGAATCTGTGAATATATTGCCAACCGAACTGCTTGACATAAGCACTGACTGCATTTCTTCATTTTTGAGTCCAACAAGTTCAAACTCTATGAGGCGCATTATTTGTGTGCATTATTAACGTATGTTACTAACTGAAACACTACTGTCAGCCAGCGGGACATTAAAGAGGAAGTGTTTGTCCGATTATAACTTTGCGAGGGAACGCAAACATCTTTGCGTGGGAACGCAAAAGTTTTGCGTGGGAACGCAAAACATCTTTGCGAGGGAACGCAATCTTTGCGAGGGAACGCAAAACATCTTTGCAAGGGAACGCAAAACATCTTTGCGAGGGAACGCAAAAGATTTGAAAAAAAAAATTCCTCCCATCCCAAATTTTTTTCCACCACCACGTAAAATTTCCTTCCTTCCCTTTTTTTTTTTCTACCACCATGTCCCTTTAGGGGCTCCGTATCCCCTATTGGCTCCCTGGAGCGTTTTCAAAAATGTATGAAAATGGAAGAAAATGGAAAAAAATGGAAAAAAATGGGAAAAAAAGGGGGGGGGGGGGCGGTTATATATTTTTGTTTTCATATGGTTTCTGTAGGAGGACAAACATGACACAAACATTCTTAACGTTTTCCAATGCTGTAAAAATGTGTATAATAAATATTAAATTTCAACATTTCTGTCAACGAAGATTTGCGTCATAGCCTGCGACACACGTTTCAGCGCGGCGCATATGCATCGACGTCACTTTCCCGCCAAAAGCGCGCTCCCTCAGCTGGACTGAGTGGCAAAAGAACCTGCTGCATGACTAGATTAAATAGGGGAAACTGCGAAAACGCGAGTAAAAACAAACGAATTACACTAAAGGTTGGACTCGAAAGTGTTTCTTACAACTTGTCAAATAAACCTAATCCATGGATATTGACATGTAGCCAGGAGTCGTGTTTCCTGACATTTATATGTGCCTGATTTGACGCCAGGGAAATACATAAAGCAAATCTGCCTGTGAATATTTTATATAACTACAATACAGGTAGGTTTAAATCCGCGTTATCAATGTTATATATATATCGTCATATTGTCCAGCCCTAAAACATATAGTTTTATAGTATAGTTTTTGTCAGTGTTTATTATAAAACACACAATTATGCAGAATATAAGATGGAAAATATTTAATTGATGATACCTCATTATGTATTTGTAGCCTACTTAGTCATTTTGAGAGTAGGCTAATATAGCTAATAAACACTTACAGCCTGTGTTGCCTTCATATAAGGCTTATATAAGGCTTTTCATTTTTTGCGTCTCCAGACAGATTTGTTTTTTGTTTGTTTTTTTGGTCCAATATGGCTCTTTGAACATTTTGGGTTGCTGACCCCTGTGCTAGACATTTGACCCAGAGACTAGAGACATTTTCTTAACATTTGCAGAGTTTGAGAGAGTAATCCATATGTTCATTTCATCTGGACTTGACTATTGTTCTCTTTATTTTGGAATGAGGATATATTAGTCGTCTTTCAGATGGCCATGTTTTAGAGTTAGTATATGTAGAAAAAAGGTTTTTAGCGTTTTGAAATGTAGTTTGTATTTATTGAACAAAATTTGGTTTTAATGAACTGTTTGGCTAACTGTGTGGTGTATTGCTGTGTTAAAAGTTTAGAAAAAGCATTGGTAAATGCTTGTTACCAAAAAAAAAAAAAAAAAACCTTTCATGCTAATGTATAGTTAACCTGATAGCTGAAGAGCCACATTAAAAAGAATGGCAGCTGGTTAGCATATTAACCGATTAGCATGTTTATTTAATTAGCGTAAGACAACAAACAGTCATGATCTACTTCAGAGAGGTATTTCTCAGGAACGGTATAGTGAAAAATCCGTTCAGTCATTTCTGTACGACTCAGTCCAAAGATCATCTGAGCCGATTTTGAACAAAATTGGGAAAGATTTGATCGAGTGGTGGGAAAAAAATTAATTTACTTCAATATGGTGGACATGCAAATTGATGGAAAATGAAAAATGACATATCATCAGAATCTGCATAAACCAAGGAATGTAATGACACAAAGAAAACAAATTTTGGATAAAGTTGTAAAACAACAACAACAAAAGAAAACATATCTCTGGACCACTAGGTGATGCTGTGTTCAAACTACTCAGGTACCTTTAGGACATCCTGTCAATTAACCTTACTAAATTTTGTGTAGTTTATAAAATATCACAGTTTATGACTGTTCGGTTATCAATCCCAAGGCGTGCCTCATCCCAGTCCTCTTAATTGGCAATTAAGCACTGAGGGAGAGTATAAAGTCTAATTTTTATTTAGCTGGGTCAGAGATTATAAAGAAAGAGTACAAGACGTGTAGTATGGATTTAACCAATGAGAGAGAGAGAGTACATCATAAGCTCATGGTATAGGAAAGTGATACATATAGAAAAACAAGTCTAAATATGGTCAACTTCCGGCCATGTACCCATGCCTTACTGGGGATCCAAGAAGGCCCTCTTCCATACTTGCAATACAAAAGGCAGGGACCATTCCCTGTCTCCCCATTTGGCCCAAGTAGAGTTGTTCCAGTAGATAAAGAAAACCAGGGGCCTGTACCATGAAGCTGGATTAGCTGGCTATCCAGGTAAGTTTCAGATTAGTTTGCGCCAATCCTGGGTTTTAGATACCATGAAAGTAACTTGACTTTTAGCGGTGTTCATCGCCATGGTAACCTGCGCTCCACGGCTAACCTGCTCCGGGGCAGGTTATGTTCTGGTTCAGAGATCTCAAATTGAAATTGGAACAATCAGATGTGAGCAAAGTGACACTGACACACCCAACACAATAAAGTCACTCCCCCAGTTTCTCTTCCTCCAGATTAAATGTCATTATATAGTAAAAACAAATATTTAACAATGAAATTGTCTGGTTTTTAATTATAATTACTTTTTTTTCACTTACTATTTTATGATTTATATATGATTTGTATAATTATTTATATGTTATTTAGCATTTAGTTTCAATGAATATTAATATATATATATATATATAGATCATATGTAATATAAATAAGGTGTAAATATACTCTTTAAATATGACTACATGTGACCTTGTATGTTTGAGTCTCTATTGCTATATATTATCAACTATATAAACTAACTTCACAACTTTCACTTGCACTGATAGAAAAAGATCATTTCTTTTATTTGTCTTTCACAGACAAGTATTTTCCATTAGTGTAAATGTGTTTAAATTCTTCATTTTCAGCAAAAGAGTTTTGAATTAGTGATGGGATTTATGGCTCTTTGAGGGGATCCGGATCTTCGCGATCCGTTCCTTTCAAAGAGCCGTTCAAAAGAACGGCTCTTTTGGCTCTTTTTAAATATTTAGTCAGTTTTAAGAAGCCAGCTTGGGGGCATCTCAGTTTATCCTGGAAATAATCACTGGGAGGAATGATGAGGTGAGATTTGTAGTCAAACAATTAAAACTCGGATATCACACACCAATATCTGAGTTTGAATTATTCTGAAATATTGATTATTACCTCATTTGTCATGTGTGGACTATATTCCATA
Source organism: Megalobrama amblycephala (assembly GCF_018812025.1). NCBI lineage: Eukaryota > Metazoa > Chordata > Actinopteri > Cypriniformes > Xenocyprididae > Megalobrama > Megalobrama amblycephala. The sequence goes on along the minus strand of NC_063046.1, from coordinate 40,273,216 downwards.
GGGTTGCACAAATCCCTCTGCTTAGACAGTGACATCACTATTTTGGATTTACCTTTAGTACAAAGTGTGTGTGTGTGTGTGTGTAAAGCTACGTTGACTTATGTTATTCATACAATACCTACTCACAAATAAACATCAAAAACAAAGCCGGCTGCAATGAATTTCTGTGCAAAACAGCTTTTACAAACACTTCCACACAAGAACATTGTTATCACACAAGAACATTTTGATAGAAAACAAAAAATATTTAAAGTAGATAAAATTAGAATAAATAAAATGGAAATGTCTACATACTACATACTATTACTACTGTAAACTTTGCAAATAGGACATCAGCCCCTTCAACTTCCACTCCTACCCAATGACAGAGGAACGCAGGGTTTTTTTCCACTGGAGTACTCACGTGAAGGATGCGTGCACAACTAATAACTAATATAATCATCACGCTATAAAGGGTTGGCCTGCGCTGGGTGCGCCCCTCCCCCTATAACTGTTCTGTCTCGCGGAGGAGCTCATTTGTGTGCATCTGTGTGAAACACGCATAGGAAAAAAGAACGACAGAAAGAACGGCTCCCCTCCAGCCGCGACTCGGCTCCCATCGTTCATGTTTATGAGCCGTTCAAAAGAATCGGTTCGTTCGCGAACGTCACAACTCTATTTTGAATGGTGCTGACTCTTGAGCGCGAGAAGTGAATCATAGTTTATCTCTGTTGCAAGGCATGTGATTGTTCACCACTGATGTCACGCATTCATGTGCACGTGCTCCACAAACTCAGGATCAAAGCCTGAGAAAGTTGATGATCAACATCATGGTATACCAATAAAGCCGGATTGGAGTGGTTTGGTTTTGTCAACTCGAAACTAATCCTATAACCCTGAGTTTGTTCAACTACCGTCATGGTACAGGCCCCAGATGTTATAGTATAGAATACAGCTTCAACAGAGGACAAAAGACCTTCTGTCTACATTCCTTCAATGCTGAGACCAACACTTTAAACATAAAATCTTTCAATGACAAATTTTAAAATGGCAGAAAGATGATTTGTCAGATCCTGGCATGGATCTATGATACATGGAATCCATAGATCCATAGAGTCTTAATCATTCATTTTATTAAATAGGTTTTCAATATAAACTTGGAATATTATAGCACTTGTTGCTTGTGTCACGGACTCACACACGAAGACGAGAGACAGATCCAATTGCAGGTAATTTATTAGGGAAATCCAAAATCGTAGTCCACAACAAGCATGAGTCAAAAACCAGGTATCAGTCCATAAAAAAATAACAAAAACAAAACACGGGAACAGGAAACAACACAGACTGGGAAAGTGAACTGAAAACTCCAGGAAGTGAACAGAAACAGACAGGGTATAAATAGACAGACACTGATTAAATGATACATGACAGCTGGTGGTAATGAAGTGATAATGGGATAATGAGTCCGGCAGTGCGTTATGGGTAGTGTAGTCAATGGGTGAAAGAGTCCAGGATGGAGTGCCCTCAAGTGGCAGATAGGGCACTCACACTATCGATCGTGACAGCTTGTTGACAGTGTAAGATAAATGATTTGACATTAAGCTTAAACATGTTTTTACACTGGAGTAAATAAACCAAACACACTCCTCATTTTGAAACACTAACACAAACCACTGGATGAGATTATCTATTACAGGAATAATTTTGAAAAAAGTCCACTCAGTTCATTTCCTGGCCACTAGGATTCGCTAAATCACTCATGCCCAAAGGGCCCTAGATACTAAGGATACATTATGCTTTTTCACCTCACAATAATGTTCAGTAGGCTATGTTACGGGGGTTAAATATAAGGGACATATATTCTTGTGCCCTCTCAACTACAACTATTCCGTTCTCATAGGTGGCTGCTGCTCCCATCAATATTGCATCAGACACTGAATCAGCTTCTGTTGCTGCATCCCATCCTGTAGCTCCTCCTGCAATGAATCCTGAAAGAGTTGCAACTGAAAGAGTAACACCGGCAGCATATGTACTAACCCCTGCACCTGCTGCAGTTCCTCCTGTGACCCCTGCATTTAGCGTAGCTGCTGCAATACCTGACCCTGCTGCTCTTGTTACTTCTGTAAGGCAGGTCCCCACTATTGCAACACAAAAGCCAATGCCCATTAAAAAAGCACCAGTTAGAGCCCCTGCTGATGCACCTGCAAATTTCATCAGAAGATTATCATGAACAGTCCTTTCCGCTCTTTCTCGCTGCTGGTTTGGAGACACATTGTCTTCATTTGTATTCATCATCTCCACTTGAATCATCCTCTCCACACTTTGAAGCAACTCATTGGTGTAGCGACGGCCGTTCCTTTGCACCATCCTGTTTATGGTATCCAGCAGATTTTTCACCTGAACCCAGTTGCTTTTGTACCCACAACTACAGGGGCAATGGAGACATTTTCTCCAGTATTTATTGTCAATGACATGACAGCGACCTCCACATCTATTAACAAGCTCCTGCAGGTTTGGATTTCTCTGGATAAATTCTTCGATGGTTTGACCCTCTAGTTCTTCACCATGAGTGAATAAAACCACTGCATGTCTAAAAGTATCCTCTCCCCAATATTCAACAATTCTATCCACAATCTCCATTTCTTGTCTTGTGTACCTTTTAACTTTTAGAACAATGACAAAGGCATCAATACCTGCAGTGCAATTAATAATGGACCTAATGATCTCAGATTTGATGGTCTCATCATCACGATCTGTGTCAAAGACTCCAGGTGTGTCGATAACGGTGATCTTTTGCCCATAAACATTTCTCTCTCCTCTTACAGATGTAACTGTTATGGAATTAGGTGAAGCGTCAGGTGTGAAACTGTTTTTTCTGAGGATTGTATTTCCAGCACTGCTTTTTCCATGTCCAGTTTTCCCAAGAAGGACGATATTTTTGTCTGTTGAAGACACGCTCGCTATTTGAAGAAGACATTTGTTATATAATGGTAATCTTTATAAGACAGGTATTATGTTTTTACAGCATTTCTTTTTACAGAGTACTTACCTCCCATTACCTAATTGATGTGAGTCTCTGCAATAAAAATAATACAGAGGTTATTCATGATTCTGACCCAAATGACCCTTTGCCAGGAGTTTGATTGGCAGGCAATCTAACCAGTCATAATGTCATAATGCCGAATCTGCCGTTATGTCCGACAAAGCAGTCAGGGGAGTTATGCTGCTCATGTGCAACTGGAAATTTGATAATTCCCACTTCTGAAATCGTGGTTACAAGCTCATCGCATTCAATTTTCAAAATGGGAGGGCATTCATGTGCAATATTTACCTAGGAAACTCGGATTTACAATAATTCCAAGAGCACGTGAAAGCTTGAACTTGGTTGGCTTGAAAATGGTGTGTACTGACATCTTTCTGTGGTTACAACAACATTTCTTCTGATGTTCATTCATGTTTATTTAATGCTATAAATTAACTAGATTAACTTAAATTAAGTTTGGCCATTAACTTAAGGTTAGTTCTCCCAAAAATGAAAATTCTCTCATTAATTACTTGCCCTCGTGTCGTTCCACACCCATAAGACCTTTGTTCATCTTCGTAACACACAAATTAAGATATTTTTGATACCAGAGAGACCTGAATTGCCAGCAAGACAATTAACACCATTTAAAACAATTCATGTGACTACAGTGATTCAATCTTAATGTTAAGAAGTGACGAGAATACTTTTTGTGCTCCAAAAAACTTTATTCAACAATGTCTAGTGATGGGCGATTTCAAAACACTGCTTCATGAAGCTTCATACTTTACAAATCTTTTGTTTCGAATCAGTGGTTCGGAGCGTGTATCAAACTGCCAAAGTCACGCGCCCCAGTGGTGAACCAATGAAATTTCAAAACACTTATGATGCAACGAAGCATCGTTTACTGAAATTACGTGACTTTGGCAGTCTGATACATGCTCTGAAACACTGATTCAAAACAAAAGATTCGTAAAGCTTCATGAAGCAAAGTTTTGAAATCACCCCTCACTAAATACGTTGAATAAAGTCATTATTTTGTTTTTTTGGCGAACAAAAAGTATTATCGTCACTTCGTAACATTAAGATTGAACCACTGTAGTCACATGAACTGTTTTAAATACGTCTTTAGTACCTTGGGCATTGAAAGTGTTAATAATCTTGCTGGCAATAGGCCTCTCTGAGCCATCGGATTTTATCAAAAATATCTTAATTTGTGTTCCGAAGATGAACGAAGGTCTTACAGGTGTGGAACGACATGAGGGTGAGTAATTAACCCTTTCGCACGTAAGTTTAAAATATTCTGACTGACCCCCCAGCGTGAGTTTTTTAAGGCGACTGTTATTTAGAACTTATTGCTTTATGGTTTCCATGGTGACGCGTCATTGCTTGTTACGTGACACACTGCAGCTGTAAGACTGATGATCTCCTTTTATTTAATTTTTCCTTTTTATTCAAAATATTCACAAAATTGTTAGCTATAGCATGAAATATCTAATATTCCGATTGCCAAATATGTGAAAATGGATGTGTTTTGCTGTTTAAACACCTTTATAACGATCATGTTAGTTGAGCCATATCCGCGATGGGCGCCGCCATGTTAGTTTGCGCCGCACAAAGAATCGGATCTGTTGGATTTACAACCCGTGAATTCATCCACTTCTCCCGAAATACATGACACTAAGTGAGTCGGTGAACTGGGGAAGAATAGAGTAAGCTTTAAAGTTACTTTCACAATGTGTATCTGATATGAATAAAATGTGTCGTCTAATTAATGGAAAGGGTTGTTATTTCCGCTTCTATAGACATCATTGTGTATTTTACAAACTCTAAATATATTGTTTTGTTAGTACTCATGTGTATTTAAATGTCTGAAAACTAAGCGCGCACGCACATTTGAATTTGGCAGTTGATCGTGATGCGCTGAACGTTCTAATCACACCGGTGTGATCGTACGCGTTAAAGGGTTAATGACAGAATTTTCATTTTGGGGTGGACTAAGTCAACTGTATTTATTATTTAATTTATTTGTTTCATATCAAAAGTAACCTGCTCTGTTTTGACTTCGACACGTTGTCAGTGTCCTCTTTGCTCCGCGGTGTATTTTTTACTGCGCAAGAACATGTGCGGCGTGAGAGTGGCATAGCTTGTCGGACATAGCAACAGTAACTAAATAGAGGAACAATTATACCCATCAGATTTATTGATATGTGCTCTTCACTATGATATTAAACATTACAATACATAACATTTATGTCAAACATCATTTTAAGTTTGCAGTGCAATATTAAAGGGAAAATGGTATTTTAAGAAAAAGGAAAATATGTTCTTACTGAACTGTTTTGCAAGTTCTATATTCATTTACTCTTCTGCTGTGTTTATTTATTTATTTGAAAGGAAACATTGAAAAAGTGTGTATTTTGAGGAACAGGTGTGTGATCTTGGATTGTACCGAACATACACATTGCTACTCTGGTGTACAATGTGAGTGTGCAATAACAGTGTGAGTGTTTCCAAGTAGCAAACGTGACGCAGGAACAGGGTAACCAGGTGATCAATACAAACAGAACGATGAATTCCAGAAGGTTTAGAACTGCAGTGGTATTATGGAAATCTTTTTTATAAATATTGACAACATAAGTCAATAAACAGGATAAGGAAATGTCCTACAGGTGTAAATCACATTATCATATCAGATTTTATGGTAACTATGGACGTTAGTTAACCCCCTTTGGAAAAACCTGTGTCAGTGGGGAAAAAAGAGCTATAATTCCCATCTGATTTACTATGTTCTTCTCAGTTAAAAAATTATATATGCACTGACCGGTATTTATGTTTTTAGAATTTTAATTAAATGGCCTTTTATGTATTCCTTTGCTGATGTGTGCACAAATAATAATATATTTTGATTTATTCACTTGTATGAATTAGCAGTGCCAATATGTTTATTTATGAAGTAATAATAATCTATAAAGAAAAAAATGCAAACATTTAGACACCTGGCAATACTTGAAATAAGCAATACATTTTTGAAAATTGTGAGACTTACCACATGAATCCAGGCAGAAGTTGTAGAGGATGTATAAGGGGTGTAACAGGATTTATGGCCCTGACTTTCACTTTCTCTATACTTATTATGCGAAGCTCTACATTTAGTTTTGTTCTCTTTGTTTTGCATGTATTCTATAAATTGACTGCTTCTGCTGCTTCAGGGAGGTGCCAACCTTTTTCTTATTAGACATACAGTATTAAGAATTGTGCCTTAAGCAAGGCACTAAACCCATTTATTTTATGGGTTTTAGTTAATAACATAACAACAGGCTACCAAAAAAATAAAAATAAAATGCAACTTCTTTTACTACTTGTACAATGAGCAAATAAACAATACAACATTTTCACTATTTCTATAGCACATTTAAAAAAATAAATAATAAAAACAGCAGCCATTGACCAGTTGACATTGACAAGTGCTTTCCAGCATAATAAATACAATATAAGCAATTACATACATCCACACAAATACAATTAAATCCTGTTCACTAAGATCTAAAAGCTATACTAAAAAGATACTTCTTCAAACTAGACCACAGATGGGGAAGATTTAATATGCATTAAAAAAGGCCCTATAACCGAGGAGCAACCCCAGAAATTAATGACTACTCTAGAAACAGGCTATTTTTAGACATATAGGCCTATAGAACCCTAAAACACCAAAACAGCACTTAACTGAAGCTAATTAGAGTTTGTTTTGGACAAAGACTGTTATCGTAAAGAAAGAGCAGAGAGGGAAATAAAGAAAAAATAACTATTTTTAAAAAGTTTCAAAACACATTTTAGTAATCCACCAATAGGAATTCAAGGAAAGATACAAAGCAACCAATAACGTTGTTGAATAGGCTAAGGTGTGGGCTGCCACAAACCTGCCGCACATCAGCTTGTTTTTCCAATTATAAACCTAATGTTAACCACAATTTAACATATTCTACGGTGTACCATAGTCAAGCCACATAGGATCCTCAATTGTGTGTGTGCCATCATGCATAACGTGTTGTGCGGTCTTCTGGGCCTTAAAGGTGCAATGTGTATGTTTAGTGACATCTAGCGAGGAGGTTGGGAACTGCAACTAATGGCTCACACCCCTCGCAAAACAGATGACTATTACTACTACTATTTCGTGCTGCCTATTCAATGTAGTGACGATGCAAGCTGCCTCTAAAAACATGAACGATTTAGAAGAACAACATAGTTACGAAACATGCTCTGTTGAGTGTTTGTCAATTTAGGGCTGCTGTAGAAAGATATCGGTGCATAATAGTGAATTGACATGGAGGGGGGACCTGTAGTACGGTGTACATTTTAAGACTTCCTCACAACTCAGTCATACAACGAAAAGGAGTCATGCCTCAGACTAAAAGGTTTCAGTCATGACTCAGAAGTGTTGTGTGCGTTGTGTGTAAACATTATTATAGTTTCGTTCACATGCATCTACTCATCTCACTTGCACGAAAACATTCAGTATTCCTCAAAATGAACAAAAACAGTTTTTTACGCAAATCTGTAATAATTTAAGGCACAATATGGATTAAAATACCCAAAAACCACTAGAACAATGTTATATATTTTGTTGACTTTGTACTTATATTATACCAAATGCTTCCAAGAATGTTTGAATCCAGAGAAATAAGCAATTTTAACCATCTATGCTAATATTAGTCTCTCTGTTTATCCCGACACGACCACAACGCAGCCATGAAGTATCAGCAGAGATTGAGTCAACTAGATCATCCACTGTGAGGGCCACATCAACACGACAGCCAGTGGCACAACTCCTCAACAAACCGTCCATACTGGCGTGATGAATATGATCCTCAACTGGATGGAACTGGATTAAATATTTTGACTCCCAATTTGACTTCTGACCTGACACTGACACTTGTGTAGAGGCCTGAACAAATGTTTAGATTTCTAAATTTGTAACTGTGTTTGGGTTTGAAATGATACACACATATGCTGACAAAATATAAATTGATTTTGGTTTTATTTGTAATTTTTTTTTTTTTTTACAAGACATGTTTCTAAAAAGGGTTTTCAAATATGTGTGTTTAAAATAATATAAGAATTGTGTTTTATTGTGTTTTCTGAGAACGTAATTTTGCCCTATGAGAGCTGTGGACTTTGACCCCTCAAGTTCAAGGGGCGGAGTCAGAAAAACAACGGGGAATGAGTTTTCGCGTGCAGAGAGATCAGTTCAGAGAAAAAAAGAGTTGATTTGAACACAGATAAAGTTGATCAGCGTGGAGAAAAGCTGATATTATTCAACGCTCACGGACATTCTGAGTGGCAGCTCGGTTGAGAAAGTTGGCCTTGCATCAGTTTGCAGATTGCAGCACGGGGGAAAATACTTCAGGAGAATTAGGCAAGAGGCCGCGCACTTCAGTCGTGAGTTGAATCGATGGATGAGAACTAGCACGTGAGATAATCTTATTTGAAATCGTTAAATATATTTGTTTTATTAGATTCATATTTACAAATCACCCGGAAGAATATTCCCGTGTTTATTTTCAAGTTCAGTGTTGCAGTTATAATAAGGTGCTTAATTCGGTTGTAATCCGGAAGAATATACACGTGTTTATTTTAATAATTCAGTGTAAAAGTACCACAGTGGTGTGCAGAGTTCATGTCAATTGCGTGCATAGTGTGTTTAAGAGAGTTCATCGAGTCAAGATCGGGAGTTCTGGGAAATTTCGTGGATGCACCACCAGTTCGAGGAGGGAGGAGTTCATCGGGATCCATTCAGCGTCATCGTGGGATGCGTCATGGATGCTGTTATCATCTCGTTGGGGAGTGAGGATTAGAGTTTGGTATTCTTTCTGCACTTGAAACCTCAATTTCTTTGGATTTGTGAGTACATTTGTTTGCATCAAAAGAGCTCCAACTAGCGCGCCATCTGTGTACTGAAAATCCCAGCTGGGTAAAATTATTATACTGACATTTGATTTTTGTTTTTACTACTTTTTGGTTATTGTTATCATTGTGACTTTGTGAATTGAATTGTTTGATCATTTAAAGCAACACAAAAAGGGGAAAAAATCACAAAGACAAAATAGTAATAGAAGAATAAATACATTTATTGATTTTCCATAATTTTGAGTGGTTTCCTGTGGGAAAAAAATAGTTTGTTAATTTGTTTTTTTCCTGTGAGGGATATTTAATTTCAAATTAATTTCAAATGTTTTAATTTTTTTTAAAAATAGAGAACATAAATCTGACACTATCAAGTGAAAATCTGAGATCTGGGTTGTGTGATTAACAGAAATTAAGAAAATTTAGAAATGTGCCTCTCACCAGAATAATTTAGAAGTTCCCCTGGACATAATTCCTACATTTGAGCCATATTTATTGGTGAGAGGGCTACACTTGATATTCAACAATGTTTTTGATCTGCCTACATTGACACCATTCTATGCAAATTGAACTGAGCAGTGACATCACTGACAGTGACATCACTGTTTTCTCCAGAGCTGCTGTATAGATAAATGAACTACAATGGAATGAATCAATAAAGTTGGACAATGACACAGTTTTCTTCTAGAGCTGCTGTACAGCCAAAATTATATACCAGTTATCACTGTAAAGCTGCTTTGACACAATCTGCACTGTAAAAAGTGCTATATAAATAAAGGTGACTTGACACACACACACACACAGAGAGAGAGAGAGAGAGCGCAGTGTTTGCTGGTTTCTAGGCTAAGCTGTTGTTTTTTTAATAAACAAATAACACAAATTAATTGCATCATACTGTATTTTGCACTGTAACACAAAGGCACAAACAACAAAGATGGGACTGTTTAAGTTTTTTCACACTAGTGTGTAATATATGACAGTTTACAGTAACCATGTGAATAGTTTGAAAGAGTTATACATTTTTTATGCAATGGATTGTATTGGTTTATGTCACTAGAAGGCAGCACTGTTGTAAAAATGTATATCTCAAAACCTACAAGTTTAAAGAAACTCAAGCAGTGCCTTTCACATTATTTATTTTCCCTGATAGGTAATATCCATGATCTCACTTTGAGTTATTTTAGCTTTGGTCTTTATTTTTATTGACAAAGCTATTAATAGAAAGACAAACATATTAAGAAGGACAACTGTATCCTTTCAAATGGCTACACTGTTGTCCACATTTTTGGGGTTCAGATAGATGTAGGGAAGCTCCAACTTCTTGTTCCGCTCCTCGATGAGATCTGACAACTCCCTCAGATCCTTTTGAAACTCTTCAATGAGCTTGCAGGGGACTTCTTCATCATACAGATTTTCTGGGAAATATCCCAGAGGGTACTAGGGACAGGGTAACAAGATTGTAATCATAAATCATAAATAGCATGTTGATAATAAACATGTTTATATCCATGTTTAACACATTACATATGACAGCACACTAATACTCTTAAAGTGCCCACTGCAACACTATGCGTACAGTGTGCTAAATGTCCTTTATAATGTAACCATCAGATAATGCACACCAGAGGAATGGAAGCCGTGTAAGTAGCCATTGTCATCCAGAGTAATATGATGGCATACACAAGAATTTTTTCACAGCTAAATTGTCATGTCTTTGAACCTTGATGACGTACAAACTCACATGGTCTGCAGAATCCTTGCTCAGCAGTCTCAGGACAGCCATCCCGTTCACCGTGGTGCTCACATCAGGCAGGGTCTCCAGGATTGAGTCCTCAGTGGTCTGACCTTTCACCTTGGGAGGGGGCTTTCTGAGGGCAGTGGGGAAGTTAGGCATCCACCCGCCTAGGTCAAACTGGGGGGAAAGAATCGGTGAAAAATGTGACACAAACACCAAATATTCAGAAAGACTTATAAGAGCACATAATTAACATCCCTTAGGCCATGAAAAGTGGAAATGGAAAGGTTTTTCTTGTGGAATATTTGCTCTTGAAGCATCTTGAGGAAATGTTAATAACAGACAACAGTTAAAAGGCCACAAAGAGTCCACAAATCTGTTTCGCAAAAGGTTGTTGATATTCAAGCTCAATAGCCAATCAACTGAAACCCCTCCCCTTCATGCTCCTGAAGCTTGATTGGCTGGTGTTGTTTATGGCTGAGGCCAAACCACTATGTTTGTTTCTTATTCACAGAACCAGGACAACAGAGGGCTTTTTGAGCTCGGACACTGAACAGACAGCTAGAGGAATGTATGGAGCAATACGCCGGATTTGAGAAAAATGGTATGGGATTAAGATCACGGACTGCAGCTTTAATGGCTCTGTGTGACTGGAAGTGAATTGACTTGTACTAACTGACCTGTCCATTGTTTACAGCGGCATGTTGGGCTGATGCAGTGAAGATCACCATGGTGACAAACTTGACAAGCTCTGTCACAGTCTGAAAAGATGATGGTATTCCTGGGAAGAAGAAAGAAAGGCTGTTTCTGTGTGGAACTCAGTTTAGGATGTTTATACATGCACAAACACACACACACACACACACACGCACGTACACGCGCACACACACACACACACACAACTGAAATGGAGAGTTGAGCCATAAACTATAAACTACTTTTGTCTGTTGACCTGGTTCAATTCTTTTCCACAAAACAGTGAATTACAGTGGGGTTTACAAAACAGGTTGTGTCTTAAAGCAAAAATATCTGTGCAAATACTGAGCTGAACATAAAAACAGAAAGGAAACCTTTGTTGGATTAAATGTCCTGATATGGCAACAGTTCCTTTGGAAATGCATACTCATTCGTCTAGCCCATTTCATTTCCTTTAATCGCTGCCTATTCTAGCTTATGCTCGTGTCTATTTGCCTCTTCACGATTAATCACTTGTTGTATTCCTCACTTGTAAGTCACTTTGGATAAAAGCATCTGCCAAATTAATAAATGTAATGGTAAATGATAACAGACCTGAGCCATCTCTTCCCAGAAAGCCATTGGTGAATATCTCACTGATCCACCGATGCAGCTCTGTGTCCTTCTGCACGTGTGCATCACTTTGATAGTAGTGTGACAAGAAAGCCGCAACAAACCTGTAAGCAACCTCACAGTCAGATGTTTTCAGGCTTTACATATTTACAGCTTTACTTTTTTTGGTAGATTTGCTTTGCAATTATTTCTTAAGCTGGAATTTATTCAAAGTGATTTGCAACACAATACAGCATGTTCTTACTGACTATAAAACCGATGAACCTGTATAATTGACACTGTATTTGTTGAAATATGAATCAGTGCACCAGGATGTATTGGTTCAGCCCTAAAAATCTGGATGTATTATGTAACACACATACACACATAGTTAGAGAGTATAAAGCATAATGCCTATTTTAAAAAAAACACTAGAATAAACTCCACTGGTAGTCATACTTGTTGATGATATTCCACAGTTTCATCCCATCATCTCTGTAGTAGTAGTGGGGAACACTCTCCAGGCCTCTCTCAGAGATGTTCTCAGGAAGACAGAGGGTGCTGTAGGTCAGCGAGGCAGTAGCACGCTTCAGCAACTTTACCAATGACTCTCCACCTACTCCTGAATACTGCGAGCGGAAACAAGAGAGAAAAGACACAAAAAAAGACAAAGAGAGAAGACACATGACATAAAGTTAGGTTAAAGGCTATAAACCAAGTACTGGCACCACAAATCCCTTAATAATTTCCCCCAAAGTTAAAAAAACAATAATTAATTTAGGAAAAGAGTAGATTGCTCAAGAAGTCAGTCATCACAGAAAACATTAAATATTTATTATGCATTTTTTACCAATCTTACAAGATATGTCTGCAGGTAGCTAGGATCATGAGGAGAAATTTGCTGAATTCAACAAAAAAGTATATTGGATTATAATTGAAGATTGAACTTTTAGTGCCTATTTAACAATGTAATATGCATACCATGGTAATGGCCCCATCCTTGGATATCAGGTCATTCCGGGCCATGATGTTGATCTGGAGCGTGTATCGGATATGGGGAAAGAGGAGCTACAAATGGAAAAGTAAGTAAGAGATTTGCATTCATCAGCTTACATTCTTTCAAGATAAAAAATATATGAATGAATAAGGAATTTTAATTTCTTGTGTGTGAGTGTGTGCGCTATTGCACGTGTGAGTGTGTTTGTGTGTGGTGCACCCGCAAGCCTTCTTTTGTAGGTGACTTAAACAAAAATTTACAGGAAGATGAATGGGTTTGAGTGAGACATCAGTGAGCCTTCATGTACTAATCAGGGCTCTACGGTAACATTTTCTTTAGGACCATTTTTTGATTAATAACAGACATTAACTTTCCCATTACAGGGCAATATTTGCCCCTTTAAATTAATTTCCTGGGGCATTTGTACCATTATAAGAGCAATTTTTCTAATCTTATTAAATGTATGCATTATATTTAATCAATTTCTTAAAGTTTTAAAATGTTAAACAATAAATTCAATTACAACAATAAGACCCAATCAGACTGTTTAACAATCAAAAGAAATCATCAAATAATCCATCTTTGCACTGGAGAAGTGGTATTATTTAGACATTTACATAGACTGCTTAATGCAGCTCATTGGTAAATAATGTTGCATGAATGTTTTTAAATATATATATTTTTTTTTTTGAATTTAGAAATATGTAAAAAAAAAAAAAAAAAAAATCTTTAAACGTTCAATATTTTTAGTAAAAATATCTATGTAAAGTGTAAATATGAAATTAAATGTAAATATGAAAATAAAACAGCCAGTAGGTGGCGGTAAATCTTAATGTGCGAGTCATTCATTCAGTCGTTCAAAACGCAGAATCATTCAGGAATCACCGTCGCTTGGAGATGCGCAACAGTTCTGGTGTGGCTTTGTTTGAAACTATTTTTATGAAATCGAGCAAAAACAGAGAGTATTGTGGCTAAAATTGTCACTTAATATCAGCTTGTTTACTGGACTTCAATCAGATCAGTAAGTATCAGATTTGCAATCATGCCATCTCTCGGAGAAACAGGAGTATATTCGTGTGATACATAACTTACAGATATTAGGCTTGCTGAGATCGACAGCGTTACGGTGTTCAGCAGCAACACCGGTTATATCACTTGCCCACCATGACCGCGACACCGTCCCCACTGTCTTTTGTATAGTAATAATAATAATCATGTAGTAAAACAGATGCTACAGTTAAAACGGAGTGCATCTGCTCAATTCAGAGCAGCAGGAGTCAGATTTCACACGCCCATTTCGCCTCACTTTTATGAATGACAAGACGATGGATGAAAATTTGGTTGACAAGCAAAATGTAAAAGCGCATATTTAAGCAAGTTTGTCATTGTACTGTTTTGTTGTTGTGTTTTTCATTAAGAATAATAATGAACCCACCCACCATTCAAGCAATTGCTGCCTCCGAATTGCCTCTCAAAAGTGAAATTAGTATGTGCACAGACATTCATAACGTTTTTTTTTTTTAAATCAGTTTTTGGAGGCATTTTAATTTGACTGTGATTAAGATAATTACATGTAGTTTTTACAATTAATTTGGCTGCAAAGAAACAGCAGCATGAGATGGTCTGTAAGTCACACCGGTTGCGCCTTGTAAACAATCTTTGGGGTGTAGGGTTAGTCCGGACCACACGTCTTTTGCACTTGCTCTGCTGATTGAAACAAAGTCTTTGAATTAAGGCATGAAAAGCAGCCGATTGCAGTACGAAGCATAACTGTTGTTCAGTTTAGATGCATATTGGGAGTTATACTTTTTATTCCGATTGTAGATCTATTCACGAGTATTGATCGGGTCACTCGCACCAGTGTGCCTAAATACAGTTGCACGCAGTTGTTTTTCGGAGCAAATGCGAGTGAAATGGGCGCACTGTAGAGCCCTGCTAATGTTCTGTGTAGTCAGTGTCCCCAGGCTATAGATGAGTCAGTCATGCTCTCCAAAAGGCAAATCATGAAGGGGAGGCTTTTTCACAAAGCAACATCTCTGAGACCACAGACTACAACTGCAAAAACTCCCCTACCGTCAAATAGTAGAAAACATACATTATTTAACTCGCTATCATTCTCTCTCTCTGTGGATGTGGCATGTCTGGGACATGCCCCTGTTTTTCTCAGAGCCCTCACCGTTAACACGTCAAACCAACTCATGTGTGACAGATTCAATACCTTGTAGAGAGGGTGTGGAGAGGGAAGATTGCGCAACGTCGCCACAGTGAACACTTCTGCCAGCAGGTGAGTTCTCAGCAGGTGAAAGTTGACCTCGTGAACGCCAAACTCTGCATTTCGGACGAAGATCTTGGCCAGTTTCCAGTCAGCCTTTGAATCCGTTGGGATGAAGATGGGATTCTCTTTGCTGGGCTCTTGCTTTAACTGTGCAGATTTAATTTGAACATGCGTGAAAATTGTACAAATGGTTCCTGAGGGAATCTAGGTTATAATTTTTCCCTTTTTTAAGAAAATGATAAAGGATTTCCATGGCATCTGTCATAATTACTCTATGAAGAAATTGACATCCTAAAAAAAGAGGTTTATTTAATGTTTAATTATTCAGACAATTCTGCCTACTCATCATTTGTACATTACATTTCACCTTTCCTTTGTTTCTTTTTAATAATTTGATTGTTTACCTCATCTTTAAAGATTTATTCATCTGTATTTAATGTATGACATTTGGCGCCCAGGTATTCCCAGGTCCTCTTTCGATCAAAGCACATCAGTGTCACCCTGTATGGGATTCCGCGTCTTGAGCATTTCCCAGCTGAAGCAAATTCTAATCCCACTATGGCCGTGTCAGTTTTAAAGCTGGTACATGCAAATGTTTCTGTCTCTTTCACTTCTTCAATTTGTCCTAGACAGCTGAGCTGTTGGAAGCCTTTTCATTGCACTTAAGCATTCCCGGGTTAGAATGCTTGAAGACTTTTAAGTGCTATCATCTCCAGCAGACTTCTGTCCCTAGTCGAGCCATCTTCAAGCATGGATTTGAAGAACTTCAAGAGGTGTCCGCCGCCATGCGGATGGTGCATTCACCGCGCCGACCCTCATCTCCTGTGTGTGTTCTGTCTGGGGAAGGAGCAGAGCATGTGAGCGAAGCGGAGTGGTGTGACGATATTCTTTTCTATGCCAGCGCACTCCGCTCATGGCCCAAGCGAGCGCTCCACTCGTGTACTCCTCACGCTTACCGGTAAAACGATGTTCGCTCAAATCCCGCTCCAACATTAAATTTCGATGTACTGTACTATACGTGTTGTAGCCTTTGTTGATGTTTTAAGGCATGTGGGCATTTACCATTTTGTATAGATGGCCTCAGCACATTACAGTAGCCTATGAATAACGCTTTCTGCCTGTGGGTGTGATCACATTAACATTATTAGCTGCAGCCAGGAAAAACTGTGTATCTCTTTAGTTTCAAACAGATTACATTGCAGGGGAATATTTGTTTTAAATGTGAATTGTTTTATTTAAAAGTAAACATTTTAAGTTTTATTTAGACATATGTTTCTTGTTTATGTGATAAGTATTCATGAGTTTCAGTTCATTTTAAGAAGTGTTTCATAAAAATTATCACAGAGAAAGAGACAGCTGAAAACGCACCCTGTTTATTTTCTTAACTTTACAAAAGCGGCCATTTTAGCATGTCATGTAGGTTGGGGTGGAGTTACTCCAGGTTCGCATTCACTGGCTATGTGATTTCTCAAAGGTGATCATCGATTACAGTCTCCTCCCTCCGTCACGGTCCCTCTGTGGGACCTTGCTCTGGTGCTCAGAGCAATGACCGCAGTGCCTTTTGAGCCATTAGATGAGGTCAGCCTTAAAATGATCTCAATAAAAACCACCCTCTCCCTGGCTATAACCTTGGTCAAGTGTGTCAGAGATCTGACCACTCCATCTGTGAATCTGAACTGTTTAAAGTTTGCAGAAGGGGATTCTAAAGGTAATCTTTCATCCCAATCTGTTTTATTAACATAAAGTCTTCATACCTGACTTTAGATCTAGAATTATTGAACTGCCTGCACTAACGTTTATCCCTCAGAGGGAGTAGTGGCTCCATGCTTTGTGCCCAGTGAACATTCCTGTGGCTTGTTCTGTATTGTCTGTATCTTGGCCTTAGGCTTAGTGGGCTTTGACTTTACAGGTAGATGTTGGCCTGCTATGGCACTGCTGCCTGACACACCTCCAGGCTGCCCAGGACCTTGCTGTGTCTCCACCTGTAACACTATTGGGAGAGCAGCTTCCTTCCTGGCACTTCCAGGTGCAGATTAAGGGGGCAGGGGAGTGTGACGTATGTGGTTCTGATTAGGAAGCTTAGCCTTGTTGTGGCATCTTCCACAGATCCACCTTACTGATGGTACGGCCGATGACACCTTCCCAAGTTGTCCATCCCCCTTGGTGTCCCTGAGACACAGCCTTGATGCTGTAGTGCTCGTTCTCCATCCTCACCACCTCTGACACCAACAGCTCCTTCCTCTTTTTCTGGCTTGGCTTTGACCATAACAGCGGTTCTTGAAGAAGCTGGCATATATCGGGATTGTGCTAGTACTGTCATTCTCACTGAGGTGCTGTGCTAGAAATCTCCCATACAGGTTGACGATCCCTCTCCGATCTCTGAGGGAGAACACGAGATGTTCCCTTTGTCTGCATCAGTGCTCACAATTGTTGAAGTGCAGGAAAGAGGCAGAACCAGTGGTGTGTACCGACTTTAAAGCCGGCTGAAGTGGCAGAGAGAATCAGCACGCTGCTGCTACACAGCAGGGTTAGAATTGGCTTCAGCTGGGACATGCTCAAGGAGCAATATCTCATACAGGGTGACATCTCATGTTCTCCCTCTGAGAACCAAGGTTATATACTTAACCCATGTATTTCTGCACTTCAAATGCAAGATACTTTACCTGAATGGCGATAGGCAGCATCATGCCATGAGGGTTACAGTACAGCAGAACCAGGGGAGCTGTGAGATACTGCTGCCTGCCACTGACTACATTTCCCACCAGCCCGTCCAACATCTTATAGTCAGACAGGAAGATGTTTCCTTTCTAGGTGTGGTGGTAGATCACACCAAATAATGAAAAAACACAGAAAATTAGACAAACCCAATGCAAACCATACCCAGTAATTCCAAATCATGCCAGTAGCAAGTAGTGTACCTTCATCTCCTGCTCCAAGCTACTCCCTCTTAGGAGTCTTTGACCATGTCATCTGTGACGGGGAAATTCACGGGCAGCTTTGAGCAGCGCTGGATCATCATTGGATTGAGGCCATTCAGAAACTGGTAGCCAAAGAACTCGTCCTCATCCCAGTGCTCCTGAGTGTATTCTGCAAAGGATACTATGTCAGAACATATGCTACAGTACAGACAGTACGTTATTTGCAATACAGTCATTTTGAATAGTTCATTTGTTTAAGATGAGTACCAATGGTTTTCCCTCTGTTTTCACAAATAATTACTCCCAGTTGGCTGATGCTTTCCCACGATTTTCTGCTGTCAGCTAATCCAGTTAGCTTCAGAGCAGCTAACCTACACACATAATACACAGGTACAAACATTATTACTGGGACTGACCTTGATATACCACCTATGATCCATCCTAGTTAGTTGTGGGCATCTTTGTAGTCATTATTAGATATTATTACTGTGTTCAATAAGACAAGGCTATTTTGCTAATGCCATCCACTTACATTCAAAATACACTGAATATACATGGATCATTTTTTAAATCACCACAGTTAATTTTAAAATAAAGCATACATAAAATTAAATGTAGCTATAAATATTCAGCATTTCCACCATTGCTATCTAAAACTAAAAACACACCATATTTAGGCTAACCTACAAAAAAAAAAAAAAAAAAAAAAAGAGACAGCCCATTGTCCAAACAATAATGGTGAAATGGTTAAGCTTGCCTATCATGGGCCCACTTACTCTCTGCTTTTAGCTGAGTATACATGGTGAATCCTTGAAAATTTATCACAGTTCATTTTAAATAAAGGGTTAGGTTAGGGTTAGCATACTCCAAAGTAATAGACTGACATTGCCTCTATGTCACCTATATAATCTATCTTTCCTGTGGTGCTTGGGTCCGTGGAACCCAGATGCAACAGAAATTTGTAAATCGTAGGTGGGAAAAGGCAAACATGAAAAAAAAAATCCAATGAAAAACAGATGCCACGCAGTGTGTGAAACTAGACCAACACTCAGACACAGTTGTAAGAGTGATATATTTTGAGCACGAGAAACTGTGATCTGGAAGAGGTAGCCTATATGGCAAAGATTAACCATGAATAGGCCTACTGTGTCACAGACACGCCAGACTCTACCCTCACACAGACACAGCGCATGTCATCACCGGAGTACTAACCACGCACACCTGTCATCAATCAGAACCCTCATCAATAGCACCATAAAAGACACAAGCTCACACTCAGTCACTGTCCGGTCTCATTAATGCATACACTTACCTGTCTGCTTACCTTAAGGACCTTAATCTGAGTTACTCTGCCACTATGAGTACCTGGTCATGCCGTATGGACTTGTCAACACCCTCTCCGTATTCCAGGATTTCATCCACGAGGTGCTCCGGGAGTTCCTGCACAAGTCAGCCCTAGTGTACACCACCGGAGTGGGAGCGGTCCTCTCCCAGCAGCAGAGGAACCAGAGTAGATTGCACCCATGCGCCGCCTTTTCCCGCAAACTCAACCCGGCGGAAGTGAACTATGACATCGGGAAGAGGGAGCTTCTTGCCATCAAGCTTGCCCTAGAGGAGTGGAGGCATTGGTTTGAAGGAGCTAAACATCCATTTGTGGTCTTCACAGACCATAAGAACCTGGAATACCTTTGAGATGCAAAGAGATTAAACCCTCCTCAAGCTAGGTGGGCCTTGTTCTTTACCCAGTTCAATTTCTCCATCACTTACCGTCCAGGATCCAAGAACGTAAAGGCTGACGCTCTCTCTCATATCCATGGCCCAGATGATACCCCTGAAATCCCAGAGCCCATCCTACCAGAGAAAATCTTTGTTAATCCAATAGTCTGGTCTGAAGAAACCCTTCCTGAGTCCAATGCCTCCACCAACGCTCCACCGGGTTGCCCCCCAAGTTTGCTCTACGTCACCCAGACACGGCGCACTCCCCTCATCCACACCTCTCACTCGTCACTGGGCACTGGCCACCCTGGGGTCAATGAGCCTCTCGTTGCTTAAACAATGCTTCTGGTGGCCGAATATGTCAACTGACGTCAGAAGGTACGTGCAGGGATGCAAGGATTGTGCCATCTCCAAGAGTCCATGCCATCTTCCTTCCAGCAAACTCCAACCTCTGCCCGTTCCTAATCGTCCCTGGTCACACCTAGGGGTTGATTTCATCACCGACCTCCCAGTATCTGATAACTGCACATGCATTCTGGTGGTTGTGGAGACTGCTGAACTAATGTTTAACTGTATTTTCAGATACTATGGAATTCCTGAGGACATTGTATCAGACCGAGGACCACAGTTTATCTCCAGAGTCTGGAAAGCGTTTTTCAACCTCCTAGGTGTGACCGTTAGCCTCTCTTCAGGTTACCATCCCCAGACGAACGGGCAGACGGAGCGGAAGATACAGGAGATCGGTCGCTTCCTGCATACCTTCTGTCACGGCCACCAGGACTCTTGGAACCAGTTCCTGGGTTGGGCCGAGTATGCCCAGAACTCGCTTCGTCAGCCTACCACCGGACTCACCCCGTTCCAGTGCGTACTCAGCTATCAACCCCCACTGTTCCCCTGGACTGGGGAACCCTCGGATGTTCCTGCGGTCGACTACTGGTTCCAAGAGAGTGAGAGGGTCTGGGACTCGGCACGCCACCAGCTCCAACGGGCCCTACGCAGGCACAGGATGACAGCTAACCTTTGACGCTCTGACGCACCCAACTACCAGCCAGGACAGAAGGTCTGGCTGTCTACAAGAGACATCAGGATGCGCCTGCCCTGTAGGAAGCTGAGTCCCAGGTTCATTGGCCCCTTCACCATCGTCCGGCAGATTAACCCTGTCACTTACACACATAAAATTCACCCCACTTTCCACGTGACACTTTTAAAACCTCATCATCCTTCTGTCACTCTCTCCACAGAGCCTGGTGCAACCGAAGAACCCCCCCTTCCTCTCATCGTGGATGATGGCGCTGCCTACCTGAATCAGGACATCTTGGACTCCCGGCGCCATGGTGGTCACCTGGATTACCTCGTGGATTGGGAGGGTTACGGTCCCGAGGAGCGCTCATGGGTTCCCAGGAATGATATACTCGACCCGAGCCTGCTTGACAACTTCCATGCCAGTCATCCCGACAGACCAGCACCGTGCGGCAGAGGTCGACCACCATGACGTCGAGGTCAGCGGCCCTCAGGAGCGGGCCGTGGAGGGGGAGGGAGGGGGTGGATAATCAGCACCCTCATCAACAGCACCATAAAAGACACAAGCTCACACTCAGTCACTGTCCAGTCTCGTTAATGCATACACTTACCTGTCTGCACTATGTCTGATCTGCTTCAAGTCTGCCAGCTATTCTCCATTCCTGCAATTACAAGACAAGTATCAGTTCTACGATCACATCTGTCTACTTATCCACTTGCATTCACTCACCTGCACTCTGCCTGCCATTCCTGGTTGTTCAATAAACTTATTAACTATTCCAGCTGTGTCTCAGTCCCCTTCTGTACTGTAACATACTGTCCACATTGCTTGTAACTGAAATTAGAGTTGACACCTGTTCAGTTGTTTGCCTAAATTTTTATGGTTGTGTTGTTCTAAAAGCCTAATATTGGTTCTAGCAAACGCTGAACAGTGTAAGTAATGGCTTCCTTTGATCTATACTTCCAAGTTGGAAAGTATCTTTGACACTACAACCTATTTGAGCAAGACTTGATTTTTATTGTAACAAAAAGGTGAAAACTTAAAAACAAAACTGTGATTCCAAAGTAAGCAGTATAGAGTAGTGTAGGTCAAAAACTGTCTCCCAAAAATAGGAAAATCCCAAAATGGGTGCAATTCATTCCCTTTAAAGTGGAAGTACAGAAATATAGTAACATATAGACAGTGAATAACAACATTAGTAACTGTATGGCTTCTACAGTGTGTTACTTCAGTGTGTAACAAAGAGATGAACACTACAGGAGTGTTAAAAAATAACTTGGTCACTTACTGCTTTCCAGCACTGGAGTAAAAATCAGATTCCTTTGTGAAAGAGAATCGGACTTCAGCTGGCAGAGCGAAGGCAGTGTCGTAATCGATAACTTGGGGCGTGCCCTCAGCATACACATGCCACCTGAGAGTGGAATATTAAAACGTATTTCAGACACTTCGCTGTCACACCCAACTTGTATTGGTGTGCTTCCCACAAACCTAAATAACTTTTGTTGCTCTTCTAGCTGCCTCATCCTTTGTCTTTGGGCTATTAGGTTGGTGTCCTGGAACACAAGTGAAGCTGAAATGCAAATGCCAACAGTAATTTAAAATCGTCTCAGGTTATGTATGTAACCAAAGTTCCCTGAGAAGCAGGGAACAAGACTCTGTGTTGAATACTATGGGGAACGTCACACGTGAGCTGATGTCTGAAAAGATCTCTGAAACCTATCTTATTGTTTTGAGGGACTGTTCAGCAGGCAGCCTGCAGCCTGAAGCATGGCATGGAAACACAGAGTCTCGTTCTCTGGTTCTCAGGGAACTATGGTTACATTCGTAACCTGAGGCGTTCCCTTTCGAAAGGGAACTTGTTCTGCGTTGAAAGCTATGGGGAACGATATACCCACGCCGCCATGCTTAAGGAGAGTGCGTGCCAAAAAATATGGCTGAAACAAACGTCAAGCACTTTTGAATGAAACGCCAGATAGCAACTCACCCATGGGTCACACAAGGCTGTCAGTGACAGCATTCCCATGGAAGCCTTCACCAATGATCAGCTTAGGGAGCTAAGCATTATTACACAGACAACCCTAGCAGGGAAGTACAAAGCTTGACCTAACAGGTAGACCATACTGTGGGCACATAACCATGGAGGCCAGAAGGTGCCTACATCATGATGTGGAGTAAGATTAACATGTGATAGAGTACTTTGTCACAATAGTAGGACATTCAATGGTGGCCTGAGAGGGCCACATTGAACAGCTATCTTGCTGGGAGCAAGAAACATGACTTCAGTAATACATATATAGGAGGTGGAAGAAGAAGAGGAGAGGGTAGATATAAATCGCCCTTATGTAGCTGGGGGATCGATTACAAACACAGCAGTGTTTACAGTTGATCACCCATCTCATTCTTGCTTCTTCCTCCTCCCGTCTGTCTGGGCTCAGATACAATGGCTAGGGATTTTTCCATGCCCTCCCGATCTCAAACGTGGAGATCAGGAAGGAATGGAAAGCTTATGGGAGCTGCAGCGTTCATGGACAGAACGCGTGCAGCCTCTTTCTTAACGTGCCCTCACGGCAGCCGCAGCCTGCCAGAAGCGCGTCTCAAAAACACCACCTCCACATATACAGCAGCCAGAGGAGTGCTCGCTGCCGGACGTGATGACGTCAAACACGGACGTCATCGTCATCCAACAACTCATCTTTGGAGCTGAGAGAGAATACAACTTTCTCAAACTTTCCAACGAGCTCACCTGCGAGCCCTCTGATTGAAGCTGCCGTTTTGCCTCAGCACAAATGGGGCCAGAATCACCAGGCACAGATGCGGACACCTCTTCCCTCGAGAAGAGTGCCAAACAAGAACGGAGCGTCCCAGTAGGAAGACGCTCACAGTAAATAACAGAAAAACACACAGACGGCGCCCTCAAGCACTGTCTATGCGCGCTCCTCTCCAGACAAAAAATGCCCGGAAATGTGTATATCAAGTATCAAAACCTGGGACACGGATGAACACACTTTCTTGAAACGTTTGTAAGGCATAATATAGATGCCCTTACCGGAGTCAATACAATCGCGATCAGACAGAACAGTCCCGAAAGACAAAAAAGATACTGACTGTTTCTCCATGTGCTCCTTATATACTTTCAGGTCGTGCCATATTACGTCATAGGCTGTTGCCAGCCAATAGGATTGGAGTTTGTTGATACTTGGCTTTTAGACATTAGCTCACGTGTGACGTTCCCCAAAGCATTCAATGCTTTCGAAAGGGAACTAAATTTGTTACTTGATCATAGGATGGTGACTTGTCATCTGTGTAATTTTAAACGCATTTTATGACAAATGCGTGTGTGTGTGTGTGTGTGTGTGTGAGTGTGATTTATGAGGACACAAATTTGTATAATGACCTGAGTATTATACAGGTATTATGATGTAAATATGAAATGTGAGGATATTTCATGAGTCCTCATATTTAAAATTATCTTTAAAAACACACTAAACAATGTTTTATTAGAAATGTAAAAATGCAGACAGTTTCCTGTGATGGTTAGGTTTAGGGGTAGGGGTAGTGTAGGGGGAGAGAATGTACAGTTTGTACAGTATAAAAACCATTACGTCTATGGAATGTCCTCATTTTGATAGCAAAACAAACATCTGTGTGTGTTAGATTACTTTAATCTCTGTTTATTGTCCCGAGTCGTGCCTCATTCTCAGTTTGTTCTTTTCACTCATTGAATGCATAGGCCTATGGGAAAAGAGTCATGGACATGAAGCCAATCCGTTCACAAAACCATCTCCCAATTTTACTTCTGTACATGGCTTTTATACTTGTTCAGAGGGTGGTGTAGCAACTGTCCAATGAGAATGTACATGATATAGGAATGTGGTACATATAGAAAAACAATATAAATATGGTCAACTTCTGGCTGAAGGCAACATTCTTACCGGAGCAGCCTTATGACCCTCTTTCTTAGATAAAGAAAGAGAGACCCTTTCTTGGCTGCTTTCCAAGAAACACACACACATATACATAGTGTACATTAAAAACAGATGTGTGATGAAATAATAAAACTCTTCTTCGTTCTCCATTGCAGCCTTAAAGACCAGAAGAGAGAAACATTCTCGGGACAATAAACAGAGATTAAAGTAATCTAACAGTGTGTGTGTGTGTGTGTGTGTGTGTGTCCATGCAGCACATTTGCAAGACATCACCACTGAACACTGGTAAATGAGAATTTTCCTATGACCTTAATTGAAAGTGCCTACCTTTAGCTGGTCTTAAAACGAGCTTCTCGTTACAGTCAAGCCAGCAATAGCATGGAAACAAAATCTTGTCACCTTCTGGCGTGTTGACCAAGATCTTATCGCAGAACCACTGGTTGTAAAGAAGACCCATAAACGGCTTGGAGTAGAGCTTGACAGATATGAGCTCTCCCAGGGATACCTTACAGTGTATTTTAAATGTTCGCTCCTGCAGAGACATATTTACGAGGGCTTATTAGGGCCATTGTAGGTCAAAATAATAATAATAATAATAATAATAATAATAATATGGGGTTGGGGGAGGGGGTGTACAATTCAGAGAAGGAACTCAGAATTTCCATGAAAAAAAAACACAGATATTCTGAGATTACAAAATACAATACAATACAATGTTTATTTATATAGCACATTTAAAACAACTGAAGTCGACCAAAGTGATGCACAGAGTATGCAAAACAGAACAGTCAACAGTCAACACAATCTATAAAACACACACTGTAGAATGGATGAGGTTCACTAAAATAAAGGATCATTGCACAGCAAGTCAGGAAATATTAAATGCCAGGGAGAAGTAATAAGGTTGAATAGTAGACTTAAAAATAGAGTTGGCAGCTTGAATATGAAATGGGAGACTATTCCACAACAAGCATGTAGCAAAAAAGCATGTAGAAAAAGCATGTAGCAAATGGATGTAGCAAATCAGATAGGTACTGTGGAGCCTGATTATGAAGATATTTATAGACAAACAATAAAATTTTAAAATCAATTCTATATTTGACTGGCAGCCAATGCAATGAAATCAAAACTGGTGTAATAGACTCACAAAAACACAAATTTGCCAGAAAAAAAATGGAATATTCTGATAATTAAGTCACAAATTTGTGAGGAAAAAATAATGTCAAGGAACCACATCACTTTATATTGGAAGGATGTAGCCTACCTCATCACGCTACAGACACAACCATAAACAGATCCCTCACGCACATGTTAGTGAGGAGGTGCAACTAGTATGGAACACTGAAACGTTCCTGGCCAGTAAAATAATCACATCGCTTTACTATGCAGTCAACCTGAACCTGATCCACAGCCCGTGTCAAGAAGGCATCATCCAGAGAGCATCCAGGATCAACATTCACTCGGAACCAATTTCTCCAGGTGGCTGAGGCAAGCTGTAAATGGAAGAAACAGCCTATAGCCTACCCAATTAATCTATTGATACCGTCTTGATTTGGATATTCATGAGAAGCTGCGAAGTGGGTTCAGTGTATGAATGCAGAGTGAAGCGATGTGGTTATTGTACTGCCCAGGCATGTTCCATACTAGTTGCACTTCCTCACAAATTTGTGACTTTATAATCACAGAATATTCAAGTTTTTTTACCCCTCCACCTCCTGCTCCATATTATTATTATCATTATTATTATTATTATTATTTTAATACGCCATCGTACATTTGGGAAGATAATTTTAAGGTAAATATAAAATGCATTTTTTTAATCATTACTCCATACAGCTTTTATACTCAATCTTTCAAATATCTTCCATTAAATGTAACATTCTGATTGATAGTTTTTGAACCAAAACTCTTTTACTGTTGGTTTAATTGGATGCACTTACCGATCCAGGCAAAAATGCCTGATGGCGATTTAGATTCTGTTCATCACTCTCAGCCTCACTACCACACAGTTGAATGTAGATAAGGCTAGTAGTGCCCGCTAAGAGCTTCTTTCCTGTGTATGCCGTTACTTTGTAGATCACCATGGCTGTTCTGCAAAGTAATGGACAATGATTTTTAAGAAAAATTATGAACATGATAAGACCACCAAAGAATGTATAAATGAAAGAGAGAGAGAGAGAGAGAGAGAGAGAGATTCTCACCTGTAATTGTCAGAGAAGTCACAACGCTACTGCCGTAAGAAATGTAAAATCTGCTGTTGATTGTAAAGAGAGAGCATTTTATGTCATGGAAATTAACACAAAAATTAAATACACTTTAACTGAACACTCTGTAGCAAAGATCGTGGAGAAAAGAAGTTTTATTACCAGGTTTTTGCCAAAACAAGGATCTTGCTCCTTTCAAAATTACCTGAACAAGAAGAGACCAAGAGCAGAAGACTCCAAGCATTTTATATCTTTCTTGTAATATATGCATTTTCATCACTGTCATGATACCCGATCTAAAAATGAATACCTACCTTTGTCCAAATAAGGAAACATCTTCAAACTTAAGTTTATGATTGGTTGCAATGTTTTTTGACACTGACATTTAATCTTTGTCCATGCCTTAGTCCATGTCTTGCAAAATCATGATTATTGTAAGGATGGAGTAACTTGGTTTGCTGTTGACAGAGGCATTACACAAGCCCCAATCCTGAGGGGGGAGGGACTTTCATACATACCTCATCTCACCTAGGATAACATAACTGACTGAGGACTAGGCTGGGGCTTTCTGACTTTTATTTAAAGAATGCTGAGTTTTTCCTCTCCATCTTGACCTGGAGATAGCAAGATGGAACACATGATTCACAGTGCTTTCATTTACCAATATTAAATGTGAGCCAGAGGGCTAAACAACTAGACTGATGGATGGCTACGGACGATAGCTGGTACTAGACAACTTTCTTGCAGAACATTGTATTAACATTTCTATGAATTCTGTGTCTATGTCACTATTTTTACTGATAACTGCACAGGCTGTTTTAGGCAGTTGAAAAACGAGGAAGTCTTATCTGACCAAAGCTCAAATTTTGAGCTCTTTTTAACAGAAATAAGAGAGAGAGAAGAAAGCTTAGTTAATTAAACATAAGTTTGTTACAAAGTAGAGGTACATATTCATAACAAAGCATCCGGTACACATGGTACAGATTTTCTATTGTAAGATTCATTAAACAATTAGTAAAGCTCTTCAGTTATCAAAAGAAGTCTTCATTCAGTCTTCAGTCTACATTCCCTAACGCAAATAAAATATATTTCCCTATATATGAATGATCAATATATTAAATGATTTAATGGTATATTTGACAATATACAGAATATATTATGTTAATATATTACAATATATTGAATAATATACAGTGCCCTCCACAATTATTGGCACCCTTAGTAATTATGAGCAAAGGCGGCTGTGAAAATAAATCTGCATTGTTTATCCTTTTTATCTTTAATTCAAAAAAATCACAAAATTCTAACCTTTCATTGAAGGAAAACAGTTGAAAGTGGGGGGAAACTCACATTATGAAATAAATGTTTTTCTCCAATACATGTTGGCCAAAATTATTGGCACCCCTAGAAATTCTTATGAGTAAAATAACTCTGAAGTATATTCCCATTCATATTTACATTTTTTAGCACACCAAGGTGATCATGAACATGAAATTGTCCAGCCATGACTTCCTGCTCCACAGGAGAATAAACATGAGGAAACACAGAGGCCAAATTTCCTTAATCATTCATCACAATGAGTAAAACCAAAGAATATAGTTCTGATGTGCAGCAAAAGATTGTTGAGCTTCACAAAATAGAAAGTGGCTGTAAGAAAATAGATAAAGCATTGAAAATCCCCATTTCCACCATCAGGGCAATAATTAAGAAGTTCCAATCAACTAAAGATGTTACAAATCTGCCTGTCTAAATTGTCCTAATGTGAAGTGATGAGTAGAGTTTGAGTGGCCAAAGACTCTCCAAGGATCACAGCTGGAGAATTGCAGAGATTAGTTGAGTCTTGAGTCTCAGAAAGCCTAAAAAAAATTATCAAACAGCACCTACATCCCCACAAGTTGTTCAGGAGGGTTTCAAGAAAAATCCTCTGCTCTCATCCAGAAACAATCTCCAGCATATTCAGTTGTCAGACACGACTGGAACTTCAAACTGGATCGGCTTCTATGGTCAGATGAAACTAAAAAAGAGCTTTTTGGCAGCAAACCCACCAGATGGGTTTGGTGCACACATGGATAAAAAGTACCCCATGCCCATGGTTAAATATACTGCTGGATCTTTAATGTTGTGGAGGTCCTGGACATCTTGTTCAGATACATGGTATCATGGATTCTATCAAATACCAACAGATAAAAAATCAAAACCTGTCTGCTTCTGCTAGAAATCTAATAATGGGCGTTGGTTGGATCTTCCATCAGGACAATGATCCAAAACAAACATCAAAACCAACACAAAAATGGGTCACTGAGCACAAAGTGAAGCTTCTGCCATGGCCATCTCAGTCCCCTGACCTGAACCCTAAAGAAAATGAGTGGAGTGAACTGAAGAAAGCACCACCATCATGGAGCTGGAATCTGAAGGATCTGGAGAGATTCTGCATGAAGGAATGGCCTCTTGTCAGTTGTTCTCCAAACTCATCAGGCATTATAGGTGAAGACTCAGAGCTGTTATCTTGGCAAAAGGAGGTTGCAAAAAGTTTTGAATAAAAGGGTGCCAATAATTGTGGCCAACGTGTTTTGAAGAAAAACATTTATTTCATAATGTGAGTTTCCCCCCACTTTCAATTATTTTGCTTAAATGAAAGGTTATAATTTTGTGATTTTTTTTAATGAAAGATCAAAAGGATAAACAATGCAGATTTATTTTCACAGCTGCTTTTGCTCATAATTACTAAGGGTGCCAATAATTGTGGAGGGCACTGTATAAGAAATTGCCGCTTATATTGAAATACATGTGACAAATTTACAAATATATCATAATGTATGCAATTGTCACAGAACACAGACTCAGGAGAATGGTGAGCACAAAGATGAAGTTTATTATCCAACAGAGTGAAGTTATAAAGCAAGTTATGCAAATCACAACAACCAGAGTGGATGTAGATAGAAACAGTCCAGACAGGCAAGGGCACCACACACACCTTGATGATTGCTGATGATGATAATGTCTCTTATCTTTGCAGGAGCTGAGCAGACAATAATTGAGGAGAACGGAATCTAGAGAAGCAGGAACATATGAATGGAGCACAGGGAGAGAATACGGGTAAGTCAATCCAGGTGAGTAGTGAGCAACAATATACATAGTCCAAGTTAGTAAGGACGAGACCAGACAAAGCCTGTCATTCTTTTGAGCCGGTTGAAACCGGTTCATTGGAAGGAACCGGTCGAGCCGGTTCACTAATTGAACTGAATCAAACTTTAGCTCCGGGTTGATGACGCAAGATGCACAAGCCGTAGTAGCACGTCCGACTCAAAAAGAACCGATTTGAGCCAGTACAACCAACTGTCGAAGTTTGCCGAGGATTACAGAGGAGTCTAATGAGTGAGTTGACGATACCATGCAAGCCTGAGGCATGTAATGGAAATATGCTTATTCTGACTATTTAATTAAAACCTGCTGTAACAAGACAGGACACGACATGGGATCCATCTGCAGGCTTTATTGAGCAGATCTCGTGGTCAAACAGGCAATGGTCAAACAGTCACAAACAGGTATAACAGGGAATAGACAGAATCATGGTCGTAACACAGGCAGAAGATCAGGGCAAGCAGATATCAATCACAAGTCCAGGAAACAATAAAGAGTCCAAGGGGCAGGCAGCAGAGAAATGTAAACGGAGAACAAGCTGGGTCAATAACAGGCAGATAATCAGAATAGTAACGCTCAGAAATGCACACCATAGCAATACAAGACCTCAAAAAGTGTGTGAGGAAGAGAGGGGCTTAAATAGTCCAGGTAATGAGCTGCAGCTGGGTGTGGTGATTAGTGATTGGTGGAGTGAGTGCAGGTGATTGGCAGGGAGGATTATGGGAAATGGAATCCGGGAATGACTGGAACTGTGACACCTGCAAAAACCTTTTTTTAACAAGAGATGTAAATAAATTGTACTATGGTTTATTATACATGCAGATTATACGTTGTAAAGTGAAATCAATGAGTTTATTCTTTCTATAGCCTATACTTTAGAAATTAGAACATATATGCGTTTGTGCATAAATGTGTGTTGTAGTTGCAAATCTTATCCAAGATGTAGGCTAATCAATATTAGTCAGTTGTGTCCGACATAAAGGATCCGCGATCCAATGAAACTATGACCACAAACGAGAGGGGGTTCACAAACCATTAAGTGAATGAAAGGCAGTAATCAGCAATAGGCTATGCGTTCACACAAATAACTTTTTATTTGAATGTTTCAATATGCATTGACACAAATGACTTTATTTAAACGTTTCATTGATATAACATGGCATTGAGTTGTTAGAAAAGAAATGCATAGTGATATCATAGCACGATGAACTAATGAATCTGCTTTTTGAACCTGTTCATTGAGCCGAACTGTCCGAAAAGAGCCGGTTCGTGGAAATGAATCAGCCTTTGCATCACTAAAGCCTGTGTGTGTGGTGCCGTTTTATTTGGAGAGTTGATGAGGATGATGGCAGACAGGTGTGTGTTTGGGAAGTGCGTGCAGGTGATTATCATGGAGAATTGTGGG
The DNA here is from genome assembly GCF_018812025.1 of Megalobrama amblycephala. Classification (NCBI taxonomy): domain Eukaryota; kingdom Metazoa; phylum Chordata; class Actinopteri; order Cypriniformes; family Xenocyprididae; genus Megalobrama; species Megalobrama amblycephala. The sequence goes on along the minus strand of NC_063046.1, from coordinate 40,241,686 downwards.
AAATGTAGTGCACAAAAGGAAACAGGCATGGTGACTGGTTGTCACGTTTCCGCCCACTGCTGTTTCCTTCCACTCCCCACCAGAGGTCTACTGTTCACCATTATGACTTTTTCTTTGCACACAAACATTCACTTCATGCTGGACTACATTTCCCGCAATTCCCCAGCTAGACACTGATCACACACTTATACCTGTTTCCCATCAGTGACTCTTTTTAAGCTGCACTCAGACACACACACTTTGCTGAGTATTGTTTAGCCTTTGATTGCGCCTTGTATTCGACCTTGTCTCTGTGTTCCTTGCCTTGCCTTGTCTGTGTTTTTGACCCTGGTCTGATTCCTTGTTGATGATTGTTTGCTGCCTGCCTTGACCATTGCCTGTTTTTGGACTACTCTTTGTCTTGCCTCTCCTGATCCTGTTTGCTAATGTTTGACTACGCTTTCTTTTAGTAAAGCTTGCATGTGGATCTACCACCCTGTCGTCTCGATTCTCATCGTAACACTGGTGATCCTGACAATAATATTATATTCAGTAATATACTTCAATAAAACATATAGATGTTATAAATTACAATATAAATGTTTCATATTTTCAAGCTAGTTAACAATAGCACAAGCACACCCACATGTACTAAAGTATTTAGCAAAGAGACTCTCACTGTGTTGAAGACAAGCAGCAACCTCCCCCAGCTTCTTTTGAAGCCAATAAGGAAGTGACTTAAACTGCAATTCATCGACTGGCCGCTAGGGAAAGGCTCCAAAAGAGAGCAGAATCTCATTGACCCCCATGTTAAAATGTCCAGCTTTACAGCAGAGAAAATGTTTACAATCTGGTACAAATTGTGGTTTTGGTCTATACATTTTGCCCTTCATGACAGCTCTGAGGGGGGTAAAATTTATAAAATAAGGGCGTGGTCACTTAAATGTGACCAGTGTATTGCCGCTGCTGTCCGTGAGTCCTCACGTTACCTCAGCTAATTCCAGCCACTGAACTTGGCATCTCTGCCATGTTTGTGCTTTTTCAGGAATTTTTTAGACAATTATCAAATATTATGGCTTGCTGTGTGCGTCTTTGTACATGTGCACACATACAGAAGATAAACAGAACACACGTTTGTAACGAGGTATGTTGTTATGGGAAGAAGGAGGTGGGAATCGGCGAACATTTAACACAGTCCCTCACGGCCGACGCACGGGCTCAATATATTTAATAGATTTGCCGCTTTTGTGAACAAAACGTGCTGTTGTTTGTTTTTCAATGGACACTCATGGACATTTTACCCAAGTGCAATGGATTGGATTGATATGATTCACTATTTCATTACAAAGGTATGGAGTCCCATTTCGATATTGCGTATTGTTATTTGCACACCCAACAAAACGTCTCAGGTTACATATGTAACCATAGTTCCCTGAGAAAGGGAACGAGACGCTGAGTCCGAAGGCGATCCTCACGGAGGCAGTGCGAGTTCCCTCAAAAGGGAAATATTACTGGTGCTGGACCATCTATATCATAAAAAAGACAGTAAACCTTAGAACTTTCAAATGATATAACTTATCTTTATTAATATTTTAGATAGTGTCTATAGATAGCTTCTTTAGCCTGCTAACATGATCACATCACGGTAGGCCGGCGTGGTTTCAGCAACCAGGCACTTCAGTTTCAACCACGTCCCGCCTCTGTGCCCATTTCAGTTATCCAGGAGTGACGCGCTGCTAGGATAGCAGCGGCCGCTTTTTCGCTTCAGAAATGCTTGTCAGAAATCTATGGGTGACGTCACGGATACTATGTCCATTTTTTTTTTACAGTCTGTGGTTGAAGAGCACACAGCCATTAACACTAACAGTGTTTAAAGTTGTAATGCTATTTTTGTCTTCATTTCTAAATATTTTATATGTATCCATATGTAGCCATACACGGTTAATTCGTATATTTATAGTTATATTCGTATATTGAAACATATAAGCACTAGTTTCCCATATATGGAAATGTATTTTGTAATATACCACATCATATTTTGAAGTTTATTCCCATATATTTTTGTTCCTTAAGGGTTCACAGATATTCTTATACACTGGGGATGGGATGGGAAGATTTTTTTTCTTGGGATTCTGATATGATTCCCATGCCCAAACCTGTTAGGGTGATGCTGCTTGGTTGGTTTCAAACCTGTTTGATGGTTTCAGTTTGCACAAACCCCACCTTTATCAACAGTCCGCACTGTTTGAGTTTGGATCTCCGTCAAGTTGATTCATAATTACCTGTTTTTTCATGACAAATTACAGTAATTCTCATTTTTTTATACAGGAAAATTACTGTATTATTTATAAAGTATTTTTTCTGTTTTCTTAAATTACAAATGTATGTAAAATTACAAAAATAATCTGTAATTAAATATGTAGGTCATTATTAAGGTTTATGTCCATACTTACAATTTAACATTCTGCTTTGTAATTTGTAAAGTAAATCTTCTTAGTTTTATATTTAGGTGTACATTCAAAATCTCTTATTCTGGATCCAAATATAGCAAACTTTTTTCATTACATCATACAATGCATAGTCTCTTTTTAGAGAGTCAAAGCTGCAAAACTATCCAGGTTGAAATTTTCAGGCCTCTTCCCACACACCAGTTGATCCAAATTGCTTCATAAAAAAATGTAAACAGAGTTATGAAAAGCACACATATTTGCAAAACTCCCTAGAAACTACCCATAAACTTGTACAAACAAACTCATGGCATACAGCCATCTTAATTAGTTATATATAAGTTGATCAGAATGTGCATTTGTTATTTGGAGTGTGTGACAGAAACCCCATACTGAGATATTTGAAACTAGTCTGAAAATACTGAATTGATCCCAGCAATGTGTTCAAATTTGGAAAATTTAGAATCCTCAATTTGTCAAATGTGCATGTCTGTATTATGGAAACACTTTGCTGTGAGGTGACAGTAAAGTCCCTGTAAAGCAATATTAAAATATGTGTTCTGAGTTTGTCTCACCACAGAAAAAAAATGTGTTATTAACCACCCAGGCAAATTGAATGATTAAAATAACTGCCAAGTAAATGAAAAAGTTATTAAAATCTTGAAAAAATAAGCAGTATTCGCTGCTCTCAAACACTGGGTGTGTGTTCGCTGTCTGCGCTAAAACCACAACCACTTGCAAGAAAGATGCCAGGCTTGTTCGACTTGATGCAGCGCCGCGCAGACCGGCAGGTGACTTGATTCAGTGCATGCTGTAAGAAATTTTGTTGTTGTGACAGCGTCGACGCCATGTGACTGTGACGTATGGCTTCAAAGTACCTCGATAGCAATTCGAGATCAACCAGTGCAGTTTCTCTTTTTTATTATTGCAAACAATTCAAAGATGACATTAATACAATACAACTTTGCATACATAACACAGAATGTATCAACAATACAACCAATGTCATCTGAACATATGGAAGAGAAGAAAAAAAAGTTGACTGAGAAAGATACAAAGGCAGGAACAGAACAAATAAAGAAAAGAGTATTAATCACTGTAAATGAAAGATCTCATCATATATCTTCAAAAAAGAAATACATTTGTATTATTAATTACTTTTAGTGATTTGATTAAATGTTCTACTTCAGATAAGAAATCAATAAAAGTAGGTATTTTCTTAAGAAACCTTTGTTTGTGAAATCAGAATTTAGCCACAAGGATAAGAAAGTTAACAGTAGATTTTATTGTGTAAATTACAGTTCATATTAACTTTAGAAAAACAATAGGAACTCAAATCTTTCCAGAAAAGTGATGAAACATTACATGAAAAATAAATGACAAATATTCACTTTCTTTTTTTACAGAAGGTGCATATATCAGCTACATTACAAAATTTCAACACAAAAGCATTACGAGGGTATATATTATGCAAAATTTTAAAATGTACAAATTCAATTCACTGTGTTGGATATACAGTATTTATATGGTAATAACCATGTTTTCCTCCACTGAATGTTTTCTATTTTAGAACCCCCCCAAAATTTTCCCTTTTGGAGAAATTGAGTTTCGAGATTGAGAAAATTGACGAATAAATTTATTATTACATTCTTTACTTAAAAGCAAAACACCTCCCAAACATAACTGTGAAAGTTGTTTTGAGCATGACTCGTGGGAAAAGGAAGCCTTCATCAGACATATTATTCCATCAGGAATCGCCTTTATAACAGAGTTAAATTCTTTAAATGGAACAGGACATTGATGGATATTCATAAAACATTCATAAGATAACAAATCACCATTAGAGTTGAATAAGTCAGCAACAAAAAATGTTTTTATTAAACCATTTATCAAAGAAGACTGATCTATTTCAAATTGTAATATCCAAATTATTCCATAAGATGGTTTTGTCGGGGTTTCCAGGCTAACAAAGCTTGTTGATGAAATCTAGCCAGTTTAATAAGTAATTTACCAGTGGAGTAATTGCATTTCAGCAAAAAAAAAAAAGAAAGGTGTCCAATTAAATATATTATTAGGAATAAAATACCATATAGAATCTGACCCAAGCTAAAATCTTTTTAACCAATTAATTTTAAATGTTTTGGTAGTATCATCAAAATTCAGGACTTCAAGACCCCCATCACTCCATTTCTTTGCTAAAACATATTTCTTCAATTTGTGAGATTTATTTCCCAAATAAAATCAAGAAAAATCGTATGCATATTTTTTGGAGGTTTGATTATCTACAGCTAAAGACACAAATCTGGATAATTCTTCTGTTTTAGATAAGAAAACTCTGCCTAAAATTGATAAATCTCTTTGGAGCCAATTATTAAAAAATATATCTTGTTTTCAATTAACCGTTGAGAAAAACTCAGAAACTGTCTACTAATTACATTTTTCGTTATATGAATCCCCAAATATTTCACTTCATTTTTAATTGGTATATTCTCAATTACAGTTTCTACAGTGTCAAATAAGCAAATAATTTCACATTTAGATCCTTCAAGAATAAAGTCTGCTAATTGTGAGATTCAGATTTCTCTGTTAAAGATATTCATGCCAGCAAAGTTATTATTGTGCAAAATATAATGTTTCTACAACAAATAAAAATAAAAAGGGGCTCAAAGGGCAATCTTGACGTATTCCGTGAATAATAGGAAGCCTTGGTGATGTACGTGAATTTGAAATGATACAACTATCTATTTCTTTGTTTCTATTTTAGTGTCGAAGCCCAGCAAGCAATTTTATGTCTAATAGACGTCTAATAGCCGTCAAAACATAGCCTGGCCGTCTAGGCTAAAATAAGGCAAAAATTGGGCTGTCAGTGAAAATCTAATAGACGTCTAACCATAACCCAAGAATAGACTAGTCATCAATTAGACGACTATTAGACGACTACATATTTATGTCTAATAGATGGTGAATATGGATCTAGGCTAAAACAAGGCTGAATTTGGGCTGTCAGTGAAAATCTAATAGACATCTAATCATAACCCAAAAATAGTCATCAAATATACAGCTAATGAATGACTATCTATACATGCAATAGACAACAAAATAATGGCTAAAGGTCAAGGATTCTTTTCACTTAAACATAACAGGTTCTCATGAATGACAATCCGTCCAAACAAACTAAATATAAAAGGTTTTATTTAGAAAAATCACTCAAGATAATACACAATGATTAAAAAAAATTATTAAAATTAAATTTTACAAATACAATACAAATAAACATAAAAAAAATTATAACTTAATAAAAATATAAAACATTGACAAAAAAAAGTTAAACAAAAAAGTTTAACAATGTTTTTTGGTTTATAAAACAACCTGATTAATTTTCGGTTCCAAAAATTCCATGTTTTATGTAAAGCATTTTGAATTACCTTAAAAATTCTTATTTAAATGTGCTATACAAAATAAACTCATATTTTCATATCATTATGATCAAAAAATTAAAAGATATATGAGGCTTCTGTAACAAATAATAATAATAGGGTGCTCGAGAGCTGGGTCATTCTACAGAAACGTCCACTTTTGGTAAAATGTCTTAAAATGCATTTCTTTTTCTAACATTTAAACTTAGACCACATTATTATATTACACTTTGACTTTATGAATACACATAAATGACAGCTTAATGATTTTTTTTAATTTTTTTTTGTACATTTATTTAAAGACTGCATGTCCCCTTTTTTGTCACTGGTGTTACCTTACTTATCTGGCATTTTTAAACATTTTTATGAAATATTATTTCTCAGCACATGCAATCAGAGTTACAAAATAATAATGATAATGCAAAAAATAAGGAGATTATGTGTTATTTATTTTAATCAGGTTAGTTAAAAGTGTGATTGAATGATGATAATTCAATTGTGCAACCATGTATTTGCTATAACAATGAAAATATTTGAAAAACAGTTATAACAAAGTAATGATGCAATCCTTCTTGAGTGTAGCAGAATTAAATGGATGTAAAATTATTATCATATCACATGTGACACATTTTATTTAATGTGACAGACAAAAAATAGTAACACCAGTGACAAAATGAATCACCAGTGACGTATACAGAGGACCAAAGATCCTTAATTTTTCAACTATAATTGAGTAGATTGGACTACATTTTTACATTTGGTGTACAACAAAAGACTTATCATTGACACTTAGTGAAAGCAGTCAGTAAAAGATCATAAACAACATTTTAAAACTGTCAAATACTGTAAAATACGCTGTCTGTAAAGTCGCTGCACTGAATTTAGCCATATACCCTTAATTTAGCCATATCTGCCCAAAAGAGGATTAACAATGAGAAAGAAAAGTTATAATCATGTAATCTTAGTGCTATTTTATGCAAAAGAACTATGAATAACTTTAAAGTTTATCTATAAACGGGTAACACCAGTGACGGTAACACCAGTGACAATTTCATAAAAAGGTAACACCAATGACAGTAACACCAGTGACAATTTTCATGAAAAATGCATTTTGCAAAATGGCTGCTGCAAGGTGTCAACCAAGCGGCAACCTCCCCCTGTTTCTCGTGAAGCCAATACGGAAGTGAATTAAACTGCAATTCATCGACTGGCCGCTAGGGACAGGCTGCAGAAGTGAGCAGAATCTCATTGACCATCATGTTAAATTAGCCATGTTTACAGCAGAAAAAAACATGTTTACAGTCTGGTTCATATTTTTGGTCTATACTGCGAATTTTGCCCTTCATGACAACTCTGAGGGGGGTGAATTTTTTTATAGCTCATCTGTTTAAATTATATTAATCCTTAAAGTTCTGCATAATTAAGGGCGTGGTCACTTGAGTGACAGGTATGCCGCTGCTGTCTGTGAGCCGTAATGTTACCTCAGCAGCTCATTTCAGCCACTGAATTTGGCATCTCAGTCATATCTGTGCTTTTTTCTGTATTATTTTATACAATATATGGCTTGTATATATTGCGGAACACACGTTGTTGGATCATCGTGGCATTGGCTAAAAGTTTTGTTCCTGAGATTTACTACAATGACAATACCAGGAGGATATACAACTCCGACAGCACTGCTTGGATATAATTAAAACTGCTGCACTATTTTGAAAAATTATACTTTGGATACGTGCTCATTAGTTTGAGAGAACATTTGAGAGATATACCCAAGTGCCACGGATTGGATTCATCTCGTGATCTCTATTTCATTATAAAGGTATGAAATCCCATTTGATTTGTGTTATTTGCGCACCCCACACAAATTAATTAGCCTACTGGTGTTGGAGCATCTATAACGTTATCGTAAAAAAAATCACCGTAGATTGACAGTAATCCTTTAGTACTTTCTAATGATATTACTATCTTTATTAATATTTTAGATAGTATCTAAGATAGATAGCTAGGGCGGGCGTGGTTTCAGCAACAAGTCGCATGGGCTCCAACTTAGTCCCGCCTCTTTGCCCATTTTCAGTTATCCGTGAGTGACGTGCGGTCACGTGCAGCTAAGATGGCCGCGGCCTAATTTACACGTCAAATCTGCTGTTCAGAACTCTATGGGTGACGTCACGGACACTACGTCCATATTTTTTTTACAGTCTATGGTGTCAACCCACATGTTGTCAATCATGATATATCAAGTAATTTAATCCATTTGTATTATAGTTTTTTATAATTCCCTAGCAATAAAGTAGGTCACACCAGTGACTTCAACTAAAAGCTTCATATGAAATTATGATTTTCTAATTAAAATTTCTGATAATTGAAAAGAGACAGTGGACTTTCCATTGGCCTTTCTTCATGGATCTTCAGGAAATAGGATGAAGGAAGTCAAGTGATGTCATCAGTGTGATTTTTTCTTTCAAAATAAGAGATTTTTGTTAAAGGTAACACCAGTGACACCATATATATATATATATATATATATAGGATTGTGTGACAGCAAAAATATGCAGTTTCAAATGTAGGCTATACTTGCATTTCTATATATGTATATATAAATGCAAGCATATCATGAATCCCACAAGCTTTGTGGTCGAAAATTACTTAACACTATTTTGGTTACACTCATTGCTGGTCTGAATCAGGGCTATAGACAAGCCATAAAAATTAGACTAGATTGCCTCGATTTCGCCGGGTGGACTAAAAGCAGACTGCACATAACCTATCCAATTCAGAGCTAAATCGTGACTACATATAGACCATGTCATGAAATGCCACTTACATCTTGTAGAAATCATTGACATTGCGAACATGATGAGATATCAACCATCTCATGCACTTCCTGTCCAAAAACTACAATAAATCAGGATTGACTATAGGTGGGCTACAAATAGCCGGTTTGACTACGAGCTAAATCGTGGCTATGCACAGCCTATACAATATAACTTGTCAAAGATATGAAACCAAACACCTTGCAGCCTAATCACTGTTGACTTTGCTTACATGATGCAATATCATACATCTCGCAAGTTATTTTGGCAAAAACAACATGTAACCAAATGAAAGATTATTTTGGCTAAAAGTGGGTTACATTTTAGACCCGAACCCGGACTATATCGGGTCTATAGTTAACCGAGACGGTGAAATGACGGCTATTGCTTGCTGGGAGGCCTTATAAAAATCAAGGAATAAGATAATTGCATCAGACTGGATTTCATCTCTATAATCAATAGAGCGTTTGTACCTACGTCACGGTTTGGTCAGTTACCCGGATGCGCGGTCATATTGGAGATACTCGGATGTAAACAACAGCATGGATTGCACGGTTAATGTACTACATAAGACGTTGTTCTACTAATGTATTATGTGTAAACCACGGAAAAAAACGCGTGGAAGCTGCTAAATCATATAGAGAAGCACTTGGTAAGCAGGAAGGGTGCAATGTTTTGACAAACTAAAGTAAATGGGTGGTAAAGGTCCATATGATCCGACAATTCTGATGTCCATCTTCCAAAAGCCCAAACACAGCTGAGAACCTTAAATGTTACAAAGGTTTGCAGGTACTTTCCCAGCTGTAGTAGATGTCCCAAAAAGGGACCGGTAGAAGGGGCGCGCACGCGCTAAGCAGTTCAGTAAAAACCAGTCTATCGCATCAACTGTGTGTGTCGTGGAGTTATTACTACATGGTGTCAGAAGATTTGATAATATAATAAAGAGACACTGGGCGAACACGTCCGATATTCTTCCAATGCCCGAGAAACGTTTACGGATTACAAAGAACTTTGCATTGTTTACATCATGTCTGAGAACGAAGCGCCAGCTCGCACACATACGGAGAGTTTTCATGTCAGCGCTCCGGACAAATTCGATTGTGCTGATGGCAAAGATTGGCCGAGATGGATCAGACGTTTCCGAAGATATCGTGTTGCGTCGGGATTGAACAAGAGAGATGACGAATTCCAGGTCAATACTCTAATTTACTTTATGGGTGATGAAGCAGAGGATATTTTGAATGCTTCCACTTTAAATGCAGAAGAAAAGCTCAACTACACGGCAGTGGAGAACTGTTTCAATAGCCACTTTGTGGGGAAACATAACATCTTCGAGAGAGCTAAGTTTAATATGTGTAAACAAGAACCCGGCGAGTCTGCGGATAGCTTTATAATCGCCGTCCATAAGCTAGCAGAACATTGTAATTTTGGACTTTTGAAAGACGAATTAATACGTGATCGTCGTGGGGATAAGAGACATGGCACTTTCAGAAAAACTCCAGCTGGACAAGTGAAACAGAACGAGACGGTAAAACAGCAGCAAGCTATTATGCGGGGCAGTTCTTCACAGACTGAGGAGAAAAGTGAAGTGGATGCAGTTTCAGGTCCAGTAAAAAGAAAACAGGCAGCATATGACCGTAAACAACAAACAGGAAATGCAATGAAACAGACAGAGAATGTGTCAAACGTGAGTAAATGTTTAAAATGTGGCAAAAACCCCTCTCATGGTTGGAAGGAATGTCCAGCTAGGGATGCGGAATGTCGTTAATGCCGTAGACGGGGTCATTATGCAGTAGTTTGTCGATCTAGGCAACTGGTGCAGAAAGTGTTTGAGGAGCAAATGTACAGGAAGACTCACTTTATTTAGGGGAGTTAAAAGACTACAACACAGGATGGTACACAGACATAACACTGAATGGGGAAAACATTTCATTCAAAATAGACACTTCAGACAGAAATTTCCAAAAGTGTTCACTGCCCTGGGAAAGCTAGACAGAGACTACTGCATTCGCTTAAAATCTGACACTGTGCCATATGCACTCACAACCCCACGCAGAGTGCCAATTCCATTGGAAAATAAAATAAAGGAGGAGTTAGAGCGTATGGAACAAATGGGAGTGATATCAAGGATAGAGCAACTGATGGAATGGTGTGCCGGCACGGTGCCTGTTGTAAAGCCAAATGGAAAAATCAAGATATGTGTCGATTTAACCAAACTCAATGAGGCTGTATGCAGAGAGCGGCATATATTACCTTCTGTAGAGCAGTCACTGGCCCAGTTGAATGGAGCAATGATTTTTACCAAGCTAATCGCAAGGTCTGGTTTTTGGCAGATACCACTGGCACAAGAGTGCAGGGAACTCACAACATTTATCACACCATTTGGCCGATTCTGCTTTAATGTCTTACCCTTCGGCATCAACCCGGGTCCCGAACACTTCCAGAGACATATGGCTCCTAGATGGAATAACAGGAGTAATCTGCCATGCTGACTACGTGTTAGTGTGTTGTAAAGACAAAGCCCAGCATGACGAGCGACTAACTGAGGTCCTGTCCAGACTTCAGAAGGCAGGCTTAACTCTGAATGAGAAGTGTTCCTTTGCACAGTCTATAGTTTTGTTTGTAGGCCACAAAGTGAGCTCAGAAGGAATAGCACCAGACCCTGAAAAGGTGAGGGCAATTGTAGACATGACTACACCCCAAAATGTGGCTGATGTTAGATGCTTCCTGGGCATGGCCACATATATGAGTAAGTTTATGCCCCATTTCACTGATGATACAAAACCACTGCGGGATCTGTTAGCCAAGCAGAATGCATGGATTTGGAGCAGTGTGCAGCAAGCAGCTTTTGAAAAAATCAAATCTAACTTGTCATCAACCCAAGTTTTAGCACAATACAAGCCTGATGCAAAAACAAGAGTGTCTGCTGATGCATCCTCTTTTGGATTAGGAGCAGTCCTTACTCAAATGCAGAATGACAAGGAATGGCGTCCTGTGGCTTTTATTTCACGATCTCTGTCGGAGACAGAACAGAGATATGCCCAGGTGGAGAAAGAGACGTTGGCAGTAGCATGGGCTTGTGAAAGACTCAGCTCATACCTGATTGGCTTTCATTTCACTATAGAGACGGACCACAAGCCCTTGTTGGCACTTTTGGGGACGAAGGCATTGGATGACTTACCTCCTAGGGTTCAAATTCCGTCTAAGACTTCTGAGATACTCATACAACATAGTTCATGTCCCAGGCAAGGCATTGGTCATGGCGGATGCACTGTCAAGAGCCCCAATAGTCAGAGAACTATTAAGTGAAGAAAATGAGCTGGAAAGAGAAACACAGGTTTTTGTAGATGCAATACAGTCAAAACTACAACAAATAGAGGAGGGACAACAAGATGACATGATCTGCAGGCAGCTGATGGAGCGTTGTAAGATGGGGTGGCCAAGACAGGAGGAACTAAGAAAAGACATAAAACCTTACTGGATCCATCAAAATGAGCTGCACATTGCAAATGACCTCTTGATGAAGGGCCAAAGAGTGGTAATCCCAGAGAAAATGCAGACACAAATGTTAGCCCGGTTGCACGAGGGACATACGGGTATATCCAAGTGCAGGGCTCGAGCACAGCAGTCAGTGTGGTGGCTGGGCCTAAGTAGCCAAATTGCTAAAATGGTTGCGCAATATGAGATATGTTTGAGACATCAACCCCAGCACACTGAACCTATGATACCATCCCCATTACCCAGACTGCCCTGGCAAAAACTTGGGGCTGATCTGTTCTTCCAGAAGGGCACAACTTACCTTCTTGTCATCGACTACTTCTCAAGGTACATTGAAATCGAGAAGATGCTCATCACTACAGCTAAAGGTGTTATACAAGCACTGAAGGCCATTTTCTCTAGACATGGAGTGCCGGAAACACTTATAAGTAATAATGGCCCACAGTTTGCATCTGCAGAGTTTTCAGCCTTTGCTGCAGATTATGATTTTATTCACATAACAAGTAGCCCATACTTTAGCCAAAGCAATGGGGAGGCAGAAAGGGTCGTAAAAACAATTAAGAATTTGCTGTTAATAAAGAATCACAATCCTTACCGTGCATTGTTGGCCTACAGAGTTACACCGCTGCTACATGGACCCTCACCGGCTGAAATGTTAATGGGCAGGAAATTGAGATCTCCGCTGCCACAGGCAAAATCGCAACTCGAGCCGCAGTGGCCGAACAGGCGAGTATTCAGAGAAAGAAATGAACAGCTGAAAATAACACAGACACTGAACTTTACCAGGAGACACAGAGCCACTGAGAGGCCTGAGCTGAAAACAGGACAAGCAGTATGGATCTCTAAATCGCAACAACCAGCAACTGTGCTTGGCAAGGCAAATAAACCAAGGTCCTACATAGTTCCGGCAGAAACAGAGGAACTTAGGAGAAACAGAGCCCACCTTCATGCTCAACCAGAGCTCTCTGTGCCAGCACCAGAGGTCTCAGGGTCACAAAGGGACACTACAACAGTTCAACCAGAGCTCTCTGTCGGAACGCCAGAGACTGCAGTGCCTAGGAGAGAAACTGAGGTGGAACACGTGCCTGAAACAGCATGCACAGAGAGAGTACACCTTGAGAAAAGGAGAGAGCCTACAAGAAGACAAGTGAACCCACCAAAGTGGCTTAGAGACTATGTTCCCTGAGAAAATCATAAGGATGTCAAAAGAAGAAGAAGAAAAAAAAAAAGTGCACTTGTATTCTAACATGTTTGTTTACTTGTTCTCAGAAAATATGTTTACAGAGATGTTCAAAAGTTAATGTTGCCCCTGAGGAGAGGAGATGTAGTAGATGTCTCAAAAAGGGACCGGTAGTTCAGTAAAAACCAGTCTATCGTATCAGCTGTGTGTGTCGTGGAGTTATTACTACACCAGCGAATTCGAGAAAAAAAACCTGAAATCCTGGCTAATGGCAGAAAAGTCTGGGAGGATTCTTGTAACATTCTGTACCTTTACATGTTTTCATTTACATCTAATGTACAGCCTAGCTAAGCATAGTAAAGATTTTTTTTTCTTAAGCACTTAGGGCACTTTTGGTTTAAATTAGGCTGTTTATTTTATTTTAATATTTTATTTCCTTTTGAAAATGTAATGTGTGTTTTTGGGCAATTCACAAAGATAGCTTTTTTTGTTAGTTTTATTTCAGAATTGAGTACATTTTCAAATTTTTTTGTACATCATACAATAAAGTAAAAAGTTGTTGCATACCCAACTGCTCTGTTGCTCTTTTAATAAATTTGTGTTGTTCTAATGACAGTGGTATACTGTGTTTATACTACACAACAATACTATAAAAAGTTCAGTCTTGTCTATTGTACAAAAATTATCTTAAACATGACATCAATAACATCAGTGAATACCCTAGAAGAATTTAACACAAACGCAACTGAATGTTTTCTGTTTTCAGATTTTGAAGTAAACTGGTCATAGAATTTATAAAATCACCAGCCATTTCAGTTTGAGTTTCTACACAGCAGACATTTTCGCTGACATGATCACTTGTCGCCTTCTTTCCTCAGTTTTTTTGCACTCTTCTCATCGATTTGTTACAAACTTTTGGCAGTCTATAGCTAACTTACTCCAGATGTTTTTCCCGGTCCGACCGATTAGTACAGTCCAAAACACGACAGTAATCAACCAATTTCAGCAGGATGAATCAGCTAAATTTATGAGCTCCGTTCGGTTCCGTGGCTTTGTTTACGTTCAGTACCGCCAGAATGGCCGACTTCCGGATTGATGACGCGTCATGAAAACACCCTATAAGATCCAGAACAAGTCGAGTATTACAACTAATATGACGACCTTTCATAAATCCAGTCTGTTTCATTAATGATATGATGTAAATGTTGTTTTAATCTCTTGGTGAATATGGAAGCGATTAATTTATAATCAAAATTAAGAAGAGTGATAGGGCGGCAATTATCAATTATAGTTACATCTTTGTCTGTTTTGGGAATGAGAGATAACACCCCTTGTTTCATAGCAGGAGTCATCGTTCCATTTTTTATACATTCTTGAAGCATTAAGAAAAAAGTTGTTATAAAAACTCCCAAAACTGTATGTAGAATTCTAAAGTAAGGCCATCGGAGCCAGGTGACTTCCCCTTCTTCATTGATTTTATTGCATCTCTAATTTCATTAAATTAAAAAGGAGCCTCACATGATATCTTAAATTCATCACTTATTTGAGGTATATAGTTTGTCTGAAAATCAGGGGAGTACAGGTTCCTTTAAAAATTAGTAACAAATTCTCAATTTCTTCAGGGTGTTTAGAAACTGAATTGTTAATTTGTAATGCAGAGATACTTTTCCTTTTAAAGTTTCTTTTCTCAAGTGAGAAGAAGCTGCTCATATTTGTCTCTCCTTTCTCAATCCATCTCACTCTGGATCTAACGAAGGCACCTTTTACTATTTTTAAATATATATCGTCTACGGAGCCCCGCACATGACATGCAAGAAAAAAAAATTAAATTGTGCGCACAATTTACTATTTCATTACCTCGATTTACTAAAACGTGCGCATGATTTACTAATTCATTCCCTCGATTTATAAATCATGTGCATGATTCCTGCATGTCATGTCCAGGGCACCGTAGCTAATGGTCTAATTCCAATTGCAAAGTTTTTAACTGACTAATTTCTGAAACAGAGAAAGGTATGTATTAAGGTATGTATGTTAATTAGCAAGTTGGCTTCTCTATCAGCATTAACCACTTTTAAGGCTTTACATGTATTTATTGCTAGTAATCCCATTTAGCACCATGAGACTGTCATCAGATAGACAAAGGACACCGAGGTAAGTGTTACAAGTGACAGCAGGTTTATTGACAATGATGAAGATAACACGGGTGAGAGGACAGTCCAGGTAAGTGCATGGGCAGGGAGTGGGAAAGTAAGTCTAATCGTGTCTTTGCGTTTCCCAGGGGATCCGGATGAAAGAACTGGAAGGTATCACAGGAACAACAGTTAAGTAAACAACGGGTAAGTGGGTCAGGCCAGTGGTGTAGTCCTAAAAATATAAGTGGTGTACTATTACCCAGACCACTAAAAAAAAAAAAAAACAAGACAAAAAAAACAACAACAACAACAACAAAAACAAGGTAAACATGACAGTAAATGTTTTTTATGTTGGTGTTCACTAGTAACATGTTTCATTAAAAACAACTAAATACAGTGCATTCTAAAATTGGTTAACTTTACAGTTTGACTATTTATACATGCTGCTTTGGAATTATATTCACTGTGAAAAGTGATATATCTGAAATTAAAGTTTCATTTTATTCAAAAGGGTGTTAAAAAAAGCCAATTATTCAAAATCAAATTTATTAACATTATAAAAATGTGTTCATGAGTTTCACAAACAAACAAAAACAGTAGTCAGGCTGAATGAAAATTTAAACCACTCTCTGTCGGTAGGTGGGGCTTATGGAGCAGCAGAAATAGAGCTGTTTCCCCAGTAACCTCTGTAAACTCAGTTTTATATTATTTACGCACATGTAAGCTTATCAGTTTGACAGAATTTTCTACTTCATTGTGCCATAAGAAGTCAAACTATATCATTTTCCATTATCATAGCATTTGTTATAAAAAATAGCAACCTACACATAGCCTATAGAAACAATAGAACATGTCACAGGTGTAATATAAATCTAGTGAAAATATATTCCCTTAATAGATTATAAATTGTACAAGTTAGCCAAATTTACCATAATTACTAGGCTACATTAAAACTATTTGTCCTCTTTGTTCATCAGTCTAGATCACGTTTGACTTTCTCTATAGCGTTTCAAAGTGTTTAACTCTCAATAGAATTCAAATGGATTGCACATTTTATTATCAGTGTCGGGATGGCTCGTGGAAATCTTATCTCACTTTTGGAGCGTGATAAGATTCAGAGTAGCGCATGTTTATGATTCTCGCACCACTAATGCATTAAATAAACAAGGCTTCAGTTGCGCTGATGGTCTTTTCAGTTTGTACGGGAACTTAGCGCTTATAAAATTCCGAACGCATGATGTAGGCTATTTAATTAATAGTCTTATTTACTCACCACCATATTTCTCACGCCGTGACCGCTGCAGTGAGAGAAATGCGCTCAATGCACCGCTCAAAACACCGAGCGGCTTTGATCGGAGTCTCTCACTGCATCGCGAACACGCACTGTGAAGCCTTGTTTTTTTAGCCGATGATGAGCGTGAAAAGGTAGAATGACAGAAGTGCTCATGCACCAATTACAGCAAAGAATCGCGAGTTTACACAACAGCATTGGACACAGTTAAAGGGAAAGCTAACAGGACAATATTTTATGGACTTTCGAAGCAAAAAAACAAGTGGGTATACACAAATACTGATCCTTAGAAGTCGTAATACGCAAACAGCCCTGGGCAAAAAGTAAGTATACGGCGCGTGCGTATCGCCCCGACTACACCACTGGGTCAGGCGAAACAACATGGTAGTTGAGATCAGACAGTGAATAAACAAGAGGAGTGCAGTTACATAGCGCAGGCTAATGATCGCTGACAGGTGAATGTGATCATTACCCAGGTGATTGGGATCTGGTGACTCCCTGACAAAGACTCAAATTTATTATTTGAAAAAATTACTTTAAATAATCATTTGACTTGATCATTAAAATTTTATCTTTTAGCAGATTATTATTCAGTTTCCAGTAACCACGCATAGAACCCTATGGAAGTAATTTAATGCCAAATGTTTTTGAAATAAAAAGCTTGTTGAATTGCACTAATTGAAAAAAAATATGCATTACATTAACTGTAATTGCATTTTTATGCATTGTATTTTTAAGGTTTGCATTTTATGGGCTGAAATTCAACATGGTTGTATATTTAAGCTGTGAATATTTCAATTAAAATTATTTTACACACATTTTCATTATTAAAAATTCAATAATTTATATTCACCTTTCAGATTTCACTTCCAAAATATTCATTCTGTTTAAAAATACAACCTATAAAATTTGACTAGCAATTTTCAGTCCATTTTATTTCGCTTTACAAATTCGCTTCCACAAATTCAGTGGTTCAAATTCGGCAGAAAATTCAACATTTCACATCCGGGAACTGCAGGAAGAGCAGTAGAGTGCCGATGCATCATCTCTATCTGCTGTTAGTCTTCTTCACCAGCAGGTGCCGCTAGCGGCTGTTTACGAAGACCAAAGCAACGCTAGTAAGTCATCATTCATTCATAAAAACGGATTTACAGAAATGGAGCAAGCGGTAAGTGAATGTGATTATCAGGGCCAATATAAATGCAGAAAAGCTGATAAAGACACAAAAGCTGCATTTATGTTTAATTCAGTGTCTTTGTGGTTACCTGTGTAGTCTACATATAAGCAGCTTTCTCTCCAGTGAACGAGATTATAACGTTATTCCCGAAGCTGGTGTACAGATCAAATGTTAAATCTGAGGTAGACATATATTTCTCTCTGTTGTTTAGTTTCCTCAACTTTATATCGCGGCACTGTGTTGTAATACTAGGGTTTCCCTCATCCGTTAGGATTCCCCTGCCGTCAGGACATATAAATCTCTTAACACAGCTTAATGGACTCCTACAGTGATATAAAAGACCAAACTCGCACCTCATTTGTGATGAAGGTTATACTATATAGGCTCCAAGAAAGCAGATATTCTCATAAAGTTGTTTTGATTCTGAACGTTTGATATTCGCAAATTTAGGGACCGTCTCTAAAGTTACTACATTGGTATTCACGTTTCTTCCTTCAATATAGCGTTTAAAGAGAACGATTTACAGTCACAAAACCAACTCTAAAGTGTTCATCTAGGTCTCAGGTTGAACAGTGATGTGCCTACTCTCTCTCTCTCTCTCTCTCTCTCTCTCTCTCTCTCTCTCACACACACACACACACACACACACACACACACACACACACACACACACACACACACACGTGAACTCACACAAACTCTTGTAAACGCACATGCACATACATATTCAAACACACCCCACTCAAAGTAGCCTACATACACTTTTTTTTCTTTTTTTTTTCTTTTTTCTTTTTTTACACGTTCATCACACAATTCGTTCTACTTTGTTCATTTTTATTTTTCCTGCCGATATATTATCCTGCTTATACAAATTTTACATTGGGTTGCCAAAGCATTTATATGAGCAGAAAAAATCAAATTAACAAAGTAGAACAAATTGTGTGATGAATGTGTAAAAAAATAAAAGAAAAGGTATATGTGTATGTACTTTGAGTTCTGTGTGTTTGAATATGTGTGTGTATGTGTTTGTTTGTGTGTGTGTGTGTGTGTGTGTGCAGGGATGGGCAGTATTTCAGATACATGTATTTAAAATACGTATTTGAAATACAAAATACTATTTTGTATTTTGTATTTTAAAGCCTTTGGAAAAAATCAAATGTAATTTGTATTTAAATACATTTAAGATGAGTATTTTTGTATTTTCAAAATACTCAAAATACTTTGATACAGTCATCCTCTTTATCAGGGTGTTGTTTTCATGCATCAACTAGTTGTGTTTGAAGCATTAACCTTACTGCATGTTAGGGATAGGTGATATCATATGACAATATCGTAGATTCGTAGTGATGATATAAATTGTGAATCGATGGAACTTTTTCTAAATCGTTTACATAGATAGGACTTTCCGCTTTCTCTTTAGCCTTGTGCAGTTGAAGCCTTTTTTATTCTTTCGCAATTCGCATGGCTGTACGCCATGAACCTGCTTACTGCGCGTGCTCCTCAGTAAACCTACGAGGCTTTTATGCTTGACGTGTTCTCCGTTGTATAATTCTGTGAAACGACAGAGGGCGACTCTGAGTAATTGTTCTCCAAACCACCAAAAAGCAGCGATGAGAGGAAGTAGTTTGCCGAATAATTTGTCAAACACCTCTTATACTATGTCAAACATTCGTCTCATGAGAAGTTTGTGAATAAATGGATTTCTTTACATGTAAACCGATTAGGTTGTGGGTCATTTTGACGACACATGTGAAAAAGTTTTTTATTACACTTCTTAAACCCTAACCAAATAATCAAGTTAAAGGGTCATGAAACCCCAAAACACTTTTTTTGAGATGTAAACAGATATGTATAGGCTGCACATCATTGAAAACACTAAAGGTACTCATTAATGTTACTCATAAGTGAAAAATAGTTATTTTTGCATTTTTCAGAGCGATTTCTGTCTTCCTGTTTGAAAAGCCGAGTCGGAGCAACGTCACAAAATATGACGTCATCGTGTACTTTCGAACATGCTGACGTAGACCGTTTTGAGCGATTCTCGACATATATTCATGACATAAAGCTCATTCAATCCAATCACTGCGCTGTAGTATGCATACGATATGAGGAAGTGTCACTTTTCTTGCCTCGGTCTCTTGTCATTCAGAGACATATCATTGGTGTTCGTTTCCTCAGTGCTACAACACAATGTGTTTTCCTGAGACGCGACCAGAGCAGAGGTTTGTGTGCATGTGGATTGTTTTGCTGTAATCTACCAGCACAAATGGAAAATATGTTCGTGTGAGATCGCATTACAGCAGAGAATTCAAATGTCACAAAAGTGCTGCTCATTCACCTCTGCCTGCTCTAGCTGCGTTCAAGCGCGCGAGCCGTAGGCTGTTTCCCTCAGCACAGCAGCACATGTGTTGTTTGTATTTTGCCCGCAATGCGGTCAGAACTGGAGTTTGAATACGAACACATGAAAAATACGATTGTTTTTATGTTATACACGCGGAGCGTGCATATGCTCGGTTTCAGCGCGGAGCTCCGCGATGAGTTTAATAACACTAGCCACGTGACACATAGCTCATACAGAATAAAGTATCCGTGTTTAAAGTTTTTATTTCACACATTCTCCTGCACCAAACATTAACCAGCACGGTGTAGTTATGCACACATATTTCATCAAGTCTTCTTCAAATGAATTATATGTGCAAACTGGACACTGATACAGTGGTGTAGCCTATCTGAACGCAACGACACGATTATTCTAAAAGACTGATTTTGAGACTGCGGTGCTCGTAAACGTAATCAAAGTAACCTATTATTAGCCCTATTAAATATTCTTTCGCATTTCTCCCTTGGGCTTGGGAGTTTGTTGACATTTTCTCCGTGCTCGTATATTAATATTCATTATTCTGTATAATGAGTGTGTTGTATGTCTCTGTTTCATTGGTTGTTCTCTCCCCTCTTCTCCCCCTCTACACTCCCACTTTTCCAGAGCTTTACACGCCCATTTTCACAGACTTTTTGAAACTCAGAGGTGTGAACGACCAGGGTAAAACAGGGGGGTTTCATGACCAGTAAACTTGAAATTGTGACTTGTGACATTAGAACAAAACATATTAATATGATAACATATGTATAACACTAAATTGAACAATATTGTGTTATATATGTTTTTTAATTCATCAATTATTTTATTTCAATTAACGATTGTATTAAACACAACCATTACTTTATTCATTATTTCTGCTATGCAGGCTTATTTTGTAAATGTAATCATTTTATATTTTACAAACATGGTGCTTTATGAAAATGTAACTGGACACATTTCCAAATTGTGATTGTGTTTACCCATCTATGCAAATGTTTGTTTATTTAGAAACGAAATAATTAGGTTAATCATTGTCTGTCTCCATCAGTTTAGTGTAGTGATTGTTTGCATTTGTGATGAAAATGATGAAAGATACACTAAACTTTTAGTTTTATTGTTCACCAAAAAAAAGTGCCAAATGATTTCTAATTAAAAAAGTTTTTATTTTAGATAAACTTTATATTTTCTAATTATGTATATAGAAACAAATAAACTTTACAAAGCATCAAAAGAGTTTGAAATTCAGTTTTTGCTGTGGTATCAAAACTGATATTGATAATTGTGAAACCATGCCATATATTGTTACTGTGAAGTAAAATTAAGATTTTGGTCATGTCACCCATCCCTATTCTTTGCTATATAGCAGAAAAGGTTCCCACAGTTTTACAGTTTTTTTAGTAGTGTTCACCATAAGTAATAGACTACATTGTAACCTTGTCAGAAGTAAGTATATACAGTAAATGGCTGCTATTTTGCACTACATAAGTTTATTTGTAATTACCAGCAAGGAAGCAAGCACTTAAGAAAGAGAGAGAGAGAGAGAGAGAGAGAGAGAGAGAGAATGAGAGCAGAATGAGGTAAGTTTCTAAGTAGTTGCACACATCTAAATGCTTTTTGGCATTCAGAATAGGCCCAGATAGATTTCAGCCTAATAGGGATACCTGCACTGAATCTTCAATTTCACATGTATTTTGTGTATTTTCAAAATACAAAATACTGTATTTGTATTTAAATACATTTTCCCACACAGTATTTTGTATTTGTATTTAAATACATTTTTCCACACAGTATTTTGTATTTGTATTTTAAATACATTTCCATGTATTTACGCCCATCTCTGTGTGTGTGTGTGTGTGTGTGTGTGTGAGAGAGAGAGAGAGAGAGAGAGAGAGAGAGAGAGAGAGAGAGAGAGAGAGTAGGGTGCATCACTGTTCGACCTGACATCTAGATGAACACTTTACAGTTGGTTTTGTGACTGTAAGTCATTCTCATCACATTCTATTGAGCTTTAAATTATGGCATTTTTTGTACGATCCCATACAGTAGTGAAATACATATCAATATTTACATATTACTTGACAGTTTATTTGGAAACACTTTACAATAAGGTTCATAATGTATTTACTTACGTGAACTATCCATGACCAATTTGTTACTGTATTTGGTAATCGTTGTTAACGTTAATAAGCATACAGCAGTTCATTGTTCATGTTAGTTCACAGTGCATTAACTAATGTTAACAAATACAACTCTTTATTTTAATAATGTTTTGTTAATTAACATTAACAAAATTAACAAGTGCTGTAGAAGTGCAGTTCATTATTAGTTCATATTAACTAGTTAATATAAAGTGTTACCTTTTATTTGAATAAACATCAAAAATCTAAAAGGTCTGCATTATACCTGAGACCTAGATGAACACTTTAGAGTTGGTTTTGTGACTGTAAATCATTCTCTTTAAACGCTATTGAAGGAAGAAACGTGAATACCAATGTCGTAACTTTAGAGACGGTCCCTAAATTTGCGAATATCAAACGTTCAGCATCAAAACAACTTTATGCGAGTATCTGCTTTCTTGGAGCCTATATAGTAGGCCTATGTAGTGGCTTGCAAGAAGGCTGGATCTACAGAGAACGGTCAAAGCATTGCAAATACGACAACATTTTAATGCATTGTATGAAGAATGTCAATAAGAACAGTGGCTTGCACAGACCTCCGTGTAGAAATCGCGTTCCGGGGGCACATCGATATGACCACTTTCACAATTAAAGAGGCAAGGGCTCAAGCCATTTTAGGCAATTTAGAAATCCTGGACAGGACGCGTCCTGGGATAATGGCGCATATGGTCACCCTACTATAGTATAACCTACATCACAAATGAGGTGCGAGTTTGGTCTTTTATATCACTGTAGGAGTCCATTAAGCTGTGTTAAGAGATTTATATGTCCTGACGGCAGGGGAATCCTATAACGTATGAGGGAAACCGTAGTATTACAACACAGTGCCGCGATATAAAGTTGAGGAAACTAAACAACAGAGAGAAATATATGTCTACCTCAGATTTAACATTTGATCTGTACACCAGCTTCGGGAATAACGTTATAATCTCGTTCACTGGAGAGAAAGCTGCTTATATGTAGCCTACACAGGTAACCATAAAGACACTGAATTAAACATAAATGCAGCTTTTGTGTCTTTATCAGCTTTTCTGCATTTATATTGGCCCTGATAATCATCACACATTCACTTACCGCTTGCTCCATTTCTGTAAATCCGTTTTTATGAATGAATGATGACTTACTAGCGTTGCTTTGGTCTTCGTAAACAGCCGCTAGCGGCACCTGCTGGTGAAGAAGACTAACAGCAGATAGAGATGATGCATCGGCACTCTACTGCTCTTCCTGCAGTTCCCGGATGTGAAATGTTGAATTTTCTGCCGAATTTGAACCACTGAATTTGTGGAAGCGAATTTGTAAAGCGAAATAAAATGGACTGAAAATTGCTAGTCGAATTTTATAGGTTGTATTTTTAAACAGAATGAATATTTTGGAAGTGAAATCTGAAAGGTGAATATAAATTATTGAATTTTTAATAATGAAAATGTGTGTGAAATTTTTTTAATTGAAATATTCACAGCTTAAATATACAACCATGTTGAATTTCAGCCCATAAAAATGCAAACCTTAAAAATACAATGCATCAAAATTCAAGCACACTAATGTAATGCGTATTTTTTTTTTCAATTAGTGCAATTCAACAAGCTTTTTATTTCAAAAACATTAGGCATTAATTTACTTCCATAGAACCCTCCCTGTGTTTAGTCTGCAAAATCAGCTTGATTAGGCCTACTAAGTGGTCAGAGAATGGAGCATACTGGTGACTCACATCAAACACAGGAGGAAATCTGTCAGCTGAATTATCTAAAGCTGAGTTCAGACTGCACGATTTTAGCCCCGATTTTGGCTCGCCGACAGGTTTTGAAAAATCGCCGACAAATGCCCGAAATCACAGGCAAATCGGTGCTCGTTCACGCGAGTGACAGTCACGCAGTGTGAATGAGCAAAGACGCGATCTGAGAGAATCGCTGACGCCCGTGAGATATTTGGCATGCTAAATATCTGGACCTGTCGGCGATTCAGAATCCTGCTATGTGAAAAGTGTTCTGACTGAAAACTACATTGGCGATGACCGACAGCCAATGAGAGAGCAAGATACAGAGCAGCGGGGAGTTCGGGGAGGAGTTATAGCTTCGTACACATAAACATCACAATTCTATCAAACAGAAACAAAGCACAAATATTTGCTTGCCCATCCGCAACAGCAGCACATTGAAAAGTTATGTATTTACCTCCAACTCTCGTTGCAGAACACACAATCCCAACAAAGCATGGTGGGGCCCAGATGGGTGTCACCTGGGCAGCCTAACTGGGGCCCAGACATTTTTGTCCACGGTTTCCATTGAGGCCCCACATGGGTTAGCCCAGATGAACTGAACACTGCTCAGTGTGCACACTACAGGCTGTTAAATGAAACACAGAAACATGCTGGAGTTAATGAGATAATTAGGTGATAACGAGCAGAATCACTGAAAGACAGAGAAACAACAAGAACTACAACTTCAGCCACAGCCTTCAATGAAATCAACTGAAGATAAAAGACATTAAATCTCTTAAGATCTGATTAAACATCTCCACAAACAGCATTACCAGCTTCGCTTATTACTAACCAGACTGACTTTATTTCTGACATACATCTACAAAAGTTGTTATTGAGAATCACCAGAGATTTAGATGTTGATGATTTGTTGAAAATAAGTTTGGTTTGATGTCACCGTGATCGAGGTCAGCGCTTACTTCAGTTAGGCAGTTTGATACTCGACTGTTTTAGTAATAATGTTTCTTAGGCTGCTTTTGCTGTTTGTTATGGCAAGAAAAGCAAGAGCCAATATGTTTAGTTGTTGTCAGCTGTTCAATGCTATGAATCTAATTGTCATCATGTTATGGTTTTGTTCACTGATCTAATGACTGAGCTTTATATGAAAAAAATGTTATTAATTTTGTGCTGGATCTTCTCCAGAACAACTAAAAATAAAGTTACAAAAATCAGATCAGAATAATAAATCTGAAAAATACAATGTACATTAAATCCTTTAAAACATCTGCAATATTTATTCACACACAGACATCAAGAATCAGCGTATGATTCTCAACAATGGTGACATGCTTCATGCTGCAATGCATTCTGGGTGCCTCATACAAAACTCATCCATGGCTCCCAGAATGCATTGCAGCATGAAGCATGTCACCATTGTTGAGATTTATATGCTGATTCTTGATCTCTGTGTAAGTGAAATGTGCAGGAGGTTTGAAGTGTTAAGTGAACAATGTGTTTTTCAAATTTTCTGATTAAAACATTTTTATTGTTGTAATTCAAGAAAAGATCCAGCACAAAGTTAATCACATTTTGCTTATAAAAAGCTCAGTCATTAGATCAGTGAATTAAGCCACTACAATTTTATCATTTAACAGCTGACCACATTGTCTCTTGTTTTTCTTGCATAATGAACAGCCAGAGAAACACTAAAACAGCCAAGAGTCAAACTGCCTAACTGAAGTAAGCGCTGACCTCGATCACGGTGACATCAAACCAAACTTATTTTCAACAAATCATCAACATCTAAACCTCTGGTAATTCTCAATAACAACTTTTGTAGATGAATGTCAGAAATAAAGTCAGTCTGGTTAGTGATAAGTGAAGCTGGAAATGCTGTTTGTGGAGATGTTTAATCAGATCTTGAATGATTTAATGTCTTTTATCTTCAGTTGATTTCATCGAAGGCTGTGGCTGAAGTCGTAGTTCTTGTTGTTTCTCTGTCCTTCTGTGATTCTGCTCATTATCACCTAATTATCTCATTAACTCCAGCATGTTTCTGTGTTACATTTAACAGCCTGTAGTGTGCACACTGAGCAGTGTTTATTTCATCTGGGCTAACCCATGTGGGGCCTCCATGGAAACCGTGGACAAAAATGTCTGGGCCCCAGTTAGGCTGCCCAGGTGACACCCATCTGGGCCCCACCATGCTATGTTGGCTGGGATGTCTTCCTTGCGTCTCCCAACCATTTCCTCCTCCATATTCTTCTTTTCTTTTTCTTGTTTTCGCTGCAAATCAGCGCACAGGCAATTCGTATTGCAAGCTTCTTGCTGGCTACCGTTTTTAATAATAATAATAACTCCGGTCTTGCACGCGTGATATCGCGTTGTTTCCTTGTCATGTCTCGCGTGTGTTTGGTTGTGAAATGTAGTTTGCGTGCCAGACAGTTGTCGGCGATTCTTCCTATTGTAAAGTCATGCAGTGTGAAACCTTCTGTCGCCGATCCATCGTGCAGTTTGAACACAGCAGCGACTGAATGCTGGCCAAGATAGTCATGCAGTGTGAAAAGAACAGTGACCCGACTGCTTTGAAAATCGTGCAGTCTGAACTCGGCTTAATACATCATTAATACACTTTATCACCCCACTGTGATTTCCAAAAACGAACATCACTCTCACAGGAATGAGTTTCGTAACAGTATTAAGTTAGCATTCATTCATCTACAGTATAAGAATAAGGCTTTTCTTTTAGTGAGATCTCTCAAGCCATGAGTGTTTAACGAGATAATGCTCAAAGAGTTAAACTCCACGTCTTGCATTTGCATAGGAGATCAAAATTATTTGTTTTTTAAAAAAAATCATGGATTCAATGAGTGATTTATACACAACTATCAGAATGTCTTTTTCAATGTTAAGCCTTGGTAAGCTTTTTTAAAACACTGTCTAAAAGCGTATCAAATGTAAACTGGGAGTCAATCGCTGTACCCAAGTATTTAAAAGATCCCACCTGCTCATCTTCCTCTCCATTAAGTAACAAAGGCTTAAAAAGTGTGTGGCAATTTTTATCCCCACAACAGATTTCTTTAGTTTTGTTTATATTAAGCTTCAATGAACTCTCCTCCATCCAGGCTGTGAGAAAATTAATAAAATAAAATAATTTTATAAGCAATAGTCCTATAAAATAGTTTATAAGATAGTCCTAGTTTGCACTTTTTTAAATTAGAAAATGTCTCATTTTTCGTTTTTTTTTTTTTTTTTTTAAGAAAAAATAAAGAAAAGAATTCAACTCGATTTTTCATTTTTCGTTCAGGGATGGAAAAATTTAAAAAAAAAAAAAAAAAGATCCAGATCCAGGCTGTAACCAGATGAGATGAAGGACCTGCATCGATAATGTTATTCATAAGTGAAAAATAGTTATTTTTGCATTTTTCAGAGCGATTTCTGTCTTCCTGTTTGAAAAGCTGAGTTGGAGCAATGTCACAAAATCAGCTGCATCGTGTACTTTCGAACATGCTGACGTAGATTCTCGATATATATTTTCATGACATAAAGCTCATTCAATCCAATCACTGCACTGTAGTATGCATACGATTATAATTGCGGTATTATGCATGAGGAAGTATCACTTCTCTCGCCTCGGTCTGTTGTCAGTTTCCTCAGTGCTACAACACAATGTGTTTTCCTGCGACGCGACCAGAGCAGAGGTTTGTGTGCATGTGGATTGTTTTGCTGTAATCTACCAGCACAAATGGAAAATATGTTCACGTGAGATCGAATTACAGCGGAGAATTCAAATGTCACAAAAGTGCTGCTCATTCACCTCTGCCTGCTCTAGCTGCGTTCAAATACGCAAGCCGTAGGCTGTTTACCTCAGCACAGCACGTGTGTTGTTTGTATTTTGCTTGCGATGAGGTCAGAACTGGAGTTTGAATACGAACACATGAAAAATACGATTGTTTTTATGATATGCAGGCGGAGCGCGCATATGCTCGGTTTCAGCGTGGAGCTCCACGATGAGTTTAATAACACTAGCCATGTGACACATAGCTAATACAGAATAAAGTATCCGTGTTTAAAGTTTTTATTTCACACATTCTCCTGCACCAAACATTAACCAGCACAGTGTAGTTATGCACAAATATGTCATCAAGTCTTCTTCAAATGAATTATATGTGCAAACTGGACACTGATAAAATGGTGTAGCCTATCTGAACGCGACGACACAATTATTCTAACAGACTGATTTTGAGACTGCAGTGCTCGTAAACATAATCAAAGTAGCCTATTATTAGCCCTATTAAATATTCTTTCGCATCTCTCCCTTGTGCTTGGGAGTTTGTTGTCATTCTCTCCGTGCTCATATATTAATATTCATTATTCTGTATAATGAGTGTGTTGTATGTCTGTGCTTCATTGGTTGTTCTCTCCCCTCTTCCACCCCTCTACACTCCCACTTTTCCAGAGCTTTACACGCCCATTTTCACAGACTTTTTGAAACTCAGAGGATGTGAACGACCAGGGTAAAACAGAGGGGTTTCATGACCCTTTAATGTACGAGTTGCACGAGCGCCATCTGCTGGATAGACCGCAACATGTATAAAAAGATAAATGAAGAGTTTAAAATAACTAAAATGTGATGAGAGATTCAGCCGTTGTCATGCAGGCCAAGATTATACTGTAAGAATAAAACGAGACCTTCACAAATAGAAAAGAGAAAAATATTTTATTATTATTAATTTTATTATTAGAATTATAATTAAACACAGCAACAAAAAATATATACTTCATAATAAATAATATGTCTGCATGTTCATATAATTAAAGAGAAGAGAGTTAAAAACCACCGTGCATTATTTAGATAAAAAAAAAAAAATAAAGAACATACAACAATCTAATCTTCAATATAATCTTTAATCTTAAAATTCAAGAGTAATACATATATCACTACAACTGCTCTGTTCCCTCGACAGTACTGTTGTTCTCCTTTTTTAACAGTTTGTGTTGATGTTTCTTTGCCTTTTTCACTGCACCTTTGGCATTCTCATAGTTGAGTTTGGCTGTGTTCTTTATTGCGTCACACACCGAATCGCCTTCATCTGCTGCTTTGTATCCAGTAATTCCTCCTCCGATCGCTCCGGCAAGAGCTGCAACTCCAAGAGTGACACCTGTAGCTGCAGCGATACCTGAACCAGCTAATCCAACACCAGCCCCTGCGGCAACAATCCCTGCCTTCACTGCTGCTGCTCCTGCAGCAATTCCCGTGACTCCAGCTGCTCCTGCTACAGTTCCTGCTTCTACCAATCCGGGAACCTTGGTGGCTTTCAGTAAAGTCACAACAGACGCCACTGCGACACCAATACCCAGAAAAGCACCGGTCAGTGTCCCTGTGGTCACTCCCGCAAGCCGAACGAGAAGTCTTTTGTGAACAATTTTTTTTACTACTTCTCGTTTCTCTTCTGGCAACAAATTGACCTCGTTTACATTCTTCATCTCCTCTTGAATCTCTTCCTCCACTATCTGAAGCAGTTCATTGGTGTAGCAGCTGTTCTTATTGTCCTTCAGCTTCTGCTCGATGGTCTCCAGCAGATTTTTCACCTGAACCCTGTTGCTCCTGTATCCCATTTGCCGCTTTTTCCAGTATTTACTGTCGATGACATGACAGCGGCCTCCACATTTATCAACAAGCTCCTGTAGCTTTGGACTCATCTTCACAAATTCCTCGATGGTTTGACCTTCTAGCTGTTCTCCATGAGTGAATAACACCACTGAATGATTAAAAGTATCTTCTCCACAATACTCAACGATTTTATCTACAATCTCCATTTCTTGTCCTGTGTATCTCCCGACCTTCAGGACGATGGTGAACATGTCTGGACCCGGAGAGCTTTCGATCACGGATCTAATGATCTCAGATTTGATGGTCTCTTCATCCAGTCCTGTGTCAAAGAGTCCAGGCGTGTCAATAACTGTGATCTTTTTGCCATCGACCTTCCGATCTCCACTGACACATTCAGCCGTCACAGACTCAGGTGAAGCTTTACTCTTGAAGACTTGCTGTTTGAGAATCGTATTCCCAGCGCTGCTCTTACCATCTCCAGTTTTCCCGAGAAGCACAATCCTTTTCTCAGGTTGAGACTCGGAAGCTATTTGAAAAATATGCTGTTGTTAGTAAAGGAATTGACTTTTATTAATATATTTTAGTAATATATTTTAATACCTCATAGTAATATATTAGTACTAATATATTACTTCATAGTAATATATTAGTAATATATTTTAATACCTCATTGTTTATTACTAATATATATATATATATATATATATAGTGTTACGTGTCTGAACGTCGCTGTGTTCACTTGTGTTGTGTAACATTGTTGTGTGGAGCAAAAGTTGTGTGTGAAGTGCTCTCTCTGTCTCTCTCTCGCTCTCCCCCTGTTGCTTCGTGCTAATTGTGAACACAGGTGCAGCTGTTTATGTGGGTGGAGCCGGGAATCGTTCAGTGGATAAAAGCTTGGAGGGAAGACTGCTCGATGAGTTCCCTCTCCTGCTTCCTGTTGTTGTACCAGCCGAGTGTGTGTGTGACGCTGCTGGACTAGCCTTTAAAGTAAATCCTGGTGTAGAGAACAAATTGTTAGCGGTATAGGCCGGTAAATGTTCAATTGCCCTTTCCCATGCAGACCGTTTGTTAGTGGGAGGCCCTTTTTTGTTTAATTACTATTTTTCTCCTGTTTATTCTGTTAGCAGGGAGGTAAGACTTGTGTTTTTCTTTTGTTATCTTTTTTCCAGGGAAGATCTTTAAAAGTAGGTATCCCCATCTTTTGTTTGTTGTTTTGGCCGACCCACGGACTTAAAGCCATTCTTTAACTTTCTTTAAGAAATAAACAAATTTCCTCTCTGACTCAACTGGTGACATTGTGGTGTTTGTGGGAGCAGGAGACGGGACTCCGGGCGACACATGTTATAATGTGTCGCTCTCTATGTTACGACCGAAGGCTGTGTTTGTGGAATTCGTAACATAATGGGGGCTCGTCATCAAAGTCTGTAACTTCAGTTACAAAGATTCAAAGACTTGGTGAGTAAATTTTAATTTTTCTCGTATTCAATTTTACATAAGACGAATTTTAGGTGGGGGGGGGGAGTATTATGGAGGCTGAGGTCAAAGCTTTCGTTGAGTCTCCGACTGTTGAGCAATTACATCGCTTTAGAAAAAAAGAATTACTGCAAATAGCTAAACATTTTAAAATATCCGTTCCGCCCACCGCAGTAAAGGCGGATATTAAAGCGGAAATTTTTTCCGAGCTGCTTTCTCTTGCTCTTCTGCCAGAGGAGTCAGTAATTACTCCCGTGCACGAGTTTGATCCTGATGTGGCACTGAAATTGAAAGAACTAGAGTTACAGATTAAACGGCAAGAACACGAAACGCGTGTGCTCCATCTGCGTGAATTAGAACTGGTTCGTTTAACTAAACAGGAGGAACGAACACATTCTGCCGCTAGTGAGCCGCAGGGAGCTGATAGACCAAGTCAGTTTGATCCTACCCGCTACATGAAACTTGTTCCTCAATTTCGTGAATCGGAAGTAGATGCCTACTTCACTGCTTTTGAGAGGGTAGCAGGTAAATTATGCTGGCCGAAAGATATGTGGGCGGTAATGTTGCAGAGTAGCTTCGTGGGCAAGGCACAAGAGGTTTGCTCTGCCTTGCCAATTGAAGACTCTCTGGACTATGATTTAGTGAAAGCCGCAGTCCTAAGAGCATACGAACTTGTGCCAGAGGCGTACAGGCAGAAATTTAGAAATCACACTAAGGCATCTAAACAAACTTTCGTGGAGTTTGCGCATGAGAAAAAGGCTATGTTAGAGAAGTGGTGTGTTGCGTCTGAAGCGACAACGTTTGAGCGCCTCCAGGAATTAATATTGTTGGAGGATTTCAAAAATTGTCTCCCTGAGAACTTGGTTTTACATTTAAACGAACAAAAAGTTGCCTCTTTGTCTGAAGCAGCAGTGTTTGCTGATGAATACGTACTAACTCACCGAACTGTTTTTTATACGGCACGTCAGAGTCAAAATGTAAAAGCATATGCTGAAAGGGGTTCTGCAGTTGTACGCTCCTCGAAAACAGACACACGTACGAACGCGTCTGCGGGAAATGTGTTTAAGCGTGCAGAATCTAAACGCGTATGTTTCTACTGCCTTGATCCCAGTCATCTCATTGCTGACTGCAAGGCGTGGAAACAAAAGAATGCAGCTTCTAAAGCAAAAGGTGTTGCACATGTGGTATTCGAGCCGCTAACAGAAAACGCTGAGTCGTTCTCACCTAGAACGGAGATGTTTAAGCCTTTTCTTATGAGTGGCTCAGTTTCTATTTCTCCGGACGACAGGCCGAAAATTGTATCCATTTTGCGGGACACTGGCGCTGCTCACTCGTTTATTCGCGAAGACGCGCTTCCCTTGTCAGCGGAGACGTATACAGGGACTGATATTTTAGTTCGCGGGATTGAGCTGGGATGTATTAAAGTTCCCGTTCACTCCGTGTACCTGAAGTCAGATTTGGTTACAGGCCTGGTAGATGTAGGAGTATGCGCGAAACTGCCTGTCGAGGGCGTAAACTTCATTCTTGGGAACGATTTGGCAGGGGGTAA
This sequence comes from Megalobrama amblycephala, assembly GCF_018812025.1. Lineage (NCBI taxonomy): Eukaryota > Metazoa > Chordata > Actinopteri > Cypriniformes > Xenocyprididae > Megalobrama > Megalobrama amblycephala. The sequence goes on along the minus strand of NC_063046.1, from coordinate 40,208,882 downwards.
TGTGTTCCCTTTCCCTTTAGTGTCAGAGTTCCCTACACGGGACTCCGTTCCACCGTCTCTCTCTCCTCCTTTGTTTCCAGCGTGTGCGGTTACGCGCTCACAGTCACAAAAATTTGCTGACACAGTTGATCTGTCTGATTCTTTCTTGTTGCGTTCAGGCCCCACGGAGCTGTCTCTGTCGGTGGATGACCGTGTGTTAGAGATTGGCTCTGATGTACCTACTAAAGGCAATCAAACAGTTAATATTGGTCGAAAGCAGCTCAGTATTGCGCAAAAATCTGATCCAACCTTATCTCGCTGTATTGAAACTGCCGTGAAAACGAAAAGTGACCTTGCTCGTGTAAGAATAGGTTATTATTGGGACGAGGATGTTTTAATGCGCAAATGGCTTCCGATGTCTGCAAACGGGACCGAATTAGGCCCCGTTTATCAAATTGTGTTGCCTACGTGTTATCGTTCAGTAGTGCTTGAACTGGCCCATGATCACGTAATGGCAGGACATTTCGGAGTGAATAAAACCTTTCAGCGTGTTATAAGGTATTTCTATTGGCCCGGCTTGAGAACGAGTGTAGCGCAATACTGCCGTTCTTGTCACGCGTGTCAGATTGCGGGGAAGCCCAACCAAGTCATACAACCAGCGCCTTTACACCCAATTCCCGTGGTGGGGGAGCCTTTCGAACGTTTAATTTTAGACTGTGTAGGGCCACTTCCGAAATCTAAAGGTGGACACCAGTATATTCTTACGCTGATGTGCGCAGCCACACGATTTCCTGAGGCTGTCCCTCTGCGTAACTTAAAAGCGAAAACTGTTGTCAAAGAACTCATCAAATTCTGCTCTCTTTTTGGTCTGCCGCGAATAGTCCAAACAGACCGCGGAACTAACTTTACGTCAAAACTGTTTAAACAGGTGCTGTCTAGAATTTCGGTGTCACATCAGATGTCCAGCGCTTATCGGCCCCAGACCCAAGGCGCTTTGGAACGCTTCCACCAAACGCTTAAAACATTGTTGCGCATTCATTGTGTGGAAGAAGGGAAAGACTGGGCTGATAGTCTGCCTCTACTACTTTTCGCTGTACGAGAGACCGTACAAGATTCCCTTGGCTTCAGCCCAGCGCAGTTGGTATTCGGACATTCAGTTCGTGGCCCCCTTAAACTTCTGAGTGAACAGTTACTTGCGAGCGAACCTGCGTTTGTGCCAGTGACCGAGTATGTTCATACACTCCGTAAGCGGTTGAGACGCGTCTGTGAACTTGCGAAGATGAATCTTCAAAGCTCGCAAGCAGTAATGAAGAGGTGTTATGATCGCAAGAGCGTTGCTCGTTCGTTCGAACCGGGGCAGTCGGTGCTGGCCTTGTTAACAGTGCCTGGTTCATCTCTCCAAACCCGATTTACTGGTCCTTACATTGTAGAAAGAAAAGTAAATGACACAAATTACATACTGAGAACGCCAGATCGCAGAAAGAAAACGCGGCTTTGCCACGTTAATATGTTAAAGCCTTATCATGCAAGAGACAGAAGTGAAGCGTCAGTTAAACCCGTTGTTACCGTGGTTCCATCTGTTTCGCACATCGAAGTCGAGGATGAGAGTGGGGAGAAATTTCCTGTTTTGGGAGAAAGTTTACAGAACTCTAACGTTCTCAAAAACGTACATGCTTTCCTGGCTCATCTGCCAAACTGTCAAAGGGAAGATATTATAAAATTGATTGACAGCTTCCCTAGTATTTTCTCAGATGTCCCGTCTCGCACTAATGTGTTATTCCATGATATCGACGTTGGAGATGTGGCTCCAATTAAACAACACCCTTACAGGGTTAATCCTCGTAAACGTGATATTATGAAAACGGAGGTGGAGTACATGTTACGTAATGGTTTGGCAGCACCTAGCCAGAGCGCCTGGAGCTCTCCCTGCCTTCTAGTACCAAAAGCTAATTCAACGTTCCGGTTCTGTACAGATTTTCGGAAAGTTAACGCTGTGACTAAGCCTGACTGTTTCCCTTTACCAAGAATAGATGACCTCATCGATAGGGTCGGTCCTGCCAAATTTGTCTCAAAGCTTGACCTATTAAAGGGTTACTGGCAGGTGCCCCTTACTGCACGCGCTGCCGACATTTCAGCATTTGTTACTCCAGACTACTTCTGTCAATACTCTGTAATGGCGTTCGGAATGCGGAACGCACCGTCCACTTTCCAACGGCTAATGCAGCTGGTACTCAACGGGGTACAGAAATGTGACGCCAATCTTGACGATATTGTTGTATATTCCTCCACATGGGAAGAACATGTTGAAACATTACATGATGTGTTTTCTCGTTTAGCTGTTGCATCCCTAACGGTAAATTTAACGAAATGTGAATTTGCTAAAGCATACGTCACCTACCTTGGCAAGCGTGTTGGTCAGGGTGAAGTTTGCCCAGTGGATGCCAAGGTGATTGCTATATCCGAGTTTCCAGTCCCCACGAATAAACGCGAGTTGCGCCGCTTTATAGGAATGGCCGGTTATTATCGAGGGTTTTGTCGCAACTTTGCTACTCTTGTTGCGCCCTTAACCGACCTTCTCCGGCCAACACAAAGTTTTATGTGGTCTCCTGCGTGTCAACGAGCTTTTTCGGGAGCAAAAGATCTTTTATGTAATGCTCCAATTCTGTCAGCTCCTAATTTCGAACGCCCTTTCCAACTTGAAGTTGACGCAAGTGCTATTGGCGCTGGAGCTGTCCTTCTACAAGCTTCAGAGATGGGAGTGAAAAAGCCAGTGTGTTACTTTTCGAAAAAGTTCAGTCGCAGCCAATGCAGATATAGCACAATTGAAAAAGAGGCCCTAGCCTTGTTGATGGCATTGAAACATTTCGAGGTTTACCTGGGTGGTTCTACGATCCCAATCAAAGTTTATACAGACCATAATCCCTTGATTTTTCTCAACCGTATGTACAACACAAATCAGCGCTTAATGCGTTGGTCTCTTGCGCTTCAAGAATTTAATATAGAGATTGTTCATAAGCGCGGCACCGAGAACGTAATCGCCGATGCGCTGTCCAGAGCTCATAGTGCTGAAAATACAGGTTAAGTGTTTTTGAGATTAAGGTCTTAATCTTTTGGGGTGGGGAAGAGTGTTACGTGTCTGAACGTCGCTGTGTTCACTTGTGTTGTGTAACATTGTTGTGTGGAGCAAAAGTTGTGTGTGAAGTGCTCTCTCTGTCTCTCTCTCGCTCTCCCCCTGTTGCTTCGTGCTAATTGTGAACACAGGTGCAGCTGTTTATGTGGGTGGAGCCGGGAATCGTTCAGTGGATAAAAGCTTGGAGGGAAGACTGCTGGTTGAGTTCCCTCTCCTGCTTCCTGTTGTTGTACCAGCCGAGTGTGTGTGTGACGCTGCTGGACTAGCCTTTAAAGTAAATCCTGGTGTAGAGAACAAATTGTTAGCGGTATAGGCCGGTAAATGTTCAAATGCCCTTTCCCATGCAGACCGTTTGTTAGTGGGAGGCCCTTTTTTGTTTAATTACTATTTTTCTCCTGTTTATTCTGTTAGCAGGGAGGTAAGACTTGTGTTTTTCTTTTGTTATCTTTTTTCCAGGGAAGATCTTTAAAAGTAGGTATCCCCATCTTTTGTTTGTTGTTTTGGCCGACCCACGGACTTAAAGCCATTCTTTAACTTTCTTTAAGAAATAAACAAATTTCCTCTCTGACTCAACTGGTGACATTGTGGTGTTTGTGGGAGCAGGAGACGGGACTCCGGGCGACACATGTTATAATGTGTCGCTCTCTATGTTACGACCGAAGGCTGTGTTTGTGGAATTCGTAACAATATATATATATATATATATATATATATATATATATATATATACAGTAATATATTTAGTAATAAACTATGAGGTATACAGATCTATTTTATTGAACATATTGAACATATAACTATAGTATGGAAACCCATTTTCAATACAAAAGAAAGAAAGAAAGAAAGAAAGAAAGAAAGAAAGAAAGAAAGAAAGATCATGCTTTTGATTATTCTCATAATTAAAATAAGAAATAGAAATGATGAGATAAAAAGTAACAATTCTGACAAATCATACTGATGACATAAAATGTCATGATTGTGCATAAAAAGTAAAAATGATGACATACTACATCATAATGATGACATGAAAAGTCAAAATTATGAAATACTACACTGTAAAAAAATCTAATTTATGGAAAATAACTTTTTAAGGTCATTTTCTTTTCTTTTAAATTGTACTCAAAACTCAAAAATTACAATCAATATCTGTAAATTAACAACTCGGCAGTTTTTTGACATTAATGACAAATTACAGAAATTCACATTTTAATACAGAAAACTTACTGTATTTTTATACAGTATTTTTTTCTGTTTTCTTAAATTACTCAAATGTATGTAAAATTATGTTTTTTGTATGTATAATGTTTTTATAATATAAAAATAATCTGTAACAAAACAGTAACAGAACTGTGAATCAGGCTACTACACCATCACTAATAAGTAACCAACATCATCAACATTTTTGCCATAACAAATGTGTATCAGAGAGACAATTAAAGCAACCAGAGAAAAGCTACTGTTAAAAAGTCAAGGGTCAAGAGATTAACTAAAGCAAACACCGGTCACCATAATGGTGATATCAAACATTATTTTCATTAAAACATTAACATCTAAACATCTGTTAATTCTCAATAAGAACTTTTGTATGAAAGAAATAAAGTCTGCATTGTAATAAGTGAAGATGCCGTGTTAGTGGTTAACTATATTGTCTGTTTTGTGGGTTACCATTGTGCTGAAGAGTCGAGCCTGCACTGTAAAACTGATGTAAATAAAACCCCTGCCAAACTCTATCAATAACATACTGTTTTCTATTAACCCTCTGGAGTCTGAGGCTGATTTGGGGCCTGGAGAAGTTTTGACATGCCCTGACATTTGTGCTTTTTTCAGTTGTTCATAAACATATTAATGACACAAGTGTCATTACACTGTATTCAGCACAAACTAGGCTACCATAATATGTGAGGAACATGTGTGTACATGTTTGTGTTTTTGAAGGAATAATGTTTATGCGTGGTTACTGAAAAAACAAAAAACTTAAGTCACTGATATAAGGCCAATAAAAGTATATTAAATCTGTGTTCACAAGACTTTTGGGTATTGAAGGTTGTAGACTAGAGTTTTTGCTTCAAAATTATGTAAAAATTATGCTGACTACTCTTTCATTTATAACAATATACTGATTTAGTTTTTGTAAGACACTTTTTGCCAAGAAACACGGTATGCGAGGAGGCGTGAATCTCCATGAATAATGGCTCATTCTCACCTGTGAAGACAAAAGAATTGAATAGTAATGAGCTGAAAAGACTTGCATATTAATGAGGCATTTCAGTCAGGTAGGCTGTGAAAAAAACTTCTGTGATGTCTCAAGCTCATCATGGTATATGAAACATACAGAAAAATTTTATTACAATATAAAATAATGGTTTTATATTATACTTTAAAATATAATGTATTTCTGTGATGCAAAGAGTCTGAATATAGGCTTTTAGTTTAAAAGCATGCACATTTGGAGAAATATAGGATTCTCATATGTTTATGTCAATTTTCTATACAGAGGAGTTATTTTTTATTTAATATTCATTGTTATCTCTATGAGCACTGGTGTTTGCAATTCATCCTTGAAGTCGGAGGGCGCTCTCTGTGCATTTTTAGTCCACAAATTCACCTAAGAAGAAGACGATATTCCATGAATGGTGTTTACCAATTCATACTACAGCCGGAGGGCGCTAAAGAAACAAAAACTCACTTAAAACTTATCAATAGAAGAAAACAAACAGGAATTTACTGAATGTCTTCCAGAGATCGCTAACCATGGCTTTTTCATCCAGATAAACAATTTTCAAGGCAATAAATACACGATTGAGACGATGAATGCATGTGTTGTCTCTGAATTTGCCTGTGAATAGCGCTGGCTCCGTGGGTGTGGCCGCATTAGTGGGTAATGAGCTGAATCACGGACTTCTGACATGGCTCTCTTTTCATACAGATTACATAAACACAGAATGTTTGTTTTCGATTTGACTTGCACGATTTAAAACCTGACATTTCAACGTTTTGTTAGACATAAGTATGAATTTTTTGTGATTAGTATTCACTAAGTTACACTTCATTTTCTGAGAACTATCAGATTGGACTTCGTTCAGAGGGAGATGAGAGATCACGCATCATGTTAGTTTTCTTTATTTTACAAAAAGCACAACATTTTGTTTTTACTCTGAGTGTACACAAATAAAAGGAGATATTCTATAGTTTCAATTGATATATTACTTATGTCTTTATGACAAAAAATGACAGAGTATTTTAAGTCTGTTTTGCTGCAATGTGAAAAAAAACCTGCAAAACGCGCCGGCGCGTTTTTAGACCTCAGAGTGTTAAACCAGTATAGAAAACAAAGCATTCTGGATAGCATTTGTTGTTTTCAATAAAGTAGCCTGCTGCAATATAACGTCTCGGTTACAAAGGTAACCCTCGTTCCCTGAAGGAGGGAACGGAGACGTACGTCGGACAGACCGACGAATAGGAAACTCCGCCACGTCGGCTGCCGAAGGGGAATCGGAGGACTCAACGGGGTCTGCCCGTAGGGACTCTCTGGAGCAAAAGAGCACATGTAGGGCAGCAAGCCGACACTAAGCCGGGGCCTCTCCATGCCTCTGACCTGAGGCGAGAACACGGGAGGAGACCGGCTCGACACAAAGGCTATAATATCTAGCAAACGTGTTAGGTGTCGCCCAGCCCGCAGCTCTACAAATGTCTGTTAGCGAGGCACCATGAGCCAGTGCTCAGGAGGATGCTACACCTCTTGTGGAGTGAGCATGCAACCTGAGCGGGCAGGGCATGCCCTGAGCATGGTAAGCCAGGGCGATGGCATCCACTATCCAGTGGGCCATCCTCTGCTTGGAGACAGCCTTTCCCTTCTGCTGGCCTCCGTAACAGACAAAGAGCTGGTCTGAGGTCCTAAAGCTTTGAGTTCTGTCTATGTACAGTCGCAAGGTGCGAACTGGACAGAGCAAAGCCAGGGCTGGGTCTGCCTCCTCCAAGGGCAGCGCTTGCAGGCTCACTACCTGGTCCCTGAAGGGAGTTGTAGGAACCTTGGGCACATAGCCAGGCTGGGGTCTCAGTACCACGTGGCTGTCACCCAGCCCGAACTCAAGGCATCGACCGAACGATTCATCGACCGAAAATGACTGCAGGTCCCCTACCCTCTTGATGGAGGCCAATGCAACCAGCAGCAAAGTCTTCAGAGACAGAATCTTTAAGTCTGCTGACTGCAAAGGCTCAAAGGGAGCAATCTGAAGTGCTCGAAGCACCAGAGCAAGGTCCCAAGAGGGTATGGAGGGGGGTCGAGGAGGATTTAACTGTCTCACCCCCCCAAGGAACCCGACGACCAGGTTGTGCTGACCAACAGTTTTGCCATCTATGTGGTTGTGGTAAGCGGAGATAGCAGCAGTATGGACTTTGAGGGTGCAGGGGGACAGCCTACGCTCCAACCCTTACTGCAAGAAGGAAAGCACGACTCTGATCGAGCATCTTCGGGGGTCTTCTCGGCGAGAAGAGCACCACTCGACGAACAGGTTCCACTTCGAGGCGTAAGCACGTCTCGTAGACAGTGCACGAGCCGAAGTGATGGTGTTAAGTACCTCGGGGGGTAAGTCACCTAGAACCTCCGCGTCCCGTCCAGGGACCAGACATGGGGTGCCAAAGAGTGCCCCGTCTCTGAGAAAGAAGGTCCTTCCTCAGAGGAATGGGCCAGGGAGGGGCTGTCGCGAGGAGTGAGAGTTCTGGGAACCAGGTCTGGTTGGGCCAATAAGGCGCAACTAACAAGACCTGCTCCTCGTCCTCCCTGACTTTGCACAGGGTCTGTGCTAGTAGACTCACTGGGGGAAACGCATATTTGCGAAGGCCCCGGGGCCAGCTGTGTGCCAGTGAGTCTGTCCCGAGTGTTCGGACAGGGAGTAGAACAACTGGCAGTGGGAGGTTTCTGGTGAGGCAAACAGGTTTACTTGGGCCTCTCCGAACACTCTCCAGATCAGCTGGACCACCTGGGGGTGGAGTCGCCACTCTCCTCATCGGCCGCACGGTTGAGCACACCGGGAACATGAATGGCGCGAAGCGATCTCAGATGCTTCCGACTCCACAGGAGGAGATGGCGGGCGAGTTGCGAATTGTGACATGCGACGGGAGCGTAGACCACCTTGACGGTTGATGTACGCAACGGTCACAGTGTTGTCCGTACGGATCAGTACATGCTTGCCCCGTAGCGGCCCTTTGAGGCGGCTCAGAGCAAGGCGTACTGCCAGCAACTCGAGGCAGTTGATGTGCCACTGCAGATGGGGTCCCATCCAAACCTCTGAAACTGCAAGCCCGTTGTACGTGGCACCCCAGCCGGTGGCAGAGGCATCTGTGAATACTACAGCATGCCGGGACACTTGTTCTAGGGGCACTCCTGCCCGAAGAAACAAAGGGTCCGACCACGGGCTGAAGGCTTGGCGACACTCCTGAGTGATTGCCACCTGGAATGTGCCGTGTTGCCACGCCCATCTCGGGACTCGGCCGTGGAGCCAGTGTTGAAGTGGTCTCATATGAAGCAGACCGAGCGGGGTTACTGCCGCTGCAGCCGACATATGCCCCAGGAGTCTCTGAAAGAATTTCAGTGGGACCGCTGTCCTGCCGTTGAACGTATTCAGGCAGTTCAACAACGACTGCGCACGTTACTCTGTGAGGTGTGCTATCTGTTCGACCGAATCCAACTCCATACTGAGAAAAGAGATCACAGGGGAGAGTTTGCTCTTTTCCCAGTTGACCTGAAGACCCAACTGGCTGAGGTGTCTGAGCACCAAATCCCTGTGTTCGCACAACTGATCCCGAGACTGTGCTAGAATGAGCCAGTCATCGAGATAGTTGAGAATGCGAACACCCTGTTCTCTCATGGGAACAAGGGCTCCCTCCATGACTTTCATGAAGACGCAGGGAGACAGGGCCAGCCCGAAGGGTAGGACTCTGTACTGATATGCTCGTCCTTTGAATGCGAAACACAGGAATGGCCTGTGTCGCGGAAGAATCGAGACATGAAAGTACGCATCCTTCAGGTTGATCACTGCAAACCAATCCTGGGGATGGATGCATTCGAAAATGCGTTTCTGCGTGAGCATTTTGAACGGTAGCTTGTGAAGGCTCCGATTCAACACTCGTAGATCCAGGATAGGTCGTAACCCACCACTCTTCTTGGGTACAATGAAGTAGGGACTGTAGAAGCCTGACCTCATATCAGCTGGAGGGACCAGCTCTATCGCGTCCTTCACCAGTAGGACTGCGATCTCTGCATGCAAGACAGGGGCATCGACATCTTTCACTGTAGTGAAGTGGACGCCCCTGAACTTGGGGGGGACACCGGGCGAACTGAATCGCATAGCCGAGGCTGATGGTCCGAATGAGCCAGTGAGACGGGCTGGGGAGCGCTAACCAGGCTCGCAGAGACCGTACAAGCGGGACCAAAGGGACCACCGGTGTACCCGCAGTGAGGTGGAACACAGGGATGCGACTCGGGGGGCTCTCTTTGTGAGGCGGCCCAAAGCATGCAGGGCAGAAGCGGCTTCCCCACAGGCCTGGTAAGCCTTGCCGGTAAGATCCGACGAGTACTTACAGGCCCGGGAAGGGAGAGACGGCTCCCCCCGCCAGGTGGATTTAGGGCATGGTTGCATAGCAACGGCCCGTTCCACAGGGGGTATGCGCGTATAACCCTTCGCCGCTCCGCCGTCGAGGGTGGTGAGGGAGGAGGACCCACCGACACGGTTTCGGGCAGTAAAAGGTGCTGTCCACGAGCCAGTGAGTTCTTCATGCACCTCTGGGAAGAAGGGCACTGGAGTGAGGGGCTGAGAACCAGCCCTTGCCACCCCGAGATACCAATCATCCAACCTCGAGGGGTTCGGGACACGGTGGAGGATTCCACACGAGCCCGACCCTGTTGGCGGCCCGGGAAAGCATAGCCATCATTTCCGGGTCTGAATCGGGCACAGTTGTCACTCCCAAAGGAACTGGAGTCTAGATCGCAACACTGAGATGGTCATCTTCCCACAATGGGTACATGACTCATCCACAAACGCCGCCTCAGCGTGCTTTAAGCCCAGACACGCGATACAGCATTGCTGACCATCCCGCGGTGACAGATAACGACCGCATCCAGAAACACACAAGTAGAACGACATATTTAAAAAGATGCGAATCTACTTGTGTAAGCTCTTTTAGGGACTGAACTCTTTTAAGTGCCGAAGCACGCAGGGGAATGGCCGCTGCAGCACAGACAGGGAACAGTGCAGCCTGTCGTGTGCACTCTCTCCTTGAAGCCGCTCTCTTACCAGCTGTGAAAACAGCTTTTTAAGCGCTCAATAGCGCACCGTTTACCAGCCATGAGAACAGCTTTTCAGCTGGAAACTTACACTTGCTCAATGAAAGCAAACAAAAACGAAACCAAAACAAATAGAGAGATCGACCCCGCTGCAGTGCTGTCCGCCTGCACCAAACCAAGAGCAGTCTTCCAAAAAGGGCTGACTCGTTGTCGTTACACACTTCGTAGAACACCATGAAGGTTCGGCTCCGAAGCGAAAAGCTGAAGATGCAACGCACCTGCTGCTCATTATATACCCGCGCTGCGAGGCGAGCAGCTGATGCATATGATTGCATGCCAATGTGCATTGGCTCGTTTTAGTTACACTCGAAGTAGATTGGCCTCTCTAGCGAGATTCCTATTCCTATTCGACTGAATGGGAACTGTGAATTATCAGTGTTTAGAATCGACACACACAGAGGCCTTGTTCCAAATCACACCCTATACTAGTACCCTGTAGGGCTGGGTGATATGGCAAAAAATTTAAATCTGTTTAACTATTTAATTAATTATTATTAATTATTTAAAAACTTAACTACAGTATGATTCAAATAACATTCTCTTTATTAACAATCTGGTTAAAAAAAAAAATCCATTCCAAGTGCACCACACATGAAGTGATCAACATGGTGTGAATGTAAAACAATTTGTTAAATATCTTTGCAGAAAATATGCATTAAATATGAAGGCAAATGTTGTACAAACTTACCTTAAACATCCTATATACTCAGAAATAAAATATAATAAGAAAAATGCTAAATATTTCTTAGCCAAAAAGTAATAGCAATAAATAACACCAGTAATAGGCTATTATTAACAGCAAATCCTTTGTAAAAACAGATCACCATCATGCACCATCATGCAAACATGAAATATCAAATATACAGTAGTAGCCTAGACCTTTACAGGTTTTTGTGTTCCATTGCACTATTTGTCTTATTGTTTTTATGTTTGGCGGACATGTTTCACTTGGTTGCACTCATGTATTGCGTCTTTTGCAGCGTCTCACCCATGAAACAGCATTCAAAAAACACAGCGGTCAAGATTTAAAAAGTTCAACTCACTTTTAATAACTTTGCCTTTTTTTTCTCATTCCACTGCCTGCGTCTCATTTTTATAACGCATTTCTGAATGAACAGCTGCTTAAGAATAGTGATGTGTTCTGTGTTCATAGAGCGTCACATGAGAGCGGTTAATCGGACGCACTGGCGCCATCATGAGGTCGGATCATTTTCTTCTCCTTATCATTGCTGTATTGTCAACATGTCTAATTGTAACGCTTGCTAACATTTTTTTATTCAAAATTGCAATTTCTCAATTTAAAAAATAAAATTGAAGCAAAACATTAAAACACCCCTGGTTAGTAATAAGTGAAGCTGGTAATGCTAAAAGCAGGTTATTGTAAAATTACTATGAAATCACATGCACTTAATTGAAAAATATTGTGTGCACTCAATGATTGATCAGGAAAGTTCATTTTTCTTAGACAACTGAAATGAAGTTTACATTATTATGTTCACATTTTTAGCACACTATGTTACTTAATAAACTTTGCAGTCAAGGCAGTCATTTTCAGCAAATGAAATGAATTAGCCTGAGTTTTAATTTAGTGCCACTGTGCTGCCTGCATTTTACAGATAAATTACAGGACAATTATGTTACAGTGAAAAACTGTAAAAACAACAGTACTTTGCAGGTGAAGCTGCTGCCAGTTAATACTGCAAATTTACACTGCAAAGTTTACAGTGTTCTTCAGTCCAGGATGGACCAGAAAACATTGTGTTTTCTGTGAAACATTTAATGAAACATTTAATGAACATTTTTTTTATGATTTTTTTTTTTTATATAGGCCTAGTGTCATAATTATCAGATAAAAGTCAAAATAATAACATATACTAGGTCATAATTGTGAAAAAAAAATCTATAATTATGCCATAAAATATCAAAATTATGACATATCACGATTGACACAAATAGTCAAAATTATGACAGTCATAATTATGAGAAAAAAAAGTGAAACAGATAAAAATTTAAATGTCATAATTGCATAAAAAGTTAGAACTACACCATATAAGAGATACTAAGGTATAATAATGCTATGACATGAAATATGTAGTAAAATCTAAATTATGATATCTCATATCTTATAAAAAGTTGTATTTATGACATACTGGGCCCTATAATACACCCGGCGCAATGCGACGCAAGGCGCAGCGCAAGTGTGTTTGCTAGTTTGCGTCCGGCGCCGTTCGCGTTTTCCCGTTCAGCGCCACGTCCTTAAATTAGTAAATGCATTTGCGCCAGTTAGTGCGCCCATGGGCGTGCTGGTCTAAAAAAGAGGTGTGTTCAGGCGCATTGCCGGCGCATTGCTATTTTAAGGAGCTGAAAATAGACTGCGCCATAGACCAACTCAAACCTGGTCTAAAGTCTAAAGTCAATGGCGCAATATTTTTTTGTTAGAGCGCGTTGGTAGAAACTGCGCCTCTGGGCGCGTCCACAGTGCGCGTTGACTTTGCTTATTACACACAGGGATGCGCATCACACAAACATGCCAAATATTAAAAACAAAATGAACACATATATATTAACGGACTCATCGCGCGGAGCTATTTGAAAGCCTGCATCCAACGCAGACGACTGAAAGATTGACTGGCCACTTAACAGGTAATTTCAGCAAAACATCACTCGTTGAACTCCTCAGTTGAATCGGTGTGTTTAATAAGTCAGTGTATTTTATAATGTTATATGTTATATAATATATAATTATATAATATATATAATGTTATATCCTGCTTGTCCCGTAGATGATCTGCTCGCGCGCTTTAACTTCGCGCACGAGCAGATCGGTTTCTTCGCTTAAAAAGCTTTCAGCTTTTCCGCCAACAAATTCCGCCATGTAAATAGCAACCCGCCATGGCGCGAGCGCATCTCGCTCTTAAAGGGAATGGGAGATGACACTCTGATTGGTTTATTGAACGTTACGCCCATTACTCATTAAGAGAATAGGGACAACCCATTTCAACCCATTTCGGACCTTTTTTCCGTCGTTAAAATAGCAAAAGTGGATTTGGACACGCCCTGAGTGCACCTGCGCCGTGCGCTTTACACTTTGCGTTTAGATCGTTAAAATAGGGCCCACTAAGTCATAATTATGAGACAAAAAGTTGAAATGATGACAAATTGAAAAAAAGTTGAAGAAAAGTTAAAAAGTTTAAATTGTCAAAAAGTCATAATTATGAGACTCAGCTATGAATAATATGTTGAATAAAGACAATATAAGTCTGTATAATTTATTAAAATAGTAATTTCCTTTAATAACAATGTTATATGTTATATTATGTCTTTAAAGACATTAAAGAGTCATATTGTGTTTTTAAAGCAGAACAACATTGAACCCTATTGATTTTCATTGCAGGGAAATTTCTTTGAGATTTTTGTCAAAATATTGTCTATGTTCAACAGCTGAACTAAAGTCATACAGTTTCAAAACAACGTACGGTGAATAAATAATAGCAGAATTTTCATTTTTGGGTGAACTGTCCCTTTAAGAAAGGTAGTGTGATCTGAATTTCAAAAGGTTAAAAAATCTAGCTAAATATGTTAAATATGGAATTGTTCAAAGTCGAAATTTAAATAATAATAATAAAAAAAAAATTCAAAACCATGTTTTATAATAAGGATTCGATTAAAAGCATATATTTTTTAAAGGTGTAATTTCTTACCTCCCATGTTGTTGTCCTGTCTTCAACTGATGTGCTTTAATGTATAAAATTATGTTGTATTAATGATGTTTTCATCTAAAATCTTATCCAGTCATGGTTCCTGGTGATCTATCTGATCAATTAACAAAATCTACTATGAACACAAATGCCATTTGTTGTCTATCAGTGAACAGCTTGAAGAATTTCGCTCTCTCAAAACACCCTTAAATGATTCATTTGACACTACAGATGAGCTACAGGAATTACCAGAGTGACAAGTTCTCTGTATGTTTTCCCGCACCTCCTACTTCTGAACGTCACACCCTCATTTTCACAGCAAATTCCTTCAAAATTAAAGCCACAAAACTCCTCCTGTGAGATAAACACATGGTAAACACAATGTCGAGTTATTAGCAGTAAAACAATACAAAAGACGGAAGTATAAATGATTCACTTTACCTTTACTTTGTGTTTTCATTCTTTGGAAGCAGGAATCATATAGAAGATGTAGTTTTCACAGGCACCAACACTAAACTTGTAACGTCTATTTGTTGTTATTCAGCATGTGTTTTTTATTCAACAACATAGCTTTATGAACATATTTCACTTTTTAAATAATAAACTCTGGCTTATATTATGTCTTCAATGTATAAAATCAGTAATCTTCTGTTTTCCATTGGTCAGGAATTATCTAGAAGATCTAGCCTTGAACTGGTGGGAGTTCAAGGCCTAAGCAAAGTCTTTAAAAGAGGTAGTATGATCTGAATGGCTAAAGGTTAAAAACCAATAGCTTCTCATGTTAAAGACAACATATAGCAACATTTGCTATTGTTCAAAATCTCATGCTTTATGAACATACTTTCCATGACCGGTCTGGATGTTTCTTACATGTCACACATTCATCATTGGTTTCTCTGGAGACTTCATAAATAGGGTGGAGTGAATGTTGCTCTTTCTGATTAACACGCTCAACTGACGTCTCTACATTTAGCCTATAAAGCTTTTTTTAAGGATGATCACAAATTAATATAAAATTAAATGTAAAAATATAGTTACAAACCTAGTTTTCAAAAGAGGGAACTGACATGAGCTTCAAAAGAAGCACATATGAGTGACAGAAAAACCATTATATCTGTGTGCATTTAAAGTGATTTAATTGAATAGTTGGCTTTTTCACAAGCAAACTTTTTTTATTTATTTTTCCCAATATTTACAGCAATGCAATACAAGAACCATTTTTGGGATCTTATATTGTTTTTTCTTTGAACAATATTTGAATAATCTAAAGAAACTTCTTTTCACGATAAAGAACTTTTTGTACAATGGAAAAGTTCCATGGATGTTAAAAGTTCTTAATGTAACCATAGATGCTAATAAAGAACCTCACATTTTAAGTGTGAAGGCATTATAATGCCAGATAAATAAGTCTGGTAAGTCACAGTTATGCCCTTCATACATAATTAACTGATATTAGTGACACCAGGATAATGTATTTATGAAACATTTTATCTTACCCCTAAGAGTTCTCCTAAGTAGCAGTAAAAGTTCTTAGCTAAGAGTTTTCTCTTAAAACCTATTTGCAAAGCTGCTGAGACCAACTTTTACTAAGGCATAGAGAGAAGTGTTAAGCTAAGAATAAGGGTGGGGTTGACCTCGTTGCTATGGATGATGTCAACATGCTTACTAACTATGCACACAGTGATTGGCTGATAGGGGATAGGTCTCTGTCAGTGACTTATTCATAGAAATATTGTAGAATGAGGTATCATGTTGCCATATTCAAATAAAGATTTTAAAATAAAAATGATAAACAAGTATATGTACAGCTAATTGTCAGCCTCTTACATGTCTGCATCAAAGTCAAAGTTTATTTATAAATCACTTTTTTAAAACAACAAGTGTTTATCAAAGTGCTGTACATACAAAAAGAAAACATATTCAATAATACAGTCAGCACCATAAAAGAAAAGCACTTAAGACACAGTAAAAGAAAGCAGCTCTCACATAGCATCGAACGCCAGACTGTAAAAATAAGTTTTTAGGCCAGATTTAAAGACCTCAAGTGTTTGAGCCTGTCTGATGTAGAGTGGCAGACTGTTCCAGAGCTTTGGGGCCGCCCCTGCCAAGGCTCGGTCCCCCCTGCTCTTCAGTTTTACCCTTGGAACAGCTAAAAGCAAATGGTCAGCAGACCTTAGTGCTCTTGACGGAGCATACAGATTAATCAAATCCGATAAATAACTTGGCGCTGAACCATTAAGAGATTTAAAAACAAGCACCAAAATTTTAAAATGAATCCTATAATGGACAGGTAGCCAGTGAAGAGACGCGAGAATGGGAGTGATATGTTCCCGCTTTCGTGTGCTGCCGCATTCTGGACCATTTGCAGTCTGGAGAGAGAGGCCTGACTAATACCTAAATAAAGGCTATTACAATAATCAAGGTGACTTATAATTAATATATGCACAACTCTTTGAAAGTCTTTAGAGGACAAGAAAGGTTTCACCTAGGTGAGTTGTCTCAATTGGAAAAAACGAGATTACTACTAAATGAATCTGTTTATCCAATTTAAAATCACAATCCATAACAACACCCAAATTTTTTACATAGGGCTTCACATATGGATTCAGCTCACCGAGGTTTAGGTTTACTGTCTCACGGGTTCCCCCTGGCGTAAACAACACCACTTCTGTTTTCTTTTTTTATTAAAATTAAGGAAATTTAGTGCCATCCAGGTATTAATTTCTTCAAAACACTGCAATAGAGGCGCTAAAATGCAGGCATCTTTACGTTTCAAGGGCAGATAAATTTGCAGGTCATCTGCATAACAATGAAAAGAAATACCAAATTTCTTAAAAAATATTACCCAAAGGGAGCATATACAGGGAGAACAGAATATAGGCCCCAAAATGGAGCCCTGGGGGACCCCACATGTGAGTGCAGCAGTTGAAGACATATAGTCTCCAAGATGAACCGAAAAAGTTCTTTCAGCCAAATAGGATTTAAACCATTCCATGTACCCTTAATACCAACACATTGTATAGCTGTGAAATCAAGATATTATGGTCAACTGTATCAAATGCAGCCGAAAGGTCTAGTAAAATTAAGATAACGCAGTCACCAGAGTCAGTGACAAGAAGTAAGTCATTAAAAACCTTCAACAGTACAGTTTCTGTACTGTGTAGTGCTTTAAAACCAGACTGAAACAATTCATGAATACCATGTAAATCTAAAAATGAATTCAATTGTCCAAATACAGCCTTCTCCAGTAGTCTGGATAGAAATGGGAGTTTTGAGATAGGTCTATAATGAGCAAAAACTGATGGATCCAAATTAGATTTCTTGATTACTGGTTCCACAGCTGCATGTTTAAAAGACTTAAGTACAACCCCCGAAGCCAGGCTGCTATTAATAACTGCAAGAATTTTAGGACCAATGGTTTCAAATGAATCTTTAAGAAGATGGAGAGGAACAACATCCATACCACATGAGGATGGTTTCATTTTAACAAAGGTCTCTTTCAATGAATCAAGAGACACCAACTCAAACAGATCAAAAACAGCAGAGCACTCAGTGGAAATGGATGAAAAAAGTTGAAGGAAGCAAAATATTAGCTAACAGCCTCAATCTTGTCAATGAAAAAGTCTAAAAATTTCTCACACATCTCGGCTGAATGCTCTAGACAGGTTGCTTGGGGAGTGTTTAAAACCGAGTTAATAGTACTAAATAGCACAGCTGGCTTGTGTGAGTTATTACAGATGACAATAGAAAGATACTTTGATTTCTCAGATCTAAATGTTTTTTGATATTTAAGCAGATTCTCCTTCAAAATATCAAAGGAAATCTGCAATTTATCCTTCTTCCAGCGGCGTTCAGCCCTACTAAACTCGAGCCTTACAGTTCGAGTAGTAGCGTTCAGCCATGGTTGAGTTCTAGGTTTTACTCAAACTATTTTAAAAGGAGCCACAGTATCCAAGATACTAAGACAAGTTGAAGAGAACAGTGAAGTCAGATCATCAGTGTTAAGGTCTTATGAAGACCTTGAATAGTCATCGTCAATAGCATTAAAAGCCTCTGAGAATGATTGAACGGTTGAAGAATTAATCGTTTTATGGCGACGAGTTGGAGCAGTCACTTTAGGATTACAGGTAATAGAAAACAGCATCACCGACTTTAATATTACCAACTGGCAAGCCATATGATAAAACCAAGTCATGACCACAAATGTGTGGGACTATCCACAAATTGAGTTAAATTAAAAACTCCACCAGATTAAGAAAGGTTTTAGCCAAGGGTTTGACAGGACAACACACATGGATGTTAAAATCCCCAACTATTAAGACCCGATCATATTTTGGCATAATTTCAGCCAAAAAATCAGAAAACTCCTCAATAAAGTCTTTGTTATATTTGGGTGGGCGATAGAGCTTAGTTCAAAAATACTGAGTTCGAAGCTGGAATAAGCTGACAGACGATGACAGTTTAAGTGTTCTTTAAAAATAGCTGCTACTCCACCTCCTCGACCCGTAAGCCGTGGAGAATTAAAATAAGTACAATTCAGAGGTACGACTTCTGAAAACACACTTGACTCACCAACACCGATCCATGTCTCTGTCACACACAACATGTCCAGGTCCTTGGAAGTGAAAAAGTCATTAAAAATAAAAGACTTGTTGGCTAGTGATCTAGCATTCACCAAGGAAAACCTCACTGGGGTTGAGTCTTTCAGCAACGGAGGCGCCATCTTTTGCATCTCGAGTGACAAATTATGTTTGTTAACCATAACAACACCCACATTTTTTACATAGGGCTTCACATATGGATTCAGCTCACCGAGGTTTAGGTCTACTGTCTCATGGGTTCTCCCTGGTATAAACAACACCACTTCTGTTTTCTTTTCATTAAAATTAAGGAAATTTAGAGCCATCCAGGTCTTAATTTCTTCAAAACACTGCAATAGAGGTGCTAAAGAGCAGGTATCTTTGCGTTTCAAGGGCAGATAAATTTATAAACAAAGTTCAGGAGGAGCACGTTCAAATGGTCTATCTAATCAGCTTGAGAGGAGGCATATACACAGCCAACTCACCTGTTACCTCGACAATTTTCTGCAGCTAACTGTGCACACCCCTTGCACCCCTCCCTTTTGGAGAAGCTACAGTGGCCGTCTGGCTGACATGACAAAGTCATAGTCGTCTGAGACAGCAGAGAGTAACCTGTGTGAAGCAATGAGGTTTCTTCTTACTTCTAACAAAGAACGGTCTCTGCTTCTAATAAACCAGACGACGACTACTACTACTACCTTGTGCGCATTCAACAGTGACGATGCAAGCTGCCTCTAAAAACACCAATGAACATAGTGATGGAATGCGATCTGTAGAGCATTTTGTCCGTTTAGGGTTACTGTAGAAACATGCCGGTGCATAATGGCGACTTGACATGTAAGGGGACCTGCGGTGTATGAGATAGAAATGGCTCATTCTAAGGTAATAAAAACATAACGGTTCATTATGTAAGGTCTTTATACACCACTGAAAACATAGTTCTGTATATTATATTGCATTTCTGTCAATAGATCCTCTCAAATTTTACACATTGCACCTTTAATTTAGTGAAATATAAGGTTTTATACTCTTTCAAAATAGTGACTGGTGGGAAACATAGTTATGAAAGAAGAACCCTTCACTCTTCAGAATTTCTGCAGATGAAGTTGAGTTTGTTGTTTTCAGGAAGGCTGATCCAGTGCTGATCTCCTCCAGACTGAACTGCTTCAGATCTCACTGCAGACGCACAGTCCTCCTCGTCTGTGCCATTCCCTGGAGCCCAGTTGTGATAGCACCAGATCTCCACTCACCCAGAACCAGAGGCCCACAGTGCAGGAGTGACGTAAACCCAATCACATCACCGCAGTAGGCGCCCGTTTAAACACATTTATCACGTGACGCTGCATCTCATCTGAATGAACCGAGACCAGATCCACATGATTCTGTCTGCAGTATCTTAGAGCTTCAGACCACGTCAGATTCATGTTGATCAGAATCAGTTTATCTGGACACAAAACAAACCACAAACAAAAACTAGAGAGAGACTGATCAAAAACAACATACAGAAAAAACAATGGATGAATTTGTCATGTCAGACATGTAGCGTGAACTTTAAGATATCGGGAGGTGATGGATGGATTGTGTGTGTTTTGTGAGAATCTGCTCACCTTCATGACACATAAAAGAAAATTCTCAGTTGCAAGAGATGTCTATCTATTTTCTCAGAGTGTTCTCTTTCTGTTCGACCACTGCACAGTTTTCATCACCTACGATATTATTAGGTTCATCAGTATTCCAGTATCAGAATGAGGAGTCGCTCTGATTTGACCACTGCCATGAGTCTCTGAACAGATGGATCCAGACATCATTAGATATGTGACTATCATTAATGATCTTCTCAACCTGTTGATTCTCATTCTGGTTCCTCACACTGACCAGATCAGTGTGATTCTGTCTGCAGTAACTCTGAGCGTCTGTCCAGTTCTTCATCTGATTGACAAAGACGAGTCCTGTGTTTGCTTCAAGAAAAACATGGAAACAGATTCATGAATCAGTTCATTATTATTATGCTGCTTTGCGGTTTGGATATGAATAAGAGCAGCGGTGGAAACATCAGAAACATGTGTCATTCAAAGACTGTTTCTACAGCTGATGATGCATTAAATATTCAGAGTATATTCATAAAGTTTTTGCTGATATAACATTATAACATTGGTGAATATTGCAATGATTTTCAAACTTTTATTTCTCCATTATGTTTCCTTACATGATTCCCTCATATATATATTCATTACAATTTATGTTGGCCAAAATAATGGTTTGATATGAATTTATAATTTACCGTATAAATTTTGCTATTTCTCTATTATTTCTAATGGAAGATTCCTACTGTTATCCCATGTAACAACAAAAGATCATCATGCGTTCAATTAAAATATTAATTACAGTCCAATATCGGTTTGTCTTTATACAGAAATTGACTTTATAAACAAATTGTTTCCCCTATATTTATGACTACATTAAACAATAGAAGCAATTAGTATTGCATTAAAATTTTGTACAGTATATGGTGCACCTTTTTTAAAGGTTTGTTGTCAATGTAAGGAGCTGCACTTACTGTTGTTAGATGAATTGCAGATGAAAGTCAGGTTGTTACTACAAGAATGATCATGCCATTGTCCATTTTTCATCATAGAACAATTGTGTCTGCCTTCAGGCGGTCCAGTAGCCCAGTTCAGATAGAGCGTAGGTTCTCCTGAAGACCACTGCCATTTATCAACCGTCTTCTTCAGCCCAATCCAGACATACTGAACACCTTCATTCACCCTAATCTCCTTCAGCTCGTTCATGTCATTCATGTTCAACGGTGGCTGGATCTGTGTAATTCTCTCTGCAGTATTTCTGAGCTTCAGTCCAGGTCTTCTTCACGTTTATAAAGTGATACTGACGCTGAACACATTCAGATACGGAGCAGAGAGCTGTGAAAGAGAGGGGCTTGCTTTAATGCTTTGCATTACAGGGTCAAACCTGATGAAACTATAAACCATAAATAAAATAACAAACACACTCACCAATGAGAAGAAGAATGAAATACAGGGTTTGGTCCATTTCTGCAGAAAAAAAAAAAAAAAAAAAAAAACACATTAAAAAACTCATTAACATTTTTCGCAGATTCTTTTTGGATTAAAATATCACAATTGACAGCAACATAAATACACTGTACATAATCATTCAGACAATATCAACATCTCAAAATCTAACTGTAGCTGAAGAATGAACATGTGAAGTTGTTCTTACTTTAGAGGTTGTGTGTTTCTGTCCTGAGTCTGATGTTTCTGTCTGCAGCTTTAATGATATGATAAGAAATAATACTTTATTTTTCTTGCATCACAGTATATTTTCCATGTTTGCAACAATTGCAATGTTTGCAATAAACTATGTGATTATTATCTGCTCTCATCCTTCATTCAGCACATCACATCACATCACATCATTTGTTTATTACTCTAAAAACCCCATTTCATATTTTACTTCCTCTATGTTTGTATTTGTCCACTTTTTTCCCCTTATTTGCATATTGACATCTGTGTCAGTCAGAATCACTCTACATTAAAATGGACCTTAATCAGAACATTATATACATATGAACATTCATAATTTATATGTTAAAGGATTAGTTCACTTTCAAATGAAAATTAGCCCAAGCTTTACTCACCCTCAAGCCATTCTAGGTGTATATGACTTTCTTCTTTCTGATGAACATAACCGCAGAAATATTAATAAATATCCTGACGCATCTGAGCTTTATAATGGCAGTGAGCGGGATCAACAAGTATGAGCTGAAGAAAGTTCTTCTTAAAGGATTAGTTCACTTTCAAATGAAAATTAGCCCAAGCTTTACTCACCCTCAAGCCATTCTAGGTGTATATGACTTTCTTCTTTCTGATGAACACAATCATAGAAATATTAATAAATATCCTGACGCATCCGAGCTTTATAATGGCAGTGAGCGGGATCAACAAGTATGAGCTGAAGAAAGTTCTTCCATCCACATCCAGCCATCCATCGTAAACATATTCCACATGGCTCCGGGGGGTTAATAAAGTCCTTCTGAAGCGAAGCGATGCATTTGTGTAAAAAAAAAAAATCCATATTTAACAAGTTACGAAGTAAAATATCTAGCTTCCACCAAATCGGCTTCCGTATTCTACTTACGAAGAAAGTGTAAAACTCTCACAGTTCAAAAAGCTTACACTACGTCCTACACCTTCCATATTCAACTTAAGGCTGGTTCACACTGTGCGATTTTGGCCACGATTTGGTCGTCTGAGACAAATTTTGCAAATCCTAAAAGATTCCTATAATCCTAACCTAAAATCTGTAGTCTTTGATCACTAGTTTGACATGTTCACCGACAGCCGATTAATGACCGTTGCGATCAAATTTTACCTCAGACGAAATTCTGGCAATGTCAGAAGATTTGGCGCACAAGATTTGACCTCCAGTGTGACTTCTACGACGAACGTCAAAATTTCTTCGTTTTTCAAGACAAGCCGTGATCAAAATTAATGATAGAGATGTCGTTGTTATCCACCATTTCAGTCCCGTGTGTAACGCAGCTCACTGTCATCGAATGTGTATGTTTTGATGATGTAAAACTCCGGACAAGTTTTCACGCCCGCATCCGTTTTTAACGCGTCTTGACTGTGATACAGTCTGACATTAATGACAGCTGAGATCCCACAGTGTGACATGAGGATCATGTTCATACAGTCTGACAAGTAACCATCGTAAAGGACTATTATAGTATTATAGTATTACAGTGTGAACCCGGCTTTATGGAGAAAGCTTAACTGATGCGACGCCAGTGCTGTTTTTTTTTTTTTTTCATAATTTCAAATATCAAAATATATCCGATTGTGTTCAACAGAAAGAAGAAAGTCAAATACACCTAGGATGGCTTGAGGGTGAGTAAAGCTTGGGGTAATTTTCATTTGAAAGTGGACTAATCCTTTAACTTTAATAACTAAACAGCTGCTTTAATGTTTGATGGATATAACTCGTATTACATCCCTGTTCAATTTGACATGTATGTTTGTGTTTCTCTGTTTTGGTTCTCTACTTTTTATCTGGTTCTGTTTGAACCAAACAACCCATTAATGAGCTGATTGGTGAGGGTTGAGTTAATTAGTGAAGGTGATAATGTTACTGAGAGCCTTTAAAAACCCTCCGTTTGAGGCTCCAGAGACAAAGGAGTTATTTACACAACACTATTTTTAACTAAAAACAGAAAATTGTTTATGTGTTTTGGCAGCTCATTTACACGACAGCTGCGTTTTGGGGGGCTGAAAATGCACATTTTTGAACACGGGTTTCAAAGTCCAAGTTTTTGAAAACAATACCGTTATTTTCCCCATATTTGTGTTTATATCCCCATTATAAACACAAATTTGTTGACATCATAGGTTCAGTGTTTAAGTGCATAGTTTTTCTTTACAAAGAGACACCACCAACTACTGGCCTGGCAGCATAATACCTCGATTTTAGTCGTTTTTGTGGATCCATGTGAATGGGATAAAAAATAAATAAATAAATAAAAAAGATTTAAAAAGACAAAGAGAAAGGAAAGACATTTCCATTTTTTCTTCTGGGATTTTGAGAAAAAGAGGGAGAAAATAACATAATATGTCTCTTTGTGAAAAATCATATTTTATTTCATTTCATACTCCTGCTGTTTACTGTTTGTTTTTTGTTTGTTTATAAAACATTAAGACACGTGCGTAAACACATCCTCATCATTTATTTGCTTATGTCCACACGGCATTTCGAAGTTCAGGATGGACAATATTTACATCTCTGACGTGAAACAGAAGAATAAACAGTGAGTGTTGTTGTTCTAGTCATATTTCATTAAATTTCAAAGTCTGGATCCTTGTGAAGTCCACAAATGTCGAAGCGAATGTTGTTAAATGAGAAAGGCTCTAACCTTCGGAGGATTTCCTGTTTGCGTCACCAGCTGTTTCCACCCACCGCTCATGTCGCCTAGCAACTGTGACAGACAGATGTCACTGGTAAACAGCAGAAACATTTCTTGACAGACTTTTAAATACAAATATGGAACCAGAAATATGTCTATTTTTTTTTTTTTCAGAAGCCAGTGCCATGAGGTGATGTATCTCAGGCTGAGACAAGACCGTAGACAGTTAAAAGAAGTGTGGTTAAACTGTGTAATGTTAATTTTACCTAGTTAGCAACAATTTAGTTAACTAGATTATTTCTCATTTTATATAACTGTGACCATGTGATCCAATATGAAACAGATGTAAATTTTTTGGTTGAAAATGAAAATTTGGGTTGACGTCTAAACCCAACATTTGTTTGAAGTCAAGCTCCAATGTTAGGCAGACATCAAATTTTGGTTGAAAATTAATATTGATTTGATGTCAAAACCTAATGTTGGCCATTTTGATTGGAATAAATATAGGCTACCACACTGTATAAAAAATGCATGGTGAAGTGCATGGCAGTGCCAAACATTTACCATTAATGGAAATAACGGTCAATCTTAAGTCACTATAATATGCTGATTATATCTTTATCATCAATAAGCAGCCAACATCATCTTATCACATTTTTTTCTGTTTTTGCCATCATAAACACAGTATACAGCGGCAGAGAAAAAATAGTCGTAAGAAGTGAAGAGTCAAACTTCCTAATTAAATAAAATACTGATCACCATAATGGTAACATCAAACCAAACCATCATTTTCAATAAAAAAAATCAACATCTAAACCTCAGTTAATTCTCAATAAGAACTTCTGTAGACGTCTGACAGACATAATGTCAATCTGGTTAGTAATAAGTGAAGCTGGTAATGCTGTTTGTGGAGTTATTTAATCATCCTTTGCTGAGATCTTGAGAGATTTAATGTCTTCTTTTATCTTCAGGCTATGGCTGGAAGTCAGTTGTAGTTTTTGTGTTTCTGCTCATCTCTTCTCTTTTTTTACTCTAAACATTTTACCTCAGTGTTGTTGCTTTTTTTTCCACAGTGTGGTGTTTATTCCAAACGAAATTTGACATCCGACGTTAGAGCATTTGGAGTCCGACTTTTTCCTGACATTGACAAACAATGCCTGCTGGGAACATGATCAGACAAACTGTAACCTTATGTACAAGATGGTTAAATGGAGATAATGGGCTGTTGCCTTACCTTCAAAATGACATTGACTGAATTTCTGGAATCAGTGAATAAATTACATTTTAATCAGTTTTAAAGGTGCCCTAGAACGCTTTTTCACAAGATGTATTATAAGTCTAAGGTGTCCCCTGAATGTGTCTGTGAATGTGTCTGTACAGCGTTAGCTCCGTGGCTAACGGCTAATGCTACACTGTTGGAGAGATTTATAAAGAATGAAGTTGTTTATGAATTATACAGACTGCAAGTGTTTAATAATGAAAATAATGACCGCTCCAGTCTCTGTGAATACAGTAAGAAACAATGGTAACTTTAACCACATTTAACAGTACATTAGCAACATGCTAACAAAACATTTAGAAAGACCATTTACAAATATCACTGAAAATATGATATCATGGATCATGTCAGTTATTATTGCCCCATCTACCATTTTTCGCTATTGTCCTTACTTGCTTATCTGCATAAAGTCTGTGTGCTGCTCCAGACGTTAATACCGGCTTGTTTAATGCCTTGAACATGGGCTGGCATATGCAAAAGTTGGGGGCGTACATATTAATGATCCCGACTGTTGCGTCACAGTCATTGTTATGTTGAGCTTCGCCTGTTCTTCAGAGGTCTTTTGCACAAATCAAATTTACATAGGAAACAATGGTGTTTGAGACTCACTGTATGTCATTTCCATGTAAAGAACTCTAATTATTTAACTATGCCGAAGTAAATTCAATTTTCAATTCTAGGGCACCTTTAAATGAGCATCTGATCTTTTCTCGCTAAAACAAAATGATTATTTTAATGACATTTTAAGTTTTTAATTAAGGCCCTTGGTTACATATTTCTTTTCTTAAGTATCATCTAATATGCTGTCAAATATGTCCCCATTGTTTTATTTATCTAAGAAAATTATAAAGGGATTCCAAGCATCTTCTAAAGCCTTATATCTGCCTTTAATAATATACGTTATTTTCTCCAATCACATATTCATTGCCATCTACTTACGCCACCTCCAAGAAGCTTCGCTTGTAAAATACACATATAAACAAAAATGTATTAAAATACTTACATTTAAACATGAACCATCAGCCTCCGCCAAAGCACAACCTGACATTTTCTTTGAAAGAATGGTAACCTTACATACCATGAATCCTGGGCTGCGAAGGCCACTCTATTCTTCATGGCCCAGGGAAAGAAGAACACATTTGTAGGCTGCAGTTGAAAGAAATTCGAAGGACTTGGCAAAATTGAATGCAGTGATTGGCTGGCATCAAGATAGCAACGACATTATATACATAAATAAGGAAACAGCCAAGCAGGCAAAATAACATAACAGTTCTACATAAAATAACATAACATAACATAAATAGATATTTCCATTTTTTTTTTTTCAGTTTCTAGTATTTGTACAGACTTTTTGTACATATTTACATTTATATATTACTTATTAATTTCCCTGGTTCAATAGAGTGCTCTTGTATAAAAGTAGCAATGGCTGAGACAGACTTTCACCTTTAAAAAGATGCAATCAAATCTTGTTTAATCTTGTGAAATAAGCCTGATCCTGAGTCAAATGAGCATTGCAACTCTTTATCCCCTATAAGCTTTTCAGTCATTTTTGACCAGTCAATTTTCTTTTTTTTTTTTTTTCTTTTTTTTTTCTCTGAGTGGTTCAAAACTTGCTGTCTTTTTTTTAGATACGTCATTTAAACAAACAAAAAATGGACTTCATTCAATGAGAAGACAAGTGGACGAGTCAAAAGCGTAGTAGGGTTAAAAATAAAAATAAGAGTTAAAAAAGCAAATCTGAAAAAGTTACAGAATAAAAGTCGGTTATCCTCTTATATTGAACATATAACATAATTTCATTTATATAAATGCTATATCAATTAAACCCATAACTGATTTTTCATTCTGGAAGCTTGTGAACAGTTAAGTTATATTAATGTATTTCTTTGGAAGATCGTAAGCTGAAAGACAGTATGAAAATAAATAAATAGTTTATTGTCTGATAAATATCTGATGCCTTAACAGAAACATGTTCACGAATGTAAACTTGAAAACCTCAAAACCAATAAACAAAATGAAAAATAGAATACATACTTGTTTACATATCACAATGAAAATTTATTTGTGTTCACGATGCATTTGAGAATAAAAAAAAAAATATATAAAAATTGTTTGCTCTGGAATTATTCGCTTTCATTATAACACATGAACTTTGACCTGCTGAAACGCTATTGTGATGCCATGTGTCAATGATAACACTTAAAAGTGACAAACATATGCTTCAAGTCACATAAAACAGCACAAAAATGTACAGTAGCTCAACACAGCAACTTTAACACAATACACTCATAACAAGGCAGTCTTGGTACAATCAGAAAATGCACTATACATAACATTAAAAAATACAAGTTTATGGTGTGTTCAAGTCCTCCTGGGAAGTTCATATTTACGAGTTAGGAAGTTGTAAGGTGCATTTTTTTTTTTTTTTTTTTTTTTTGGCGATTTTCTCCAATCTATGAAGGTGCTGTAAACTGAATCATTATGTATTATATTGTAATTGTTATTTTGTACATACAAATTAGCTAGTTTTAAAAAAAGTAAAAAAAGTAATTAATTTAAACAAATTTGCAACACGCTGCATCCATTGCATATTTTTTGAAACACCCCCAACTCAGAAACTCTGGGCTCAAAGATAATACTGAATTTCCCAAAGTATATCAATTATAATAAAATAACACTGTTTCCCACTCATACAACTTTGTTGTGGCATTTATATGAATTTAACTCGTAAATATGTTCTTTCTAAAATGACTTGAACATGCCATTAGTCACTACTTTCCTCCTGCTTCAGAAACCTGAACTCATTGAAGCACTGTATGCAAAATCTTTGGCTTTTAAAGATCAGCGTCAAGGAAAAGATGATTATTTGCTCTCTCACACAGTGACAAACACCAGTCGGGCAGAATACGCCAGATCTGCCAGGTAGATCAGGAAGTTGAGAGCGGTGAGAACAGCCACAGCGACCAATTTATCCCACGGGCACAAACCGTGACTGTTTCGGCAGTAATCCGGTCGGCTTGAGCTTCCAGAATATCGGCTGTCAAACTTGAAGACCGGCCAAATGATAGTGGCAGTGAGGTACATTACAACTGCC
Organism: Megalobrama amblycephala; assembly: GCF_018812025.1. Taxonomy (NCBI): domain Eukaryota; kingdom Metazoa; phylum Chordata; class Actinopteri; order Cypriniformes; family Xenocyprididae; genus Megalobrama; species Megalobrama amblycephala. Next base: position 40,179,860 of record NC_063046.1, on the reverse strand, counting down.
AATAGAGCGTAGGCAGAAAGGAAGCGCGCAAATGGGAAAGGCAGGCACCCGGTGCATTCGCCGACACACAACACCACGATAGCCGCCGATATCACGAAACAGATGCAGTAGACGGCCATGCACCACTTCAGAGCGGAATGATTATCATAAGAAATGGGATCGCTGATGAACACAAATATGACGCAGGCCACGAAGGTCTCGCAAACCTTCAGCAATCCTGGAACTGTCGCCATGTATCCGGCAACTTCTCCCGGTCGTGCCCGTGCCAGACTCACCTCCACGAAGTAAGCCACGGTGGCCAGGCAGGAGAACACAGTGGCGGCGATTCGGTGGTCCCGGGCCTCGCCGCGGCTCCGATCACCCTTCAGAAAGTAGAGAGGGAAGATGATGGATGCGGACAGGCAAAGAAGTGTGGCGTAACAGGCGAAAGTAATGGGGAAGTTGCTCCAGGACACAGGGGCACGAGACTGTAGACCCAAGAGCTCCACCAGCAGAACAAGCAAGGTTCCTGCAAAGCTAAAAGCCCAGCAGAACACACTCCAGTCGGCCATGCCGCCACTGATTCCTCCTCCATGGGACGCCACACTAAATGCCACACAAGTGAACACTAGAGCTGCCAAACGCGCCCACATTAAACGGGAAGGATTCAAGGTTACCAAAGCCATGATGTGTGCTGAGCGATCGGAGAACTTTTTAGAAGTTGGATGAAGGTGTATGAGGTGTGTCCTTCTGGTGACTCTGCAAAGGACAAAAAGAGAGGCAGATGGAGCATCTGAATCAACAAAGCAAGCAATTGGCTGACAGATTTGACATGCTCCAAGACCACATGCTCACTTAAGGCCTGGTTGTGTGAACATGTGGCCCATTTGGGGGGGGGGGGGGGGGGGGGAGGATCAACACTATTAAGGGGAGCTGTGTGGCCTGTTTTCTTCCCTGCATTGGCTTTACTGAAGTGTGCATTGAATTGCTTTCATGCCTTGGTTACGGTCACCATGATTTTGCCAAGTAAGACATGTTCCTGGATCAACATATTTTGTTGATCATGGAACAACATTCCAGTCTGAAAATTTTGTCTTAACCCTATTCCTATCGCTAATCCTAATCCTACCAATAACTTATCCCTAAAACCAGAGGGGAAAGATAGGTGAATAACATTGATGTAGAAGCACTTAAAGGGTTAGTTCTCCCAAAAATGAAAATTCTGTCATTTATTACTTTCCCTCATGCTGTTCCACACCCGTAAGACCTTCGTTCATCATCAGAACACAAATTAAGATATTTTAGTTGAAATCTGATGGCTCCATGAGGCCTTCATAGGGAGCAATGACATTTCCTCTCTCAAGATCCATAAAGGTACTAAAAACATATTTAAATCAGTTCATGTGAGTACAGTGGTTCAATATTAATATTATAAAGCGACGAGAATATTTTTGGTGCGCCAAAAAAACAAAATAATGACTTAATTAGTGATGGCCGATTTCAAAACAATGCTTCAGGAAGCATCGGACCACAATGAATCAGTGTATCGAATCGTGATTCAGATCGCGTGTCAAACTGCCAACAGCTGAAATCACGTGACTCTGGCGCTCCGAACAGCAGATTCGACACGCTGATTCATTTGTGCTCCGATGCTTCCTGAAGCAGTGTTTTGAAATTGGCCATCACTTTATAAGTCGTAATTTTGTTTTTTTTTGGCGCACCAAAAATATTCTTGTCGCTTTATAATATTAATATTGAGCCACTGTACTCACATGAACTGATTTAAATATGTTTTTAGTACATTTATGAAGGCCTCACTGAGCCATCGGATTTCAACTAAAATATCTTAATTTGTGTTCCGAAGATTAACGAAGGTCTTACGGGTGTGGAACGGCATGAGGGTAAGTAATAAATGACTGAATTTTCATTTTTGGGTGAACTAACCCTTTAACCCTGGTTGCAAGCCTAAACTTGACATAAATGGTAAACCTGTCCCTCAAATCTGATTGGTTGATTGGAATGTTGTTCCAGGATCAACAAAGATGTTGATCCAGGAACATGTTGTACTTGGCGAAATCATGGTGACCCCTTGGTTACATAAGCGTTTAGTAAGTACTGATCTAAAAAAAACAATACAGATATTCTCTCACTGCACAGAGTGGTTTAAATGTAGCTCAGGGAAACAACACAAGAAACCTGTGTGTCTCAAAATATTTAACATACTTTTGAAATCTCTGATTTATTGTACATGAACACTCTTAAAGCAATAGTTCAAACAAAAATAAAAATTCTGTCATCAATAGCCACGTTTACATGCACACTTTTTTGTCATTCCGATTCAAATTGTTCCGATTGAAAGATTTGGTGGACTGTTTACATGACCTCTTGACGTGATGCCATAGATGCAAAGTAATAGGTTTAATGCGTTTACATGGCAGAACTTTTATTTTGTTCAGTTTATAAAAAGGTTTATCCCACCCCTCACAAACTGATTACAATTTCATTCGGTTTGGGCATTTTTATTCCAATTGAGGTGTTTATATGGAGCATTTTCATTCAGATTGGACTTTTAAACCGATTACAATGCTCCATGTAAATGCACCTAATGACTTAACACAAAAGGAAATATTGTGCAAATCTCCAACCTGCTCTCTTACACACAATGACAGTAAGTGTAACTGGGCTGTACAGCACCAAAAAAGCATTGTACAAGTTGTCTATATGACTTGTGTGTTATAAGTCTTCTGAAGACAACAGATTTTTGAACAGATCGCAAAAATATTAATCTCTGCCACAGCTTTCAAACCTCATTCACACTAAACTGTGTAACACCAAGTTCAGGAAATAACTATTTATATTTGGGTCTACAAAAGAGCAAGCACTCAGGACTAGGGTTGCAAAATTACAGGAATTTTCAAAGCTGGAAACTTTCCATGGGAATTAATGGGAATAAACAGGGAATTTGCAAAATTGCAGGTTAGCCTACAACAGGGTACTTAAATGTAGTTGAAAAAAACATCTTGCAACATATTTTTGGTTAAAACAACCATATTTAATGCAACTTTAGTTAATTTTTTACCCTGCACATTCCTCACACAGCACACACTGCAGGGCTATTGAGGCCACACCCCCTGCATGCACTGTGTATTCTCCCAGTCCATAACATGCATATTTGATCAAAAATACAGAAACAACTAATATTGTGAAACATAACTATTTAAAATGATGGTATAATAATTGATAAACATAAAAATATAATTTATTTCTGTGATCAAAGCTGAATTTTCAGCATCATTTCACCAGTCTTCAGTGTCGCATGTTCCTTCAGATATCATTCTAACATGCTAACACAACTGTTTCCAATAATGATAATAACAAATAAGTATCAAATCAGCAAGTCTGATTTCTGAAGGATCATGTGACACTGAAATAAATAACACATAACAACTGCTGCAATACAAATATATTTAATTTACATATTTACTAAATTCGAATGAATTAAATGCGAAAAATAACTTTTATTTCATGTTATGACCAAACAAAATGTTTATATTTGTTTTTATATGATACATTTTATATAAATAGTATAAATCTGTATACATTTTCCAAAATTCCCATTAAATTCCTGTTAAGTTTCCAAACCGGAATACTTCCAAACTTCCCAAGGTGGAAAGTTTCCGGAAATTTACCGGAAACTTTCCTCCCCTTTGCAACCCTATTCAGGACACTGCGTAAGATCTCCTTTTGTTTAAGAAATAAAGTCATGGGTTTGGAATGATGACATATTTTATTCATTTTTGAGTGTTCCTTTAAGAGCTCAGGTTTAGAGCTAGTGTTTTACCACACTTCATGCATTATGTCCAAAATTCACTTTTGTGTTTACCAGACTATATAAACTCAAAGTAAAGACATATCTAACGACGAGTTAACAAACCGCTTATCAGCAGACGTGACTCAGCTACTGGCCACTTCCTCCACAGTTTACTACCCATTTAGACGCCTTATGTGAAGCCAACAAACAAAAATAAATTAAACATTTCTACTAGAGTTTTCAAAGCCGTTGATATTGACTTAAACCATGTATTAGCCTACATCTCTGATAGTTATTTACTGACGTAGGCTAGTCTATATATTGAGCGATTTTTTTTTACTTTCTTTTTCTCTCCATCTTTCTAGCAGCTAGCGGATGTGGTGAGGGGTGTGGTTGTTGCGTTTTATAGTTCGGATGAGGTTGAGATTTTGGCAATAGTGAACGGGGTTCGTGGGAGAGATCGATAAACAGATTTCTCGCAGAAACTAATGCGTTAATAAACGCTTAAAAGATACTAAATGTTTAAAAAGTACGCACGCACAATATCAATCCAACGCAGACATAAAGCACTTGAGTAAATTTCAAAAAGGCGTATGTGTGTAACTGAGGCGCATTCCTCTGGCTTAAAAAAACAAAAAACACACCAGGTTTCCGTAAGAAACATTACTGAATCAAGACCGATGCGAACGCAAATCCCAACAGAAATAAAACTAATTATATAGTCATACCTTGTACTTATATAGACCGATTTTTCCCTTTATTCCAGTATCACAAAGGAGAAGCGAGTCCCTCTTCGGTGACGCTGCACAGATGTTCTCTTCCTTAACGGGACTCAGATTCAGACTCCACGCCCATTTCCTTCCAAATTAGGTAACGTTACTGCCTTTCTAGCTCTAACCGTTTGACCTCTCCATGCAGACTAGAGAGGGGAATCATATGCTAAAATTAGATATCTGTTGGTTTTAGCATTCCATTAAGTCATATTTACCATTATTTTCTTTACAAACAGAAAAAACAAACAGAAAAATCGTATTTTCGTATTTTTCATACTATTTTGTATGTGCATCATGCCTTATGTTTCGAATGGAACTCATTCACTATCTCTGTGATGAATGATCGAAACCCGTTACTGAGGCTGAGCGCTACATAATCTGAAGAAAATATTTCAGACAAGACAGTTGCAATGATAGATTGTACAGTGAGAATGAGAAAAAAAAGTTCAATTAGACGATCTAATGATTAGATTTACAACAGTGAATCTGGATATGTATTCATTTCGTTGCAGTCTGTCTGTGGTTAAACGTGACATCAAACCTAAATTACAAATGATCACGTGTTCCCAACATGATAGCGAGTTCGCACCAGTTCGCACGCATAAAATGTGGTCAGAGTAATGGCCCTTTCATAATATGGAATCCCAAGTCTGTCAAAATTAAAAATAAATACATAAATAAATATACAAAGACATGTTAAAAAAAAAAAAGCAAAAATATATAAATATATAAATAAATAAATATACAAATAAAAGCAACAAACAAAAATAATTATTTATATATTTATATTTATATGTATATATTTTTTCCACATTTATTTATTTTTTTCTTTTATACATTTATTCATTTCGATTTTTATTTATTTCCACATTTACTTATTTATTTCCATATTTGTTCATTTCCACATTTATTCATTTCTGCATTTCTATATTTCTAAATTTCTTTATTTTTACATTTATGTATTTTTACATTTCTTTGTCCGTAGGTAATGAGGAGGGTGTGGTTTACCTCAGACATAGCAATCGAGCTCAGAGTAGGCGAGAGCGAAGCGTTGAGGCCACACACCTTGTGGTGTGCCGAAATACAAGTGTAGCCTGCTGACGTTGATACTGGGATGAATTATTTGGATAGGTATAATGGTCAAAATCTTATATCATGGGTTAAGTAATATCACCCTAACTGTACTGTGTGACATGGATATAGGCTACTCTTTATTCCGGACATGGCCGTAGAACTTCGTCTGGTCTGGATTTGCAAAATGTCCTGGGCTAGCAAACATGAACAGCAACATCTTCAGCAGATCTGATAACAGGGACTCTGAAATGGAAGCCCTTGTAATTTCCCATTGTTAATCATTTGAATGAATAAGCTTGTGTTGTATTGAGACTCGGACGCCAGTCATAACATGGAAAGGAACCACCGCACATAGGTTACAGTGAAGTCGACGCAAGCATATTGATCAATGCATTTGAAATGAGACCACAAATTCACTTCACATTCATATTTCCTACTTTTACATGCACAACATGTGACAAAAGCTTAAAATATTACTCATATTTCAAAGATCCAAAATAGAACGAGGCATCAGTTACAGTAGAACATGTTGTCGCATCACGTCTCCCCTCGTGGGGACATTCTAATGTGAAAAACATTTAACGTTATATTTATTTATATATTTATTTATTTATTTTTGCTATTTTATATTTCTTTGTATATTTATTTATGTATTTATTTATTTTTAATTTTGGCAGACTTGGGATTCCATATTCAGACAGGACGCGGAATGTGCTGCGCTGGCTGCTAGAAAGACGGTTCACTATTAGTTACGAACTGGAGAAACTACAATATGGCGGAATACGTCCCGCCTTCTAAGTAAAAGAGCCAATCGCTGATTGATAAAGTCATTGCATCACTGCAGCAGAAGCCAGGGCCAGAGCAAAGCAGTCCAGGGACATACAGCCCACAAAAAAAACCCCAAAAAAACAAAAACAAATATAGCTGCAAGCAGCAATTCGGGGCCAAGCCCCAGTAGGGGCAGTAGCGCAATACGGAGCAGGAAGAGCAAAAACAGCAGAAAATTGAATGTACATGCAAAACATCTGGTTCAGAAGGACAGGTGGAAATGAAATGAAAATCAATAGAAGTTCAGAGAACGAACACGGAATGAACTAAAATACTTGTATCTCATTGAAGAGGAATAAAGATTAGCACAATCCTTATTTGGATAAAAAAGGTATCAAAATGACTCATTACACACAATTGTATAAAGGAACCCCACACGAGATTCGAATCCACGACCTCCGGGTCCAAGGTCCATTTCTCATCTCATTGCACCACTGTGCAAGTGAATGTTTCCACACCTGCCGAAGTTTATTAGTTCATGTGAAAATGAACTCAAAATGAAGAATTCTTATAAAGCTGCACTTTAGATCATTCTGCAGCTCATCATGCTGTAGTGCAATACAGAGCAGGAAGAGGAAAAACAGCAGAAAATGAACAAACATGAAACAGCTGGTTCAGAATTACGGGCAAGAATGAACTCAGAATGTACATAAGCTTAGATGAAAATGAACACAGCATGAAACAAAAAGCATTTATTTCTAATCCAAGAGGCAGTAAAGGAATCAAAACACACTATTTATAAAACCGCTCCACCTGGGATTCGAACCCACTAACTTCGGATACAGGGCTCTTCAGATAACTGGCTTTACACATTGAGCTACTTGAGGATGCACATTCAACAGACTGTGGAAGAAACCTTTTAGTCTAACAAAGAATTCACAAAAAAAGCATTACTTAGCATGCTAACCATATTGGCATGCTAAGCTAACTTAATGCTAATGAAGCTCATGGTTAACTTGATAACTGAAGAGCCACATTAAAGAGAATGACAACTGGTTAGCATGCTAAGCAATTAGCATGCTAAGCTAACTAGCATAAGACAACAAACACAAGCAAGGTCACATTCAGAGATGAATATCTTGGGAATGGTAGCGAATATCAAAAATCCATTCAGTCATTTCTGTGCGGCTCGGTCCAAAGATCACCTGAGCTGATTTTGGACAAAATTGGACAAAAATTGTAGGAGGAGTAGCGAAAAAACTGTTTTCCATTTATTTCAATATGGCGGACAGGTACATTTAAGGAAAATGACAAATGACACATCGTCGGAATCGGCATAAGCCAGGGAATAAAATGACATAAAGCATACACATTTTGGAAAGTGTTTTCAAAAGTTATAAGTGGTTTTGCAATAATCATTACATCTGTGGAACAGTAGGTGGCGCTGTGTTGAAACTTCTCAGGTACCTTCAGGACCTTCTAAAGGTCATACATACCAATTTGTGTGAAGATATGTCAAATTGTTTAAAAGTTATTGCAATTTATGACAAAATTCAAAATGGCGGACACGTGGTTCATCCGATGTTGACGAATTCGATATCCTCGGATTCGGCATGGCACAGGGAATCCATAGACACCAAGATCTTGATTTTCTAATAAAGTGTTCAAAAGTTATTGGCCAAAATAGCCATTTTTCAGATCTCATGACCTGTAGGTGGCGCTGTTCCCAAATTTGGCATGGAACCTCAGATCATGGTCTTGATCAAGTGTACCAATTTTAGTTTTGATTGCTCAAAGTTTGGCCGAGATACAGCCTCTATAGCAATTTTGGGTCAACCTCGTTAACTTCGTGACATCATAACTTTTGAACAAAGATGAATAAAAAAAATCTGTTCAGTCATTTCTGTGCGGCTCAGACCAAAGATCACCTGATCAAAGTTTGGACAAAATTGGACAAATTTTGAAGGAGAAGTAGCGAAAAAACGGAATACTGTACTTTTCAAAATGGCCGCTACTGTAATGGGCGGAGACTTAATGTAAGAATTTGAATAGAATCAGCATGAAGAGACGAATCAGATGTACTAAATTGTATTTTTCTAGAGCAAATGGTTCAAAAGTTATAAACTTTAGAATGTTGAATATTTGAACTGGTGGTGGCGCTATAGAGTTGGTCCTAGAGACTCCAAAATTGGTCAGATTTCTAGACATGACCATCACTACAAGTGTGCCAAATTTCATCATTTTCTCATGTTCCGTTGATAGGGCTGCCATAGACTCCCATTCGGGAGGAAGAATAATAATAATAAAAGGGAAAACGTACAATTACAATAGGGGCTACAGCCCCTTCGGGGCTTGGCCCCTAATAAAAGGGAAAACGTACAATTACAATAGGGGCTACAGCCCCTTTGGGGCTTGGCCCCTAAAAAAAACGGCATATTAGGTACGTTTTGAAGCATGGTCGAAGAACATTCGATGTGAACACAAAAAAGCTGCATCTAGCTTATAATCTCTTGAATACGAAAACACAACAAACAACAAATCCGTTTCTTTTAAAGTGGTGGAACATAGTGCAGAACAAAGTGCAGCCATTAAGTTGCTCCAACAGAGCATTGTTAATCAAAATGGTAAATTACATTGTTTATAGAAAAAATTACTCCTGTATGTGACCCTGGACCACAAACCCAGTCAGAAGTTGCATGGGTATATTTGTAGCAATAGCCAACAATACATTGTATGGGTCAAAATTATTGATTTTTTTTTCTTTAATGCCAAAAATCATTAGGATATTAAGTAAAGATCATGCACAATGAAGATATTTTGTAAATCTTCTACTGTAAACATATAAAAAAATCTTTTTGTGAGTGGATTTTCATTGTTAAGGACTTTCAATTTTCTCAATATTTAGATTTTTTTTTTTTTTTTTTTACACCTTCAGATTCCAGATTTTCAAATAGCTGTATCTCGGCCAAATGTCCTATCCTAACAAACTGTACATCAATGGAAATCTTATATATATTCACCTTTCAGATGATGTATATCTCAATTTAAAAAAATGACCCTTATGACTGGTTTTGTAGTCCATAACAAACAAACAAAAAATAAATTAACAAATAACAATATATAATATATAACAATATAAAGTATTATGAAAGCAAAAAGCACTAAACAAGACCAAGAACCTTGATTTATTAACCCATTAAACACAGTATACCCCATTTCCTCATTATATGTACTACAAGTCAACTATATTGCCGGTGGGCAAACTTGGACTTTTGACCAAGTATACAAAAAACTATAGATCTCTTGTGAGATTTGTTTTGTTCGGATGATTCTAGAGATCTTCACGATTATGTAGATATATATATGTCAACAAAACATTCTTAATATTAACATGAAAATTACTTTTCTTTGGGAGGGTTTGCCTTCGCTATGCTTCCTGGAAGTAGGGGTAGGAAGTTGACAGCCTCATGTCACAGGAAGGAAGTAAATACCTTTTTTTGTTGTTTTTGAAATCCTTTATTTGGTTGTTTGCGTGCATGTCATTGAGACATAAAACATGGAAAACATCTAGAAAAAAACTTACAAAAGGAAAATGACAACCATACACTGCACACACTTGTGTGTGTGTGTGTGTGTGTGTGTGTGTGTGTGCGTGTGTGTGAGAGAGAGAGAGAGAGAGAGCGTTTGTGAGTGAGTGACCGAGTGATTTAGCGTGAATGCGTTTGTATGTTTGTATGAAGTGAATGTGTGTGTGTGATGGCACGCGACTGGTCAGAAAGCAACGTGTAACGTTAGTCTGACATGTTTCTTGTCCATGACACCACAGGATTTTAGGAGTCAAAATTGCGTCATCCATCTGACACAGTGACCATTGCAACAGACCAAAAAAATTGTGTAATCTGACACAGTGACTATCGCAACAGACAAAAAAAAAATCATGTAATCTGATCTGACACAGTGACTAGTAAATTATCAACAGACAAAAAAATTGTGTAATCTGAACCAGACATTAGACATCGTCGACGTCTGATGCCAAATTGTCAAACATCGCCCAACCCTAGCTTCTTCTGTTTATTATCATATGCATTAGTCAATAATAGTTTTTTTTTAAAAGCTAACGTTAGCCAATGGAAAGCATTTTACTTACTTTTCTGGGTGCATCCGTGACAGGTGTCTGTTAAAGTTTGAAGTTGTCCCAGTCTTTTCCTCAATTGTGCGATTACACATACAACATTTAGCGCTGCTCTTTCCAGCATTAGATGCAAAATTCGTGTAGGCGAATTTCACGATAGTGACTCAAGTCGGACTCGAGTCCGAGTCCAGGACTCGAGTACTCCATCACTGGCTACAACAACCTAATTTTCCACAAATGTGCTTTATAATATGTAAATTAATCCCTATGAGCAGGAGGCAGAGAGACTTAGAGAGTCTGAAGGGACCGTCTGAAAAGTGCAAAACCCTTTTGCTCATTTTATATTATGAAAAATACTCAATAACTTCACTGTAACACACTGTCACCAAATTCAATACACTTAAGCACTGACTGCATTTCTTTATATTTGAGTCCAACAAGTTTCAACAAGAGTCCAATTCTATGAGCTGCGCATTATTTGTGTATTAACGTATGGAACTAACTGAAACACTGCCAGCCAGCGGGACATTAAAGGTGCCCTAGAACGTTCTTTCACAAGATGTAATATAAGTCTAAGGTGTCCCCTGAATGTGTCTGTGAAGTTTCAGCTCAAAATACACCATAGATTTTTTTAAATGATTTTTTTAAACTGCCTATTTTGGGGCATCATTAACTATGCACCAATTCAGCGCGCGGCCCCTTTAAATCCTCGCGCTCCCCGCCCCCGAGCTCGCGACACAGTTCACACAGCTAATATAACCCTCAAAATGGATCTTTACAAAATGATCGTCATGCATACTGCATGCATGCATCGGATCATGTGAGTATACTATTTATTTGGATGTTTACATTTGATTCTGAATGAGTTTGATAGTGCTCCGTGGCTAACGGGCTAATGCTACACTGTTGGAGAGATTTATAAAGAATGAAGTTGTGTTTATGCATTATACACACTGCAAGTGTTTAAAAATGAAAATAGCAACGGCTCTTGTCTCCGTGAATACAGTAATAAACGATGGTAACTTTAACCACATTTAACAGTACATTAGCAACATGCTAACAAAACATTTAGAAAGACAATTTACAAATATCACTAAAAATATCATGTTATCATGTCAGTTATTATTGCTCCATCTGCCATTTTTTGCTGTTGTTCTTGCTTGCTTACCTAGTCTGATGATTCTGCTGTGCACATCCAGATGTTAATACTGGCTTGTGTAATGCCTTGAACATGGGCTGGCATACGCAAATTTTGGGGGCATACATATTAATGATCCTGACTGTTATGTAACAGTCGGTGTTATGTTGAGATTCGCCTGTTTTTTGGAGGTCTTTTAAACAAAGGAGATTTACACAAGAAGGAGGAAACAATGATGTTTGAGACTCACTGTATGTCATTTCCATGTACTGAACTCTTGTTATTCAACTATGTCAAGGTAAATTCAATTTTCCATTCTACGGCACCTTTAAGTGTTTGCCCGAACTCCCAGCAAGGAACGCAAATCTTTGCGTGGGAACGCAACAGTTTTGCGAGGGAACGCAAATATCTTTGCGAGGGAACGCAAATATCTTTGCGAGGGAATGCAAATATTGTGAGGGAACGCAAAAGATTTAAAAAATAAATAAATAAATAAATAAAATCCCTCCCATCCCAATTTTTTTTCACCACGTCCCTTTAGGTTTCAAGGGGGGTCCCACGGTTTTTGGCGGGGCTCCCCTGGTAAAATTCGCATTCCAGGGGCTAAATATCACGTTATTTTGGGTCGATTCAACCCGCGGACATGAAAAACAACTCGCTGCGACAGTGTAAAAGTAGCCCAATTCCGCGGAAAACCGCGGACTTGGCAACACTGACCTAGGTCATAGAGAATTTGCATTTTCATTCAGTCCATCTTGATTGTGCAAGTGTCTTAGCATAATTTCACAAAGCTGAAGTCAGACCATGCTGTTTTTGCTGTTAATCTTGAAATTATATAATGTAAATTAAAAACAACTGCATGCTAATGTGCATATCTTTGGGATTGAGATAAAAATGCAGTGTTCGCCTCTAATATCAGAGCTACGCACATTGTTTGAAAAAATAAACAACAAATAAATTTGCTTTAAAAAAAAAAAAAAAAAAAGCCAAAAGGTGGGCTCCGCTGCTCATGTGCTTTTGTCGACGCAGCCGGCGCAAGCCATTGTTGCGTTCTGTATGAAAAGGGGCCTTTCTTTCGTCAGTCGTAGCCTAGTGAGTTTATCTTACTTTTAAATACAGAACGTTGCTCGTGGATTTAAAGACCATAACTTAAAACCAAAATCAAATATAACAGGCCTTGGATTCATATCTCCCTGGTGGTCTAGTGGTTAGGATTCGGCGCTCTCACCGCCGCGGCCCGGGTTCGATTCCCGGTCAGGGAACAGCTCTTTTATTTCGTAAATGTTCATAAAAATCTCCACATCTTCTTAATCACAGGTTACTGAATGATTTCATTTGAGTGGCGTAATATATATTATTACATGCAGGTAATCGTTTTTATTGTGAGAATTACAAATACATAGCCCATGTGTCAGTGTTTAAATGAGAAATTTAGACTAAATAAAACAGATTGGTGGAGAACATTGTACAAGAAAATAATTCATTTATTCTACTTAATTTCAACGTGCTGTCTCTTTGTGAAATTTACTAAAAATATCTGCGTGAAAATTCTTTCCACGCCATTTTTCCAGTGTTAAACCTTCCTTGTTTTTCCAGTAAATGGAGAAATGTGACTCGCCGACATTTTTTTTTTCTCCGCGCAGTACCAGAATCCAACCAATAGAGGACGAGCGCGAGTCTGTTTGCCTTCCCAGTGGCCAAACATAAACCCAAGGATGATGGTATTATTCCGGAATGGCGAACGCTCGATCATTGGGATAACACTACATTTAAAGATATGCAGATCACACATTTTTGGGAAACAATGAGAGGATATCAACTTTAAATCGCCATACAGCAAGAGACAGATGCAAAAGACGTGACTGGCCAAGATTCAAGACGTTACGGAGCCGTCTACTGATCAAATGAATCTCGCTGGCCACCAAACGAGCGTGTGTATGTTGCCAAAATTCGGGCAATAATTGCACCCTAAAACGAAAGCCATCCGAGGCGGGTTTATCGCATCACCAGTGCAGAAGGTCGCGTCTGGATCGGGTTATTGCACAACGCGCGCTAGCGTTCTATTGCACGCGCGTGAAGGTGAACGGCAGAGGCCGTCGTAGTCGCGCTCGCGTGCGGCGCCCGTCCGTACGCGGCGGCGGGGATGCTCGCCGTGCGGCCTCGCGTTCACTGGAAGCAGCGGGTCGCTAGCGAATTGGATCGAGCCGAGCGCGCGTCCGCGGTGATTATCGAAAAAAACACGGGATTCTATGGGTTTGCGCATTGCACATCTTTGTAGTAGGTGTTTAGTTGAGTGCGTTGAGCTGCAGATGGTGCATGTGCAAGCAGCTGCAGTAATCTGACTGTCACCACTGTGAACCTTGCTGCTTATGTATTAGTTTAGTTTAATGCACTTTATTTTTCTCCTATCACTGTGGGTTATGTGGCTGCATGCATCCTGCTCTCAAGCCTTTGGTTTTGATAAGCTCCACTTGCACTGCATTGAGATCATTCGCTCCAAAGACCAGAATAACCTTGCTAAAAACACTGAGAGCCGTAGGACCAACTGACTGTGAATCACACCGACCCTTTAAACACTGTACTCGAACACACACAATACAAACAGCAAGGAGTCTTGGCTGCTTCTTCTCATTTGGGGTTGAAGACTGATTGTGTGCAAAGCTGGTGATCTCCGCACTCTGTTAATTAATGTTTTTAATGCGATCCTAAAGTAGAAAGATGATTCAGTCCTCAGGAATCTTTGTTCCGGACACCAACTGGAAGCTTCAGAGATAATACAGAAATGTGGCGTATTGATCCTGCGTGTTTTCTTCAAAGAGTCTTGTTGTTTTGACACTACCAAATACGAAGTACTGAAGTTCTTTCATAGGTTTTGACTGGGCTTATTTCTTAAACGGGACGATGCTGTTGAGGAGGGCCACTGTGTTTTCCCCAAAAGAACTTTGACCCTTGAAGTGGCGAAAGGACAAAACTCACTTTAAGGAGTGGAAAGAGGAAATACAACTAACCCACACTAATGACATGATCACAAACTGACACAAATCACTACACAAACAAACGGACAAACCTCTGACGGTTTGCAGCCATGAGTGTTCGACATCCGACCTCCACGCTGGACAGGTGAGTTAATTTTTTTTTTTAACGACCTTAATTTAGACCGATACTGATTGTTTTTATCTTGGTGTGACGTTTTAAATCATTGTTTTATTTCCGCTTCATGAGACACAACTATACTATCATACGCTTGCAGTAACACAACATGCATTAGTGAGTAATGTTTACCTGTTCCATTCATGATCTCAGCTCTGTACTTCTTTATACAACTAGGTCCTCGAATATGATTGGTCGAGCGGCGTTTCCCGTGCTAACAAACAGTTCAACAAAAGCTAATTGGCCAGTAACTGTCTGATTAGCTGGTAACGTGTGTGTCTGTTCTCAAAATCAGATTTGTGACAGTTAATAATTTCAAATCTGAGTAAATATTCTGTTATGTAAGTGTTTCCATTTAATCAGTTTCGTTTACATTTGCTCATTCAATTGTTAGGTATGAATATATTGCTTTATTTTGGTTGGTCGTCTTAAATCCTGGGCATTTAAACTTATTGGTTTGGCCACCAACTTCAACATCTCACTTTGCAATTGCAATTTTTATTCTTTTTTTAAAACCTGACAGATCTGTTAAAATTATTTTCAGTGAAAACTGACATTTCACAAATGCAGTTGAATGGAGCATTAATAGCGTAATGGGTTAGTTCACCCAAAAATTAAATTTCTGTCATTAATTACTCAACCTCATTGAAGCGATGAGAATACTTTTTGTGCGCAAAAACAAAACAATAGCAATAACAATAATGACTTTATTCAACAATTTCTTCTCTACCCTGTCAGTCTCCTATGCAATTGACGCAGTCAAACGCTTCCGCGTTTTACGCCCAAATGCTTGCTCAGTATTGGCCAACGCTGTTCACGTGAGCACCACGATGCATGCATGTGATGCTGACGCAGGAGCCGCCAATACAGAGTCGGCGTTCGAACGTAAACACAAAGTTTTGCCATGTGTCTTTAATGTTAACTGTGTAGGAGACTGACAGGGTAGAGAGGAAATTGTTGAATAAAGTAATTTTTGTTTTGTTTTGGCACACATAAGTATTCTCGTCACTTCATTATATTAAGGTTAAAGGGTTCGTTCACCCAAAAAATGAAAATTCTGTCATTAATACTTACCCTCATGTCTTTCCACACCTGTAAGACCTTTGTTCATCTTTGTTCAAATTAAGATGTTTTTGATAAAATCCGATGGCACATTGAGGCCTGCATTGACAGCAAGACAATTAACACTTTCAATGCCCGGAAAAGTACTAAAGACATATTTAAAACAGTTCATGTGACTACAGCGATTCAACCTTAATGTTATGAAGCGATGAGAATACTTTTTGTTCGCCAAAATAACGACTTTATTCAACAATATCTAGTGATGGGCGATCAGTGGTTCAGAGCGTGTATCAAACTGCCAAAGTCATGTGATTTCAGTAAACGAGGCTTCGTTGTGTCATAAGTGTTTCGAATTTTCAATGGTTCACCACTGGGGCGCGTGACTTTGGCAGTTTGATACACGCTCTGAACTACTGATTCGAAACGAGATTTGTAAAACTTTGAGGCTTCATGAAGCAGTGTTTTGAAATTGCCCATCACAAGATATTGTTGAATAAAGTAGTTATCTTTTTTTTTTTTTTCTGGCGCACAAAAGGTATTCTTGTTGCTTCATAACATTAAGGTTGAATCACTGTAGTCACATGAACTGTTTTAAATATGTCTTTAGCTTTCTGGGCATTGAAAGTGTTAATTATCTTGCTGTCAATGGAGGCCTCACTGAGCCATCAAATTTTATCAAAAATATCTTAATTTTTGTTCCGAAGATGAACGAAGGTCTTATGGGTGTGGAACGACATGAGGGTGAGTAATTAATGACAGAATTTATTTTTGGGTGAACTAACCCTTTAAGACAGGGATGGGCAACTCCGGTCCTGGAGGGCCAGTGTCCTGCAGAGTTTATCTCCATCCCTGATAAAAACTAACTTGCCTATAACTTTCTACTAATCCTAAAGACCTTGATTAGCTGGTTCAGGTGTGTTTGATTAGGGTTGGAGCTAAACTCTGCTGGGCAGTGGCCCTCCAGGACTGAAGTTGCCCATCCCTGCTTTAAGATGACCAGCAGCGTGGATGCAATGTCATGTGTGAAAGTAAACTGTTTTAGGTTTCCAATTGTAGAAATGCTCTATTCGCTGTCATTTTTTTTATTCCACTAAGTGAAAGTGTTCAATAACAGGTGGGTTGTAATAAGTTAATAGTATTCAGCTGATCATGTGATCTCAACATGATGGCCCTCATGAAGCGACCCGTTTCGTGCAAAATAACCCCTTTTTTCAAACCAGAATGTAATCTCATGCAAGCATATGTGGTATACTGAGTGAACTTGTGTTGATCTGAGAACATTAAGTATGCTTGACTAAGTAAAAGGTATTGGTAAACCTGATATAAAAGTAAAAAATAATAAGAAAAGTCTGATTATCGATAAACAGTTAGCGAACCTCCAAATTCTATTTCCTATTTGCATTAGATTGTACCTGGACTAGCACACAAGCGAAATCATTGTTTACAGTGAAAACACTGGCTAAATTCACTGGTTTTCGTGCACTCAGAAGGTAACATTAAGTTCAAGTCTATGCTTCCTCCAGATCAGTGTCTCACATGTTCTGTGTAACAGTACAGGTTTTTCCATCCAGTGTGCCTTAGTTTCCTTGTTGCTATTTTTATCCTCTTGGCACTTAATTTTCTACTACAGCGTTGTTTGTTGACTGAATGATGGAGTTGCTCTTTAGCAGATTATTCATCAGACATTTCGCTTCATGTGATTATGACCACGTCCACACATTGTCTCTGTGTATATCTGCCTTTCTGTGCTTCTGTTTTGATGTTTGTCTGTGTGTCTTGTTCTCTGTCTCAAGCTCTTGATTTCTCTTTCCCATTCACTTGTTTTTCCTGTGCGTCCACGTCCTGTTTGTGTCATGTGACTGCAGGGCAGCCATTAAGAAACAAACACACCTGCCCAGGTATGATGAACCAAAGTGAAACCAAACACATGTCAGTCATAAACCACAGATTTCCGGTGTTATGCGGTTGAGTAATGATCATTATTTAACCGTGTCAAGACACTTTAGTGCTGAAACATGTTATTGAGCCTCTTCCATTATTAGGAGGAGTTTCATGGGCCGTAAAACGTCTGCTCGTAGCGTTCACACGTCTTTCACTTTCTCGCTCAGTTTTGCTGTCTGTCTCATGCTGTGTATTTACTCTTTCTTTGCATTTCTCTCTTTCTCTTCTGTAATACCTTCCTTTTCTCTTTCATGCGTACTTTAAGTCCTTTTGCTGCTTGGTGAGTTTTCTGATTTTATGTTCCATAATTAGTGGCAGGCCAGGCTAAATATGCCTGTCAATGAAAGATGCATGTTTTGTGTTTGTTTTTTGCTTGACATTTTTCTGTTAATTTTGAGTAAATATTTTGGTAGTTGTTACATCCTTTTTTTTATCATTCATCAATCAGTATGCTCTCAAGACATCAATATTTGCATTGCACATTGAAAATACAGTATCGGTTACCCTTTCTTTATAATGCCAGTGATGGTGTGAAACTCAGGAATATGTCTAAGGTCCTTTCACTTTTGGTTTGATGTAGTTCTCTTTAAGTTCACCAACTTTCAGTTTTATCTTGCATTGTTCATCGATAATGTCCAATGCACTTCCTTCACTGCTTCGTATTTCCTTGCTTTTTTTCAAGTTGTCCCTTTCTCCTGCTCTCTGGTGCCCAAGTTATTTGTTTCCCCTCAAGCTTGTTGTATTAATTTTGAAATCTCATTGTAAATGTTTCTTAGGTTGAGCAGTTTGACACTAGGAGACTCGGAGCGCAGATCTTCTCCTGGCCAGCAGAGGGAGGCACTGTCTGATCTCCCCTCGGACAACACAGGTAATGCAAGAGGAGCATTTACATATGCAAAAGCTAGGCATAATTATATGACATTACTTTTTTTTTTCTTTTTTTTTTTTTTAAATTCCTGTTTGTTTCATAGGGACGGGTTTAGTCCAAAGATGTGTGGTTGTGCAGAGGGACAATCTGGGGTTTGGCTTCACCGTGTGTGGCGAGAGAATCAAACTAGTGCAAAATGTTCGGCCAGGTAACACATACATGTACACTAACATATAAAAGTTTGTAGCCAGTAAGATTTTATTTTTTTTTCTAATTAATGCTTTTATTCAGCAAGGATGCATTAAAGTGCCTCTATTATGCTATTTTAAAGGTTCCTAATGTGGTTTTGGAGTCTTCTACAATAGGTTTACATGCATTAAAGGTTGCTGAAACGCTTTAGTTTTCTCATAATATACATTGCACCTCACCTCATTTTTTTAAAGAGTGAAATCGGTTCGAAGAGTCATACTGTGTTTGAAATCGCCCCCATACCCTCATTCACTATTCCCTACATTACTCCACTTAAATAGTCCACTGAAGGAGTGAATGAATGCGAGTGAGTGAATTTAGACACTGAGTTCACCGGAAGGGCTGCCGCTTTGCATAGTTTGTGCTTGCTGTTTAACATTTTAGCAAATTTAGTAGGAATTAAAAGATTCCTCTTGAACTCTGTCATGGAAACTAGCGTGCATAAACCGTAATTAAACAATTTATCAGTTAAAAAAGAATTTATACCTGTATGGACTTCACTCTGTAACCACATTGAATCAGCAGTTTGGTAAATGGATGGATGGATGATTCAGCTGCGGGCGCCATCTTCAGGCGAGACGAGGGAATTCATTCAAGTATAACACGCGGCTCTCATAGTGTATTATGGGTATTCTCTAGCCGTTGAGCGTACATCAGTTTCGTTATTATGGTGCATTGTGGGATTGAATGAATGCACTTAATATATCCACTATGGTTTCGGACACCACTACAAATGCTGTCCCCTCAAATAGTGCCCTATTTAAGGGTGTAGGGGGCGATTTCGGACTCAACCTTAGTCTCTCTAAACCCCTCCTTTCCGGCAGTCTACTCTGCTCTGATTGATCAGATGGTCCAGTCTGTGATTGGTCGGTACCCAAACACCATTAACGTATCTGAAATTCAGCTCTTCCTCAGCACTTGATACACAGTGATAGGTACAGTAACAATGGCGTCGATTTTGAAGTCTCATCCAAAACAGCATCTTCTTGACATGTTGACAACACAAACCAAACTCTTCCAGACTTAGCTACAACTACAGTGTTTGTGGGTCAAAGTAGACATCATTCAAGGGCAGCCAATGAAGACCATAGGCTGCCATTATGCAAATTTGTTACATTGTTATGTAGGTATGTAACAGGAAGTCAGAGTGGGATTGTTGACGACTCATTTCAGGCAGTTCAGAATCGATTATTTCTTTTAGAAGACGATAACTTTATTTGTCGTGCACTTTGATCGTTGAAACTTTGGAGACTTTTACATTCACAAACCGCTATATTATACACTATATGAAAGGTAATATTCAAAAAAGCATAATAGGAGCACTTTAAATTAAAGACATATAGTGTTACAAAAGGTTTCTGTTTCTAAAAAATGCTGTTGTCTTGAACTTTCTATTCATTGAATCCTAAAAAAATATATAAAATGTATCAGTTTTCACAAAAATATGAAGCAGCACAACTGTTTTCAAGATTGATGATGATAATAAGAAATGTTTCTTGAGCAGCATATTAGAATGATTTCTGAAGGATCACGTAACACTGGAGTAATGATGTTGAAAAGTCAGCTTTGCATCAAGGAATAAATGACATTTTAAAATATATTAGAAACATAACAGTTAAATTAAATTATAATAATATTTCACTGTTTTTGCTGTATTTTTTTAAGTAAATTCGGCATTAGTGAACACAAGGGACTTCTTTTCAAATCTCACTGACCTCAAACTTTTGAACAGTAATGCACCTAGATCAACCCTATCAGACAGTAAACAATTATGACAGTCAAACCTGCTTCCTTTGGCCTCACAGGTGGAGCAGCGGTCAAAGCTGGGGTTCAGGAAGGAGACCGAATCATTAAGGTATTCTCAACTACAGCACACTTTGGCATTGTAAAACATAAGTGATAATATTTGAACTAATAACTAACCTCATATTTGTTGTGTCTTTTTGCTTTTCAGGTCAATGGTTCGGTGGTTTCATCCATGTCTCATCAGGAAGTAGTAAAGATGATCAAATGTGAGTCTGTTAGTTGGGCATCTTGTTTTTGAAGTCGTGAAGCGTTTCATTGCTGACGTGTTCTTTCCCTCGGATAGCTGGGACATATGTGGCGTTAACTCTTCAGGGCCCGCCTCCTTCAGCCGCGTCCGTCCCGCTTCAGCCCCTCCCTACTGACCTCTTGCCCAATCACAGGACAGCACTGGGTGGCGAAGCCCCACCTCCTCCTCTTACCCCACCCACAGGAAGCAGTACCCCAACTCAGAGAATCACAGGACCCAAACCATTACAGGTGCACCATGACTAAGACATTTGAAGGCTAGAATTTTTTTGATGTAAATGTGGGAAAACTTGAACAGGGCTGTACATTTGCCACTCTGTGAATATTAAAATGCAAATAGACAATTGAAATATGAAGTTTGCATGTTCTGTGTGTCTCTATGTGAATAGAGATCATCACTTTAATCTTGTTCTCCATCATTCTCAGGACCCCGAGGTGCAGAAACACGCCACAGAAATCCTCAGAAAGATGTTGGAGCAGGAGGAGGCAGAGCTACAGGTATGAGTTCAGTGTTCCTGTCACGTGTGTGCTGTCATGACACATTTAAACCCATCATAAGACCTTTGCTGCCCTCACTGTGCAGAACCTTCTGGAGGAACAGTCTCGAAACCCATCTCCTTCACTTGAGGAACGAATAGAAAGTGCCAAACGAAGAGCCAATCAAGTCAGAGTGAAGTTCCAGCAGGATGTGGTGAGATTTGTGCTTAACTTATTTCATTGTTCCTTGTTTATTTTTCATTTCTCTTATTTTGCTTATTTAAGTGATAAGCCACAATGGACTAGGTCAGCTAGTGTGTGTGTATGTGTATTTAGTGGTTTAGTCCACAATAAATCAAAATTGGCTATGTTTTTACTGTGTATTTGGTAGTGCACTTTTACTAGTCTTGTGGTCATGTCATTCCACACCCGTAAGACCTTTGTTCATCTTTGGAACAGAAATTTTTGATAAAATCTGATGGCTCAGTGAGGCCTCCATTGCCTGCAAGATAATTAACACTTTCAGATGGCCAGAAAGCTACTAAAGACATATTTAAAACAGTTCATGTGACTACAGTGGTTCAACGGTAATGTTATGAAGCGACGAGAATAATTTTTGTCCACCAACAAACAAAATAACGACTTTATTCAACAATATCTAGTGATGGGCGATTTTAAAACACTGCTTCTTGAAGCTTCGAAGCTTAATGAATCTTTTGTTTTGAATCAGTGGTTTGGAGCGCATATCAAACTGCCAAAGTCACGCCCCCCAGTGGTGAACCATTGAAATTTCGAAACGCTTATGACACAGCGAAGCCTCGTTTACTGAAATCATGTGACTTTGGCAGTTTGATACACGCTCCAAACCACTGATTCGAAACAAAAGATTCGTAAAGCTTCGAAGCTTCATGAAGCAGTTTTTTTAAATCACCCATCACTAGATATTGTTGAATAAAGTCTCTATTTTGTTTTTTGCTGCACAAAAAGTATTCTCGTCGCTTCTTAACATTAAGGTTGAACTACTGTAGTCACATGAACTGTTTTAAAATATCTTAATTTGTGTTCTGAAGATGTACAAAGGTCTTACGGGTGTAGAACGACATGAGGGTCAGTAATTAATGACAGAATTTTAATCCACAAAAAGTGTGTGTCTTTGGAATGTTAATTTAAAATTTGAAAAATGTAGATTTTAAATTAAAAACTTCTCTGGAATTAAATTCCTTAATTTCAATCTTTGATAGCATGTGGAAAAAAAACAGAGATGGCGTGAAGGCGGTTAAAATCAGTCACCGCCCTGTATTTTTTATTTTTTTTTCCTTTCTTTTTCTTCCCCCCCAAGCTATTCTTTTTACTCACAAATACGACAGTTGGTTTGAAGTTATATGAAGTTGTATATAAATACTGAAGTTGGTCGCATCTGATGTTTTCCACAATTTTAATTAGCATGCTTTGCTTTAGTTAAGCCTAAATACTTCTTTTTACATGTACCCTTTTTTATGTACAGTGCATGTGACTGTTTTGGCTATATTATCATGGCGCTTACAGTTTTTTAGCATTTTGTGTCATGCGTGTTGTATTTTAAGACTGGATAAAATGGCACGTTTCTGGTCAGTTCTGATGCGCTTTTGGAGCGCAATGTAAATGCTCAGTACGAAACACACTTATGTTCATGTGAACCTAAATCCAGCCTAATTATTCAGGGCTTCTTTAAGATAAATTAGTTGATTAGCTGGTTTTGAAAATACATAGTTTTGCTCATGGTCAGTTAATTTGTTTAAACCACTTCTTCTCTTTTCTAGGATGGCACTCGATCTGAAGCTGTTGCTAACTATCTCACAGCTGGAGAAGGTCAGTGGAGTTCAGTATGTTGTAAGACTGAGCTAATATGAATTATTCTCATTTTTGATGTTGTACCTGTTGTCTTTCCTGTTTGAGCAGGTCGGTTATCGATGGACTCCAGTGAAGGAGATGTCGAGGTGAGTTTAATTAGCTTCTTTTGAATTTTATTTGCCTCGGAAGCAAACGTCCCCATCCATTTGCCCAACCGTTTCCCATCCTCCATCTCCCTGTTTAGGCGTGTGAGAGTCCCTTCTCTTCCCCCTCCACCTTCCTCAGGAATCCCCTGCTCCGCCGGCAGGGATCCGACACGCACCCCTCAGACTCGGTGAGACGCACGCTTGTTTTTCCGTAGCGCATTTGGTGTTGAGCCTTGAGTCTGACCATCTTGTGTCTCTTCAGGGAGGAAAGATGCAGATCATTGGTCCAGAAGAAGAAGAAGAGGAGGATGATGGTTATACGATCAATGAGGTGAGAGAGTCAGTACTAGTGTACTTATTGCATACTTCACAGTATACAGCCGGGTTTCCCAAATTGGGGTTTGTACGTTGATGAAAGGGTAGTAATTAAGGTGAGAAACATTGTTTTTTTTCATGCACTGCTCAATTTTGAGATTTTTGGTTTTTGATAACGTGTCGCTTCAGACTAGTGGAAAGAAAA
Source organism: Megalobrama amblycephala (assembly GCF_018812025.1). NCBI lineage: Eukaryota > Metazoa > Chordata > Actinopteri > Cypriniformes > Xenocyprididae > Megalobrama > Megalobrama amblycephala. The sequence goes on along the minus strand of NC_063046.1, from coordinate 40,155,890 downwards.
CATCAAAAATATACCTTTTTAAATGTTTATTTTATTGCACTTTGTCTATTTGTAGGTTTCAATTACAGCATATCTTTAAAGGCCATTTTTTGAAAAATAATTGTTTTTCTTCACTTCAGCAGCTTTACATACACCAAACTTTTTTTCAAATAGTATTATTCTTATCTATATTCTGAAGTGTTTTACTCAGGGGTTTGTTCAAATTTACTTACCCTGATTTAAGACATTTTATTACTAAAAACATATACTTTTGCATATTTAAACCAAACCTTTCAGAAAACTTGGAATACAAAAAAATCTTTGCAATTCTTATTGTGATCAATTAACTGACTAACTTTATATTACAGACATAGTAAGAGTCCGAATTCAGCATTTGATTTTCATTTTCATTTTAAATTTATATATTAAAGTTTATTTAGTCAAATTTCAGACTTACGCTGGAATATAGAACTCAAAAGTAAAGTTCTAAAACCATTTTGGCAGTTTAATCAAATGAGTCAAAATGTCTTGGAAAAAAAAATTGTCATTCTTAACTAAAACTAGTACAATTTTTTCATTAATTGAAATAAAGCTGAAATAAAATTAAATATTAGATTAAAAACTTAAAACACTTAAATGTGAAATGTTGTTAAGTTGAAGTGCTAAAATGACCAAAAGTGAAATAAAAATATTAAACCCCCCCCCACCAAAAACTAATAAAAATTACAAAAAAAAAAGTATAACAAAATTACTAAAACTTCAACTATTTAAAAATAAAGGCTAATTAAAAATTTTAGTAATATAATCAAATGTATAATACCTTTTTTTTTGCTTCACTGGGATTGTAGTTTACATGTAGCCATTGACATTAGATTAATCTTGAACTCTTTCCCACTGTTTATTATAAGATGGACGGGCCGTTTCAGGACATAGAGCTGCTGAAAAGTCGTCCGGCACACATGACGGTGTTCATGAGATACGTGTTCAGTCAACTACTGGATCCCAACCCACTGGTCAGTGCTGCTTAAAAAATATTAATCGTGTTGTATGAATAAAACATAAATTCTCATGTGCGTGTTTATGTTGATGCGCGTCTAGCTGTTTTACCTGTGTGTGGAGGCATATCTGGGCTCGAGCCCGAAAGACGCCCGTTCGCTCGCCCCTCAGATCTGCTCACACTTCCTGGACCATGATGCTGTGAGTATCTGATTTACAGCAGATTCAGATGCTGATACTGATTTTGAACTTTTCTGTATGACTGTCAATTTCTGATTCTTTTCAGCCTCTGAAGATTAAAGTGCGTGAGGAGTTTTTGACTGATATAGGTGAGATTAAGTGCAATTTTTAGAGCTCTTGAACAAAAACCTCAACTAGACCGCCTGCAGACTGATGTTAATGTGATGGAGCTTCAGTTAAAGAGGTTTTTGTTTGGGTTCATCTAGAGAATCGCCTCCACGTGCAGGAGGACATTCGAGGGCCGCTCTCTGAACTCCAGCAGCAGGTGCTTCCAGACATTCAAGACCAGCTTCAAGACTACAGGTGTGTCTCCTAATGTTTGTTCTCTAATGACTGCTTCTCTCATTTCATTTGATCTTTCAAAAATTACAGGTTATTTTAAGTCTGAAATGTCCAGCTGAAACAAACAATAATCTTTTCATAGTGTTGTAGAAGCCATTGCTTGTAGTTATTTCACATCAGTTAAAGAAGTAACACACACACACACAAACTGTGTTTTGGTCTTTATGGGATGTAAAATGTACCATGTTCTGTTATGATTCAGGAATAAGCAGACGATGGGTCTGGGTTCTCTGTTTGGAGAGAGCGACCTGCAGCAGTTAGACGGAGACCCTGTGAAAGAGAGACAGGTGGTGGACAAACAGGTGGTGGCGCTTTGGGAGATCCTGTGAGTTACACTTGAAAATGACCTCAAAGACCACATGAGCTCAACACTGCAGTGTTTTACTTGTGCTAATAGATCATTCATCACTGCAGGTTATCCTAAAGACAAAATATTTAATCAGATATCTGCTCTCTGAAAAAAAAAAAACTTACTTGTGGGTATAAACAGCCATCAAAATTAGTAATTTTGTTGTAATTTTATTGTAATTTTACAATTGCTCTGTGTAAAAAAAACAAAACAAAAAAAAAAAAAAAAAATAAAAAAAATAAAAAAAATAAAAAAAATAATAATAAAAAAAAAGTGTTTTATTATAGTAGTTGTTATTATTATTATTATTATTATTATTATTATTATTATTACAACAGCACAATTATTATTAATAAATTTCTTTATTGCTTTACTTTTATGATTAAATTATAATAATTATTATAACATTTTTATTTGTATAGTATTATTTTAATAATTTTAATACATTTTTATTGGTCTATTTTTATAATTTAATAATAGTATTATTAGTATTTATTAATAATAATAATAATAACAGCACAATAGTATTATTACTATAGTAATACTTTAAAATGTCGTGTTGTGTTTTTTGCCAGAATAGAAGGAACAGGACTTTAGTTTTACCAGATCCCGGCAGCTTTCACAGAAATCAAAAAGATAATTGTGGTTGAAAGCAATACGGCGTACAGATGGACGGAGACGATCATAAATAATGCTTGTGTTTAGTGCAATTATAATAATTATTATAATGGTGTGTTGGTTTTATCTGCTCAGTTTCTGTTTTTATAGCAACTTTAGCACTATGCTTAAAGTTAAACAAACTACAGCGATAGATGTGTGTGCCATCCTTTATGGGCTCTTAAAATATCCACATTTAGCCATAATTTTAGCCCAGCGTTATACATTAGACAATAAGCCTTGACAAAATCCCCGAACACCTGAAAGTAATTCATATGTTGTCTAGGAAATTCAAAACTTATAATTTACAAAAATAATAGTAATTATTCGGACAGTTCTGAACCTTCTTCTATTTATTAATCCTCCTAATAACGCTTGTCAACAATAGTGTCTCTTTTTGCCTCCATAACTTTTTAATAGTACAACAGTACAATAGTATTATGTATTTTTATTATTATTATTATTATAGTAATTTCTATTTTAATTTAATTTTATAACTTAATAATAGTAATATTTATATTATTAAATACTCAATTTTTATTGTACAATAGTATCACTTTATTAATATTACTGTAATGCTGTACTATAAAATTAACAATGTACTTTTATTTTTTACAAATTTAACAGTACAATAGTATATTACTATAATAATACATTTATTTGTTGGTTTAATTTTTGTACTTTAATAATAATAATAATTATAATTATTATTATTTTTCTTGTTTTTATGGAACCTATTCAATGATTATAAAGCACATTTGTGAATGTAGTCTGAGACAGCAGAAGCATATTTTAAATCAATATTTTAAAATGTATCTGTTATAGTTAAGCAGGGAAGAGGAGAGGCGAGGATCTACTCGAAGCAGTTTTGTTGAAGAAATGCACAAAGATAATCCAAACAGGGAAGACGTGAACAAAACAAGAAATGTAAATCCAAACAGGGAAGATGATGGTAATCCAAACAGGGAACAGAAACACGACAACTTTACCAAAAACATTTAAAGACAACGACTGACCACATACTACTGAAAAACAGGGAGATATATATATATATATATATATATATATATATATATATATATATATATATATATATATATATATATATATATACTCAGACTAACTAGAGTAACAGGACACACCTGGGGATGTGATCAAGGGGAACCGATGAGCAAAAGAACTACAAAGGGACTACAAACAGACACAGGAAACTAAGGCATGAAACACAATAAAAGTCCACACAAAACACAAGGTAACATTATATTCCTGGGGGACATAAAGAAAAGGGACACCTTTTTGTCACCTTTTTACATCTGGTTAATAGGCACTAGAATCTGTAAGAGAAATGTACTTTAGAGCAGCAGCAAAACTTATATTGAAGCCCACACAATTCAACATGCTCCATATCTGAAGAACCAGCCTCAAGTACAGCAGTCAGGTCAGATGATACGGAAATATAATTAAAATGAGCAAGCAGGAGTTACAAAGGTCCCGCAAACAAATGACACGCCTCGAAGTAGACCTGCTCACATGACCCAGACAGACATAGAGCAAAAGGTCACATGACAGCTGTACACACAACATGAGGCGTCCCTCATGGACGTGTCACGGGACCCTCGCAAATCTCAATTTAAGACGCGCAACTGCTTCGCTTTTATAAATAGAGCTTTGTTTTACAGTTCAGGTGTGTGTGAGTGTAAATATAATTATGCTAAAATTGTGTTTTCTTCCCTTACAGATCAAAACATGAGGAGGACAGAAGGTATGAAGCTTACTTATATGGCTTGCAGTGATTTATGTGTAAAGATGTGAAATATAAATCAGTATTATATTATATTATATTCTATTATATTTACAGTTATGTTCCCGTGTGTGTGTCTGTCAGTTCTCCGCTAGCATCTGCGGTTCTTCTGTATCTCAGACACTCGGGCATTAAACTCAGAGACTCTAAAGTGTTTCCTGGCTTGATGTCCGAGAAGGAAAAGTGGCTTCCATTCTTTCCCAAAGCTAAAAAGGTAAAATGAGTCAAGTATTTCTGTATTCAAGTATTTCTGAAAAATGTGATAATTAGGTCAAATGAATTGTAATGTTTATATTAAAGGGATAGTTCACCCAAAAAAATCAAAATTCTGTCATCATTTACTCACCCTCAAGTTGTTCCAAACCTGTATGTATTTCTTTCTTCTGCTGAACAGAAAAGAAGATATTTTGAAGAATGCCGGTAACAAAACAGTTGATGGGCCCCATTGACTTCCATAGTATGAAAAAAAAAAAAAAAAAAAAAAAAAAAAAATAAATACTATGGAAGTCAATGGGGTCCATCAACTGTTTGCATTCTTCAAAATATCTTTAGTGTTCAACAGAAGAAAGAAATTCATACAGGTTTGGAACTACTTGAAGGAGAGTAAATGACAGAATTGTAATTTTTGGATCAACTATCCCTTTAAATGACGTCCTATAATTATAGTACTTAGAGTTCTTACTGTATTGGCAATATGTTCAATGCACAGCTGAGCAGCGCAAAAAGAGAGAAGGATGGAGAAGACAAGAAACGAAATCCCATACTGAAGTACATCGGGAAACCCAGGAGCACATCTCAGTCCAGTAAACAAACACGCACACACACAGTTGTTTCAGTTGTTTCACCTTTTGTTTGAGCCTGTCAGTCATTCAGTGTGTTTATTTTGAACCACATTTTCTTTGACACTTTAGTTGTAAATGCTGTACTTTATATTATTTTCAGTTTGTTTTTTTTCATTGTTTGTTTGTTCATGTTGGTTTGTTTATTTCTCCAGCGTTCCATGTTCCGTTGTCCCCCGCTGAAGGTAGACGCCCTTTTCTTTTCCATTTTCATTTATTTCGTTTGAGTTACAAACCCGGTGAAATCACTTTTGGTATTTTTTAGTATGTTGTGTAACAGATAAACACATTTGTTATGTAAAACATTCCTGTTGGAGCAGGAATATTGACGACATGTCTTGGTTTTCGTCCGTAGTTCGTCCAGGCAGCGTGCGAAACATCATCCAGCAGTTTGAGAGTAATTCAGACTCCGTTGAGGACGGAGATGTTGAGGGACAGCGATTGTCTTCAAGCAGCTTTGGAGAGGACAGCATGGAAAGGTTTGTGTTTTTATCTACACTGAGAAAGGTTACAATTATGTGATCATTCTCAAATTGCGACTGTAACCACAGTATGTAAATATTATATTTGCAAATACTGTACATTTGCAAAGTTGTTAATAATAACAGACTTCTTTCAACAGATTTCAATAGATTTCAACATTTCTCATATAAATATAAATTTGTATATACATTTTTAATGTATTTGTTTAACTCTATTAATGTAGATGATTTGCGTCAATTCAGTCTTCAAGCATGGAAATAACCTTCATATAGAATTTAAATTATAACAAGTTATTAGAGTGTTTAATTAGTAATATTTTTCAGTAAGGTCCCATTTGTTGGAATTAGTTTAGTAATAACTAATATTAACTTATTACTAATACATTTGTTACAGTATTATTAATCTTCATTAAAGGTCCCGTTCTTCGTGATCCCATGTTTCAAACTTTAGTTAGTGTGTAATGTTGTTGTTAGAGTATAAATAAAATCTGTAAAATTTTAAAGCTCAAAGTTCAATGCCAAGCGAGATATTTTATTTAACAGAAGTCGCCTACATCGAACGGCCAGTTTGGACTACATCCCTCTACTTCCTTCTTTAATGACGTCACTAAAAGAGTTTTTTGACTAACCTCCGCCCACAGGAATACACAAGAGTTGCGTTTGTAGAGTGTGTTTGTCGCCATGTCATCGAAACGCTGTTATTTTCATCCCGCAGTCCAATCACCGGGTCTGATTCCGGCTCACATTGATAGGGTAAAATTAAAGACATGTTTACAAGAACACTGAGCGCGTGCATCTCCACGTTATGGTAAGAGGCGTGACCTTTCCGGGCAAGGTTCGCTAAGCTGCTGTCGAATGCTGTCGAATCACAACACAGGAACCGCTGGCACAATCAGAACTCGTTACGTATTTCTGAAGGAGGGACTTCATAGAACAAGGAAGTCATCAGCCCGTTTTTATGACAGTGGAAACAGCGGTATACAGATAAGTAAATTATGTGAAAAATACTGTTTTTTTTTACACGCGAAACATGAACATGTTATATTGCACACTATAAACACAATCAAAGCTTCAAAAAAACACGAAAAACGGGACCTTTAACATTAATTAATAAAAATGCTTGCTCTGGTCCATTAAACAGTATTAACAGATACAACGTAAATTATTTTACATTTTTAAACATAAACTGTGATTAATAAATGCTAATTTTTCATTGTTAGTTTATGGTAACTAATGTTAACAAATGGAAACTTACTGAAAAATGTTACCATTCAAGAATTAATATTTTATTATATTGTTACATTGTGACACTTAACATAATTTTCATTATGTTGGGTAGTTGTTGCTTAATATGTTCATGAACTTTTAACAACATCAACATTTTAGATTAAAATTCCTAATTAAAATAAATGAAAAACAATTAATATGAGCGTGTGTGAAATCTTCAGAATATGCAGAATGGAGTGTTTTAAATTTGCATTTATTTATTCTCTTTCTCAGTCCAACCATATCGGTGCGTTTGGCTCGCAGCGAGTCTTTGAAAGCTCAGGGGGAGGGGCGTCGACGAGGAGGCGGGACGGGGGTGGAGTCTGTCCCGCGTTCCCGTAGCGACGTTGACATGGAGGACTGTGAGGAGAGGGAGGGGCCGGGACTGAGACCGTTACATCACAGTGCCTCGTCTTCAGCTTCCAGCAGCTCCGCACGGTACGAAATACATTTACGTTTGCTGGTTTTGCAGATGCTTTTTTAATACAAAATGACAAGTGAGGAATACAGCAAGCAATTCATCGTGAAGAGGCAAATAAGCACAAGAAGTGCTCACAATACAAAGTCTCAGACATTGCTTAGAGTAGCATAAGCTAGGATAGGGAGGGATTAAAGGAAGTGAAAGCATAGATGATTTTTTTTTTTTTTTTAAATTTTATGATGAGGTTAATTGCTCACAGTTAAACACAAGTCTCAAGGACAATAACTATAACACACACAATGCTAAAAGGTTAAACACAGACAAATGGCAGAAATACATCATGCATTTAGAAACAGAAGCATGCCTGGGTTGAATAGAGAGAGTGTGTGTGTGTGTGTGTGTGTGTATATATATATATATATATATATATATATATATATATATATATATATATATATATATATATATATATATATATATATATATATATATATATATAATATATATATAATATATATATATGCAGGGTTGGGGAGTAACGAAATACATGTAATGGCGTTACGTTTGCTCATTACGTTTTGTTCGTTGCTCATATGTGTGCGTGTGACCTTGAAGTAATCCAAAAGTAATCAGATTACATTACTTTCATATTGTGGATTATGTTACTGAATACTTTTTTATGAAGTAATTTGTAACTGTAACGGAATACATTTTTATAGTAACCCTCTCAAGCCTATATAAATATAATCAGTTTCTAACTTTATTTTATTATTTCAGATCGTTTGAGAACCCGACACCACCGTACACGCCTCGTTCTCAGCGAAGGTGACGTCCCGCAGCACATATTCTCGGCCTGCAGTATATGCACTGGTTCCTCTGTTTCTCTAATCTCATTCTCTATGGTCTGTCTGTAGGGTTGTGGACACTCCAGTGGCTCTGTTACCGGATGCTCCGGCTTTAGAAGAGGACGTGATCGACTCTCAGAACTGGCAGGAGACGGTGGAGCCGCATGTACTGATGTCACTTCACTTCACGAGAAATCGACAGACAAGCCGTCATTTACGGTACACGCTTGCACATGCGCACACAAAAATCAAGAGTTTTATGCCACATGCACTGATGCATGAGAGGTGTTTGACTGGCTAAAGGCAGTCTGGTTGGAAACCTGTTTGAAAACAGAAATTTTCCAGTTATGTTTGTTGCTGTTTTGGTGCATAAATGAACACACTTAGCAAAGCATTCATTTTTCCAGGTTCAATACAACTTAAGCTCTATGGTACAGCATCTGTGACATGATGTTAATTAGCACTGACAGTGATTTTAATAACTCAATTTTTAGGCAGGAAATGGGTAATTTTAGTAAGCTTTGGATAAAAGCATCTACTAAATTAGTAAATGTAAATGTAGTAAGCATACAATGTAGTATATCAACAAGTCTTAAGGCCCGCCCCGTTCACACCAAGAATGCTAACTTTAAACATAACTATAACGATAACTATTAGCATCGACACCAGCGCACAATCTGTTCTGTTCATTATAAGTGCGAGCTGTAGTTTTGTCGTCTAGCTCTAGCATGAATGAGCACATTGTTAGCATTTTTAACCCATTGCTTGGGCAATTTAGTATGTTGTTAACATGTTTTAGCACATTGCTAGTGTAATTTAACATGTTGCTAGCATGATTTAGCCTGCTGCTAGCATGTTTTAACACATTTTTAGCACGCTTTAGCAAGCTGCTAGCATGATTTAGGAGTTTGCTAGCATGTTTTAGCATGTTGTGATCATGATTTAGCATGCTGCTAGACACATTTCTGCTTTTAAACCCTTGGCTTTCATTTGTAATTGTTTATTTGCATTGCAAATACATTGCTGAAACTACATTGTTTTACTTTAATTATTTCTTTTAAAAAAATGAGGAAAACATCGCAATTATTCTCTTTGCTAATGGATATTATGCTAATGGATATTATAGAGCTGAACTTGTACTGAGCCTGTGTTCAGCTTCATTTTACGCGTGTATGTTTAAAATGCAGTCAGCAGAAGCGGTGCTGACCCTGAATTACTAAAATGTGACATTTACTTTTTAATAACAAGCAACTGTTCGTGGAGTAAACCAGATTTGTGCCTCATGTAAATTTTCACCCATTTTGTTGTCGGCATCTGAATAAAGTAATCCAATCACCAAACAGTCTGACAAAACATAGTTTTCTGAACTTCTTTAATAAATGATATTAAGCCTTCAAATGTCAATAAGTATGTTTACAGTGTGTTTCCAAATGTACGGTGTGAAATCTCAATACCTGACTTCCTAGTATTAATTACCAGCCCAGGGTGAAGCATAAACTGTGGGAAATGCTAGATAACCCGGGGTTACCTTTCACTCGGATTGTCTAAAATTGTTTGTAACAGATCCATAAGGCGTCTGTCAGGTGTGGCTCTGTGACTCTGTAATGAGAAGCGGTTCTCCTCAGGCAGGAGAAATGAGCTTTCTGACAGTCCCAGACATGCCCGTCTCATCATTCTGAAGCTGAGATGTAACCATCTGTGTTTTAAGATGATATGTGTATGAAAACGATGCCAATCAAAGTCATTTATGATCTCAGATGACCTTAAGTCTCAGACTACAGTGTGTTTATGGGTAAAATGGAAGCAGCATGTTTTAATTTGAATGTTTTTAGGAAATTGTAACCCAAATTCTGAGACTGTTTTGAGACGTACATGTCATGACAAAACTCAATACTGACTGTGTTAACAGAATCAAGACAGAATTGAAGAAATTACACTGTCAGATCCTTTAAAGATTAACTGTCTTGGTGTATTTTATATGGCATCTACTTAAAGTATCACTAAAAATATTGCTTGTTTAGTGTAACCAGTCTTAACCAGAATGAAATATCAGTTATTGGTGTTATTAATGCTTTACACTAGCTATGTTTCCATTGATGTATTTTTCTGTGAATTTTGGGATGTTAAAAAACACTGGATCGGAACACCATTATGCAAATGAAATCCTAAAGTGCACATAAAAAACGCATGTTCTCAATTGAAGCGGATAATTTTTTAATCTGATAAAAACTGTCCTAATCCGATGGCAAGAAAAACATGACAACATTTTGTTATTGTGTTTCATCTGCACACTTGAAAGTCATTTATCATACAGGGGGGAAAAGAAGAGTCCAGCTTTGTGCTAGTTTTCCATTAAATAGTGATTTTGTTACACTTAGGATTGAAACCAGTGCTTTATTTGCAAATGTTTTATGTGATATTCAAATTTTTAAGTTAAATTTGCAACTTTAAATGGAAACGGCTACTGTTCCGTCCTGTTATGGTAAAAATACCCTAAATTTTAAAACAAACAGAGATAAATTACATTACAGATCAAATCAAATGATTTAAGCATGCACACTCTACACATAAACATAAAAACCTTTCCATTACATGAATAGTTTGGATTGTATTATTTTAGCCTCAGATGGTTTCATATCAAGACGTTTGCACCTGGCTGACATGCTTTAATTTCTCGGCTGTGTTGTTTGTCCTGTAGAGCTGTACACCACGGAGGCTTCTCACCTGCGGACGCTGAGGGTTCTGGATCAGGTGTTTTATCAGAAGATGCAGAGCGTCCTCAGTCCGGAGGAGCTGTCCTGTATCTTCCTGAACCTGCGTCAGGTCTATGAACTACACGGTCAGTGGTCACGCATTTCTACCTCTGCTTGCGGTGACATTTTTGCAGTTTGAGTCATTTTAATGGCAAATCAGCTCAATTTAAAGCAGAATATCGACTTTGGATGTGATTTTCTTCAAAACTTAAGATGAGACACTATAGGCAAAAACTGTTTTTTCATGCACTGATCAATTTTAAATTTTGGGCTTTACATAACGTGTCGCTTCAGACTGGTGGAAAGAAAACATGCAAAATATATTTCTATAGGGTTAGTTCACCCAAAAATTAAAATTATCCCATGATTTACTCACCCTCAAGCCATCCTGGGTTTATATGACTATCTTCTTTCAGACGGATTCATTTGGAGATATATCCTTAGTCCTCCAAGGATTATAATGGCTGCCCAAATTCTGAAGACACAAAAAAAATCCATCCATAAAATTTATCCATATGACTCCAGGGGGTTAATAAAGGCCTTTGAAGCAAATTGATGCGTTTGTGTAAGACAAGTATCCTTAAAGGTGATAGAGAGGATTTTTTCGTCGACTGAGAATCCAAAGACTGTTACTGAGTATTTGAAATGAGCGCATGCGTAAGAACAACCCCCCTCCTTCACAGCTCACTTCAAAGGAACGCCTCCCAAAACTCGTGCACGAGTATTGGAACATGAGTGATTACCACCGGCATTCGCTGTGTCGTGTTTTTTGGATTCATTATGTCGGACTCACCGCAGGTTACTCATAATCTGCAGTTGTTACTCCTGTCTCCTGACAAAAACACTGCATGCGGCGCCTGTGGAGTGTGGAAAGTTACTGGAGCGCGCAGCCGCGCTCGTCTCTCACAAGGAACGTCACGGCAGTGATTGACAAGCCAGAGGGCCGATCATCGCGTAAACGATTGGCTGATGTTTTTAAGGCCCTACCTCATGCACAGATGATGTATATTAATATTATTCCTTTCAGTGCACCTAATAAATAGTCTTTTATCAGTTAGTAAAGACAGTTTCAAGTAATATTGCAAAAATGTATAAAACAAAACAAAACAAAACATCCTCTTTAGCACCTTTAAGGCACAGATGAATCATTTATAATAAATACTGCAATATTTCTTTAAAGCTGCAGTCCGCGATTTTTGGCCCTCTAGTGGTTAATAAACAGAACTGCACGCCTTCTTGCTGGAAGAACATTGTAGCCTGGAGCTACTTTTCTCCCTGTATGTCTATGCCGAGTCACACAGTTACTTTGATACTCTGCGGCGGGTCCTACCAGTCCGGTCTGAAATAGTCCAGAATATAAACACTTATTATAAGTGTACCATAATGATTCAGGGTTAAGACAAAAACACGGTTTGGAAAATAGATTCATGTTGTACATTCTCATTATATAATTTTTGTAAATTTTGAACACAAAAAAAGTTGCGGACAGCAGCTTTAAATAAAAAACAAGAATTGTCAATTTTGATCTTAAGTACTGATGTACTATTGTTGTTTTTCTATCCCAGCGAACTTATGCGAGTCCATGAAGAAGCGCAGGGAAACGCCAATCGTTCAGGGAATCGGTGACATCATGCTGGCTCAAGTGAGTGACTCCTTCCTTAACACTTCTCCTTTTGTTTGTGAAGCATATGAGCATGAAGCATATACACATGCTGTATTTGTGTGTGTGTGTTAGTTCGAGGGAGAGGCTGGAGATCAGTTTGAGGAGCAGGTGTCCCATCTGTGCAGTCAGCAGAGTCAAGCGCTGGAGCTCATCAAGAACAAGCAGCGCAAAGACCCTCGATTCTCCCACCTCATACAGGTAACGCATGCATCGCATCCCTGCCGCGCTTCTCCCTGATCATACATGGATAATGATCAAGCAGTGCAATTATTTTGACTGTATGATGTGCTGTGGCATCTGACGCTGTGATGTTTGACAGGAATGTGAGGCCAGTCCTCACTGCCGCAGGTTACAACTAAAAGATCTGCTGGTGTCTGAGATGCAGCGCTTGACTAAATATCCACTGCTGCTGGACAACATCATCAAATACACAGAGAGTGAGTGAAACGCACACAAATCAATTATGATGTGTTGTGTACATGCAATTCTGCCTTAGATTTAGGCTAAAACAAGGTATCTTAGAAAGCATCGTTTTCTTATTTGTTTGTGTGTGTGTGTGTGTGTAGTTTCCTCTCCTGACCTTGCAGCTGCTGCAGAGAGCACAGGCCTGTTGCCGCGGGATTCTGCAGGCTGTTAACGAGGACGTCAGGGAGACAGAGCACCGGCATAGGCTCAGCCAATACCAGCGCAGGCTGGACCTCACGCCTCTGGAGAGACAGGCCAATCCCGCCGCAGCACAGTTCAAGGTACGAGCCTGTTCTGTGTCCTTCACATGTCCCGTACGCCTCATTAAGGACTGTAATATCGTTCTTCATGCTGTCGCTTCTCTCTCGTCTTCTCACAGAATCTGGATCTCACCACTAAGAGGATGATCCATGAGGGGCCGCTCACGTGGAAAGTCAGCAAAGACAAAGCCATCGGTAAAAATGTTCAGTGCAGATGGACGTATCAGAACAGAATCATACTGCTAAAATTAACTAAAAATCACCATGTTAACCATAGTGTTCAAAGTTGACTTCAAATGTACCGTTTATATAAAAAATAAATATTCAGGGATGTGTTTTTTTTTTTTTTTTTTTTTTTTTTTTTTTTTTTTTACAATACAATAATGTTATTGCAATAGTAATATTTATTTATTCATTTAATTTATAGAATTTAAATAAAATAATAATGATTATTATTATTATTATTATTATTATTCAATGGGGAAATTTCTTTAATATTATTATTGATTATTATATTTATTATGATGTTGTTTACTTTAATATAAAATAAATTAGTATATATTTTTGAAATTGTATATTTGAATACATTTTAAAGCAAATGATCTGTAAAAAAATATTACTTTTGCTATATATATATATATATATATATATATATATATATATATATATATATATATGTATGTGTGTGTGTATAATATGAAAATTTGTTTCATTTTCATAATTTAAATAATATAAATTTTTTTAAAAATATATTAAATTATTATTGCTTATATAATCATATTCAATAGGGAAAACTTTAAATGTTATTATTATTATTATTATTATTATTATTATTATTATTATATTGATTATTTTATTTTAATAGAAAATAATATATTTTTTGAAATTGTACATTTGAATACATTTTAAAGCAAATGATCTGTAAAAAAATATGCAAAAATATATTTCCATTTTTCCATTTTCTGTTTTTATTTTACTGTACGATACTATTAATTTTTACAATATAATTTTTATAATTGAAATAATAATATTATTTAGAATTATTATGATTATGGTGATTATTATTTTTATTATTATTATATGGTCATATTGAGTGGGGAAAAAAAAAAAAAAAATCAAATCTTAAAGACGCTGACTGAACACTATTTTTTTTTATTTTAAATTGTGTTTTGTGGGTAATTGTTCCAGAGATCCAGGCGCTGTTGCTCTCAGATCTGCTGGTGCTGCTTCAGAAGGGTCCAGACGAGCGGCTCATCCTGCGCTGTCCGTCACGCTCGCTGGGTGGAGTCGGGGGTGGAGCTACAGACCTCAAAACACCATTCTGCCCTGTCGTTCGCCTCGACTCCTCCCTCGTCCGATCAGTCGCGACAGGTGAGAGTTCAAAACCATGCATTTATACTTGCACATATAGACATATTCAACATTTAAATCAAGTTCATTCCGGAGCATTCTTTAAATAAAACACTAAAGGATATAGAGATGCTTTCAAACATTTCATGAACTTTTATCTTGCAGACAATAAAGCGCTGTATGTTATCAGCACATCAGAGAGACAGATCTATGAGCTGGTGGCCGGGACGTCATCAGAGAAGAATACGTGAGTCTCAGCTGATTCCTCATTGGCTACTTTTGTTTGATTGACAGGATTGCAGCCAATTTATTCCTGCTGTCATTATTATGGGTGAAATGGGCAGTTTATATTAGCAGTCTATACTGCATCTAAAACCATTTTAGACAATGCTTTTCTAGTTCTTTTCAGTGTTATTTTATCAAAAATTTGCATGCAGCTTTTATGAATTAATAGTGGTTACAATAATGGTACAAAAATGTTCAAATAAGTGTTCAAAATAGTGTGTGCTCAAATCAATGTTTCATTGCTGTCGTATGTCAGTTGGAAAGACCAGCTGGAAAAGACAATCGCTTCAGCCACTCAAGCATCAGGATCAACCAAACTAGGATCACCAGCACGGTACGTCAGCACAGCATCAGCACAGAAACAATGAAAACTACAGCCACGGCTTCTCTCTCTCTCTGATGAAACTGTGTCTGCTCTGTTTCAGGTCCTCAGGTGTGCCGCCATCTGCCAATCAGTTAGGTAAGATTGACCGATGAGGGATTTATATATCGATGTTTGGAGATTATATTCAGTACATACATGACAGTTCAAAAGTTTGGGATCTATTCAGCAGGTATACATTTAATTGATCAAAAGTGAAAGGAAAGACATTTTATAATGTTACAAAAGATTGATATTTCAAATACAGTACAGTCCAAAAGTTTGGAACCACTAAGATTTTTAATGTTTTTAAAAGAAGTTTCATCTGCTCACCAAGGCTACATTTATTTAATTAAAAATACAGTAAAAAACAGTAATATTGTGAAATATTATTACAATTTAAAATAACTGTGTACTATTTAAATATATTTGACAAAGTAATTTATTCCTGTGATGCAAAGCTGAATTTTCAGCATTGTTACTCCAGTCTTCAGTGTCACATGATCCTTCAGAAATCATTCTAATATGCTGATTTGCTGCTCAATAAACATTTATGATTATTTTCAATGTTGAAAACAGTTGTGTACTTTTTTTTTCAGGATTCCTTGATGAATAGAAAGTTCAAAAGAACCGCATTTATCTGAAATACAAAGCTTCTGTAGCATTATACACTACCGTTCAAAAGTTTGGGGTCAGTAAGAATTTTTATTTTTATTTTTTTGAAAAGAAATTAAAGAAATTAATACTTTTATTCAGCAAGGATGCATTAAATCAATCAAAAGTGGCAGTAAAGACATTTATAATGTTACAAAAGATTAGATTTCAGATAAACACTGTTCTTTTGAACTTTCTATTCATCAAATAATCCTGAAAAAAAATATTGTACACAAATATTTTGTACAATTGTACACATTAAATGTTTCTTGAGCAGCAGATCAGCATATTAGAATGATTTCTGAAGGATCATGTGACACTGAAGACTGGAGTAATGATGCTGAAAATTCAGCTTTGCCATCACAGGAATAAATTACTTTGTGAAATATATTCAAATAGAAAACAGTTATTTTAAATTGTAATAATATTTCACAATATTACTGTTTTTTAGTGTATTTTTAATTAAATAAATGTAGCCTTGGTGAGCAGACGAAACTTCTTTTAAAAACATTAAAAATCTTAGTGGTTCCAAACTTTTGGACTGTACTGTAAATGCTGTTCTATTTAACAAAGAATCCTGAAAAATGAAAAGTATCACAGTTTCCACAAAAATATATAATATATAATATGAAGCGGCGCAACTGTTTTCAACATTGATAATATGTTTCTTAAACATCAAAAATAAAATTATTTTTGAAGGATAATTGTGACCGTAAAGACTGGAATAATGATGCTGGAATCACAGGAATAAATTACATTTGAACATATATTCGCATAGAAAACAGTTATTTTAAATTGTAAAAATATTTGACAATTTTTACTGTTTTTTTTGTTTTGTTTTTTGTTTTTGTTTTTTCAAATTAATTAAATGCAGCTCTGGTGAGCAGAAGAGACTTCTTAAAAAAAAAATTAAACCTTCATGACCCCAGACTTTTGAAAGGTAGTGTTTATAATTTAATAACAGCACATGAATATGAATATTTGTCATTTTACACAATATTTACTCCAATAAGTTGTGTTATTATTAACAAGGCTGTCTGTAGATTTTGGGAAATAGGATTTTCTTAATAAAAGTTCATATTGTGAGTATTTCATCAGTACACATTATACTGAGGAAGAAATATGTTTTTGTGATCAAAATGAAATAACTTGCAAAACTAAGGCCTGGCATTTCCATTTCAAGAATAAGAATCTTTATTGTCATTGTATGCGTACAATTGTACACAACAACGAAATTGAAGTTCGCAACTCTAAAACACACCCAAAACAGTAAATAATAAATAACTAGTAAAATAAAAGCAACAAAAGACAGTATAAATTAAACAATATATCAAACAATGCGTTTTTCAGTGTACTGTTGTACTCAGAAATGTCACATTATGGAGTTTTAAAGAGTGTGTCATCATATTTTCCTGCTCTCCTCTAGATGTGTCTCTGTCGGAGTCGTCCGTGTCTCTGGAGAGGGACTCTGCCAGTGATGATGAATGTGCTCTGAGGCCCACCACACCCACAGACCAATCAGAAGCGAGCTGTCGCGAGGATGGGGACGGTTACCTCCAAACTAAAGCTGGTGTCGCAGAAGCTGCTCTTCAAGATGGTGAGCGATCCCTAGTGTTTGCTTGGGCTCACAGAGGCACAGTACAGCATGAACTCTGGCCCTTAGACAGGAAGGGACTTTCTGATTGAAAAAAGAAGCTAAAAATAAAATAAAAATACTACATGAAAAACTTGTACTTTAAAAAAAAAAAACTTAAAGGAAATTTGAAAAGTTGCCTTGGCATCAAACTTAAATGTAATAAGCTTCTTTAATTACTAAAATTACTAAAACTGAAAAAGAAAGCTAAATAGAAATCTAATAAAACTAATAAAAAATACTAACATAAAAAAATGACAAACTGAAAATATGAAAATAAAACCTGATTCAAAATATAAAATAAATACTATAATAATATATAAATAATACTTCAATAACTCTGATTGGAACTTTAAAAAAAAAAAAAATTTCTTTATGAAATAGAACTGTCTAAAATTAAGTACTAGTTTTGCACATAAGTACTTTTTTTGCACATATAACTCATAAAACAGAACATATAAGCAGAATTGTGTTGTGAACTTGCTACTAAGTGACTGAAACAAAACTCTAAAAGGTGGATTTTTCTCTTGCTTTCTCAGTGGAAACCCTCCGACAGCTGATCTTCAGAGACCTGGAGGACGGATGGAGTCAAGATTCAGATGACACGCCCACAAATGAGACGGCCAATGAAAGAAGCTCTTTTACAGACAGACCGGGGGCGGAGTTGTCTGAGCCTGCCCCTAGTGAGACTCCCAGTCAATGGGGGGAGGAGCCTGTAGAAGCTCCGCCTCTGGAGGTGCTGCAGCCTGCTGTTCAGGTTGTGAGGAAAGGTAAACACTCAGTGGTGATGCTAATCATAAGTTGCCACAATATTATATGATGATCAGCAACTTAACATTTATAGTTCTCTAGAACAACATATAATATAGTGATTAAAGTAATATTCTTAATTCAGTACAGCTAAAGCTCGATGTACTGCATGCTGTCGATCACCACAAAGGATCATTTCAACTCGTCCCTCAGTTTATTAAAGGTGCCCTAGAACGCTTTTTCACAAGATGTAATATAAGTCTAAGGTGTTCCCTGAATGTGTCTGTAAAGTTTCAGCTCAAAATACCCCATAGATTTTTTTTTTTTTTTTTTTTTACTGCCTATTTTGGGGCATTATTAAATATGCGCTGATTCAGCGTGCTTCCCCTTTAAATGCTCACGCTCCCCGCCCCCAAGCTCGCGACTCTATAATACATTGCATAAACAAAGTTCGCACAGCTAATATAACACTCAAAATGGATCTTTACAAAGTGTTCGTCATGCAGCATACCTGATTATGTAAGTATGGTATTTATTTGGATGTGTACATTTAATTCTGAATGAGTTTGATAGTGATCCGTGGCTAACGGCTAATGGTACACTGTTGGAGAAATTTATAAAGAATGAAGTTGTGTTTATGAATTATACAGACTGCAAGTGTTTAATAATGAAAATAACCACATGACTCTGATCTCTGTGAATACGGTAAGAAACGATGGTAACTTTAACCACATTTAACAGTACATTAGCAACATGCTAATGAAACATTTAGAAAGATAGTTAACAAATATCACTAAAAATATCATGTTATCATGGATCATGTCAGTTATTATTGCCCCATCTGCTATTTTTTCGCTATTGTTCCTTGCTTTCTTACCTGCATAAAGTCTGTGTGCTGCTCCAGACGTTAATACTGGCTTGTTTAATGCCTTGAACATGGGCTGGCATAGGCAAAAGTTGGGGGCATATGTATTAATGATCCTGACTGTTGGGTCACAGTCAGTGTTATGTTGAGAATCGCCTGTTCTTCGGAGGTCTTTTAAACAAATGAGATTTATATAAGAAGGAGGAAACAATGGAGTTTGAGACTCACTGTATGTCATTTCCATGTACTGAACTCTTGTTATTCAACTATGCCAAGGTAAATTCAATTTTCAATTCTATGGCACCTTTAAAAGCAAAAATCACAAAAGTTTACAGAAATGCACTTAAAATAAAAGTTTTTGAGCAAGGCCATGCACCAAGTAAACATTAAAATACTGGCTAAATTATACTGCACTTATACTAGTCACAAGACTATACATGTCAACGTTATTAGACTAGTGGGATTAAATCAAAGCAAAGTTATAACCAGTATTTCAACTCCTGACAAAATGCTCTGGAACCTTCAAGAACGCTGCCTACTTTTATTATATAAGTGCATTACTGTACTTTTAGTTTGTTTTTACAAACTGAGGGACATTTTTATTATTTATAAATATTTTCTATTCTAATTTTTATATAATCATAACTGCTCCTATAGCACCTAGCAACCACAGAGCAACTGATTCAGATTTTTAAATATATATTTCTATTTATTTTATTTTTATTTCAGTTTTAGTATCGTAACTTTTCTCATTTTCAAGGTTTTAATCTAATATTTATATTTCACTCTATGTTAGCTTAATTTCAATGAACCAAAATGATTTTTAATAGTTTAGTTAAAAAGGGAACTTAGATGTTGTGGCTGTAAAATTCTTTAAGCTGTACTTAATTTAACTCTGTATTTTCAAAGAATTGAAGAGTTTGTCTCTCTTTCCCCTCTGTCTGTCTCTGTCTTTCTGCATGTATTCAGATCTCACTGTGATGAAGCTTATGTGATTTAACACACTTTTCTCGTTCTCTCTTTTTGCTACTTTTCCACAACACACACCTTCTCTCTCTCTCTCTCTCTCTCTCTCTCTCTCTCTCTCTCTCTCTCTCTCTCTCTCGCTCTCACATGTATGGTGCTCTGGCTTCTTGTATTTGTCTGTGTCTAACTACACACACTACATAAATGCACCTCACACCATTGTTCTGCACACTTCTGTCACACACACTCACACTCTCTCTCTCCCTCTCTCACACTCACACACACACACACATGCACACATAATCACACACACACACACACACACACCTTCTACCTGTCTTTCACACACAGTCGTGGGTGCGGGCTGTTCTCTTCCTGACGACATCACCGATGATGTCACCGCCAGCCAATCCTCTCAGGACAGAGGTGGGGCTTAATTTAAAGTACAATACCTTTTGGCAGATGCATTCTGGGCCGGTTTCCTGCGAACAGTTGTGACTCGTCTCAAACCTCATCGGTTGGCTGTGAAATATAATCTAGGATGAGATTTGGTTTCAGTTTTGGAAACCGGTCCTGAATGATCTAGAATCAGTCCATCTCTTTCTTTTGTTCTTCTTGTGAGCTTTAACGATTCATCATTTCAGAACATTTACTTTTGTAATCAACAGTGTGATTATAAGAATGAGAATTAATAGTCAGGAAGTTACAAAGGCATTCAAAAAGAATTGAAATTAATTTATTTTTTTGTTTGTTTTAACTAAATAAATGTGTTAGTTATTTAAGGTATATTTGATATATTAATTATATTATTTTAGTATTAATAATGTACTATTATAGCATATAATCAATTTTCATTTTTATATTTTCAGTTTTCATTTCAATTTGTTTTTAATAATTTTGTTTTCTCATTTTTATTAGTTTTTGCTTTACATATTTCTTTATAGTTTTTATTAGTGCTGTCAATCGATTTAAGAAAATTAATTAATCACACATTTTTCTGTAATTGCGACTAATTGCACCTAACATTTTAAAGTTGTTTTTTTTTTTTTTTTTTTTTTTTTTGTAATACTTTAACATTGAATCTCCAAATTAATGTAGAAACAACATAGACTACATTTAAAATATTTCTTTAATGGCATCTTTTTATGAATGAAGGCCAGTTTCAGTGATGCTAATGTCTCTATTAAATTGATTTCGTCCATTAATTATAGCCATTCAACATTACAGTATAATTGAAAGCTATCAATTTTAATATTTAATAGGCTTTAAAAAATCTTCACATAAACCTTATTGTCATAAATAGCACATTTACTTTCCTTTACTATATCATGGCTCAACGCTAAGGCTTTTTTCTACTGTCCCAGACAAACTGGTTCCGATTTTTAGCTTCCCTGACAAAATGCTCAAAGTTATTGTTTTCATTGTTTTTGACCCATGTAACCTTGTAAACAATGCTTTAAGATTTCAGGTAGGTCTAACTGGTAGGTCACTTTGTAAGGAAACACTACGTGCCTATAGACTGAACAAGTCATGTTTTTGTAAGTTACACGAAGACGATAATGGTATAGATTTCAAAAACTTGCACTTTGAAGCCCATTTTCAAAAGTTTGCATTTGCAGGCCCCCAAATGCCGTTGTCGTGTAAATGAACGGTCAAAACACATAAAACTGTTTTCAGTTTTTAGTTGAAAACTATTAGAAAATGGTTCATTTTACTTATTTTTTTAAATTTATTTATTTATTTGTTTGTTAACGATTCTGCTGCGCTACTTCCAGGAAACATGTTTTATCTGGTCATGCCCAAAGAGCAATCCAGTTCTCTCACAGACGAGAGCAGCACAGATGAGCTCAAAGACTCGGACGCGTCTGAGAACAAGCCATCAGACGAGCAATGTGTTCTCATCGTCCTTCATCAACGAGGAAGAGGAGCAAGAGACGCCCTGCCTCTCTCCAACTGACCAGTCGCTGACTGAGACTCTGAGACGAAGGGAAGGGCTCGGCCATTCTCAAATGAGCATCCAGCGGCATGTGATCAGGAACGTGGACGAGATCTTTAACACCATGGAGGAGCTTATGAGGAAACTGCAGCACCTGAGGGTAAAACACAAACACACACACATTACAAACATGTCCATGCATGCCCAGGCCATATTTGACCCAAATTAAAAAAAGAAATTGAATCCTGAATTAAGCACGTTTGAAGTTTTTGTTAGTCGTTTTATTTTTGGCATTGTTATTATATTTTTATTGTAAATGTAAATTATATTTGACAATTAAAGGATTAGTTAACTTCAAATTTTACAATTTCATGATAATTTACCCACCCCCATGTCATCCAAGATGTTTGTCTTTCTTTTTTCAGTCGAAAAGAAATTAAGGTTTTTGAGGAAAACATTTCAAGATTTTTCTCTATATAGTGGACTTCAACTGTTACCAACGGGTTGAAGGTCCAAATTGCAGTTTTAATGCACTTTTAAAGGGCTCTACACGATCCCAGATGAGGAATAAGGGTCTTATCTAGCAAAACGATCTGTCATTTTCTAAAAAAAAAATTAAAATTTATATACTTTTTAACCACAAATGCTCATCTTGCACTGCTCTGCGCCACGCATTACGTAATCATGTTGGAAAGGTCACGTGTGACGTAGGCAAAAAAAACTGTCATCTTCTCCTCCAACTTCAAAATTGTCCGACATCGTTGTTTTACCTTTATTTATTTTATTTTTTTTAAATGCCGTTCGACTAAGTCTTTGCATGTCCACGCGTATGTCACGTGTGACCTTTCCAATGTGATTTACGTAATGCGTGGCGCAGAGCAGTGCAAGTATTCCTCGGCTGGGATTGTGTAGAGCCCTTTAAAGGTGCATTGAAATTGCAATTTGGACCTTCAACCCATTGGTAACTGTTGACGTCCACTATATGGAGAAAAATCCTGAAATGTTTTCCTCAAAAACCTTAATTTCTTTTCGACTGAAGAAGGACATTTCAAATGACATAAACATCTTGGATGACATGGGTGTGAGTAAATTATCAGGAAATTTTAAAATTTGAAGTGAACTAATCCTTTAAGCAGGTTTCATGCCAAAAAAAAAAAAAATGTAGTAATGTCAAACTGTATTATTTCAAAAATGAAGTATTTATACATTATATTAATTTAATTTATTTAATGTAAACAAAAATTTTTATTAATGCAAAATAAAATAAGGGTTGTTTTTTTTGGCTTTTAAAATCGTATTTTATTTTGTTTTATTTTATCTTATTTCTGGTGATTTTGCAGTAAAAATGTGGCTTGTTTTTAGTGATGTAGTTGCAAACTATATTAAACATTTAAATTGCGCTAAAAAAAGTACAGCTCTTAATTTATGCTGACTTCGATATTTTTTTTACATTTATTTATATTTATATTATCAATGCAAAAAAGTGTTAGTGACCCATATAAACATTTTTGGGGGTGATTTTTGTGGACTAATTGTGACTTGTATTTATTTTTGTGAGATTCAACCTGGTATATAAACATGTTGTTGTAAAACAATGTTGATTGTTTCTTTTCACCTGTTTTTGTAGGACATTGAAGCAGATCACTACAAACTTCTGAAGAAATTAAGAAAACCACTTCCTGCTGGTAAAATGTCAAGTGATCTCGTCGACAAGTCTCCCGCAGCGGTCCGAATACCATCACTGGACCGAGGAGCAGGAGATGGTGCGGACATTTCGATCTCAAAAACTGCTTCTAATGAGTTTAACGCTCTCACCGCTGTTTTGAACACGTGTAAATCCAATTTCAAGTGCAGAAAATGTGTGTAAAGTCCGCAATTCCCAAGTTGACAAAGTATATCTTTGTTGTTCTTACAGGTAAGGAGGGCGTCTCGACAGAACCAGCCCAGCCAGAAATCCAGTCCACTGGTTTCTGACGGTTTACACTGGACCTACTCGAGAACTTTCATCTCGCACACACAGACTCACGCAAACACACACTCTGCACTCTATGATGTAGCCCCTTCCCAGCATGCCTTGCTCCTGGAAGCACCATCCAGGTTGAATTATGTGTTGTTTGTGTCAATTCGTGACTTGAGAAGGGACGGACGACCCTTCGGCCTGCGCTGAGAAAGAAAGGACGGAAGAAGGAAAGTGGTGATTCGAGTAGCGCATTCAAGAGAGAAAATGAAATGTTATTGGTTGATTGAAGAACGTAAGTGATGCGTGAAGAACAGGAAGTGAAACGCAAGTGAAGTAGCGCGGCTGAAGACATGACTCTGTCCTTCGAAGGAAACCCCAGCACTTTACCTGCTGTACGTCTGTTTCTCCTCCATTCAGCTCGTCAGGAAAGTCGTCAATCCAAACGGGCGACGTTTTCCATCGTGAGCCGCATCAACCTGAGCCGTTTCCGGCGTTGACAAATTCAGGTTCTTTTGCACTGGGACCCCTGTGGACATAAACATGGGGGCGAATAAGGATGTTTCACGAATATCGTTGTTCGTTAATATAGTAGCTTGTATTTGATTATGTAACACTATGCGAAAGAAGGAAAACAACAAAAGGTGAAGGTTTTGTTTTAAATTTTTCCATGTGCTATGGAAGAAATAAAATATCCAACAAACATTTGTTCTGTTTCTACGCACACTATCGCACAGCGCGTGACTGGACTCCTGTTTATATCGCACAGAAAAAAAAGGGGCGTGTTTATGAATTCTGACATCATGTCATGTGACCTGCAAGCTGACATTTGTATTACGTGTAAATACTGTGAACGTTTGTCCCTCACCGTTTGCGGTAGTTCATTCGTAGCTCAACGGGTGCTTGAAACACAAATGAAGGGATCGGGAACTCTAATAAATAAAAACAACGTAACTTTTACGTTTCGATAAGCAAGCGTCTTTATAAGTGTTTAACGTGTCCGCCTAACCTGCCAAAGGAGGATTGTTACCTCACCTCCTTTTAAGTTTGTTTTGTTTATTATTCTTATTTTGTATTTTAATAATTGTTTTTGCGAGTTTATGTGCGACTGCAGAAAGTTTCTAACGTGGATTGAATTCAGAGACGTTGCTTGTATGGATAACTACTGTTAACTCAGGTGGAGAAATGTAGACGTGATTTCTCTCGTTAGCTTTAACTCTTTTTTTTCCATACATTTTCTTCTCTTCTCCTCTTTCGTTTCTTGCCTCATTCCTCCATCGTTCCATGTTCATTCATACTCGTCAACGATTTGTAAAAGTATGCTGCACAACGAAGAAACCGTACTCGTGCGAACTACTGTACGTAAATGTTTGTTTTATTTTTATTGGCATTCACTCATGTAATATAGTTCACGGCCTGTTTTATATGTTCATTTTCTGTAAAGCTCTAGTCGTTTCTTTAATTTTATTTTTGTAGATATGACAAACAAAAGATGTGTAAATTATTTTCTCTCCCTCTTTTTAAAAATGGCGAGATTGTTAGATGCACAGAAGGAAAATGAAAACTCATGTTAAAAGAAACCCATTTGTTTTGTGAAATTAAAAATGTTTAAAAAAACCTGCAGTGTGTTTTTGGTGGTGAATTTAAGAAACATTTCTGCTGTTCAAAACCTGTCTGAACTGATTTACTTCTCGCATTCCAGTAACTTTATCTCTGATAATGAATGAAAACTGCTTTGGAATTGGATACGACCTTTGAAAACAGATTCAAGTGGTGGAATTGATATCTTTCAATATTTTCACTCTTTGTTATATTGCAGCCAGCTAAAATCATTTAAGTTCATTTTTCTCAATGTACACACAGCACCCCATATTGACAGAAAAACACAGAATTGTTGAAATTTATGCAGATTTATTAAAAAAGAAAAACTGAAATATCACATGGTCCTAAGTATTCAGACCCTTTGCTCAGTATTTAGTAGAAGCACCCTTTTGATCTAATACAGCCATGAGTCATTTTGGGAAAGATGCAACAAGTTTTTCACACCTGGATTTGGGGATCCTCTGCCATTCCTCCTTGCAGATCCTCTCCAGTAATGTCAGGTTGGATGGTAAACGTTGGTGGACAGCCATTTTTAGGTCTCTCCAGAGATGCCCAATTGGGTTTAAGTCAGGGCTCTGGCTGGGCCATTCAAGAACAGTCACATAGTTGTTGTGAAGCCACTCCTTTGTTATTTTAGTTGTGTGCTTAGGGTCATTGTCTTGTTGGAAGGTAAACTTTCGACCCAGTCTGAGGTCTCTGGAGAAGGTTTTCATCCAGGATATCCCTGTACTTGGCCGCATTCATCTTTTCCTCGATTGTAACCAGTCGTCCTGTCCCTGCAGCTGAAAAACACCCCCACAGCATGATGCTGCCACCACCATGCTTCACTGTTGAGACTGTATTGGACAGGTGATGAGTAGTGCCTGGTTTTCTCCACACATACCGCTTAGCATTAAGGCCAAAAAGTTCTATCTTGGTCTCATCAGACCAGAGAATCTTATTTCTCACCATCTTGGAGTCCTTCAGGTGTTTTTTTTTAGCAAACTCTATGCGGGCTTTCATGTGTCTTGCACTGAGGAGAGGCTTCCGTCGGGCCACTCTGCCATAAAGCCCAGACTGGTGGAGGGCTGCAGTGATGGTTGACTTTCTACAACTTTCTCCCATCTCCCGACTGCATCTCTGAAGCTCAGCCACTGTGATCTTTGGGTTCTTCTTTACCTCTCTCACCAAGGCTCTTCTCCCCCGATAGCTCAGTTTGGCCGGACGGCCAGCTCTAGGAAGGGTTCTGGTCGTCCCAAACATCTTCCATTTAAGGATTATGGAGGTCACTGTGCTCTTAGGAACCTTAAGTGCAGCAGAATTATTATTTTTTGTAACCTTGGCCAGATCTGTGCCTTGCCACAATTCTGTCTCTGAGCTCTTCAGGCAGTCCTTTGACCTCATGATTCTCATTTGCTCTGACATGCACTGTGTAAGGTATTATATAGACAGGTGTGTGGCTTTCCTAATCAAGTCCAATCAGCATAATCAAACACAGCTGGACTCAAATGAAGGTGTAGAACCATCTCAAGGATGATCAGAAGAAATGGACAGCACCTGAGTTAAATATATGAGTGTCACAGCAAAGGGTCTGAATACTTAGGACCATGTGATATTTCAGTTTTTCTTTTTTAATAAATCTGCAAAAATGTCAACAATTCTGTGTTTTTCTGTCAATATGGGGTGCTGTGTGTACATTGAGGGAAAAAAATGAACTTAAATTATTTTAGCAAATGGCTGCAATATAACAAAGTTAAAAATTTAAGGGGGTCTGAATACTTTCCGTACCCATTGTAGATTGAAAACATTGTTTGGCATTTCAGATACATTTGTCTATTAAGTTGAGCATGAGAAAAATAAATGTAAAAAAAAAAAAAATTGGAAATTGTTACGTTTATCAGTTTAGGATAGTTTGCATATGGCGTCAATATAGAAAAAATCAAGCAATTGACATTTGATATATAGTAAATAATTAAAAAGTATAAATGATGTAAATGTATAGCGTAAATGCACATGACACTTTTTTAACATTGCAAAATGTATCAATATACAATAAATGAGGCAAAATTGAATACAAACTTGCATATCGAAAATTTTATTATTTTAAATACAAATAAATGGTAAAACTGATACAACAAAATCTAAAATGCATTTATATACAAATCCATATGTATATATACATATATACACATTTCATTAGCACTTAATTTATTTTACAGTCCTGTTCCCCATGTAATTATAGTAATTACAATAACTAGGTAATAACCAGGTACTAGACTTGAACCTACCCCTAAGCCTAACCCTTGTAGTTACCTTATATTAACCATATAATCTAATATAACATACACATACTATATTGCCAAAAGTATTGGGACACCCCTCCAAATCATTGAATTGAGGTGTTCCAATCACTTCCATGGCCACAGGTGTATAAAATCAAGCACCTAGGCATGCAGACTGCTTCTACAAACATTTGTGAAAGAATGGGTCGCTCACAGGAGCTCAGTGAATTCAAGCGTGGTACCGTGATAGGTTGCCACCTGTGCAATAAGTCCATTCGTGAAATTTCCTCACTGCTAAATATTCCACGGTCAACTGTTAGTGGTATCATAACAAAGTGGAAGCAATTGGGAACAACAGCAACTCAGCCACGAAGTGGTAGGCCACGTAAAATCACAGAGCGGGGTCAGCGCATGCTGAGGTGCACAGTGCGCAGAAGTCGCCAACTTTCTGCAGAGTCAATAGCTACAGACCTCCAAACTTTGTGTGGCCTTCAGATTAGCTCAAGAACAGTGCGTAGAGAGCTTCATGGAATGGGTTTCCATGGCTGAGCAGCTGCATCCAAGCCTTACATCACCAAGTACAATGCAAAGCGTCGGATACAGTGGTGTAAAGCACGCCATCAACTGGACTCTAGAGCAGTGAGACGTGTTCTCTGGAGTGATGAATCACGCTTCTCTGTCTGGCAATCCAAAGGATGAGTCTGGGTTAGGCGGTTTTCAGGAGAATGGTACTTGCCTGATTGCATTGTGCCAAGTGTAAAGTCTGGTGGAGGGGGGATTATGGTGTGGGGTTGTTTTTCAGGGGTTGGGCTTGAACCCTTAGTTCCAGTGAAAGGAACTCTTAATGCTTCAGCATACCAAGACATTTTGGACAATTTCATGATCCCAACTTTGTAGGAACAGTTTGGGGATGGCCGCTTCCTGTTCCAACATGACTGTGCACCAGTGCACAAAGCAAGGTCCATAAAGACAAGGATGAGTGAGTTTGGTGTGAAGGAACTTGACTGACCTCAAACCAATAGAACACCTTTGGGATGAATTAGAGCGGAGACTGCGAGCCAGGCCTTCTCGCCAACATCACTGCCTGACCTCACAAATGCGCTTATAGAAGAATGGTCAAAAATTCCCATAAACACACTCCTAAACCTTGTGGAAAGCCTTCCCAGAAGAGTTGACTGTTATAGCTGCAAAGGGTGCCAACTCTATATTAAACCCTACGGATTAATAATGAGATGTCATTAAAGTTCATGTGCATGTAAAGGCAGGCATCCCAAAACTTTTGGCAATATAGTGTGTGTGTGTGTGTAGGTATAGGTATATATACTATATGTGTATATGCAAATTGGAAAGATATTAAAAGGTATAATCTCAATTCAATAAAAAATAAACCTCAAATAAATAAATAATAAAAATAGTTAAAAATTAGATCCTTCCTGCAGTTTCCAATACATACATAAATAAATAAACATGTTCAAAAAATTGGGTCATTCATTTGGGTCATAACTTTTTTTTTAATTTTTTTAAAGAGGTCATTAATGCAGTTTCAAACAAACAAGCAAACAAACATCTTTCAAAAATGAGGTCATTCATGTAGTTTCAAATTAAAACAAAACAAACATGTTCCAAACATTAGGTCATTCCTGCAGTGTCAAATAAATAAATAAACAAACATGTAACAAAAATTAGGTCATCTCTGCAGCTTCGAATAAATTAATAAAATAAATAATTAAATATAAGGTCATTCCTGCAGATTCAAATAAACATATAATAATAAACAAAACAAAATAATAAACAAAAATTAGGTCATCATTCCTGCAGTTTCATATATATATAAACTATTTAATCTAATGGCATCCTCATGACTCGTGTATTGTGTGGAGGGTGTGATGATGGAAGGCGGAGCAGGAACGTGGGGGAGGTCGGGTCGAGTCGGGCTTCCATTCGGGGCGTGTATCAGCTCAGGTTTGAATGGAGACGGAAATATGTGAGTTTCTGTGAAGAAAAAAAAAAAAAAAAAAAACACGGACGCAAAGTAGAGCCGCAGGCCAGAGAACATATCACCTTCATTTATCCGGAGCTCTTAAACAACAAGAAGAGGATTTTACTCATCTGCAAACTGTGAGTTTATCAAGAAAAGAGGATTTGGTTTTCTTTTTTGTATCGTGTGGATTATTGTTCTGGTGAGAAGAGGTACAAAGACACGAGTGAAAGTGGTTGCTGCATGTATCTTATTGGGGATGCAGAGAGTATCATACTTCCGTTTTTGAAACAGTTTCTCATTAATGTCTAATTTGGATGGTTTCCTACCCGGACAGTCTATTATATTCAGTCTGGTGTTGCATGATACATTTAAAGTAAAACACTTGGCCGTGAATCTATCGTGGACTTTGCAATTAAATACACTGGAAAGGAACCTCAAGATTCGCTTTCGTTGTTTTCTGTAAACTGGGCATTTGAATGAAGGTTTGTTTCAGAGCTTCTTTCGGACTCTTCTTTGTGTTCAGAGATCCACAAAAGCGCACGATCGGAAGAAAAGGTACGCCCAATTATAGCCCAAGACGATGTATGTTTTGAATCTTTTTGTAAGAACAATTAATAGTTTTAAACTGAAAGAAAGTGTTGGTTTTTCTGTTTAGTCTTATCTCGATGTAGTGATATTTAGCGTTATGATTCATTTTAGCGAATCGATTCGCTTCATAAACCGCTTCGTTTGAGTCATCGTTAGAATTCCCTCCCAGAAGCATTGTCTTTTTTAAACTTCCATTTAACTCTTTTTATTTGTTGTTTTGACATGCTTTCGTGTCTATGAATCCAACATGTCACCCGCCTCACAGTCGAGCTATTTACTGATATGGAGCGAATCATTTCGACTGATTGATTTAAAAGGATCCGGTTTAAAAGAACGATTCGTTGGCCAATCGAGCATCGCTAGTGATACTTATTCACTCGATGCTGTTACATTTGATTTTAAGACAATGCAAGTAATGTAAAAGTGATATAAAAATATCCATAAATGTAACTTTGAGAAATATTTAGTTTATTTTTAATTGTCTGCGCTTTCCTCGAAACTGAACTCTAAATGCATACCTTTTTGCATCTGAGCTTGGTGATTTCAACATTATACTTGCATAAATTTAATTCAAACTCGTATTTTTCATTCCATGCACGTTTTAAAAGTGATTTGTCATTGTTTTTTATTTCGCTCTCAAGCACAGCAAGACCTCACTGAGTAATGGTCGTATTAGATACTCTTTTTTTAATTTTTTGTTATGTAAACCTTTTCTACTTGCATGCAGAACGTAAAAAAAACGATATTTTTTCTTCATTTTGTTCGTTCACGTAGTATTGAGGTTACTGTATCACGTCGAGTGCGGTTGCGTGAAGGCCCGAAAGCCTCGGACTCTCGTAGGCACGGGCGGCGTAGGTGTCGCGCATATCACGCGGCGGTGATTGACGCCGCCAGTCCGAGGCTTTGAGGCCCGTCCGGTTCAATGAGCTCAGATGTCTCCTGTGCCGTCTCCTAGGAGATTGTAACCCGAGAACGCGATTGAAACACTCAATAGACGCACATTTAAAACATTTTGACCTTACAATATGTTTTTGAACCTTCATAAACTAAAGTGCAGTGTAGTTGATTTTTTTATTTTAGGCTTCAATTAGTACCTGTAATGTGTCTTGTGACACTTGAGCATGTGTGTTTGTTCAACTGTGTTGTTGTTTTAAATAGGTCAGATGAGACCTGGAATAATGGGTAACTGTATATCCAGGCAGAATACACACCTGGGACCGGTGTCTTCGTTCATAAATCACAACTGCCACGCCTAACCTTCACACACATTACTGCAGCTGCTGAACGCACTGAATACCAGATGAACTTGGTGCAAAACCTAGTCATGCTGTCCTGGATTTATATTCAGTTGTTATGTTGTAGGATGTGGACCCTTATGTTGGTATCATAGACTTGGTCTTGAGGTCTGTCTACTTATTTTAATGTAGTCTCATGTAGCTGTGCAGATTTAGTTTTTATTTAGTTTAATCATTATCCGGTATCAATCTTTACTTTTGTATATTATATTGTTGTGATGTCCATTTTCTCTTCTATATTCACTATATTGTCAATCCTTTTAGTTAGGCTATTGGTCATGACATTAAAATATTACTTAATATCAGCCAAGTTGAGCCAACATTTCTACATTTATTTATACAGCCAATAAGTTTTTTTTGTTTGTTTTGTTTGTTTCAGATTCTTTTACTCATCACACCTGTAGCTGAAGTGTTTACGAGCATTTCCCACATAAACACGAAAGTGTTTGCAGCTGTGTCCCAGGTGTGGTCACATTAGCGAAATTAAATGAGGAAAAAAAAAAATGCTCCATTGTCTATAGTCAATAGTGTAGGGATATATGAAGCACAGCTTGCACAAAATTCACTCTTGAACCAAGCAGCTTTTTTGGTTGGTTAATATGGTGAATCCGCTCGACCAACTTGAACCGT
Organism: Megalobrama amblycephala; assembly: GCF_018812025.1. Classification (NCBI taxonomy): domain Eukaryota; kingdom Metazoa; phylum Chordata; class Actinopteri; order Cypriniformes; family Xenocyprididae; genus Megalobrama; species Megalobrama amblycephala. Next base: position 40,123,418 of record NC_063046.1, on the reverse strand, counting down.
TGCGAAATCTGCAAGGGGATCTTTTGCCCTCACACGAAAATTCCCATTTGTGTGGTTTCCGATTGAAATGACGATTTTGCCAGTGAAAAATTTGCTGAATGACGTAAATGTGACCACAACTTAAGACTAAAAGTATGTTAATGTCTAATAGTGGGAATCTTAAGGAATTTAATGGTTTGATTCACAATTCCACTTTTATGATTTCATGAACCATTATTTCATAGGGGTGTCACAATATATCGCAATACAAAAATGCAACAATATGTCTGGTGGATAGTGACAATATGTATTGTGCAGGCTATAGTTCACCCAAAATGAAAATTACTGTGTGAAGGGAAATAAATCAAGTTTACAGACTGTTAGTGTGAGTACTACATTGAACTACTATATATAATGTTGAATATAATGTATAATAATTCAATGGGCGAATATTTGTGGGTCCTGAAAATGCTTATGTCTTATGGCACCAGTAAAAAGTGGCCTGCATTATTTAAAATATATCTAGTCAGTGACGGAGTGGCTTATTCTTTTAAAATAATTCTGTATTTTCAGCTTCAGAATCATGGATATTTTTATTCTGGTGTGCACTGGGTTACCAGCACCAAGTCAAAGCCCCCAGTGTAATACTAAATTTAGCGTTTTAATCAACAGTATGTTTTTTGTTAACCTTTTACCATATTTCTTGGAGTATCGCAATAATATCATATCGTGAGTTTAGTAGCATGATATGTATCGAATCGTGACATGAGGGTATCGTTACACCCCTATTCTTTCAGTACTTTTAAGCCAGGCAAGTAATTACCGTGTTTTCCCCTGGTTTCACAGACAAGGCTTAAGCTAGTCCTAGATTAAAATGCATGTTTGAGTTGTTTTAACTGAAAGCAACTTGTACTGACACATCTTAAAATATGTCAGTGTCATTGTTTTGTCTCAAGATGAACACCAGTAAAGTGTACATTTATAAAAGACACTTAAATATCCTAATTGAACTAAGACCTAATCCTGGCTTAGTCTAAGCCCTGTCTGAAACCGGGCCTTTATAGGAAAAAAGTTGCATCTGAATACAAGTCGTACTGGGTCAAATTTGCATTATTGAGAGAAAAAAGAAACGCAGATAAGTCTTATTAGTATTTTATTTTAGTTCCCCTCACTCCACAAAACAAACAAAAAATACTTTAAATTCAATATAGGCTACAGAACGAAAATGAGAAATACAAGTATAAAATAAACGTACATTATAGTGGTTTTCCTTGTAAACAACATTTAATAATACAACACCAAGCTTAAATTTAAATTAAATTACTGGTGTGTGAGAAATGCGCTTTATACTGTAAATTAACTTGCCAATGATTGGCTTGTTGCATTAACCAATATTTACCGTCATTAACTGAATTCGAAAAACAAAAAAAAGATTAGTTTGATTTCTGTTAGCAATGCAAGAACTGATATGTTGTGTGTGAATATTTGGTATTAATTCGCTTTTGGAATACAAGCAGTTAGTTTCAGTTTCCAATTCCCAAATCTACTTGATTCACAGTTTGGTTCTGAAGGACTGTGGTCTAAAGAAGAGCAGCGTCCCTCCTCAGACTGATGGGTGACACATGTTCTGAATCCGTCCTGGACAAATGGTGTCTTATCAGCTCTGTAAACAACTCCTGACGGCCCACACACACTCAGCATGTGTGTTTGTGCTTGAAGAAACGCTGTCTGTCTCGTTCTGTCTCACATGAGTCTTGTTAGGAGACAGAAATGTGAGCGAGAAGAGCGAAAATAGATGCCACAGTGCCGGCTCTTATTTAGATAATCGAATTGAGCCTGTTACTTTAGAACGAGCAAAACACATTGACTCGTTTGTTGCAACCATGCAAAAATAGACTGTTATTTCCTAATACTGGTTTAAATTTCATACTTTCATATATGGGTGTATGTGTAAAGGTCAGGCGGCTATAGAAACGGAGCCCTTCACCCCTCTTCTGACCCATCACACATACCCCCACATTCATTCCCATAGTAACAGCCAAGCTCAGTTGCTGTGGAGATGACAGGCGATGGCTGGGGAATGTGTGTGTGTGTGTTATTGAGTAATGGGGTTTTTATGGTGATGCTGAGCTCCTTGTGCAGGACGCTTGGCGGAGCTTAGTTACAAAGTGTTTTTGTTGTTCTTAAAGCATTACAGAGTGTTTTAATGTCACCTGTTTATCTCAGTAACATACTTGAAGTCATTTTGAAATGATTAGGAATGCTATTATATATATGTGTGTATATATATATTCCTCTGAGATGTTTGAGTACAATGGGCTTTATTCATGACATGAGCAGAACGAATTTCTGTGTAAAATCGTTGTTGCTTAAATTGTTGCGTTTAATTGAACGAGACAATTTTGGTGAGAATGATTTAAGAACAATTTCCACATCCCTTGTTTGACAAATGAGGCCAAGTGTTTTTACATAAAGGTCAAATGTGGGGTTTTGGATTTAAATATATGTAAATTAGGGCTTTGTGACATTGATGAAAATATACGATAACTTACTAAAAAAATATATAAGTGTGTAAAATCAATTTAGATTATATTTGTAAGAGTGTTTCCTCTTTGCCGATCATGATTTACATGTTTTACGTATAACTTGAGTCTTTTAGAAACCAAAATACAAATATAATTGAGGTGCTTCATTGTTTTGGCAGTAAATTGTCAACTAACTGTTTAATACCATCACTTTCTGGGAAGTTGGCACAAAATATCTGTCATAAAAATGGAAGATTCTCCAATTGGGGAAGAAACTGTGGCTCTTTTTTTCCTACTTCTTAAAAGACTTGCACCTGAGAGCGGCAGATGAAATGCAATAAACGCTTCTTGGTGTTTGGGAATGCAATTGTGTGAGACGCTTCTGGGAAGGAATCAAATCAAATAATTTTGATGACAGACTTTGATTCAGGCATTTCAGAAAGACCAAAACAACATTTGAGATGCTGTGTGATGGGATTGGTCCACTGGTTAGTCCAGTTATCCAATCAAATCCTCTGAGTCTGAGTTTTTTTTTTTGTTGTTGTGCATTGAGAGATTTATTCTGTAAATGTGCTTCTATTGTAGATTATGTGGATGTTTTCTTATTCTTGTTTTGTTTTGTTTTTTTATGTAATAACACAAAATGCACAACACAAAATGCGTAAACTCAAAACTTTGGCTTTTTGTAACTTAAGTATTAAAATCATATTAAAATTTGGTCAATGCAAGCTGTTGCGATGTATGTTAATCATTTATTGTTAATTTATGGTAATCTGTTACCGTTTTCCTCGCAGGTCTGTCCTCTCCTTTCCGTCAGCCTCCAAGATAGATTCTCTCAGGAGTAAGGTGGAACTGCTGAAGTTGCCATTGACTCTGTCGTCCAAATCCATCTCGGAGCGCAAGACTCAGCTGGGCGGAACCACAGAACGCTCCAGGGGCGGAGCTGGGGCCCACAAACCCCGCCCACCAGCCCCAGACATGGACAACGAGTCGCAGTACTCGGGATATTCCTACAAGTCTTCCCATTCACGCAGCTCTCGCAAGCACAGGTACATGCAAATCCCATATTCATTTCAAATGTACATCAAATAGGGGTGGGCGATATACCGGAGACTATCATCTCTATCGCAGTTACACTTGTGACGTTGCTGTGCTGTGCGGTGCGGTCACTAAAGCTTATCGTTTGCATGCGTTTTTTTTTTAGCATTGCAGTTTAAAAACAAGTGATTTTAAATAGTTGAAACACAATAAGCAGTGAAAAGGAACTCATTTTGCTATATGTGCACACTGACTGTTTCTGAGCGCTGTCTGAGAGACGCTCGCACATTGTTGTGGAGAAAAGTCTTCCCTTTCTTGCCAATGAAGCTCAAGAGGCTGAGTTCCAGAAGCCAAAATAAGACTTTATTGGACAAAGCAACAAAGCCAAGATGCCTGCAGGACATCTGAATTTGTCTCTGGCCAGGGTGGCTATAAGATTTTCTTATCTGTTGCCTTTCTCTCTGATTGTGGAATCCTGCCAGTTGATAATCAACCCTTTCTCAGAGGCAAAATGCCTAAATTATCTTTAATTTAACATTTTCTAAGTACAATTCAACTCTTTCTCAAAGGCAAGATGCCTCCAAGTAACACATTTATTTCACAGTCACACCTCTTAAAGTCCCCCTGTGGTGAAAATCAAGTTTTTAATGTTGTTCATATGTCTATCTGGTGATTTTAAACATGCTTTAAGACAAACCATGTGCAAATTCATAAGTCAACACCATTGCTGAATATTTTCTCTATAAAACTGGAGTAAACCAAAGACAGTCTCAAACCCACGGTTTGAAATCACTGGTGTTTCTGACGTCACAAACTACCTTGTAACCAATCACGTCAACGTGCCGGCAGGCTTTAGCATTAACTGACCGCCCAAGGGAGTCTCAAAAGAAGGTTATCCCGGTATATTTTTCTAGGGCTGCACGATTAATCGCATGCTATTCTCACGCGCATTTCGTCAGTAAAGCCGGTTCCCTGATTACCGCTAAATCGCCATCACCTGCTTTCAAATGAAGCGGCATTTAATAGACAGAGCCGTAGGTCACTGAAAAGCCACGCAATATCGCGTTCATATCGCAGATGAATCGCCTGCGATAATGAACGCGATATTGCGTGGCTTGTCCGTGAACTACGGCTCCGTCTATTAAAAGGCGCTCCGTTTAAAAACAGGTGATGGCGATTTTGCGGTATTCAGGGAACCGGCTTTACTGACGAAATGCGCGTGAGAATAGCATGCGATTAATCGTGCAGCCCTATATTTTTCTGTTGATATGTAAAATCATGTAGATTTAACAATATAGAGCCGGTATGACGCATATTACAATGTTATGATGAACTATATGCCCTTCTCCATTGATGTTCTGAGTTGTTCAAAGTGTTTCTAAGGGTACTGATTGTTAGAAGGCAGCTGTCTGACTCGTGAATGTGAACATGGTTTGTGTAACATTAGCAACACATTATTAGCTGTTTGATAACATAGTCAAGCAAAATGCTAATCATATTAATTTCTATTATGTGTCCTGACATTGTAAAGAGCGATACCATTGTGCAGCATTTACCTCAGTAAGTTGACCGAGTAGATCTCATCTGAGCTTGTGTGAGTGAGTGGAGGCGGGGCTAATTATCATATTCATATATCCAGTGTATATTAAATGAGGCAAAAGTTTAGAGTTTACATTCAAAGCTATTTTAAGGCATTAAGAATTTTTTTTCACAGGAAAATTTTTAAATATGTAATTTTGGTGATCAAAGATGAGTTTTAAGGGATAAAATTGACTACGGGGGACTTCAATAATGGTTTTGATATCTCCCTTGGTCTTTCACAGCCATCTTTTGTTTGATGGAAATTTGCAAAAACTGCTCAGTGGGCCACAAGACTTTCTCAGAGACTCAAATGCATCTGACCTTTGTAATAATTATTTCTCACTGCTTCATAATACTTTTGCTACAATTATTTATTATATACTGAATAACAAATTGCTCAGACATGAAGCCACTTTTTCTATACATTTGATAATTAGCTACTTTATACAGTTTATTTGAGCTAGTGTTTTTTTTTTTATTTCTAGTGCTTGAAGTTTTTCAGTTAGTTCAAATTCTTTGTTTTATTGTAGATTGTCCTATTGCTTGTAATTGGTTTCTTTTTTATTTTATTGTTTACTTACTTTTATTGTTTACTTTTTATTTTATTGTTTGCTTACTGTTTACTTCAGTAAGCTTGAGTTTTGTTTTTGTTTTTTACATAGGCTAGTTTTAGTTTTTATGGAAGTTTGTTTTTGCCACAAAATAAAAAAATGTAAAAGATAATTGTGACATTTTCTCAAAGTTCTGACTTTTTTTTTCTCAGATTAGGACTTTATAACTCGCAATTGCAAGTTTATAACTCGTAATCCCCCCCCCCCCCCCCCCCCCCAAAAAAAAATCAGAATTGCGAGATGTAACCAGTAAACTCGTTATTGCGAGAAATGAAGTACATATTGCAAGATATGATCCTGGTTTCACAGACAAGGCTTAAGCTAGTCCTAGACTAAAATGTATATTTGAGCTTAACTGAAAGCAACTTGCACTGTCAGATCTTAAAATATGTCAGTGCCATTGTTTTGTTTCAAGATGCACACCAGTATTTTTTTTTTTTTTTTTTTTTTTCTTTTTTTTTTTTCTAAAGCCGGGTGCACACTGTGCGATTTTGGCCATGATTTGGTCGTCTGAGACAAATTTTGAGAATCCTAAAAGATTCCTGTAATCCTAGGCTAAAATCTCTAGTCTTTGATCGCTAGATTGACATGTTCACAGACAGCCGATTAATGACCGTTGCTATCAAATTTTCCTCTGATGAAATTCTGGCAGTGTCAGAAGATTTGGCACACAGTCCTGCAGTGTGACTTCTCCTACGACAAACGTCAAATTGTCTTCGTTTTTCAAGACAAGCCATGATTAAAATTAATGGCAGAGATTTCTTTGTTAGCCACCATTTCAGTCCCTTGTGTAATGCAGCTCACAGTCACCGAACGTGTATGGGTTGATGTAAATCTCCGGACAAGTTTTCATGCGCACGTCTGTTTTTACAGTCTAACAAGCAACAATCGTAAAGGACTATTATAAATAGCACAGTGTGCATCTGGCTTTAGGCACATTTCTAAAAGTTAATGTCCTAATTAAACTAAGGGCTAATCCTGACTTAATCCAAGCCCTGTCTGTGAAACCAGGCCATAAACTTGCAATTGCAAGAAAAAACTCGCAATTAGCCTTTTTTTTTTTTTTTTTTTTTTTTTTTTTGTGATTATTGAAAATGATGACATGCATTATGAAATTTAAATGTTAAAATAAAATGTAAAATTTTGATGATTTTAAAAAGCAAAAATGACTACAATAAAGCAATAATTATTTTTATAATACTTTTTTTTTCTTTCTTTCTTTTTTTTTGTGCTAATTGTGAAGGACAGTGCTGTATTATGCAACTTTATAACTCTAACTTTTTTTTTTTTTTTCTTTCCCATGGTGTTTAGGGACAGGAGAGACAGACATCGCTCTAAAAGCAGAGACAGCAGCAGCCGAGGAGACAAGTCTGTCACCATCCAGGCACCTGGAGAACCACTGCTGGATGCCGAGTCCACACGCGGAGATGACCGGGTCAGTACATACAAAACCTGGGGGAAAAAACTGTTTGGAAAGTTACAGGAATGAGAATCACCATTGAGATTAATGGAAAAAAAAATCAGGACACATCCAATCTAAATTTAAAAACTTTGTTTCGATTTGGCAAGCCATAGAGTTTACATTTTTTTTCTAACATGTTAATGTCTGCTCTCATTTATTATTTATTTTTATTTAATTTGCTAATATTTATTTTTATACAGCATTTTTGTCATTTTGTAGCAAGTGCAATAAACTACCATAACATCAGTCCATGTCACTAGTGTTATTTATCTTTGTATTTATATACTATTCAAGTATTAATTAATATTTTGAATTAGCTCTTGTATTTTATTTTCAGCTTTGACTTTTAATTTTTAGTGATTTTATGTGCTCTTCTTCTTCTTCTTCTTCTTTTTATTATTATTATTATAGTAGTAGTAGTACTACTAGTATTTGTTTTAGCTTTATTTTTTATGTTAGTTTTAGTAATTTTAGGACTTAAACTAAACTTAATGCTCTATTCCAAGTCTTCTGAAACAAAAGTAACAGACTCATATTTAAGATGTTCCTGCTCCTCTCAGTGTCTTATTGTCACTCACAGACTCTCTCTTGATTTCCTGTCAGGATGATAACTGGGGCGAGACCACCACCGTTGTGACCGGGACGTCCGAACACAGCGTCTCTAATGAGGACCTCACGCGGGCATCTAAAGAGCTCGAGGACTCCTCACCCCTGGAGTGCCGTCGTTTTGCTGGGCCCGTCCTGAGCGGCATTTTGGGCCTTTTTGCCCTCCTGACGCCTCTGGCCTTCCTCCTGCTCCCTCAGCTACTGTGGCGAGACTCTCTGGAGCCCTGCGGCACGCCGTGCGAAGGCCTTTATGTCTCTCTGGCCTTCAAGCTCCTCGTCCTCCTCATCTCGTCCTGGGCTCTGTTCTTCCGCCCTCCGCGTGCCACGCTCCCACGCTTCTTCGTCTTTCGCTGCCTCCTGATGGCGCTGGTCTTCCTCTTCGTGGCATCCTACTGGCTGTTCTACGGCGTGAGGGTGCTGGAGCCCAGAGAGCGCGACTACAGGGGCATCGTGGGATACGCCAGTCTCGCTGGTGGATGCACTGCTGTTCATTCAGTATTTGGCGCTCGTGCTCCTGGAGGTGAGGCACCTCAGGCCGGCCTTCTGCCTCAAAGTGGTTCGCACCACTGACGGAGCCAGTCGCTTCTACAACGTGGGACACCTCAGGTGAGAGCGCTAACTGAGTACAGCTCACAACTACATTAACAGGTTAAGGGGAAGGATTACTGTTGTAGCTCATTGCAAAGGGCTTAAATTATATTTAGATAAAAATTTCGACAGCTATTTAAAATGCGATGTTTAAAAAAAAAAAAAAAAAAAAAAAAAAAAGCTCCAGGTCTGCTGTGCTAGTTTGTAGGACTTCATAATTTAACCAAAAAGTTATGATTTATATATCAATATGACTATATTATAATAATAATAATAATAATAATAATAATAATAATAATAATAACAATAGTGAAATTCTTTAATATTTCATTCTAAATTTAATTTTACCATTAAACAGTAAAATTACAATACTAATATATCTGGCTGTCTTAATTTTTTCACTTTCAAATGGCAAATCATTATATTTTGCCGGAAAGCTTTAGGGAGCACTTAAGGCTTCTCTTTTGTTGATGTAACGTGTGGTTGACACGTTTTCCCAAATGTTAAAGCGACACATACTCAGAGCAGATACAGAGATGGACACATTTATTTAATTCATAGTCTTTGTGGTTTGATAATCACACTAAGCCATATCGCAGTATTGGTTTTATTCCAATTAATCATATAGCCCTAGAATATAGCAGTAATAATGTGAAGAAACATGTTGTAAAGGGTGTGTGTGTTTGTTCTCAGTATCCAGCGAGCAGCGGTGTGGGTCCTGGATCACTACTACACCGATTTCCCAGTGTACAACCCTGCTTTACTCAATCTACCCAAGTCCATCCTGTCTAAAAAGATGTCTGGATTTAAAGTGTACTCCCTGGGAGAAGGTACACAACACCTTTGTAATAGTTTTTCTCCATTTTGTGTGCATTTTTCTCATCCTGGCATTTTTCCTTTGTTTTACTTCCCAAAGTGTCTGTTTCACAAATCCACTTTTAGGGTGCGTTCACACTTGTCATGTTTGGTTCGATTAAAACGAACCCTGGTGCGATTGCTCGGTTAGTGCGGTTCATTTGAACATATGTGAACGCTGCCATCCGAACCCTGGTGCGCACCCAAACAAGCGGACCGAGACCGCTGAAAAGATGGGTCTCGGTCCGCTTCCAAACGAACTCTGGTGCGGTTCGAATCAATGTTCCCTCTAAGCTGCGCGCGTGCGCGGCCGCGCACTTCTGAAGCCGCGGCCGCGCAGAAGAAATAATTGCCGCACAGAGAACAGACATGAAAATGATTGTAGTAGTTTAAATGAGAAATAATTGCAGTGCTCTGGACAACCGCTATAGAGTTATTGTCGCTATAGAGTTGGAACCGGTGAATGCGGTTTACAGGTTTCATAGAAAGAGAACGATTGAGCGCGTGTGAGCTGGCTGACCCTGAGCCAAATCAGTCGCGGTAAGAATACTGTCATGTTTGCGGACTAAATGCATCAATACGAGAGGCAATGCTAAATGAAAAGAAATGTGAAATAAAATGTCATGTTTTAATGAAAAGTGGTGGAAATAACGGATGATGGGCACAGAATGCTAACAAAACTCTGAGACATTTACAATCACACACCCACCACAGGTGTAGCTTGCAAACTCAAAATACATCAGTGATATACCTCAGTTTAAACAGATTATTGTATGTGGTGGTGGTGTGGGTTTCAGGGATGTTTAGATAACTATAAACGAGTTAACGTTCACTTTTCTTAAAAATATTTAGCTATCAGTTTAAATGCTTCAGTTTGTTTTCACTATATAATATATGAAAACAAATGGAAGCATTTAAACTGATATAATACTGTATATCAGTTTAAATACTTAAATATTATATTATATTTATTATATTATAATGTAAGCCTAATAAAAAATTGATCTCACAAGGGGATTGTTTAGGGCTCCTTGTCACGAAAAATCTTAACCTCCTGTATATAAAATCTGGGAAATTCATAAGCAATAAACATGTAATTTTGATGGTTTAACACCGTCTGTTGCTAATAATTGACTGTACAAAAACACATTATGGTTGTCCCAAACCATCATTGTAACTGCTCATATTATATTATTATAAAGAATTGAACTGTCCTGCAGGAGGACAGAAATTATTTTTTAATAGAATTTCTTGGTAAAGACTGGTACAGTTAATACAGCAATGTGAAAAAATCTCAAGTAACCTAAAATGTGCTTAATTTAGTGACTGAACTGCTTGTTTTCAAACATATTATTTAATAAATCACTAAGTTACATCAAGGGTCAAATAAAATAGAAACGGCACATTAAAGTTAAATGTTACAGTTGCATGATAAAACCATTGTTTTGTGTGTGTTTACGTTCATTGTACAGGTCTGATATAAAGTATGTTTTTGCTCAGGTGGCCAAAATGTGCGCTCAACAGAGAAAAGTTTTGCTCAGCGAGAAAAAAAATTAGAGGGAACATTGGTTCGAATGATAAATGAACGCAACATGGACCAAAAACATGTAAACGGACCAAAAACAGGAAGACGAGACCCTAAAAAGGACAGAATCCTCACGCATGTCAGTTTTTCTTGACATAGTCGCGAGTTTGCCCATCACAGGCATCAGACGCATGTCTTCACGCAGCAGATTGTTTGTGTGTGTGAAGGATGGATTCCCGCCGCTGTTTTGACTACTTACACATTTTATAAGCTCTTCACGAGTTCCCAGCTGGCCAAAATACCATCACATGCAGGCTACGCACCGCTACGCACACACAACGAGCGCATTTACCTCAGCACACAGCATTGTTTTGGATGTTCAGTAAGTTCCGTCTCAAAATAGGCAATACGTCATAAAATCCGACCAATCACGTTGTGAATGTATCCCTATGCCTTAAGGTTCGGTATCTTTTGGTTCGGTGATAAAAATGCCAGTCTGAACGCTAATCGGACCAGGACTAAATGTTTTTTTTTTTCTTCTTTGGTCCGGACCAAATGAACCAAACGAACCGAACTACAAGTGTGAACGCACCCTAAGTCGATGAAACAATCAAGTGCTAAATTTAATTTGCGTTTGTATTTCCATTGATTCTGACTCGTTTTTCCTACCCAGAGAACAGCACCAATAACTCGACCGGTCAGTCTCGTGCGATGATTGCTGCCGCCGCCCGCAGAAGAGACAACTCTCATAACGAATACTACTATGAGGAGGCAGAGATGGACCGAAGGATCCGAAAGCGCAAGGCCAGGTCAGAGTCCTGGAAAACACTTCAAAAGACGTAGTTCTTGATAAAGTCACAAATATCTGAGTGAATCTCACATAACAAAGAAAAATACGTTCCTTCATGTAACGGCATGCTATTCTGAGGTTCCTGACTCTTAAATTGAATCTTTTGTCTGTGGAGAACATTTGCTCATAGTTGCGTTTTCTCCTCCCAGACTGGTGGTGGCAGTAGAGGAAGCGTTCACTCATATCAAAAGACTTCAGGACGATGAGGCCGCAACGTCGCCCAAGCACCCCCGTGAGGTGATGGACCCTCGAGAGGCGGCCCAGGCCATCTTCGCCCCAATGGCACGAGCCATGCAAAAGTACCTGCGTACGACGCGCCAGCAGCCCTACCACAGCATGGAGAGCATCATCGCTCACCTGCAGTTCTGCATCACTCACAACATGACGCCCAAGGTGATTAAACATAGCAAATACACCTTTCTGCTACTTGGATACTTCCTTACTGCAACTGCACTATAACTCACTGTTTCTGCATGATGTGCAGTGAGGATGCATGCAATACCCAGACAACTTATTACATTTCCCAAGTATTTGCAACATATAAGCAGAATGAAACGGAAAGTAACATTAATATGATTTTCTCTATGTTTTTCTTGACTCATTTTAGTTTTAATTTAAACTACATTTTTGCACAAAATTGGATTAAAATGAGAAATAGCTGATAATTATGTATGCAGTATAATACTGAAAAAAAAAAAAAAGAAAATACTATTTTAAATTTTAATATATTGTTCAGCATTGCGTAGGAAATGGATTTATTTGATTAACCTTGTCAAAAAGTATTTTCAACAGATTCAGTTTTAAGGGTTTTTATCAAAAACACTGTAAAATGATTTTAAAATTTTGAAAATAAATTTAAAGAAAATATAAAATATTAAAATAAAAATGTTTTTAATCAAATTAATTTTTTTTAAACTAATCATCTTGATTGAATTTAAAGGGACAGTTCACCCAAAAATGAAAATTATCCCATGATTTACGCACCCTCAAGCCATCCTAGGTGTATATGACTATCTTCTTTCAGACAAACACAATCAGAGATATATTTTAAAAATATCCTTAGTCCTCCAAGGTTTATAATGGTTGTGAATGGGAACCCAAATAAAAAAAAAAATGCATCCATCCATAAAAACAATGAATCCATATGGCTCCAGGGGGTTAATAAAGGCCTTTTGAAGCGAAGGGATGCATTTTTGTGAGAAAAATATTCATATTTAAAACTTTATAAATTCAAATAATGAGCTTCCAGCGAAAGACCGTATGCATACTGCACTCATTGATTTGGCCGGAAGAGCAACCTTTGACCCCACGCAATGACGAACGCAGAGGACAGAGCAAAACAAAACACCGGTTATGAATTAGAAGTCTAAAATGAGAAATTTTAAAGGGAAATGTCAGAGGATTTCGATATAAGAGAAGAGAGTGCTGGGCAACAAACTCAAGCTCATTTGTTTGGACTGCAAGAGACGTCTAAGCTTATGATACTCTTACATCCTGCGTCATACATCGCGTCAGAGGATTACTCATTTGGCGCAAGTCGACTTGTGCAGTATGTGTACGGTCGCAATTTATAAAGTTTTAAATATGGATATTTTGCTTACAAAAACGCATCCCTTCCCTTCAAAAGGCCTCGAGGCCAAACAGCCCCTGGAGTTGTATGGATTCATTTTTTTTTTTTTTTTTTTTTTTTTTTAAATTTGGGTTCCCATTCACAACCATTATAAACCTTGGAGGACTAAGGATATTTTTCAGATATATCTCTGATTTGATATACTCCTCCTGTTTGTCTGAAAGAACTTGATGAAAAATTGCCAGCATCTCGAACGGTTTGGCCGTGGTGAGGCAAGAATTTATGGCGAGAAAAAGGAAACATATACACCTAGAAACTTCACGATAGACTTGAGGACTATTGTGAGTGAGTAAATCACTTTTTGTGCTTTGGATCACCCTCTTATTTTTACCTGATTTGCTTCAAACTTCATCAGTGTAATGTCAATACACAGCAGATGTAGACCTATGACAGGATTTTTGATATTTGAAATATTTTTGGCAACAGGGTAATAATATTCTTGAATTAACCTCGACACACACATCTTTATAATGAATGAATGGGCGTGGTGGAGGGGCTCAGTAATTGACATATTTTTCAGTCACCAAATAATTTATCAAGCCGGTATTTATATAGCTCCGACCAACAGGAATCAGCTATTTATTATTTTAATAAAAGTGTTTTGCCTTATTTCTGCATAGTGCACAAACTATTGTACTTGCGTAGACAAATAGTCCTTTTCCTAATTAAATTAATTTCTTGTAGTCATATATATATATATATATATATATATATATATAATTTTTTTTTTTTTTTTTTTTAAATATACTTGTGTCTATGGGTAGTCAATGGATTCGCTGTCCTGTTTTTAACATATGAATGTACAATATATGTATAATATGGTCAGTGTTTTCACCATTTTTTTTTTTTTTTTTATTCAGCTTTTTCCATCACTAGTTTATTTTAAATGTGGTGTGGGAAATTAATTTTTAAAAACAATTTTAAAAGTATTCCACTATAAAGAATTTACTAAATGCTGTTTAAAGTACATTTAGATGAAGTATAGCATGCGAATAAACGTGCATTTTGATTGGTGATATTCTTGTTCCACTGATCTTTAATCTCTCTGTCTGTCCATCAGGCTTTTCTGGAGCGGTACCTGACCCCGGGACCCACCATGCAGTACCAGCGTGAGAACGGCAGGGGGCGGCAGTGGACTCTGGTGAGCGAGGAACCTGTGACGTCAGCACTGCGTCAGGGACTGGTGTTCTCCCTGCGCCGCCTCGATTTTGCCCTGGTCGTCACAGTGACGCCCCTCCCCTTCCTCAACCTAGGAGAGGAGTTTATCGACCCCAAGAGCCACAAGTTTGTGATGCGACTTCAGTCAGAAACCTCTGTGTAAGAGGAAAGTGAGACTGAGACAAGGGCAGTACAACAGGACAGAGGGACAGAACCACTCGTTTTTCTTTTAGATATCACTTTTACACGACTGTTTGTATGTCTTTTTTTTAAACACTACATGAACTACTTGGATCTAGAGACTGTCAGGATGACTCTAGGCTGACTAACTCTTACGCATTTCAGCTGTGAATAATGATGTGTGTCATGATCAAATACAGTTCCACAAAACGGTCTCTGCGAGATGCACAATCCAGACCATTCTCCAGCAATTCCAGGTACCATAATATGGCTGCCCTTATCAACTCTACACCCACGTTTATGCTTCAAAACCCATGAGAAGTGATAGAAACACTATAAGATTGTAGCTGATCAACGCAGAGCAATCAAGTGCTTTAATATTTTATGATTGTGGATCAAAAGCACATGAGAAGCATGTTTGTAACTCTACTCGGCCTTGAGCTCTGTATCTGTTGTGAATGTTTTTAAAATGTCGTATGCGTCACGTTTGCAGTACTTTATTCTTTATCCTAAATAATCGAGGGGCCTTTTATATCATTCGTTTACATTGTTCTGTACACCAGCAAACTCATTGTCCATACAGCGTGGTTTTCTTCGAAACACAGTCATGGTTTTGTTGTTTGGTATGTACGTCTGTCAATCAAATGTGACCTTTACATGAAATGCAAAAACATGAATGTGTGCCAAATGTCATAACTGTGCCTGGTTCGTGCTGTGACTACAGAGCTATGCAGACACACAGAGCTGGCCGTATCTGAACCGGCCTTGGATTTCTAGTGGTTTGAGGAAACAAATGATCTCGTCCAACCCGTGACCCAATCGACCTCCCTGCTCTTGCCAGCTTTGGGTCATTTGTAGTTTTTTCCCCCTCTTTCACATCATGTACATAACTCGTTCTCTTTTTATACACGTGTGGACATCAGTGAAAGAGGAATTTGACTTCGATGTAGGTGGCTGATTTTCAGAACTGACCGTTTCATTATTAGGCCTGATGCATGGATATAGGCGATGCAGTTTTGTACTTTGGTTTTTTACTTTTTATCATTTTGTATGAAAGTTAAGCTAATCTTTTAACATTTTCCCTTTAAAAAAAAAAATGGTTTGTTGTAAAGAGATTTGTAGATTTTTGGTTATTGTGTGAAAACCTTTTTGGCAATTGATAATTTTAGAACTAAAAATGTTGCAGCTTTTTTTTTTTTTTTTTTTTTTTTTTAAATAAAAGATCAACTCGACTCTACTTTAAGGAGTTTGGCTCATGTTTTGATTATATATGAAGCTTAATGTCTGATTACAGAATCTGTATTTAAAGTGTATTTTCAGCAGTGGTTTTCGAAAGTTCTCGAGCCCTAATTTTGCTTTCAAAGCTTAATTTAGTCCATATCTCCTAGGCTTGCTAGTGTTACGCGGTGTTTGGCCATACATTGATTATACTTGCCCACCGTGGAACTGCCCCTACTGTCTTTTTGCTTTTTTATAAGAATAAAAACCATTTAGTTCAGTTGGAAAATGGACACTACAGCTATAAATTGAAAGCGTCTGCTCTACTCCATACAGCACGAGCTGCAGCAGGAGTCAGATTTCACTTATTACATGTCACGATGAGAGTAAGGAGAGATGACTGACTGGACTATGGCGGAGGATTTGGTTCACAACAGATTCTGAGCATCACATAATGTGTGGTCAACACCTCTGCTCTCTTATACGCATTATAGTGAATATGAAAGTGAAAATGAAAAAAAAGTGTGTATTCAAAAGCAATTTCAATGGCCTGCATATTAATAGCAGTTTCCTGATGCCTGCAAATTATACGTTCATTTTCATTTGAAAATTCATTTTCAAAATGCATGTCGTTTTAAGATCATAATAATTGGAAGAGAAAAAAAAAAAGGAAGAAAAAAAAAGTTTAGGTTGAATTGAAATAAGAAATATATTTTTAATACTGTTGTACAGCTTGTTTGGTCTTATTTTAAATAATTTTAAGTTACCTTTTCTTAAAATGTCTAAGAACCGTCTGCTTTAAAGTAACAACTAAAAATGCCATTAACTCGCCCTTGTGTTGTTCCTAATCTGTTGTGGTTGGGTTGGTGCTGTGTTTGATATTTTGAGAAACATCCGTATTCGAACAAGCCATTATTCACTGAAAATCTTACATTTTTCCAGTTATTGATACAAAATACATACAAATATGGAGCCTCAAATCAGAGCCTCATTGGATGACAAAGACCTTAAAAATATCATTGGATTTCTTTACTGGCCTCAAATCTGGCATCATGTAGCATGAACATACAAATATGAGTTTTTTTTTTGTTTTTGTTTCCTGATGCCTGCAAATTATAGGCTATACACAGAGAGTACACCTGATGGCAAATTTAAGTGATTTCGATGTTTACAGATAAATATAGCATACTTGTGTACAGTTCTCCCCTCTGTGACATCCCTAATATCTACTTTCTCTCTTTATTAAAAAAGTAACAATTATTCAAAACAACTTTGATTCCAGAAGATTTAGGAGCTAATCCATGAATTTACTTCAGTGGTTTATTTACTTGGTAAGGATTTTTTCTTATCTGGCAGTTTTTTTTAAAGTTGTCAGCCACCGACAACATTTTTTAACATTTTCACAAATTTTCATGGCCCCCAGAATATTGTTATATGAATATCTGAACATGCAATATATCAAATGAAAGATATAATTCATCCTGGATCGACATTTCATTCAGTTTTGATTTATATGCGTTTAATGTTGACGATCGCGTTCTTTTACATTTGCATCTGCTTACATATGATATCGCTTGTTTCTGCTTATTTTTCACTTGTGTTTTGATCAGGAGATTCAGTACTCTTTCAGAAGATGTGTAATAACGTCACCTATAATATCAGTGAAAACACGAAAAGCAAGAAATTTCCATCAATGGCGGGGAAAAAGTTATTTTAGGGGCCGTTTACACGACACCATTTTCAACTAAAACAGAAAACTTTTAACTTTTTTTGTGTTTTGGCCGTTGATTTACACGACAACGGCATTTTGGTGGCCTGAAAGCATTTCAATATGAAAGCTTTTTTTAAAAAAAATAATACCATTATCGTCTCTGTGTAAACAACAAAAACACGAATCTGTGAAAATGGCGACATCATGCACATACGTATTACATGTTCAATCTAGGTAGTGTTTTTTGTTTTGTTTTGTTTTGTTTTTTGTACAAAGTGACATTGCCAACTACCGGCCAGGCAGCAGAATATTAAATAAAGTCATCTGTATGTGAAAAATTGAAAGGAAAAACGTTTCCATTTTTTGTACATTGCAGTTGTGTAAACGTACTCTTAGAGCTTTGCATATCTTGTAAAATTCATTTTCAAAATGCGTCGTTTTAAGATCATATTAATTGATGTGAGTTTTCCAGGTCTAGAAAACTCACTTTTAAAATGAGGCTTCTTCATATATTCAGGTTTATATTTTTTTAGATTTTAGGAATCATGGATGAAGAAAAAAAAAAGTTTAGGTTGAATAAAAATAAGAAATATATTTGTAACACTGTTGTACAGCTTGTTTGGTCTTATTTTAAATCATTTTAAGTTACCTTTTCTTAAAATGTCTAAGAACCGTCTGCTTTAAAGTAACAACTAAAAATGCCATTAACTTGCCCTCGTGTTGTTCCTAATCTGTTGTGGTTGGGTTGGGTTGGTGCTAAAAACTATGACTCATGTTCTATATTCCAATACAAAGGTCATATAATAGTGTTTGATGTTTTTAGAAATATCCGTGTTCGAACAAGCCATTATTCACTGAAAATCTTACATTTTGCCACAGTTATTGTTTGCCTGCATTCAAATATGGAGCCTCAAATCAGAGCCTCATTGGATGACAAAGACCTTAAAAATATCATTGGATTTCTTTACTGGCCTCAAATCTGGCATCATGTAGCATGAACATACAAATATGAGTTGTTTTTGTTTGTTTTTAATAAGCACATTAGATATCATTTACAAACAATGTATGGCAAACATGTTCTGTCAAACATCTTTTTTGCTCCACAGGTTTGGAACGACATGAGGGTGAGTAAATTCTGCCAATTCCTTTAAACTGCTGTTTTAAAAATAGATGAAGATGTTGTTTGCGATGGATAAAGGTCAAGTTCAAAGTTTCAGTTGCCAATGTGCATCAAAAACATTTAAGTTGTGAATAATGTGGGTGTTGAAGAGGAAGTGTCTCGGTTCGGGGATTTTTTTAGGCCTGCTTTTTTTATGCTAATTCACATGCTAGAGTCATGACTGATTTCAAAATACTGTGATGGCCATTACACATGAAGAGAAGATCTCTGCTTTCTTCCCTAAGAATGTCCTCCAAAACACTGGCTTCATCGTAATACTCCTTTTTTGTACTTTCCGTCAGTTATCACAAGATACGCAGTTAGGAAACACGTGTTTCTCACTTCACTTCCCCATTTCCTTCAAGTGATGCATTGTTGGAGGACTCTCCCACTCTCAGGGGCGGCGTGAAGGCCAACAGCTTCGATGTCAAGGACCTGTTGATTTACGTCGACAAGCCAAGTAGCAATGAGTCGATGTATAATTGTGCTATTCTGTATCATGTGTATTCATCAAGGTAAGTTTACTGGATTTTACTCTCATTGTTGTATCGTGTAGAGTTTGTTGTGTTTATGATATATAGTTTGGTCCTTTGGACAAGATTGTTGAAGATTTATTGTAAAGAAATTGATTGAGAAATAAAGCGAGTCTGAATTCTGCTTCACTGGAAATAAGGTGTTTCCCTTTTCTGCTAAGCAACAAAAATGTGCGTTCACACAAATTGACTGATCTGTGTTTGTTTTTGCAGTGTGCTGTAGTGAGGTACGTATTACAGCTTTCCTTGGCCAATCAGTAGTCCTAAAATCTGGAGCAGACAGATCTTGGAACCTCAGTAAAGTTCAATGGTCCATTTATCAGAACACAACATACATTGCAAGTCTGAAGGATGGCATAGTGACTATATTCAAGTTTTGGAGACATCAGGGTCGACTTGACCTCAACTCCACAACGGGAGATTTAACAATCAAACATGTGAATATGGACGACAGCATGATATACACTGTGGCCCTGGTCAACTCAGATGATACTAGGCGAAACGTTAAAGTTCATCTCATAGTCCAAGGTAAGGATAAGATATTTTGAACAGTCTTCAGTGTAGTAAACCCACTCTTAAAAATAAAGGTTCCAAAAAGTGATGAGATAGAAGAACCATTTCTTCTGCAAAGAACCTTTATTTATTCGTAGTGCATTTTAAAAATCTAAAGAGCCTTTGTCCACTATAAAGAACCTTTTTTGCATTGGAAAGGTTCCATGGATGGTAAATGTTCTTCATGGAACCATATATACTAATGAAGAACTTTTTAAGAGTGTAATGACTTTCAGCCAGATTGAATAACTGATATGATGTTTGTCCCAACTCCAGAAAAACTCAAGAAACCAGCAATCCAGAAAATGTTAGATTCCCACAAAGACGGCCAATGCCATGTGGCCCTTAATTGCACTGCATTTGGCCAAAATGTGAATCTGTCCTGCACACCTGATGGCGAGTTCAGTGGATCGTATATTTCTGGAAATGCTGTCGACTCTTCGTTGGTTCTTTTCATGTCATTCAGTGGCAACGGAAATGTTACACTCAACTGCACTGCCTCCAGTGGTCAACAGACAGAGACCGAACAAATGACAGTGGGATGTTCAGGTGGGTCTTATTACCAGAACGAAACACTGTGAGGTTTTAATTTCTTTAAGATGCTGCATACTATGGCCGAATCCCAAATAGCAATCTAAACCCTCACGGTCTTCCTCTGAGTCTGCACTTTCGTGACGTAATGCCGCTTTGCCTGCCGGGTAAAGTCCTCTGCGTAGCTTGCGGGCTCAGCTGAAGTGCGCATCGAGGGCGCATAATGGCTGCAAAGGGGGTGTTCGCAAGCACCCTTCTGAAACCTAAAATGATGAATGGGACACTCTACGGTCTCGTGGACTTAACGGACAGGCGCACACGGCCGCCATTAAAGGATTAGTCCACTTTTAATAAACTTTTCCTGATATTTTACTCACCTCCGTGTCATCCAAGATGTTCATGTCTTTCTTTCATCAGTCGAAAAGAAATGAAGGTTTTTGATGAAAACATTCCAGGATTATTCTCCTTATAGTGGACTTCAATGGCCTCCAGACGGTTGAAGGTCAAAATTACAGTTTCAGTGCAGCTTCAAAGGGCTTTAAATGATACCAGACGAGGAATAAGGGTCTTATCTGGCGAAACGATCTGTCATTTTCGAAAAAATACAACTGTATATGCTTTATAAACACAAAATATCGCCTGGAACGTACTTCCGCTTTCAGCATTCTTCAAAAAGCTTACGCTGTATGTCCTACGCCTTCCCTATTCTACTTACAGAACGAACGCGGCGCAAGTTTCGTTTTTTTCCGTAAGTAGAATAGGGAAGGCGTAGGACATACAGCGTAAGCATTTTGAAGAATGCTGAAAGCGGAAGTACGTTCCAGGTGACATTTTGTGTTTATAAAGCATATACAGTTGTATTTTTTTCGAAAATAACAGATCGTTTTGCTAGATAAGACCCTTATTCCTTGTCTGGTATCGTTTAATGCCCTTTGAAGCTGCACTGAAACTGTCATTTTGACCTTCAACCATTTGGAGGCCATTGAAGTCCACTAAATCCTGAGAAAAAAAATCTGGAGAAAAATCCTGGAATGTTTTCATCAAAAACCTTAATTTCTTTTCGACTGACGAAAGAAAGACATGAAAATCTTGGATGACATGGGGGGTGAGTAAATTATCAGGAAAAGTTTATTTAAAAGTGGACTAATCCTTTAAGTCCACAAGGCCGAAAGTGCATAGAAGTGTGCCATTATGTATACTTAGCATCAGGCCTTCAAAACGCAAGCACATGTGCCAAATTGACTTACACACTGATTTGTAGATACCATCACAGAAGGCATGATAGGTTGCAAGAAAGTTTCAAAATTTTATTAACCAAAGTATACTTTGGTTTTTACGTGTATGCTAGGGTACGCTTACAATGTGCATGAGGTAAATATTATTAGCATAGTAGGCTATGTGCGCAGCTGTGATTTTTGCACGTAAAGAGTGTGCGACACATATCATCACCAGCATTAAACACATTTTTCTGAAGCCAAAGTATAGAGGCTGTTTACACGACACCGCTTTCAACTAAAAATGGAAAACTTTTTATGGGTTTTGGCCATTCATTTACATGACAATGGTGTTTTGGTGGCCTGAAAATGCAAACTTTTGAAATCGCGTTTCAAAGTGCAAGGTTTTGAAAATGCTACCGTTGTCATCTCTGTAAACTGCAAAAATGCAAATGAAAACCGTGACATCATGCACAAGCATATTAGGTACTTATTAGGTCTTATTTTTCAACGTGTTTTCTGTGAACGTGCGAGACTTCCGTAGCAGATGTGTGGTGTGCTCAGGCGTGTAGTCTTTCTTTACAAAGTGATATCGCCAACTACTTGTCTGTCATGCGTAATACAGGGGGGTTCCATTTTTAGTACATCATTGTCTTGTAAACGTACCATTCGTTTTTAATGCATATGCTAACGTAAGGCTGCATCTAAAGTGCATGATGTAAATGTCATCATCAGCACAGTACACATACTGTATGCTCAGCTCACATATACATCTTGACAATTTTTTTTTTTGGTCCACAACATGGCAACACTGACCCATGCCTTTGTTTCATTATAAAAAAAAAAAAGGAAACAGAAGAGACGCAATGTCATCAGTAATACTTGAGACTGAAAAAAACAAAACAAAAAAACAACAGACACCATGTTGACAAGTGCTTGTGTGAGAGGTTAAAGTCACCATGAAATAAAAATTGATTCTTGTTTTATATGGAATATTGCAGATTTTATTTATGTTCCTCCATAATGTTGTTCAAAATAACTTTCCTTCCGTTTTGCAGCAACATCTCGTCTTCTCTCATAAAGTTTACTAATATGAGGGCGGGACAACCTGTCAATCACATGCGATCCGCCAATAGCAAACTATCCAATCAGTTCCCCGTGGACAAAAATCAAGCCCCTCCCTACATTTTCTCTTGTTTGAGAATTCGTTTTAGACAGATATACATCACAACAGGGGGAAAAACTATCACAACTGCTGTTTCATACCGCCTTTAAGAGGCACACACAACTTTCGTTTAAAAGTACAAAGAAATTTTAATAGTCATAACTTCTGGAGAGCAGTATGTGAAAAAAACTTGACACGGGTAAAGGTTTCTAGTGCATGTGTGTTGAGTGCTTTGAAAGGCTGTGAGTTCCGGCTGTATGCACTAAGCGTTCCTGTCAAAACTGAAGTGTAGTTTGGACTTAAGGTGTACAGATGTAAACAGTGAAAATAATGAATGTAATGAGGTGACATCTGTTTGACTTTAAAACACATTCAATTTCAAAGCAGTTGCTAGGCTTTACATTTTTAATTTTCTATGTAGTGATATGCTTTTTTGTCATACATTATTCACACAGAATTTTAGCCTCTTCCATCTTTACTTGATATTCACCCATGTATTGATAAAAGTCAAAGTTAAAAGGTTGAGCATCACATTACAACATTTAAAGCCAGCATTAAGCACAAGTTGCAGTCTTTTCTTCCCTATTGTGACACATATCTAAGTGAAATGGCCTCTGGAACAAGATCAAATGTAGGGCGTATATAATATAATATATATATAATATATATATATATATATATATATATATATATATATATATATATATATATATATATATATATATATATATATATATATAGGGCGTCAGTTAACACTTCAAAGAAGTCGCTGCAAGAGGGAGGGGAAGTTATTTTGATTAAAGATTACAAGGCACATGAATAAAAAAAAATGATGTGCATGGATAAATCGATTAGAATAAATATTGCGATATTACATTAAAAAAATTCTATTTTGATTTCATGCTGACTATTACATATGTGCAGTGAAGTAGTAAATACAGTTAAATGCACTGAAGAATCATATGAAAAGGTTTTTTTTTTTTTTTACAGCAAACAAAGAGACATTATTGCTCCTGACAGAAGCAGTTTTACAGCCTTTAACTTCATAGCACTGATGTTTCCACAGGGCAGGTTCAGTGAATAGAGAGTCTACATAAATGTAAATGAAGTATTCTTTTGTTCTTTTCTTTCTAGAGGAGAAGCAGGGGTGTGAAGTCTGCACCATTTGCAGTTCGTGCAGTTCATGTGCTTCGTCTGTGACATGGGCTGTGGTTTTGGTTATAGCTGGGGTTTTTGCTTTAGCATGTGCATATAAACATAGAGGTAACAAAACACATCTTATAATCAGCTTTACAATACAACATTTGCATGACTAATATTGTCTTTATGAACTATAATTTATCTTTCCTAGATAGCATTAAAGATGCCTTCACTGCCTTCCTCAGTTTCATCCGGAGTCTATGGTAATATACCACAGAGATCACACATGTAATGGACTCAGTGGTTTATAGCAATACTTATCCAAGGTTTTTATTTTTCTCCTGGTACCTGTGACAGTCCTGAATCCTGTGGTGATGAAGGCAAAATGAGCCATGACCAAACGGGACAGGACACGAAGACGGACAAACAAACTTCTTTTGCATAAGATTCAACTAAACAGTGACCAGCATGCTAATTCATAGAAAGGAGCAGATTTGACATTGTGTTCCACAAGAAAATAGTTATAGAGAGCATCATGAAGCAGATGCTCCAGTTTCAGCAAATGATGTACGGAAGTCGTGACTGTTGGTTTGACCTCATTGGATTCTGTGAGTGAAATGCACTGCTGTGAACGCTGATTTCTGTACTTTAGACAACCTTTTCACCCACGGTAATTATGAAACTATCAAAGATAAAATGGATATCTTCAAAATCCATTTGACACAAATATCTGAAGGCTTGTGCTCATTCAGTTTAAATGGACGTGATGCTTCTGGTACTATTGCCTTTCTGTCTTTACTTGAAATAAACAAAATAAAAAACTTTTTTATTTAATAAATTGTCAAGCTTCTTTGTTCAAAAATGTGTGTTGTTGTTGTTTTTCTATGTAAGTTGGAAACAAGGACTGTTCTGATGAATTTTAGCAGTGAAACTTCCTTTATTTAGTTCCTGTTTTACTTTTTTTTCACCATAGTTTCCCTAGTTAGTTTCCAAAGTGATCATTAAAGGTGCCCTAGATTCAAAAATTGAATTTACCTAGTTAAATAACAAGAGTTCAGTACATGGAAAAGACATACAGTGAGTCTCAAACTCCACTGTTTCCGCCTTCTTATATAAATCTCATTTGTTTAAAAGACCTCAGAAGAACAGGCGAATCTCAACATAACACCGACTGTTATGTAACAGTCGGGGTGTACGCCCCCAATATTTGCATATGCCAGCCCATGTTCCCAACATTATGAAAGGCATTAGACAAGGGCAGAATGTCTGGATCTGTGCAGAGCTGAATCAACAGACTAGGTAAGCAAGCAAGGACAATAGCAAAAAATGGCAGATGGAGCAATAATAACTTTCTTTCTAAAATGTTTCGTTAGCATGTTTCTAATGTACTATTAAATGTGGTTAAAGTTACCATCGTTTCTTACTGTATTCACGGAGAAAAGAGCCGTTGTTATTTTCATTTTTAAACACTTGCAGTCTGTATAATGCATAAACACAACTTCATTCTTTATAAATCTCTCCAACAGTGTAGCATTAGCCGTTAGCCACGGAGCACTATCAAACTCATTCAGAATCAATGTAAACATCAAAATAAACACTGTACTTACGCGATTAGACATGCTGCATGACGAACACTTTGTAAAGATCCATTTTGAGGGTTATATTAGCTGTTTGAACTTTTTTTATGTTGTTTAAGGCAAGCGCAAGCTCTTGGGGCGTGGAGCACCAGATTTAAAGGGCCACACACCCTGAATCGGCTCATTTCTAATTATGCCCCAAAATAGGCAGTTAAAAAAATGAATTAAAAAAAACTATGGGGTATTTTGAGCTGAAACTTCACAGACACATTCAGGGGACACCTTAGACTTATATTACATCTTTTTAAAAAAAGTTCTAGGGCACCTTTAACCACACCTGTTCCCAGGGCCGCGTTATATGGGCAACATGGGCTGCAGCCCAGGGCCCCGAACACCTGGGGCCCCCCGAGACAATCCTCTTTTGCGTTTTAAAATGCATCGTCGTCACACACCGAATCAAGAGTCACAGGCGCAGCGGACACGCATACAACCAGGACAGTGGCGTAGCGTCTGGGTATGCACGTGCATATGGGGCTAGGTGGATTAGTGTCCCGCTATTACGGGCTTAACACCAGGCGTTCGCATAGTGTAATTTTCGTCATCAGGAGGGTTCTTAGACGTCCGCACTCCCCGTCTGCGTGCAGCCCAATTTTTGTGATGTCACGGACCGTGTGTGTACTGTACAACAGCCCATGCGAAAGTGAATTGAGTGCTTGAAAAAAAAAGTGCAAAAGTGCACTAGATAGTGTTTAGAGTGTTTAGACATAAAAGGGGGCTTGAGCAACTGCCCTTTTTCCTCCTTGAGAGAATGTGCCCCCTTTTTTTTTTTTTTTTTTTTTTTTTTTTTTTTAAATAAATGAATATGTATTCCTGTTTACGCACAGCTTCCCTGTTAAACAAATATATTTGCTGAATAATAATAAAAAATACTATATATCAAGTCGGCTTTGTCGAGTTCAGCAGCCCTCCCTCCGCGACACGCCATTCATTCCCGAACGCGCGGGCGCCCCGCCCCACCTCATGTTTGTTGCTGGCTGAAAAATTGTGACAACCATTCCAGGGAAAATACAACTTTTGTCTGGCGATGAGAAGCGAAAAAGAAAAAAAGCCCTAGATTGATCCATCCTGTGCATTTCTTTCAGGTAGCCTATATGTTCACAAACATGTGAAATTTTTGGTTATTTAAGGGTGAGATTATTTATATGTTTAACGCCGCGTTAATAGTTTGAGCACCATCAACGTATCTGCCCGATTTGACACCAATGCAATTTATATCATATTATAATTTTAATTATTTTAATGTGCTTTGCATTGCGTTTTGAACCATGGTAAAGATATCTGTCAATACCAGAAGAGGAGCTTTCCATGGAGACGCATCCATGATCCGCTTTATTAGACAGTTTTCTAAAGAAAAGAATGCACGATTTATTAAAACTATCTAAAAATCATAATACAGCATTACATAATGCTATTCTTAAATCTACGCTTACACATGATAATACATATAAAAGTTTAAACCCTCACTCTGTCTTTGCATGTTTGATGTAATTCTTGTTAAAGAAATTACAGTGGCATTTCTATCAAAAAAAAGGTGGCCGAATATTATTATTTAACTATAATATATTTTTTTTAATTATGGTTGTTGACTTTGATCGTGGATTTGATCGTGCTGTGCTGTGTAACTACAAAAATCAGCAGGCTTTTGGCGCCCTCTGCAGGCATTTGTTATATATATATATATATATATATATATATATATATATATATATATATATATATATATATATATATATATATATATATATATAATGTATTTATAACATTTCAGGGGAAAGAACTCTTGATGTGTTTAAATATACAGATTAGCTTGTTTTGGTTAATTTAGAAGAAATCTAGAGATGCAAACAGACGGATTGTAGTAGGCTTAAAACAAACACCATCTAAATGTGTAGAGTTAGGGTTAAGTTTTCTTTCCATTAGAGTAAAAGACATGGCAGCAAAAATTAACCAAAATCTTAAAATTGTCCCCTACATGAAAGAAGTATTCCAATAACACCAAAAGAATTAAAACGATTTATTGATTTGTGCAAAATAAACAAATTATTAGTGAAACCATTTCCCTCTCCTTGGTGCAGTGAAGTAGCTCTGAATAGCTACTTGAAAATAGTTGCTGTTGCCTGCTCTTGTGATAAACCTAGTGAATACTAAAGAACATGGTCTGTGAACTGATTATTTTGTAGAAATCAGTGGAGTATAAAACAATTGTGTGAGTGTAAGGGAATTAAAATAAATTGGAAAGGAAGTCAGAGTTGTCTTAATATATTTAAGGGTTTATTTATTTTTTTTAACTAAATAATTATGAGAAGTGCCCTTTTTTCCACTTGAGTCCCTGCCACCCAAAATGTCTGTGCATGTCCCTGCATAAAAATGAAGTATAATTGAAATAATGTTGTTGCTAAACTTGCTAAAGCCTATCTATGTTAAATGTTACTACTAAAATCATTAAGAAGCAGAATAAATGGACAAAGAAAGGGTCCATTACCATGTCTTAATGATGATCTATTGCATTTGACCGTCATTTTTAAAGTGGGTTTCTGAAACTTATCGTTCATTAGCCCAGGGCCCTACGAAGGCTTAATGCGGCACTGCCTGTTCCTTGTTAGTCCCTTCTTTTCCTGTGTATTTATACCCCAGTGTTTCCTTTGGTCTCTTGTTGTTTTCAGTTCCGCCTTGACCAATGTCTGGATTTATTCTGTTTTTGCCTGCATCTCCCTTAACCTGGATTTACTCGTTATGTTTGTTAATACATTTTTTTGATGCAGTTTGTTCCTACTCTGTCTTTCTGAAACACCCACAGCAGTAATTATGATGCACCAGATTTATGACCCAACAGGTGTCACCTTTAAATTCCGTTTCAGGGGTCTCATTTATAAAGCGTGCGTACGCACAAAACGGGGATGGAAACGTGCGTACGCCAGTTCCCACGCAAAGGTTGTGATCTATAAAAACGAATGTGAATGCGCACCTTTAAGCAAAGTTTGAGCTGTGCGTACGCACATTCTGGAGACAAAAGTGATATGAATTGAGATAGTAGATGTGCTACTTTCGATCACTTTTCCAGTGACACGCTGTTTTAATGACAGCGAGGAGCGCTGGAAGCACGATAATTCCTCTTTAAACTAAACTGCAGATGTTATGACAAAATATTTTTTCGAGAATGACGATCAGTGATGCACACTTAACTTAGATATTATGGAAGACACTGCTGGATTCGGTGGTCGAACGGTCCGTTGTCCAGTTTGAATAGGTCCAATAATATCTTACTGTACAACCACAGCTGCAGGAGGTGTTGATGTCGTGTGAAGGATCTTCAAACAATTACTATTTGAAGGATATAATTTGAGGAAAACGGTAAAATTTGCATGTTTTCTTTTTAAAATACTTTGTCAGTGACGCGCCGTTTCAGACAATTGTATTTACACTGCAATAAATAAGTAGTCCGATCTGTTTCCACTAAAAATAGCCTATAAACTTCCTAAAATATATGTTCACCTTATCGGCAAAACTGCATAAATTTGATTTGAATTGTTTAAAACTATTAAAATACTATCTGGCCAGTGGAAATGAATGAATCAACTCTATTCTAAAACCTTTATCTGAAGTATTTTATACAATTTTGTTTTTATGGATATTTTGATGCCTATATTTATTCTAAAACATAAAGAGGATATTGGATGATCTTTATCAATATAATGTGTGGCACAAATTGCATTTATAGTCCATATCTAATATTTTCCAATGTCTTGTACCTTTGACGGTGTTAACCGTGAATGTCACGTGGATGGGAACGTGTATGGAAATGATATGCAGATGAGGTTATGCATAGTAAAACTAGGCGTCGTAAGCTCCATATATGGTGATTTCGGGGAGGAGACAGGGTGGAGATGCACGTACGCACAATCTTCCGCTGACTGGGATTTATAAAGGGATTTGTGCGCAGGTTCTGGCGTACGCATGGTTTTATAAATCTGATTTTTTTTTGTGCGTACGCAGAATCTAGCTTTTGCGCATACATACACTTTTAGTAGGGATCCTACGCACAGTTTTATAAATGAGACCCCTGGACTGTTTGTGTATATGACGCTATATGTTTTTTTGATCAGGAAGTGGTCTGGAATGTTTTTCCAGGCCAACTTTTGTCTCTAGCTGGTTCATGGCCACAGGTCCTTGAGTTTCTGAGAAGAGTTCAAATAATCTTATTTCAAATAATCACTATTTTATCTACTTTATCATCGGCGCTTCTTATTTATTAAACTCATTTGCATTGTTTCATTCACAGACATTATGGATTGTGCTGTGCATTCTGAAAACAAATCCCTGACATCTCTTCTGCTCAGAAACTCAAGGACCTGTGGGCGTGATCCAGCTAGAGACAAAAGTTGGCCTGGAAAAACGTTCCAGGCCATTCACTTCCCGATCAAAAAAACATATGGCGTCATAAACAAACACAAACAGTTCAAAAACAGAAGATCAATGGTGACACTTGTTGGGTCATAAATCATTTTGTCATATGATGCATCATAATTACTACTACCCAAGTTACACAGGTGCTTCATAGAATATTTTAGGGGTTCCCATTATGGGATAATTTTATGGATTTAGGGTACGTTTACGCAACAACAATGTAATAAAAACATAAAAGTGTTTACTTTGCATTTTTCAAGTACAGATTGCTGTCAAAACGATTCCCATTCACACATGGATTGACAAAAAAAACAAACAAACAAAAAACCCCCGACTAAAATGCTGTATTCTGCTGCCAGGCCAGTAGTTGATGATGTTACTTTGTAAAGAAACACTACGTGCCACCTATAGACTGAACACATTATTTTTTTCACAAATTCATGTTTTTGTAATTTACAGGGATACATCAGTATCACTACAATACATGTGCCCCCAATTTTAGGACCCCAAAATGCCATTGACCTGTAAATGAACAGTCAAAACACATAAAAAGTTTTACGTTTTTAGTAGTGATGTCAATGTTAACGTATGTGTAACTGGTGGCTCACGATGCCCAGCACGATGCGCGGCCAGCAACACCAGTTATTAAAGTACTTTTCTGCATTGTGAAGTTTGACACACAGATACGGGACAGCAGGCAGCAGTTTTGCTGGATCATTTAATCTCTCCCCTGATCGACACAGAACAAATAAGCAGCCTCTTAGATTAAATGACCCTTATTGTGCTCTATAAAACAAATGTGTTGTACATTCATCACCATGTGTTCACTTCCACATATAAGACAAAAATTTAACTCAAAAAATGTAACATGACAAAAATAATCACACAAATAAGTAAAATAATATTATACACAAGTTTGAGTGAAAATATAGATATAAAAGCAATAATTAAGATAAGGATTAAATAAAATTATCAGGAAATCAAAAGAAACATACCTCTCCCATTAGATCACATTACAAAAGGGAAGAGGAGGAGACAGAACAGGAAGTTAAGTCATCTTGTGATCACACAACACTTAAAGGAAAATCACTCATTTTGATCAGGTAACCACATAAGACGTATAAATGAACAATTTTATGTGAATTATACTCAATACATATATATTTAACAGTCATTTCTATACCTGTTACACATGCAATTATTTTTTTTCCAGTTTAATACGTTAAAAATATTACACAATTACATACTCTTATTCTTGCAAATGCTTTTAAACCATTCAAGCGTGGCAAAAGAGAACGCGCTGTATGTGAATGTCTTCCAACACAACGTACAGAAAGACGCGCGCCAGAATCGAGTTTAATTCGAACTTGCACAAACACTAACACACACAGTAATGCCAGTTTAACTCATTCAAGGCTGCTCTTATTGGGATACTCGACATTGTCAAGTATCCCGATAAGAGCAGCCTTGAATAAGTTAAATCAAGCCTTAAACAAAAGTAAAGAGCTGTGAGAAAGTGGGACGCATGTGACACTGCATTCACACGAGGCGTCGGCGTTAATGCTTCTTGTTTACTTTGAATGGGTAACGTCATACGTTGCCGAACTGAATTGTGGGTTCTGTCGCGTCGCTTCACTCGCGGCAGAAGTTGAAGATTTCTCAACTTTTCAAGCACCAACGCAGGCGTCAGCCAATCAGATTGCCTTATGCAAACACTCTAGAGCAGTCGCTAGCCAACTGCGTTCATGCAACACCAGAAAGTAATATGATTGGCTGTTATCACTATAACGGTCACGTCAACACAAGACACAAGACGTCGGTCAAGTGTTAACGCTGACGCCCTGTGTGAATGCAGCATGAGATCCGCGTCACGTGCAGCAGCCAATGCTGTCTGTCATTGAAGATAATCAAAGAACAGGGTAACAAGGTTCCAGAGAAAATTGCTCACTGCTTTTGACTAAAAAACTTTTGTAGTTTAAATAAGGATTAATATATATATAATTTAGGCTAAAACTTATGCAGTGCAGACTGTTTGATAACTTTATTCAATTTCTGTATATTTCCTATCTGTTAGACAGGTAGGAAATGCACAGGTAAATATGACATTTATTATGGGTTTATGTGAGGATTACTTTAAGTTCACTTAAATTAAATGTTATATTTTTGAAGCCTAATAAATGTTAAATAATTGATAGCTTTCAATTACACTGTAATGCTGAATGGCTATAATTCATGCTTAAAATTGGGGGAAAACAAATTTCATCCATCAGTAGCTGTATTAGTATCAGTGATACCTTCATTCATAAAATAGGCCTTCATTCATAAAATATACTGTCTTTATGTTGTTTCTACATTAATTTGGAGATTAACTGAAATTATTATATTATAAACTATATTAAAATGTATAAAAACATCACGATTAATCACAGAAAAAAAAGATTATTCGATTGACAGCACTAGTTTTTAGTTGAAAACTGTATTATGTAAATGGCCCATCAGTTTAAATTAATTTAGTTTTAATCATTTTTATTTTGGAATTTTATGAATTAAACATCACTAGAAACAATTATGAACAATATGAAAGTATTATGCAATCATTTAAGACATCTCCTTATATAGAACCCTTTTGGCATAAAAGGTTCTTTAAAAATAGAGTAAAAATCCCAGGTTTCTATATAGACTGTAACAGTCAGGTTCCTGAAGTAAAAACTCATTTTCTCCATACTTTCTCCTTTAAAGACAGAGACTTACTGTGAGCTGCGAGGTTGTTGATCGATAGAATTTGCTTCTGTTGAAGCCGCCAGCCTGCATTATTTCAGCTTATTTTTTTTAAATAATCATGTTTAACAGCAGAATTCCTGGTGACATTATCCATGATGCTGTACTGAAAATTCCACCAATCAGAGTCGAAACAAGCAAAAAGCATCAAAAGAGCATAATTTTATCTCCACCCACTCCAATGAAGCATCACAAATGATGTAACTGAGTCGGTTTCCCTATACTCCATCAAAATACTTTAATATATTTGAATATATATGCATATTTTACAATAAACATGAAATATTGTCTTTATTTACAGAAGCAACATTTTTAAATGAGAAATGAGAAATTCCTCCATCGATTTTAATTTGATTATGCTGTTTGCAGTGCTTCGTGGGATTGTAGTTCTTTCCCTCACTAAAGCTGTTAAGTTCACAGTCTTGTACCTTTGTGTTTTTGTCTGATTTTCAAATACGTTTTTGCTTCAAAACAAAGTTTGTAATGTTATTCACCTCGTAGCTGGTTGGCTTGGTTCATGGCTTAAAATTATTTACAGCAGATCAGACATATCAGACAAAAAATACTTCAGAAACCAGCACCTCTGAAAAAGTAAACAGCCAAACACTCTATAAAACCCCACTAAGCCCTAGAACCGTAAGAGTGAGTAAATGTGCACAGTGTCACAGTATTCTCAGTACTGACACGTCTATTTTAGGTCATTGTGAGGGCTGTCTGTCTCCTAAATGGGAAGTGGTCAACTTTGGCCAGAAATGGAGACATCATTATCTCAGCAGATCTGCATATGAGTAAATTCTTCAGAAATATGGCTCCTAAAAAAGGACATTCCACTGAAACATTTATATTTCAACAAACTTCCCAGTGACGTTATTTCAGCATTATTTTATCCCCACTCAGTGACGCACCCACTGAGAATCCTGTTGAAAGTGCCCTAGTTATTGGCGATGTTATTACACGGAACGTGAAAATAGAGACACCAGCCACCATAGTCACATGTTTGCCTGGAGCCAGAGCACCTGACATCAAAGCAAATTTAAAAGTGCTGGCTAATGCTAATCGTAAATACTCTAAAATTATTATTCACGTCGGCACTAATGATGTTCGAGTTCGCCAGTTGGAGATCACTAAAATTAACATTAAAGAGGTTTGTGAACTAAGTGAGAAGTAATTTGCTCTGGTCCCCTTCCTGTTCGTCGGAGTGATGAGATAGTTAGCAGATTATCATTACTCAATGGCTGGCTGTCTAAGTGGTGTCCACAGAATAATATAGGTTTCATAGACAATTGGAAATGTTTTTGGGCCAGACCTGACCTGTTGAAAAGAGATGGTATTCATCCCTCCCGGGATGGTGCTGCTCTTCTCTCTAGTAATATGGCTCATAGTCTTAGAACTGAAACATGACAAACTGGGGCCAAAGTCAGGAAGCAGACAGACTGGCTAAACCGACCGTCTGCTAGCTGCCTCACGTTACAGAAGTCAGATAATTCCCAACACACAGAAACTCTTAAAACTAGATATTATCACATAGAGACTGTGTCTGTACCCCGAATTAGTAAAAACAAAAAACTTCCAAACCCATTTAATGGTAAAAATTTAATTGATGTTAAACAAATAAAAAATAGAGATAATAATGATAAACAAATGATAAATCTTGGGTTGTTAAATATTAGATCCCTTTCTTCAAAATCACTTATTGTAAATGATATTATCGCAGACAATAATCTAGATGTGCTGTGTTTGACAGAAACTTGGCTAAAACTGGACGATTATGTTACTTTAAATGAGTCTAGCCCTCAAGGTTATGATTACACAATCCTCAACAGAAAGGAAAAGGGGGAGGTGTTGCTGTAATTTATAGTAATATTTACAGTATTAGTCAAAAGTCTTTCAAATATAATTCCTTCAAAGTGATGGTACTTTACGTAACATTATGTAAGTTGACATTTGTGCTGGCTACCGTATACAGGCCACCAGGACACCATACAGACTTTATCAAAGAATTTGCTGATTTTCTATCAGAGTTAGTACTAGCTGCAGATAAAGTCCTTGTTTTTGGTGATTTTAATATCCATATAGATAATAAAATAGACTCATTAGGATTGGCATTTGCAGACATTCTAAACTCTATTGCTGTTAGACAACACGTGTCAGGACCTACCCATTGTCGTAATCATACTTTAGATCTAATATTGTCACATGGAATCGATATTGATGCTGCTGAAATTCTGCAGCAGAGTGACAACATCTCAGATCATTATCTAGTCTTTTGTATACTATATTTAGTCAAGGTGGCTAAACTGCCTCCCTGCCATAAATATGGTAGAACCATCACTTCTACCACTAAAGATCACTTTATACTTTTCAGTTTCATCTCTTTAGCATACCAGACAGCTTAGAAGACCTCGATGTTGCAACAGAAACTATTGCCTCTGTCTTTTCCAGCACATTAGACTCAGTTGCTCCTTTGCGTTTAAAAAAGATTAAGGAAATTAATCCAACGCCATGGTACAATGAGCACACTCGGGCCCTAAAGGTAGCAGCCAGAAAAATGGAGCGCAGCTGGAAGAAAACAAAACTAGAAGTATTTCGCATTTCGTGGATAGAGAGAATGATTGAGTACAAAAAGGCCTTAAAAACTGCTAGATCTGCCTATTTTTCAAAACTTTTAGAAGAAAATAAACACAACCCTAGGTATTTATTTGATACAGTGGCTAAATTAACAAGAAATAAAGCTTCAACTTCTGATGTTTCCAAAGAGCACAGCAGTAATGACTTTATGAACTTCTTTACTTGCAAGATTGATAATATTAATATTAAAGAAAAAATTATAATCATGCAACCGTCTACTACAGTATCGCGTCAGACAGTGCACTGTAGTGTCCCTGAGGAAAAATTCAATTCATTTACTGCTTTAGGAGAGGAAGAATTGTCTAAACTTGTTAAATCATCAAAATCAACAACATGTATGTTAGACCCTATACCGACTAAGCTATTGAAAGAGATGCCAGAGGTCATACATCCTCTTCTTAATATCGTTAATTCATCTTTATCACTAGGATACGTACCAAAAACTTTTAAGCTGGCTATTATTAAACCTCTTATTAAAAAACCACAACTTGATCCTAAAGAATTAGTCAATTACAGGCCGATCTCAAATCTCACTTTTCTGTCAAAAATACTAGAAAAGGCAGTATCATCATAACTATGTTCCTTTTTAGAAAGAAATAGTATCTGTGAGGATTTCCAGTCAGGATTTAGACCGTACCATAGTACTGAGACTGCTCTCATTAGAGTTACTAATGATTTGCTCTTATCATCAGATCGTGGTTGTATCTCTCTATTAGTGTTACTGGATCTTAGTGCTGCATTTGACACTATCGATCACAATATTCTTTTAAATAGACTCGAAAATTATGTTGGCATTAGTGGAACTGCATTGTCATGATTCAAATCATACTTATCTGACCGTTATCAGTTTGTAGTAGTAAACAAAGAGATGTCATATCGATCACAAGTTCAATATGGAGTACCGCAAGGCTCAGTACTAGGACTGTTGATTTTCACTCTGTACATGCTACCCTTGGGAGATATCATTAGGAAGCATGGCGTTAGTTTTCATTGTTACGCTGATGATACTCAGCTCTATATTTCTTCGCGCCCTGACAAAACTTACCAATTCACAAAATTAATGGAATGCATAGCTGATATATAAAAATTGGATGACCAGTAATTTCCTACTACTAAATTCAAAAAACAGAGATTCTAATTTTTGGACCATAAACTTCCTCACGTAATAACCTAGAATACTGTCTAACACTTGATGGCTGCTCTGTCGTCAGTTAGGAACCTGGGGGTGCTCTTTGATACCAATCTTTCATTTGAAGGCCATGTTACTAGCATCTGTAAAACCACATTCTTCCATCTTAAAAATATATCTAAAGTACGGCATATGCTCTCAATGAAAAATGCAGAATAGTAAGTTCATGCGTTCATGACCTCAAGGCTAGATTACTGTAACGCTTTACTGGGTGGTTATTCTGCTCGCCTGATAAATAAACTACAGCTCGTACAAAATGCAGCAGCTAGAGTTCTTACTAGAACTAGGAAGTATGACCATATTAGCCCAGTTCTGTCAACACTGCATTGGCTTCCTGTTAAACATCGTATAGATTTTAAAATCTTGCTAATTACTTACAAAACACTAAATGGTTTAGCTCCCCAGTACCTGAGCGAGCTCTTAAAGCATTATAGTCCTTCATGTCTATTGCGATCTCAGAATTCAGGCCAGCTGATAATACCTAGAATATCAAAATCAACCGCAGGCGCTAGATCCTTCTCCTATTTGGCACCTAAACTCTGGAACAATCTTCCTAGCATTGTTCGGGAAGCAGACACACTCTTTCAGTTTAAATCTAGACTAAAAACGCATCTCTTTAACCTGGCATACACATAACAAATTATCAATTTATATTTTCAAACCCGTTAAAGGATTATTAGGCTGCATAAATTAGGTCAGCCAGAACCGGGAACACTTCCTATAACACCAGATGTACTCGTTACATCAGAAGAAGAATGGCATCTACGATAATATTAGTCTTTCTGTTTATCCCGAGGTTTACTGTAGTCAACCAGATCCGGGCCATATCCAGGTGAGACCAAGGACCTGCACCTTGACATGACCACAACGCAGCCCTGAAGTATCGGGAGAGATTGAGTCAACTAGATCATTCATCGTGAAGGCCTCATCAACACGACAACCAGTGGCACAGTTCCTCAACAACCGTCCATACTGGCATGATGAATACGATCCTCAACTGGATGGAATTGAAATAAATACTTTGAATGTTGCGATCCTATCAGACTTATGATAGCAACCTGAATCGTAACAAAGCACTGTTCGCCAGAGGAGAACTGCCCCCCCGACTAAGCCTGGTTTCTCCCAAGGTTTTTTTCTCCATTTTAACACCTATTTGCTACCTGTTTGCCACCTGATGTCACCTGTTGGAGTTTGGGTTCCTTGCCACTGTTGCCTTTGGCTTGCTTAGTTGGGGACACTTGACATTTGACTTGACATTTGATAATCAACAGTGCTTTGATCTGCCTGCATTGACACTAGTCTTTAAGAGCTGCTGTGCAGCCGAAATTATGTACCAGTTATCAATGTAAAGCTGCTTTGACACAATCTACATTTTAAAAAGCGCTATATAAATAAAGGTGACTTGACTTGACTTATTTTATTTATTTACATTGTGCCTCAATGTCGCTTTACAGAAAGAGCATAACAGATAAATAAATACACAACTTATACACAAACAGCAACTCATACATAACTGGCTATAGTAAAACAAGTTCCAAGTACATTTTTGTTGCCAGACAATGGAACAAATATGAAAGTGACTGAAATGCAGTCCATTTGGACAACTTTTAGCTAACAATTGCTTCCAAGCTGCTGCTTTGTGCTAAAATCCTGGTTCATAATCGAGACGGGAAAACAAGACCTCACACTTGTCTCAGAAACTAAATAAGGTTTGTTTCTGAAAAGTCCCTAAATCTAGCGAAGATGAGCATTAGAGTGACGGTGTCAAAGATGAGAGAAGTGATCAGGTGGAATATGAGTGATAGAGCACAGTCAAGGTAGGAGGCAGGAAACGAGTTGTGAAAGAGAAGTAATGGTGCCAAAGGAAAAAGCAATGTTATTTTGAGCAATTAAGTGACTAACCTGTAAATGTCTGACAGTGACGTTAATATATGGAGAGGAAGTGACTCTTTGCTGACCGATAGCAAAGGCTACATACTCCTACACAATTAAAAATAAAGTTTCTTTATAGAGTGCATTAATGCATGTCCACTGTTTCAGTGGTATTGGTTCTGGAAGGTTAAAACTTTCTAACCCATGAACCAAACCTACTTGCGAAATGAATCACAACAATATTATTTTGGATACAAACACAAAAGGTACAAGACTATGATCTTAATGGCTTTAGTGAGGGAAAGAACTACAATCCCATGAAGCAATGCAAACACCATAATCAAATGAAAAATGGAGAATTATAAAACTGGTGCTTCAGGGGAGCAGGCAGAGTTAGGCTGAATCCCAAATGGCACACTAAACCCTCATGGTCTTCCTCTGAGTCCGCACTTTCATGACGCAAGCACCCTTCTGAAACCTAAAATGATGAATGGGACACCCTACGGTCTCTGGACTTGCGCACACGGCAGCCATTAAGTCCACAAGGCCGAAAGTGCAAAGAAGTGTGCCATTAGGGATTCAGCCTTAAGCTCTTCTGCCGCATTTTACTTGTTTCGAGTCTGATTGGTGGAATTTTCTGTGCAGCATCATGGGTAATTATGATTATTTTAAAAATACACTGAAATAATGCAGCCTATAGCGCCTTCAACAGAGGCAAATACTATCGATTAACAACCTTGTAGCCCACAGTAAGGCTGTCTTTCAATGGTGTAATGAGTTTTTACTTCCGGAACCGACTTTTGTACTCTATTAGCATTGATGGAACCCTTTCCATTCCTCAAAATCTGCTTTACAGTGGAAATCTGTTCTTTAGATTTTTTTGATGTTTAAAAAATGGTTCTTTTAAAAAGGTACTAGCAGTTGAAATGGGTGCTGAATTCCAATTCAAAAGAGTTATTTTCCCTGTCCCCCGCCTCCACGGACTCGACACTAGCATGGGTTACCAGATTGAGGACACACAACAGGAACAACTGCAATTGACAATGGAAAGTGATGAACCTTACACTGCAAGTTGTTCAGCTAATGTATCTGCATTTTAAGAGCTATTTAGATGGATGCCAAGGCTTTTTAGGTTGGGTAGAATCTGTGATCTCTGACCCAATTTATTTGCTGATTTCCATGGATGCATTATGCATTGTTTTCTGCCAAATGGCAACCCCGTGTGTCGAAATACTATTGGGTAAACTGGGTGGAATCACACCGACCAAAACAAAAACAGACATTCCGACACGGAACACACATTTCAAAGTAGAATAACTGTCCGTAACACCGATTTTCGGAGAAACAAGTATGTTAACTTAGCATGTTTCCTAAATATTTGCAAAGATATTATTGGATTTTTTTTATGTCTTAGTAAGAATTACATACAGCACCTTTAAGAACCGTTCAATGGAAGGTTATTTGAGGAAGCAAAACTGCTTCTTCCAAGGCATCGCTATGAAAACCTTTTGGAACCTTATTTTTAAGACTGCATTTTAAGCAATTAAGTGACCATTCTGTAAATATCTGACAGTTAATTCTACAATGATTCTACATTGTATCTTCAACCTGACTCTTTGCTTTGCATCTTAAGAGAGCAGGCAGCTGATTGATACTTGAACCAGATGATGACATTTAAATCTTTCTCCTAAACCAAGGACACAGAAAGGATCCTGCTGAGCAGCTAACTGGATCAATTACAATATTTCAAATGCCATGAAATACCATCAACACATGCAGAAACAAACAATACTAGAATTGTAGAAATGACAACTGTCGAGTGTGAAGATATGATCTGTTATTTTAAGGAAAAAAAACTTCAAAAATAAAGCACTACTGAGTCACGTCAAAAAAATCATTCACACATCTGTGAGGTTTGATGATTTCAATCCGTTTTGTCTTTGATCTTAATATTATTGCTTTACATATGATTGTAATGCCTATCAATAGCTGAAAACTAACCAAATTAGAGTATTTATCATATTTAGAAAAGGCAGAAAGTCTTTGCTTATGGTGAGCTTGCAACTTTATTATATGAAAGAAAAGTGAATGAAATTCCACTGTAAGTTAAATTAATTAGATATTACATATAATTTGGTAGTAAAACAAAGTGTTGCACATTTTATTGGTGCAAATATGAGTAGGGTATATGTATTTTGTACAACATTTGCAACTGCTTTATCACTTAATTAGAAGCACCACAATTTTAAAATTGTGTCATCTGTTAGTTACATAGCAACTACTGAACAGACATTTAGAAGTTTATTTTAAAATGCAAAGTATTGGAAATAAAAAAGCTCTGTAAACGGTGTCCCATCGGGTAATCAAAAGTTCTTTACACACTTGTGGTCTTTACGCCTTACACTAAATATATGCACAATATTAGCTTATGCATTATATTTACTTTAACTGTTAGTAATGTCTTAATTATTTAATTTAATTTAATTTAATTTAATTATTTATTTCAGAAATATTTTGGAGTTATAATTTTACAATTACAATATTTACAAGTTAATACAAAACCTGCCTTGTGTGCAATTTACATGTTTTTTTTTATTTTTTTTTTATTTGAGTTATTATTATATCTCAAAATAAATGGCAAATTAATTTAATATAGTTTGGGCTCTGTTGTTAATTGTAACCTTTAATAGTATAGTAAGATGCAAGAAAGTGCTCCCTTTATATACTTTAGAGCATTAGCTGAGATTTTTCTTCTATCCTTAAGAAATGTTAATTATAACTGAATATATTTAAAGAGAGAGACATAATTTGTTCAATAAACCACTGTGTAAAAAAAGAAAAAAAAATAAGAAATTTTATGTTTAGTTGTCTCCCCTTTGCTGTATGGAACCTGTACCAAAATGCGACTTTCAATACCGAGGTACGTACTGAACCGTCATGTTTGTGTACCATTACACCCCTAACACATACCATTCAAAAGTTTGGGATCAAAAATATTTTTTGAAAGGAATAGTATTATTCAGTAAGGACATATTAAATGGGTAAAAAGGCATTTATATTGTAAAAGAGTACTAATTCAAATAAAAGCTGTTCTTTTGAACTTTTTGTTCATTTAAGAATCCTGAAAAATAAAATGTAGCAGTTTTCACAAAAATAGGAAGAAGCGCAATTGTTTTCAACATTGATAATAATCAGACATGTTTCTTGAGCAGCAAATCAGCATTAATGCATTTATTTCGAATGATTTTTGAAGGATCATGTCATGCGACACTAGCTCTATGTTTCCAAAATTGAAATACCACATAAAGCATTTTCGAATAAATCAGCGTTTCCATCACAGGTGTTCAAGCGAACAAAAAGTGTCACTTCCTGGGAAACTGTCAAAATATATCTGTAATGAAAGTTTCTGCAATCGGGGAAGAAATTATGGCTGTTTTTTCCTCCATCATAAATGACTTGCGTCTCAGAGTGGCAGACGCAATGCAATTAATGCTGTCATGCAGCTGGAATGTAATCGGGAGGGAATTAAACCAAATCATTTCTAATGACAGATTTTGGCTCAGATGTTTCAGAATAACTAAACCAGCATTTGAGATGCTGTGATGCAAATGGTCTGCTGGTTATTCCAGTTATCCAATCACATCATCTGTTTAGGCAAAGTCACCTGAGTTTTTTGTTGCGCATCAAGGGATTTATTTGGTAAATGTGTTTCCATTGTAGTTTATGTGCATAAAAAAAGGTGGTTGGAAACTGAAGACTGGAGTAATGATGCTTTGATCACAGAATAAATTACTTTAACATATATCATTACAATAGAAAAATTTTAAATTTTAATATTTCACAATTACAGTTTTTGCTGTATTGTTGAGCATGAGAGACTTCTTTCAAAAACATTAAAAAAAAAAATCATACTGACCCCAAACTTTTGAATAGTAGTGTGTACAATGTATAATGTAATATTGTGGCCCAGACAGCAACATAGTGTGGCCAGATCCGGTCCACATCTGGTACATGTGGATTACACATGTGGGCCGGATCTGTTGCTGTCAGGGGGTGCATTGTGAACTATGCTTTTTACAGAGACAAGTATCCTTCATACAAAAAGTGTTTCAACATGAAATATTTAACACAGTACGTTTAATGTGAGACACATATGGGAGAATGGTTAACCAAATCCAGAGATGACGAAACAATACATGAACTGTCTGTCTGTCTGTCTCACTCACAGGACTTCCTGGTAAGGGGAGGAAGTGTTGGCGCTGACCGCAGGGTGACGCTGATAGTTGATTTTGTCATACAGGGTTTGAGGCTGCAGAGGGAGTAAGAGAGTGACATTACAACAGATTCCAAAGAAATGCTTTGCAACAGTGCAGTCAACTTCTCTAAACATGCAGCGAAGCTCTTCGTGATTACCATATTTGTTTTGTCTACTGTTGGTTTTTGCATGATGCTCTAAGCTAATTCAAAAAACAACATGAATCTATTATGTTGTAAAGCAATTTTTTTTTATTTTGCCAGTAAATATTATGAACCCATTTTATGAGCAAAAAAGATGACAACAATATTAGATGCATTCATGATGCATGCAAGCACTCACCAAGTTTTGTGTGACTTTCATGTCGTCCACCGTTTCATAAATGGACATCCCGTTTACAACACTTCCAGGTCGTTTCTGTAATATAGGCCTAGATTAAATCTTATTAGCTGCTGAAAGTATATCCTCATTTCTATGCCATTTCTATGGTTTGTGTGCATGTAAAATAGATGTGCCTAGCATGTAGTGTCCTAAAAAAGTCATTTAAAATCATCGTGCACATCCACAGGAACCTGAAAAGGCGGATATCTAATTCATAAGGGCAGAAATGAGATGCTCACCTTTGCAATGCCATCAGTGTTCACGTCTTCATAGACTGTAATACCCCCTTCACTTTCTCCTTGTCCTGAAAGTGTGTGAAAACATCTGTGAGACCATGAATAAAATGCTATAAAACTTGTTCTGTGTGTGCATTTTCACAATTGTTCAACACACCTGTTTGCTTCCTCCACCTGCAGCACGCGGCAACGGTTCCACTGAATATGACAATAACGACGATACTGACGCCTACTGCAATCAGTAAATACATCTGAGGAAAACCGGCATTACCTGAAACTGTAAAATCAATACCACCAAAATTAAGATATAACAGTTATTCCAAAACATCCATGATGAGATCATCAGATAATTATTTAAAAAATCTGCAAATAATCTGTGACAGCATTTTCTGCAGTGTTCTCACTGTAAACACTTTCTATTTTTCCTTTTGGCTTTGATGCTTTTAAAATATCAGATTCAATGTTGAATGTTTCCTGGTGGTCTTTATTTGATTGATTTATTTATTTATTTTTAAGTTTAAAATTTTAATCATATAATTGGAACACTTTACACTACGGTTCCATTATTTACCGTCAACTAACAGTCAACAAGAAATACATTTTTGTTACAGTGTTCATTAATATTTGTTAACATTAGTTAAAAACACAACTCTTCATTGTAAGTCCATTAATGTTAACTGATACAACTTTTGATTTTAATAATACAGGCACAGTACATTAATGTAATGTCAGGAAGACTTTGGACTCCAATGTCGGTCTGACGTTAAATTTTGGTTGAAAATGAAAATCAGGTTGATATCTAAACCCAATGTTTGTTTAACGTCAAGCTTCAATGTCAGACAGATGTAAAAATCTTGGTTGGAATAAACACCACACTGTAGTTAAAAAAAACAAAAACAAAAAAAACTGAAATAACAAAGACCATCAACTTAAGTAACAAGTTTAGGGTGTGAAAAAGAGATGAGCAGAAACACAAGAACTACAACAGTCTTCCGGCCACAGCCTGAAATGAAATCAACTATAGATAAAAGACGATTAAATCTCTCAAGATCTCAGCAGAGGATTAAACATCTCCACAAACAGCATTACCAGCTTCACTTATTACTAACCAGTTTGACTTTATTTCTGTCATAA
The DNA here is from genome assembly GCF_018812025.1 of Megalobrama amblycephala. Classification (NCBI taxonomy): domain Eukaryota; kingdom Metazoa; phylum Chordata; class Actinopteri; order Cypriniformes; family Xenocyprididae; genus Megalobrama; species Megalobrama amblycephala. The sequence goes on along the minus strand of NC_063046.1, from coordinate 40,079,093 downwards.
ATGCACAAAACGTAACTGAGAATCAATAACTCAGAAAAGATGTTGTTTTATTGAAAATAATAGTTTTGGTATCACCATTATGGCAATCAGTGTTTGCTTTAGTCAGGCTCTTGACCCTTGACTTTTTAATGTTAGTTTTTCTCTGGCTGCTGTAACTGTTTGTTTGTTTGTTATGGCAAAATTAAGAGAAAATATGATCAAATGATACTTGATAAATATATAATCATCATATAGTGGTCTGATTCACTGATATCTTTCAGAGTCTAATTTAAAGATGTTATTCATTTCACACTATTGATTGTAAGTCTGTGATTCAACAGCATAAGATCCAGCAGTGTTTTAATCAGATGATCTGAAGAATTTTTAAAAAAGACATTGTACACTAAACATGTTTAACTCCTGAGTCATTTAGAGAAAAAGAATCAGTGTATGAATCTCAACAGTGACATGCTTCATGCTGCAACATGTTCTGGGAGCAATAGATGGTTTATGTATGATACACCCAGAATGCATTGCAACATGAAGCATGTCACAGTTACTGAGATTCAGTATTCTTGATGTCTCTGTTACGAAAACAGACCACTACATGATTATATCATAAACATCAACAAGTAGCCAACATCATCTGATCACATTTTCTCTTGCTGTTCTTACCATAACAAACAGTTACAGCAGCCAGAGAAAAACTAATGTTCAAAAGTCAAGTTTATAGTCTTTTTTACAGTGTGGCATTTACTTCAATCAAAAATGCCCAACACTGGAGTTTGATGTAAAGACTACGTTAGGTTTTTACATTAAATCAATATGAATTTTCAACCAAAATTTGACATCTGCCCAACAGTGGAGCTTGACATCAATAAATGCTGCATTTAGACGTCAACCATGATTTTCATTTTCAAACAAAATTTGATGTCTGTCCGACGCTGGAGTTCACGTCATAGTGCCTGCTGGGAAGATTAATAAATGCTTTCAAAGTTATTTATTTATTATTTCATGTTTACTAATGTAGTTAACTAATGTTAACAAATGGAACCTTACTGTGAAGTGTTACTACGACTATACTGAGAATTTAAGCTATTCAATATTTTAACAGTCCTGTACCAGATAGCTCTTTGCACACTACAGTCTCAGTAGTATGCTTGATGCTGACGGTGTTGTTGGCGGTGCAGTTGAGTGTAGCACTCTCTGCTGGAGGGAGGCTGATATTCAGGTTCGGTCCAATGTTGACCGGATCGCCGCTCCAGCTGTAGGAGGGATTCGGATCGCCGGATGCCTGACACCGAAGATGAAACATGCAGATGTTTCCTGACAGCAGCCAGGAATCACTGAGCTCAATCTGTACATCTCTGATTAGATCTGTAGGAGAATAATATGCATAAGTTAATTATATTTACATTTTGAAAACAAAGGTTCTTTTTTGGCGTCATTGGTTCATCGATGAATTTTTTACATCCATTGAACTTTACATTGTACATTTTATATATATATATATAGAAAAAAAATCTTCAAATTATTAAAATGTTCTTTACACTAATAATAAAAAAAGTTTCTTTTAAGAACTGTTCACTGGAAGATTCTTCTATGACATCACTGTGAAAATTCACTTTTGGAATCATTATTTTTAAGGGTATACTGTTTCCTTCATAAAGGAACAATTTAACTTCAATTTAACAGGGTTAGTTCACCCAAAAATGAAAATTCTGTCATTAATTACTCACCCTTAACCATAAGACTACTGATGTGTGAGTTGATGGATATTTGATGAATATTTATATGTGAATAAAAGCCTAAATTCAATCTGTTCATCATATAAAGTGATCATGTCTCTTCAGAAAATTTGGACTAACCACTCAAATTCATATGGATTAGTTTTACAATCTCTTTATAAACACTTTACGAACAAAGTCAGTTGCGTGGCTGTCTGTGGAGGGACAGAAAGCTCTCAGACTTCATCAAAAAGATCTACATTTGTGTTCAGAAGATGAACGAAAGTATTAAGGGTTTGGAACGACATGAGGGTGAGTAATTAATGACAGATTTGTCATTTTTGGGTTAACTAACTTATTAAGGTGAATGGCTATGTACTTATTTAACTTAAGTTCTTGAATGTTTACAACCTAACAGCATTGACTGGATACATATAAAGTAATTATACTCACCATGCACATGTAGCTGAATTAATTCTGTTGGATATTGAACAGAGCTTGTTTTTGCAACAATAGAGAAGGTTCCAGAATCCTGAAGTTCCAGGTCTTTCACTGTTATACCAATATTGTCCTCATTCATCTTTAACCTTTCATGAAATTGAGATTTCAGCTTTTTGATCTTATTTGTTTCATACTCAGCAAAGTCATTCTCATTATATTTCCACTTTACTTCAAGATCTTCTTTTGAGAAATTAGCAATTAAATCCAGCGAGTCTCCGACAGCTTTGTGCACCTGTTGAGGTGGATGTACTGGATCAGTACATGACCCTAGAATACACAACAAACAACTTTGGTTACATAATTATTATAAAATCATGTCATGTTTAAACCATCCAAAAGAACTTCACAGCATTTGAGTTGAGAGTTTTCTGTCAGCACAGACCATCTCACACTTCTCACTAATTCACTCTTATCTTCTTGAGAACGGCACCACAGCACAGTCAGGCTAAAGAATAACTTTATTTCCACCAGATATCTGAATTTCAGACTAGTGCATGCCCTATAATGGTTTACAATGCATATTTGCACAATGACTCCTGATCTGTGTCTGTATTTTCAGCTCATCAACCCCGTGACCATCCGTGCTCTGCAAAGGAAGTGTTTCACACCTCCTTCTCTGCCCACCACACTGCACTCTTGCTCTTTTATTTTATTTATTTACACTGCACCACATCACCACAACAGCAGCCTATTGTTTAATAAATGTTGCACATTTGAAATACTATTTTTCTTCCATAGCACTGAATGACAAGTGAAATTAAAACCCTGAAATAACATACTTTTTTAAATCATTAATACTGGTTGCAACAGAATAACGGTCTGATACATTTGGCCACATTATCTAAAGATAAGGCTTGAGGTTTCCTGAGCTGAACTTTTCTCTTTTCTCACAGATGAAACATGGATAAGACTTAAACATAACATGCATGATCTTTTGCCTCAAAAATAAAGGTAAAAATACATTTCAATTTAAATATAACCATTTTAAACATGCACTGCATTAAACATATTTAGTTACATATTTAATAAACATTTAATGTAATTTACTTCAAGTTACTATGTCACACACACACACGAACGAACGTATACAAACTCATAAATATACATCTACATATATGTAACCAAGATGTGCCTGTATATATGGAACCAAGAGCAGTTTTTCAGATGTAGCCTATATTAATTCCCGATACATACCAAATACAAATAAGGTCTTACAACCTTTAACTAAGATGTTTTTAAAGGTACTCACCCTGAAGAAAGAAAACCAGTAGAACTCCTAAAATGGAGCACCAAGACTTTTGAAAGATGTTCATGTCCGGACGTTTAGACGACAGACTGAGGCATCTGAGACCGCAGATATCGCTAAACAGAAGAGAGAAGACGACTTCCTTTCACCGACTGCTTCGAGTATCTCAGTTTGTGTACATTTGCCCACTCTTCTGTGGCCTTTCTGACACTAACAAGTGTCTAACACTAACAAGTGTCTAACACAAATAACCAACACACAAACAGACCTTTGAGAGACGCCTCCTGAAAGATGCGCTTGAGGTTAAGGGGCTTTCTGGTCTCTAATTCGGTTTGCACCTCCCACCATGTTTAGTGCAAGAGCACAACAGTTTCATTATCCAGCACTGTTGCAGGACATGGATATGGAGATGGAGAGTTTAGATGCGTGTTACTGTAACGTAAGTGAACAAAAGTACTGGCACCTCATCAGGGAGCGAAAGTGAAGTGAAATTCCAGTCGGAATAAGGAAGTCAACTTAAAAAAGAGACTCTCTACTCTCTAAGTGCTTAGCGTCCCTGTATATCTGTTTGCGTATACAGAAAGCTTGCTTATGTCAGTGAAAGAATATTAGTTTGCACATGACGAGATACATCAAGCTGGTGAACCACAAAGTAACCTTAACCACACCATTGATACATGCCAGAGATAATCGTCTTGTCATTTCGCAGCATCTCACGTCTTTCCCAAACGAGAAGGCATACAAAATGTACATTTGTTCAATCCATATGAGCAAAGACGCAAACGTTGTTGTTTACACATCAGAATAAATAATTTTAGGTAGTGCAGGACATTACAGAGCAGCTAAACAGAGGAAGTGAAACTCACATCGACAGAGGTTTTAGTTCTAATGGAAAGTATTACTCAGATCATGGTCACAGCAGAAGAGTTGGGCTCTGTCAGGAAAACTTACTTAGGCTACTTACTGGAAACAGGTTTCAGCACAAAAACCTGAAAATTACAAGACATTGAAGACATTACAACACACTGAGCAGTTCATTCTAACTGTCCATTCAGGCTTTAGTTCATAAAGAATTAAACTACCAATAGGCCTACTTCAAGAAAGAAGCGTGCACCTGATGTGGCCACTGCGCCATCTTGTGATTTGATAATGTACAACATCATTCAGCAGTTAACAGAAGTACAAAGTAGGCCTAGGACTCGCTGCAGCATGAGGTGGACATCCAACTCCGCCCACAGAACGTCAGAAGCCACGCCCGTGATGGGAAGTTCGGATTATTGACTGTTTACTTTGAATCTCGTTCATACAAATGAACGCATCTTTTTTTCAAGTAATTTCGTTAATTTCAGCAGAATATAATCAAAATGTTACATGATAATAGCCAAATTTCCCAACACATCAACTTACGTGATGTGTATCACATTTAAAAAAACAAACAAAAAACTGCAATGCAAGGCCAAATAATGAGAAACAGCAACGATTAATTCATTGCTTTACTGCAGGGGTCTGAAACTAATGGCCCTGGCACCCCCTCCACCCCGGCCCGCAACTGACCTCAAAAATAAAACATAATCGGGCCGCTAAATTATTATTATTATTATTATCTAGTTGTCTAGAAAAACTCTCAATTCTAAGGGGCCGTTCACATATCGCGTCACATAAGCGGCCGCGCCGCTTTCTCCTTTCCGTAGCATCTGTCGTTGCTATGCAACCATGAACCGCGCTCTCCACGATAACGAAGTTTCAGCAAAAGAAAAAATGATTTCTAGTCCTTAGCTCTACTACTAGATATATAATTATGGAGATGAGAAATAAAAACCCGCCCTGTATAGCTATAATCAGCTGTTTGGCTGAGCTTTCAATGTTTTTAAGGAAAGGCCGAAGCTCATTGGTTGGTCCTTGTCACATGAAAAGTTGAGACGTTTTCATCTCGCCGCGGCCTAGGCTCGCATGGAAAAACAAGCACGCCGCACCGCATGCGCGTCGCTTCTGAAAGCACTTACCTAAATTACAGTAAAAGCACTTGCACAAGTCGCGAGTGTCGATTTAAACCACCAGTAAACGTTACCGATGCTCAAACGGCATCTTGGGCAAATGTGGCTCAGCTGTGTGAGCTGTTTGGCAAGAAATTGAACAGTGTACAAATGTATTCAGGGATTGCACAGTGTTGTTCAGTGCAAGATTTTGATGTTAAGCTTAAATGAAGTAAGGGAAAATATTTGCACTAACTGGTATGTAACAAGGATACTGCTGTTTCCATTTTTATTATGGCAAAACTATTTTAGTAATGAAATTTGAAGTAGAAATAATGCAAATGAAAGTACATTTTCAGAAATGTTGTGCTTTCTTGTGCTTGAATGTTAAAATGGCCCTCCTATGAGGTGTCAATCACAGCAACGGCCCCCAGCCAACTGACCCTTCGCAAAGACCCGCAAATTTTTTTAAGAAATTCAAACAATAAATACCGTTTTGTGGCTCTTTAATGTGTCGTGACAGATTGCTGTAGTGCCTCAGCTCAAGCAGCTCATGAACCGATCATCTCTTCCTACTAGTTAATTTACAGAATCAAATAAACATGAATGAACATGAGAAGAAATGCTGTTTCAAATGCGTAAAGATGTCAGTGCACACCATTTATCAAGTTCAAGTCCACCGAGGTTAATCTTCTAACTCCTGACTGCTTTGTCGGACAAAATGGTGGATTCGGCGTTATGATTGGTTAGATCGCTTGTCAATCAAACTCTCGGCGAAGGGTCAATTTGAGTTTGAGACCCCTGCTTTATTGGGTCTGTTAGTTCAGTTTAGCAATCTCTTAGGTTTACCTGACCTCCCGATCTGAGTCGTTCGTTCATCCTGTAACATGATGGATGTATATCTTATGGTTCCTGTGTCGCCCTGGAAACCCCTATTTGTTGTATAGGGTTCCGATTGAAAGGGTTTAATGTAACCACCCTTTAAACACTTTGGTCAGTTCAAGAATAATGTATGCAATTTTATATTATTTATTTTAAAGAATTAAAAGAACAGTTTCATGTCTATCCTTATATTGTTCAACTGGTCGAGGTTGATATGAGATTTAGAAAGTAATTACTAATAAGTAATGGAATAGTTTTTTAGAAAGAGTAATTAGTAAAGTAACCTAATCACAATGTTGAAGATGCAATTAGTAGATAGTAATTAATTATTATTTTTTTTATAATAACTTACCCAGCACTGTGCATAAATTGTTAGGAGATTAATGTTTTAAATATAACAGTTTTAATGTAGAAATATGAATTGATTGGAAAAAGGCTACTAAAACCGCCAGTAGGTTTTATTAATGAGTGAGTTGAATCCTTCAATCCTGTTCAAAGTGCTAATTTGTTTAACTTGAATGGGCAGCCTAATTTAATCATTTATTTATCTGATTCTTTGATAGAGCAAAAACAGAATGTGTCGAAAGTTACCTGTTGTTTATTGAACTGTTATATTAATGTCACATTTATGACCGTGCAGAAATGGCAAAAAAAAAAAAAAAAAAAAAGGCTGCCAGTGAAGGGCCCCTGAGAATTTGCTCATTGCATAACGTTGGCTCCTTAGCGCTGGCCCTGCATGCGGCAGCCCTCACTAGCCCCCAGGAACCCTCACTGGCCCACACAGTGCCCGCACTATTAATCTACAACAATATCTGCAGCACAGGGTGCCAAACTTTACCATTAATGAAAATAATGGTTAAAGATCTGTCACGGTAGGAAATCCATTGTTTCCTCCGTGTCATGTTTTGTGTTTGTTGTTGTACTCACGTAGTCTCCATGTGCTCGTTTGGTTGATTGTTGTCACCTGTGTGTTGATTGTCTCGCTCCAGCTGATCCTCATCTCCACTCAGCTACATATACTCACTCATCTCTCTGTCTGTTGTCAGATCCTCATTCATGTCTCCACTGCCTAGTTGGTTTACCGTCTTCCGTGTTCGTGTGCTGGATTGTATTCGTGTTGTCGTCTTCGTGTCAGGGTTCCGGTCTGTTCCTGGTTTCATCCATTGACCGTCATCACCTTCACCTGCGACTTCACCCTTCAGCTCTTCTCACGCCACCGTAGACCTTCGTTGCCATTGCCTACATTCTGGACTCTTATTTCAATAAACTTCTTCTGATTGCCTGCAATTGCTTCCTCCTCTTTTACCAGCCGTCACAGTAGGATCTGACCATCATGGAAGCAGCAGGCGATCTCCCCCCATCTCATCTAGAGGAGTTTTTGCAGAGAGCCGTTGATCGCATGGATCGCCAAGACAAGGCGATAGATGAGATGGGTCGAGCTTTCCAAGCAATGGTGACGAAGGTGTCCGAGCTCGCTCTCCAGACTCAACGACAACAACAACCGCCACCCGCTGCGCCTCCCACGCCACCCACACCGCCGATCATCTCCGGAGGGATTTCCCAGTCCGAACCACGCCTCCCCATCCCTGAGAAATATGCGGGTGAGCCAAAGTTTTGTCGATCATTTCTGTCTCATTGTTCTCTGCACTTCGCCCTGCAGCCCCGCACGTTTCACACCGAGGAAATGAAGGTGGCATTCGTCTTGTCACTACTGACGGGGAGGGCTGCCCTCTGGGGGACGGCGGTGTGGGAGAACCAAGACAGCTGCTGTGCCTCGTTCCACGCCCTTTCGGAGGAGATGAAACGGGTCTTCGACCGCTCCGTCGCCGGGAGGGAGGCGGCTAGACTTCTCACGGACCTACGTCAGGAAGACAGGTCCGTAGCCGACTATTCTATTGAGTTCCGCACCCTGGCGGCGGAGTGTAAGTGGAACGAAGAGGCGCAGTGGGATCACTTCCTGCATGGGTTGGCTGACCGCATCCAACAGGAGATCCGCGCCGTCGAGCTCCCCACTTCTCTTAATGGCCTGATCGACCTCACCATCAGAGTAGACAACCGACTCGACCAAGCCGCCAGACGGAGGGGGAGAGCAGTTCTCGCGACCAGGCCGGAGGCTCAGCGTCAGCGCTCAGAGGTTGCGGTCAGCCCACCGGGAGATCTTGAACCCATGCAGGTGGGGCGAGCTCGGCTCTCCCGGGAGGAGAGGATCAGGCGGAGATCCCTGGGACTATGTTTATACTGCGGCAGCCAAGAACATCACATTCAGCGCTGTCCGGTAAAAGACCAAGCCCGATAGTAAAACGGAGGCTACTATCGGGTGGGATCTCTGCCAGGAAGACCTCATCTACATCGACACTCCTTCCGGTGAGTCTACGGTGGTCCACCCACGCACTCGATCATCACGCTTTGTTGGATTCTGGGGCAGAGGGTAGTTTTATGGATTGTAAGTTGGCTACTAAACTCAACATTCCTCTCACCTCCCTCAAACACCCCATTGCACCTTTTGCACTCAACGGACACAGACTGCCAGTCATCACACAGACCACTGTACCGGTTTCTCTCATCACATCTGGCAACCATACGGAGGAGATTTCATTTTACATCACGGACTCACCTCAATCCCCCATTGTTCTTGGTCACACCTGGCTCCAGAAACACAACCCCAGGATCGATTGGCGCCTCGGATCGGTGGTTAGCTGGAGCGAGGAGTGTCATTTGTCTTGTCTTTTGTCTGCTGGTGTTAATGTTTCTGAGTCTGTGTTTCAGGGGGAAGCAGTGGATTTGGCTAACGTGCCCGCGGAGTACCACGACCTGAAGGAGGTGTTCAGTAAGTCTCGGGCTGATTCTCTTCCTCCTCATCGTCCCTATGACTGTGCGATAGAGTTATTGCCAGGTACTTCTCCGCCTAAGGGCAAGTTATATTCTTTGTCTATTCCAGAGACGGCGGCCATGGAGAAATATATATCCAGTTCTCTAGCAACGGGGTTCATCCGCCCTTCTTCTTCTCCAGCGGGGGCGGGGTTCTTTTTTGTGGGAAAGAAGGACGGATCCTTGCGACCTTGCATTGACTACCGAGGGCTGAACAACATAACGGTAAGGAATACCTATCCTTTGCCGCTTATGTCTTCAGCTTTTGAGAGGTTGCAGGGAGCGTCCGTTTTCACTAAATTGGACTTACGTAATGCTTATCATTTGGTCCGTATCAGGGAGGGGGATGAGTGGAAGACTGCCTTTAACACCCCTAGAGGCCATTTTGAGTACTGCGTGATGCCTTTTGGGCTAACGAACTCGCCGGCAGTCTTCCAAGCACTCGTCAATGACGTGTTGCGAGACATGGTCGATCGGTTCATATATGTTTACCTGGATGACATATTGATTTTTTCTTCGTCTCTCCAGGAACACGTGCAACACGTACGACGAGTGCTTCTGCGGTTGCTAGAGAATGGATTGTTTGTCAAGGCGGAGAAATGCGTTTTTCATGCACAGTCTGTTTCTTTTCTAGGACACATCATTTCGACTGAGGGTGTTCGCATGGATCCTGAGAAGGTTAAGGCTGTGGTAAATTGGCCATCCCCAGAGTCTCGCAAGGCCCTGCAGAGATTTCTGGGGTTCGCCAATTTTTACCGGCGTTTCATTCGCAATTTCAGCCAACTAGCCGCTCCTCTGACCGCCTTGACCTCCCCTAGTTTGACGTTCAGGTGGTCAAACGCAGCCGAGGCTGCGTTTGCCAAACTGAAAAGCTGCTTTGTTTCAGCTCCCATTCTCGTCACCCCTGATCGCTCACGTCAATTCATAGTGGAGGTCGACGCATCAGAGGTGGGGGTAGGAGCAGTGTTGTCCCAACGCGCATCCTCAGACGGAAAGGTGCATCCTTGCGCGTATTATTCTCACCGTTTATCTCCTGCAGAGGTTAATTATGACATTGGCAATCGAGAGTTGTTGGCAGTCAAACTTGCACTGGAAGAATGGCGTCACTGGCTTGAAGGGTCGGGTGTACCTTTCATTGTATGGACGGACCATAAGAATCTCGAATACATTAGAACCGCCAAAAGACTTAACTCCAGGCAGGCTCGGTGGGCATTGTTTTTCGGTCGTTTCGATTTTACACTTTCTTACCGGCCGGGTTCCAAAAACATCAAACCCGATGCTTTATCCCGTCTTTTTGAGCGTTCCGATCGTACTGCTACTCCCGAGCCCATTTTACCGGGGACCATCATTATCTCCGCGCTCAGATGGGAGGTCGAATCGAAGGTGTTGACCGCCTTAGAAGGGGTAACGCCCCCGGCTCGTTGCCCACCGAACCGATTGTTTGTGCCGGAGGGGTTACGGTCAGACGTTCTCCAGTGGGGTCATTGTTCCAGTGTTGCTTGTCACCCAGGGGTTAGTAGAACTAGGTTTCTAGTCAAGCAACGATTTTGGTGGCCTGGTATGGCTCGTGACGTCCACGACTTCGTCTTGGCTTGTTCAGTTTGCGCTATTGGTAAGACTTCCAATCGACCTCCAGATGGGTTACTCTTACCGCTGTCTGTCCCTTCGAGACCCTGGTCCCACATTTCGCTAGATTTCATTACCGCCCTCCCGCCCTCTAAGGGCAATACGGTGATTTTAACCGTAGTGGACCGGTTCTCGAAGGCGACTCATTTTATTCCCTTGCCCAAATTACCATCAGCCAAGGAAACAGCGGTAGCTGTCATTGACCACGTCTTCCGTATACATGGCCTTCCGACAGACGTGGTTTCTGACAGGGGTCCCCAATTTGTGTCCAAATTTTGGCGAGAATTTTGTAAATTGTTAGGAGCGACTGTTAGTCTTTCTTCCGGGTTCCATCCCCAGAGCAATGGTCAAACCGAGCGAGCCAATCAGGATGTCGAAAGGGTTTTGCGATGTTTGGCTTCCAATAATCCTTCGTCCTGGTGTCAGCAACTCTCAATTGTGGAGTACGCACACAATTCTTTACCAGTGTCATCTACGGGCATGTCTCCATTTAAGTGTAGTTTAGGGTACCAACCACCTAATTTTGTCAGTACGGAATCCGAGGTTTCGGTCCCCTCCGCACACGCACTAGTCCAGAGGTGTCACCGCACCTGGACCAGAGCTCGCAGAGCTCTGCTCCAGGCTAGGTCGCGCACCAAGGCTAAGGCCGATCGCCACCGGTCGAAGCCTCCCCGTTACGTCGTCGGTCAAAGAGTGTGGCTTTCTACCCAGAATATTCAGATGCGTTCCGTTTCGAATAAGCTTGCTCCCAAATTTATTGGCCCGTTTTCTGTTACCAAAATCATTAATCCGGTAACAGTGCGTCTTAGCCTTCCTCCGGCGTACAGGAGGGTTCATCCCGTGTTCCATGTGTCCAAAATTAAACCGGTGATTTTTTCCCGTCTTAACCCGCCTGCCCCGGTTCCCCCCCGCCTCGTATCGTTAATGGGGAGACCACATATTTGGTCAATCGTATTCTGGACTCTAGACGGAGGGGACGCGGATTTCAGTACTTGGTGGATTGGGAAGGTTACGGTCCGGAGGAGAGAAGGTGGGTTCCTGCTCGGGACATACTGGATCACCGCCTTATTGATGATTACAATCTACAGGTAAAGCAGGCTGGGAACGTCAGGTGACGTCCTAGGGGAGGGGGTACTGTCACGGTAGGAAATCCATTGTTTCCTCCGTGTCATGTTTTGTGTTTGTTGTTGTACTCACGTAGTCTCCATGTGCTCGTTTGGTTGATTGTTGTCACCTGTGTGTTGATTGTCTCGCTCCAGCTGATCCTCATCTCCACTCAGCTACATATACTCACTCATCTCTCTGTCTGTTGTCAGATCCTCATTCATGTCTCCACTGCCTAGTTGGTTTACCGTCTTCCGTGTTCGTGTGCTGGATTGTATTCGTGTTGTCGTCTTCGTGTCAGGGTTCCGGTCTGTTCCTGGTTTCATCCATTGACCGTCATCACCTTCACCTGCGACTTCACCCTTCAGCTCTTCTCACGCCACCGTAGACCTTCGTTGCCATTGCCTACATTCTGGACTCTTATTTCAATAAACTTCTTCTGATTGCCTGCAATTGCTTCCTCCTCTTTTACCAGCCGTCACAATTTTATTGGCAAGGTTGAAAAAAAAATAATTAATAAATATAATAACTTTTCATTGATTGATAAATTTTATTTCCAAATATTGATGTAATTGTTGGATGTCCTCTATAATCACTGTCATTACCAAAAAGTTTTTAAATTTCTGATCAATAACTTCAGATGTAATCTTGATCAGACCACTTCATGATGATGTCATTTGGATTTTATTACAATATGAAAAAATATCTCCCTCTGTCACATTAAGTGTTTTCTGAACAGACCGTTAAACAGCCAAAGAAAGAAGGCAACACTGATCACTATGATGGTGACTTCAAATGTTTGTTCTTCTGTCTTTCCTTCATTTATTCATTTACATTAGGGGCCATATGCATAAAACTTCTCAGAAACGCTCTTAAGAATAGTCATAAGTATTGACTTATGAGTCAAATTTTCTTAACAAAAAGTAAGACTAGTCTAACAATAAAAGCTTTTTATAAAGAAACTAAAAGCAACACTTCCAAGTGTTGTGGAATAAACACTACAGTGATGTACAGACAAAATGGCGACCCTCAACCACTGATTTAACCAATAGTGAGTCTGCAAAAGTATGATGTAATAGCATCATATGACAACATTAATTCATGACTTATTACAATGTAGGCTATATTGAAAACTACACAAAGTCTAAATGTAAATCATGTGTTAAAAAGGTGCAATATCAAAAAAAAAAAAGTGAATAATACACTGTAAAAGGCTTATTTCAAGCAAAGTAAAGTTTTTATACTACATTTTTATTATTTGTAGAATTATTATAAGCACTTAGAACTTGTAATAAAGCAACTTAAATGGCAACTTTGAAATATTTTATTTTACAGACATAGCCTAAATAAAAGATTATATGAGCCGTGGTTAAATACCTCTTCAGCACATTAACCAGTAGAAGGAAACTCTCAAAGCGCGACACATTAGATGAAGCGTTTAGATGCGTGTTACTGTAAGTGAAGTACTGGCACCTCATCAGGAGCAAAAGTGAAGTGAAAGGTCAAAGTCAAAGGTGCTTACCGTCCCTGTATCTGTTTGTGTAAACAAAGCTTAATTTGCTTATGTGTCAGTGAAAGAATAATATTAGTTTGCACATGGGGAGTGACCTACATCAAGCTGGTGAACCACAAAGTAACCTTAACCACACCATTGCATGGCAGAGACAACTACTTGTGCCATTTTCTCAGCATCTTTGTATACATAATGTACATTTTGTTCAATGTTTAGGTGCAAAGACATATCCTTTGTTGTTTACACATCAGAATCAGTTATTTTAGGCTGTGCCGGACATTGCAGTGCAACTGAACAGAGGAAGTGAAACTCACATCAAGTTTAGTTCTGAAGGAAAGTATTACTCAGATGGTCAGAAGAAGAGTTAGCAGAAGTCCTGTCAGTAAAACTTACTGGGCGATTTCTTCATTAGGGCAATAGGGCGACGCACCACTAAAGTGAGAAAGGGACAGATTTTTTTCAACCACAGTGTTAGCTGTCACTGCTAGGCTGTTTTGTTCTGCCCTTCTGCCTCTGGATATAGGCTATAGTCCAATCAGCGTCAATCCATGGGCGTACGGGACACCCCCGCAGCCCCGCGATGCGTGGGGGCCCCCACCCTATGATGGGCCCCGTCGCAGATTCACCTATTTACTATGTAGGCCTAGCCTTTGCTTTTTTTTTTTTTTAGAACTGAACTCAATTGACTAAAGATGAAACAGCATCCAACTGAAACCCAAAAAATGCAAGCAGAAGAGCATAGAAAATAGTGGTAAATTACACAAAAGGGGGAAAATTCACTGTTGTTTCCATCGCCGTAAGGTAGCCAAGACAAGCCTTGATGCGCTGTGTTAGTTAGCGGACAAATAAATATGTTCGGTCTTTGCTGAGACATTATTATTGTTGTTATTATTATTATTATTATTATTATTATATTGCCCAAATGTATTTCCTACCCCATCGCCAGCTCTGCTAATGGTCAGCTACCGGAATGTCTGAAGTTCTTTTCCAAATGTAGCTTAGCCAATAAGTCTAGAGTTATTTCTGTATTCTTTTAATGTAAAATACATGAATTTAGTTTAGGCCTACATCATTAGATGCACCGATCGAAATTACTGAAAATTTACTCTCATGTCAGTTTTCAGCTTTCCTGTAGCTCAGTGGTTAGAGCATGGCACTAGCAATGCCAAGGTCATGGGTTCGATCCCAGGGATTGCACATACTCAGATACAAATGTATAGTATAATGCAATGTAAGTCGCTTTGGATAAAAGCGTCTGCCAAATGCATAAATGTAATGTAAATGTTGTCTAGAAGGGAACCTTATATAGCCTATACGCAAACTTGAGTCTAACTTAAAATTTAGACCAGCTAAAATATATAGTTAGACCAAAAATATCTTATCAATTAATTAAGTAATAAAGACATGTAATAAAGTAATAAATAAATTTAATAAAAACAGGAAGACGTGAAGGCTTCAGCGTTCAAAGGCCGCGGAAACATGGGTTTGTTTGTTACGCACTTCAATCCATTCCACATCCGACATTCTTGGTTTTCTTCCTATTTATTAAATATAGACAATTGGTTGATGAAACATTGATTAAACAGACACAGACACAGATTAAACAGATTCACAGACATGCTGTACGCCACTGCATCAATCACGTTCTGTGGAGTACCGCCTCTTTTTGGACGATTTCACTCTGGCCCCGAGTGCTCCCATAGACTTCCATTCAAAAAACTTTTTTTTTCGAACTGCAGGCACTGCAATGCAATCTCTATGGGTTCCGGGAGGGCTCGCACTTGTGCAGCGATTGGTGGAAACGTCTCTATTTATAATCTTTAAGCTAAAGTGACATTCAGTAATTTCCTCAGTGCATAACTTACATTTCATAGACATTTTCTCTTTCTAAATGTTAGAAAGTCGAGAAAATATTTCCATTTTGCTGTCCAGGAGACAGGAGTGGAAGCACAAACTTCCGTGAACGAGCGCCGCCGTGCGCATGCATGCCACTATATAAAGTTATGCTATAAA
This sequence comes from Megalobrama amblycephala, assembly GCF_018812025.1. NCBI lineage: Eukaryota > Metazoa > Chordata > Actinopteri > Cypriniformes > Xenocyprididae > Megalobrama > Megalobrama amblycephala. Next base: position 40,063,661 of record NC_063046.1, on the reverse strand, counting down.
AAGAATTAAGCAGCAAAAGAATTAAGTTGTTTCCAACATTGATGATTAATCAGCGTATTAGAATGATTTCTGACAGATCATGTGACACTGAACACTGGAGTAATGGATGTTGAAAATTCAGCTTTGCAGGACAGAAATAAATACATTTTTTAAAGCTGCAGTCCGCGATTTTTCCTCTTTGTCGCCATCTCTTGTTTGAAACCTACAATTGCAGTCATATGCGGAACAGTTATCTGTATGTGCGTTGTGCTTGTCAGCGCGGATGAATCTAATGCTTGCTGTCAGTCACCGCACCGGTGTGGATACTGTACTTCAGAATCACAGACTCTACATCTTGAAAGTATGACCAATATAAGAATTTTCACTGGAAAATATAATCTGAACAAGTAAGTAACATGTCTGCCACTTTTGTTCTGACCAACTGAGGAAAAAGGCATTAGGCCTACAATAAATTGCGCTGCCAATGATGATTAAATCTAACGATCACTTAGCTCGGATCATGCCAAACCGTGCAAATTATTATTACTGTTATACTTTGTTCTCAAATCGTTAATGTTAACAACATCAGCATTGCGTGACTGTGTATTTAGTGTGTATTAGTGTTACCTGTAGATTTCAATTTCTGTAGCCACTCCGCAGTCTGAAATCTTTTGCTTTTTGACAATCGGTGAATCTCCAGTTGTCACTGATGATTGTCATTTGGACCTTTCTGGATTACAATCTGCCATCAAAATGATAAGTTTAATTATTCCAGCTGCTGTGAGAAAAGACTATAAATGTGCCGCCACCAGCTGCATCCTCACGTGATAAAACCGACTAGCCTGGACGGACTCCTCCTTCCTTTCTGTTTACGGACGTGACGTAATGACGCACAGATGAACTGCTGCAAGCTCAAATTTCCCGCGGAAATCCACCATGTCGCTCTTATTATAAAACATTATTACAAGCTTACCGTTGTGAATCGAGGCAAGATAATGAGATAGTTTTGAACACTGGCTGGTTATGTACTTGCTCAAAAATTGATTTTTGATTATTTTTAACCAAAAAAAGTTATGGACTGCAGCTTTAAATATATTACAATACAAAACTCTTATTTTGAATTGCAATAATATTTCACAATACTGTGTCTTTTGGATCTGTACTTTTCATCAAATAAATTCAGCCTTGATAAGCATAAAAATTAATCAAATAAATGAAAATCTTACTGATCACAAAGTTTTCACAACTGCTATCATAAAAATACACTGCATTCCAAATTATTATGCAATTGACATATCAGTAAGATTTCAGTACAATAAACATTCAGATTTTAGTTTTTCTAAGAAAATGTTTGTTTGTTTATTTATCCATGTCTTTTTAGATAACTGGTATCAATATCAGACAAAATAATTTGCCAGATCTATGAAAACCCTTTTTAGAGGTTGTTCCACATTATTAAGCAAGTCACAGTTCTCATGCAATATGGGGAGGAAGAAAGATCTTTCTGAAGATGAAAAGCATGAAATGGTGCAATGTTGTGCAAAAGGCATGAAAACAACTAATATTGTGTGAAACTGAATGGAGATTATCAAATTATCATAAGATTTGTGAGTGATTTAGAGCACAGCAGAACTCGGTCAGATAAAGGCTTATTAATTAAAGTTTCTATCAAAAAAATTAATTGTATTAAAAGGGCAGCTATAAAAAAGCCAGTGTTGAGCAGCAAACAGGTATTTGAAGCTGCTGGAGTCTCTGGAGTCTCAAGATGCTCTCCATGCAGGCTGGCAGTTGTGTGTAAAGATGCATTTTAGACACCACTTACCAAACCTAACAAAGAGAAACATTTACAGTGGGTGTAGAAATACATTTTCAAACAGTTTTATTGCCGTGGTGTTTTTTGCAGCATGGGATAGTGCATAGTGCATTATACAAATAGTGCATTGTACTATGCACTATCCTCCTTTTTATACCATAGCTGAAAATGGCCAGTTATGAGCTCCACATATCTTGCAAAAGTAATTTTAATACCCTCCATCTCACTTCCCAGTATTCCAGCCCAAATCATCACCCACCATCTCCTTGCTGATGTCGCAGTCTTGTTGGAACGTGGTGGCCATTCACCAACCATCCAGAAATCCGTCCATTTAGACCATCCATTGTAGTACGGCATTAGTCAGTGAATAAAACTATTTAAAAATGAGTCTTCATGTATTTCTAGACCCACTGTAAATGTTTCTCTTTGTGAGGATTGGTTTGGAGTGGCTGAAATGCATCTTTACGCACAACTGCCAGCCTGCATGGAGAGCTTCTTGAGACTCCAAAGACTCCAGCAGCTTCAAATACCTGTTTGCTGCTCAACACTGGCTTTTTTATAGCTGCCCTTTTAATACAATTACATTTTTTGACAGGAACTTTCCTCAGTTAGCCTTTATCTGACCGAGTTCTGCTGTGCTCTAAATCACTCACAAATCTTATGATAATTCGATAATCTCCATTCAGTTTCACACAATATTAGTTGTTTTCATGCCTTTTGCACAACATTGGACCATTTCATGCTTTTCATCTTCAGAAAGATCTTTCTTCCTCCTCATATTGCATGAGAACTGTGACTTGCTTAGTAATGTGGAACAACCTCTAAGTAGGGTTTCCATAGATCTGGCAAATTATTTTGTCTGAGATTGATACCAGTTATCTAAAAAGACATGGATAAATAAACGAACAAACATTTTCTTAGAAAAACTAAAATCTGAATGTTTATTGTACTGAAATCTTACTGATATGTCACTTGCATAATAATTTGGAACGCAGTGTAGTTGTAGGTTCGAAATTCTATGGCACATTTATGTTCGCAAACAAAAACAAATACTCAACAACAAACAAATATTTATATGTATATTTTAGTCAGAATTCTCCAGTAGGGTCTGGCTGCAGACAAAATGCACTCTCAGCCACGCATGCGCACCAAGACGAGATGCACTCTCAGCCGCGCATGCGCATTAAGACTAGATGACTAGTTTTTTTTAATGAAATACAGATTTTTTTTTTTTAGTTCAAATAGAAAAATGTACAAAATACCGAGATTATACATCACCATTCAGCCCAAAAATAGAGATATGATTTTTTGGCTATATCGCCCAGCCCTGAATTTTCCATGTTTTAGATAAGCAGTAATGATACATCACATCACATTATTTAACTAGCCTATTCTGCACCAGCCGCCACTGTACTGGAGGAAACAGGTTTCAACACAAAAACCTGAAAAGCCATTGCAACACACTAAGCAGTTCATTCTAATAACTGTCTATCCACGCTTTTGTTCGTAAGAATTGAATATTACCAATACTTAGGGAAACTAGAAAGAAGAAGAAGAAAAAGAAGAAGCCAAAAGTGTGCTGATGTGGCCACTGTGCCATCTTGTGATTTGATAATGTGCAACAGCTAACAACTTACTGGTGTGTGGTATTTTTGTGGATACCAGCACACATGGGGTTAAAGGAAATGAAATGGTATGTAAAATAGCAAAGGAAGTTGCTAAAAGTAATCACATTGATTTTAGAGTTAGCATCAGCAGGGCAGAAACCAAGAGCATTATTAAAAAGAGATTAAAGGAAAGATTGCAAAGGCAATGGGAAGAAACAAGAAAAGGGCAATGGTTTCACAGGATTTAAAGGAAACTGGGAGAAATGAGGTACACACAAAGGAATAGGAGAGACGAGATAACATTGCGGCTTATAGGTTTGGATACACTGGACTTAATGGAACACTATTCAAAATAGTTAACCCTTACCGCATAGTGTTGCCATATGGCAACATACACTTTGTGTTCATTTCCTTGCCACTGTCTCTTTAACAGAACATTCTCGTTTTTTTTTGTTGGTAAGAGAAGACCTTAGTTTAGAAGAGACAGAACATGTTATGCAAATTAAAACGTATAACAAACAAGGACCGGCCCATGTCACATTCACAAAAAAAATTGTTAAATATCTCAGGAAGTTAGATAACATATTCAGCACTCAAAAAAAAAATTATGAAATTAGTTTTTGGTAAATCGATAAAATGTCTCTGTTGCCATATGGTCCAAAAATTAGGGCAGATGAAAATATGTTTTGATTCAAAGGAATCTTCTGTGAAAAAGAGTCAAAATATTAAAATGTTATAAGTTATTGTTTCAATATCTTAGAGAAATTAATTTAAGTTAGTTTCAAGACATTCTGGTCCACACTCCATACCAGGTGGAGGTGGTAATGCACCAATATGCTGCCTAAATAAACCCTAGAAGAAGATGAACTTGCTGGTGAAAAAAAAAAAAAAACAACAACAACAACGCACAATAAAGCACCTGTTTATTATAAGCATGCACAGCAGTTTTTTTCCCCCCCATAAGTCGTGATTCCATTTTTTATGATATACTTTTCAAAATTATATCTACAACCAGAGGCGCAACTGCACATTTGCTGAGGTCAGTCATGGCACATTTGCCACCATTGCACATTACAAACAACACAAATAGACAACTGAACATTAAAGGCAACAATACAATCAATACATGCCAAAAATTACACAACTTCAATAAAAAAAAAAAAAAAAAAAAAGCTGTTGAAAACCCTATAACACTTGTGATGTTCCCGGTCAAAAATGACTGGCCTGCAAAAAATTGCTTATAAATCTCTCGTTATGCTACCTTATCACCAAATACTGGATTCAATAATTTTGTCAGTTTGTTTTCTTTCAAGTTTTGTATTTACTTCGATCATACTGATCGATCATAGGGCCTAATATCTGAGCTTATGTAACTTTTTTTAAGTGAAAAAAAGTGTTATCTGTGGATACTTTTGTCAATTTGACATAAAATATGAAAAAAATGCACAGTTTAGCACACTAATGTGCTTTAATGTTTAATCAGGAAATTTGTTTTGAAATGCTCTTATTTTGTACAAAATGGCACAAAGTTGCACTTGATGTGTTCCCGGTCAATCAATCCATGTCAAAAATCTAAAATTTTTAACTTCATTAAAAAAAGTTGTGTTGAAAAACTACCTATAACTACCTATAACACTTGTGAGGTTCCCAGTCAAAAATGACCGTCCTACAAAAAAAAGCTTATAAATCACTTTGTTATCACCTATTATTATTGAATTCAATCTTTTTTGTCAACTTGTTTTCGTTCAGTAAAGACATGTTTTGTATTTATTTTTTAAACTGATTGATTGTAGGCCTCATTGATCTGAGCTTCATTGATTTGAGGATAAAGTTCATCTTTGAAAAAGCAATGAACTCTGTGAAAAAGATGAACTACACAGTTGACGTAGTGAACGCAGTGCAGCGCTTCTGTGTTCTACGTCAGAACGCTGACTCGTTATTGGCCGGCTCCTGCGTCAGCATCACATGTGTCGTGCTGCTCATGTATACAGAGTCGCCAATACTGAGCCGCAGTTTGGACATAAACACAGAAGCGCTGCACTGCATTCACTACATCAACAGCGTAGGAGACTGACATAGAAGAGAAGAAATTATTGAATTAAGTTATTTTTGTTTTGTTTTTGCTCACAAAAAGTATTCTCATTGCTTCATAACATTAATATTGAACCACTGTAGTCACATCAACTATTTTAACAATGTCTTTAATGCTTTTCTGGACCTCAGAACGTGCAATGATGTTGCTGCCTATATGTGTAATTCAGAAACCTCGGATTTCATCAAAAATATCTTAATTTGTGTTCCGTTGATGAATGAAGGTCTTACGGGTTTGGGACGACATGAGGATAAGTACTTAATGACAGAAATTACATTTTTGGGTGAACTAATCCTTTAAGCTCATCATTTCCCCTGTTTCTTTTTCTGTTCTGTACCCCAAGAACGCCTCCCACCTCTATCCATTTGTGGTCATAGACTTATTAAAGTAATTTTGATTTTTGATATTGATAGGCTAATAAAATACTTTTTTTCCACTTAAAATGCTAAACCCAAGTGAAATGAAGATGTTTTCTTTCAAAATTTAACAAATAACTTTTGATTATTTAAAAAGTTTTATTAAAGGAGATTTTCAAATTATGATTTTTGGCACAATGGCACCCCCTCTCGTGCAGCGGCCCTATGGATTACATATACTGGATACCCCAAACCCTGGGGGTGTAATAACAATCAACAAAACAAGAGACAGGCAAAATAATAGGCCTAAGGGGTATATGGGCTGTTGTTGTCTTCCTCTTTAAATGTCTCTTGTATTGTTATTTGTCTCACACAATTGTTAGTGTCAGCCACAGAGCTGTGGTCAAAAGTGCACCAACTGAGATACACGAATAAGTAACTCTGTGTGAGAAATAAGGAAGTCCTTTTCTCTCTTCAGTCTCAGAAGCCTCAGTCTGTTGTCTAAACGTCCGGACATGAACATCTTTCAAGAGTCTGTACAACAGGCTGTACATTTTTTTATTTATTTTTTTTAATTTAAACATATTTAGTTAAACCTATTTAATAAACAGAAACATATTTACATATTTCATTTATTTAAAGGTACTATGTCATAAGACACATATAAACCTATGCATATGAAACCAAGATGCATATTTGGAACCAAGAGGATATTTTCAGATAGATGTTAATTTCCCATTTGTATTTGATTTATATAGAGAATTAACATGCATCTGGAAAACTCCTCTTGGTTCCAAATATACAAATATCCAAATATCTTGGTTTCATATATATGCATAGGTTTATATGTGTCTTATGCAGGGCTCTACAGTAACACTTGTGCTCCTAATAAAAAAAAAAAATTAGGAGCACAGTCAAAAATTTAGGAGCACTTTCTGATCAATAACAGACATAACTTTCCTATTACCGGGCAATATTTACCCATTTAAATTAATTTCCACAGGCATTTTTACCATTATAAGAGCTTTTTCCCCCTAATCTTATTAAATGTATGCATTATATTTCATCAATTTCTTAAATTAAAATAGAAAAATTCTTTTTGAATGTTAAATAATAAATTTAGTTAGAACAATAAGACCCAATCAGGTTGTTATCTATCAAAATAAATCATCAAAAATCTTTGCACTGCAGAGGTGGCACAGAAGCTCCATCTGAAGTGGTTTTTAGACACATTTACATAGACTGCTTAATGCAGCTCACTGGTAAATAATGTTGTACAAATATTTTGAAATATAATTATTTTAAATTTAGAAATATGTAAAAATTAAGTAAGATTTGTATTGTATTACAGTGATGATACAAGAGAACTGAAATTGAATGCATTTCTGATTTGTTTATGCTGCATGACGATACAGTTAGCTTTCTCATGACACTAGTTTTAATTATGCAACTTTGCTGTATAACGAATCGATAAAAGCAACCAGCTGATATAAACTAATGCAAATAGATGGTAACAATCATGACATTAAACATTTGGGTTGAACTTGCGTGTGTTTTTGTCACATTGTTTTAAAGATCAAAGTGCAGGATAAAAAAGTAATTTTTGCCTTAAAGAATGAATTGATTCTGAACTGCCGAAATGAGTCTTCAGCAATTACAGTCTCACTTCCTGTTACAAACCTACATAACAATGTAAAAATTTGCGTAATGGCAGCCGGTTGCTCACGAACAACATCTATTTTGACCCCCCTTCAAACAGTGAGACTGGAAGACTGAGAAAAAAAAAGAAAATCCACTTTGCATGCACTTCCAAAAGACAAGGACTCGCGCTGGATTTGATACGGTAAAACTGACGCCTTTGTTACTGTTCGAATCTGCATCTCATTTCAGAGGCTGCGTCCTCCGGGGGTCGCAGTTATTTTCAGGCAAAAAAGTGAGCGAAATGCTCGCACTGTATGACATAGTACCTTAAAATAGATGAAATATATGTTTTAGTTTATTAAATAGGCCTATGTAACTAAATGTGTTTACTGGAATGCATTTTTTTTTTTTAAAAGTGATTTACTTTTAAACTTTATTTAGTGGCAAATGATCATGCATGTTGTCTTTAAATCTTATCAGTGTTTCATCTCTGAGAAAAGACAAAAGCTCAGCTCAGGAAACCTCAAGTCAGTGTTTGTAAAGGGAACTTGTTTGTAAAAGGAAGTGGTCTTGGCTCGGTTTTGAGGCTTTATAATCCATTTCATAAAGCTATTGTTTTCAGGCTGCTAAGAGAATCTGTGTATCATTCGTTCAGTCATTTTTTGATTTAATATTGAAAGTAGAAAAATGTGAAAATGGCTCTAGTCTTCCTTAGCTGTAGTTGTACAGATTCTCAACATGTTTATTGCAACAACATTTAAAAGTTTTCTCTGCAAACAAACAACCAGACTAACTAATGCATGGCTCGACACAAACTGTACCGGGGGAGAGACTATGGGATTTCTTCTGTGTAGACATAAGTTCACCTATGGCTACGCATGTCAGAGAAATAGCCTGACTGTGCTGTCGTGCCATTCTCAAGAAGATAAGAGTAAATTAGTGAGAAGTGTGAGAGGGTCTGTGGTGATAAACTCACAACTCAAAAGCTGTGGGGTTCTTTTGGTCGTTCATTTATCTGTCACCCTTATATGTTGAATGTGAAAAATATGACATTTTATAATAATATGTAACCAAAGTTGTTTGTTGTGTATTGTAGGGTCATGTGCGGATCCATATGTTGAGGTGCACAAAGCTGTCAGAGACTCGCTGGATTTAACTGCTAATTAGCCTACTCAAAAGAAGATCTTGAAGTAACAAACTTGGCTATACATTTGTTGAGTAATTTCTACTTGGTTGAAATTTACTTTGCATATTCTGTTTCAAGTGCATTTTACTCAAACATTTTACTCCAGGAACGTGGTTGGGAAAAAAGAAATTATGGTCAGAAGACAAGGTGGCGGCACAATGATCAGTCTATAATCACCCAAGCGGGACTAAACTGCAAACCGATCCAAAGTAAAGCAAGCCATGCCGAGCATACCAGTGTCTCTTACCTGATCTCTGATGAGTTTTTGTAGACCTTTTAATGAGGTATTTGTATAATTAAAAGGAATAATAGTAGTTTATTAGTCTCTGTTTAGCTGACTTATCCATAAAAAAAAAATAAAATAAAAAAAAGCCCTAAAAATTGATAAAAGAATACATTTCATACAGACACTTAATATTTAATAGTATTAGATGATTAGTTAATTGCATCTGATAGGCCTATATAAATATAAAAATAAATAAAAAATAAAAGTTAAATTTTTTTTTTTTAAATGTATAAACAGAAAATAATAAATTTAGAGGATTATTTTATCAAGTAATTTATACATTTATTTATTTTCCTATTATCACATTTATTTACCTATTTATTCATTCATGTATTTATTTATTTTTTATTTATATAGGTTTGGTCCTCCATAATACAAATACTTGTTTCATTTTGCATGGCACCTAACTTTTCTGTGAAATAAATAAATGTTAAAATAAATAAATCTGTAATTAAATACATATTGGAATAAATAAATATCAAAATAAATGAATGCATAAATAAGTAAATATAAAATAAATGGAAAAATAAATAAAAGAATAAATAAATAAAATAGAAATAATTAAAACAAAAGCAGAAAATAATAAATTGGGGGGGGTGAATTTTATTAAAAATGAATCATATTTATTTTATCAAGTCGTTTATTCATTTATTTATTTTCCTATTATCACACTTATTTACCTATTTATCTATTTATTCATTTATATATTTATTCATTCATTCATTTATTTATTCATTTTTAATTTTTGCAGGTTTGATCCTACATATTTCTGAGCAGTTTATTTTTGCTACAAAATAAGCAATATCGCCATCTACAGGGCTTTGTATGTACTATATTTTGCCTTTACTAATACCAAAGTCCCTTTAAGTGTTATTCTATAGTCTTTGCTAATACTCACCCAAACTTGTCAACAAGACTACTTTAGGTGAATGCAAGGATATAGCAGCAAGTAAATCACAGGAGATGAGGACATGACTGCAGTCGGTGAAGTGCAAGTAATTAAATTTTAATATTTAAAGGTGCTACAGAGGATGTTTTGTTTTATACATTTTTGCAATATTACTTGAAACTGTCTTTACTAACTGATAAAAGACTATTTATTAGGTGCACTGAAAGGAATAATATTAATATACATCATCTGTGCACGCGGCAGGGCCTTAAAGTCGGCATGAAACGGAAGTTGCGATTGTCTTTTCTTCTGTACTGTGACGTCTATCCAAGTGAAACGGCATCTGAAATGAGAGGGCGGGACTTGATTTTGTCCTTCGGGAATTGATTGGAAGTTGGGCGTTGCTAACAAAATGGAGGCAGATATGAATTACTCCGTGCACTCACGTTACTGTAACTTAGAGCTGTATTGAGGATGACGAGGACGGTTAACGGCACTAAACAGCGAGAGAGTCTGACTGACTGATGGTGCGTGTCCGTTGGCGCGGAGCAAGCGGTTAAAAGAGCGAGTGTTTTCGGTTCATCCCTATGGAAGTTGAGCCGCGCGTAAATTAAGTGACGCTCAACTTCCATAAGAATGAATCTAAAAATGCTCTGGTTGCTTGCTCTGCTCCAGTGGACACGCAGCCCGACTGACTGAGGGTGTCGCAGGTTCCTTTCCATGTTTACTGTACACCCCAATGACTGGCATCAGCGGTGGTTAATGCATTAATCTCTATAAAGTGAAGCACAGCATTTACCCAATACCTCACTGCAATTCCTGATAGCTCCACCCTTGCGCCATAGCATGTGACAGGAAGAGACGATGAGTCGTTTTGAAGGTGGATGGGTGGTTAAAGTGGAAATATAATGGGTGATTTTGATTAAAGATTGAGGGCACATGAATTTTAAAAAAATAATGAAGTTCACAGATAAATTATTGCTAATAAATACTACAATATTCCATAAAAAAATAAGAATTGTCAATTTTGATTTCATGCCGACTTTAAAAACATCAATTAACATTGGCCCTCTGGCTTCTCAATCACTGCCATGACGTTCCTTGTGAGAGACGTGCGCGCTCCAGTAACTTTCCACAGCCGCCGCATGCAATGTTTTTGTCAGGAGTAACAACTGCAGATTATGAGTTACCTGCGGTGAGTCCGACATCATGAATCCACAAACACGACACAGCGAATGCCGGTGGTAAACAAACACTCGTGTTCCAATACTCGTGCACAAGTTTTGGGAGGCGTTCCCTTGAAATGAGCTGTGAAGGAGGGGGGCTGTTCTTACGCATGCACTCATTTCAAAAACTCACTAACAGTCTTTGGTTTCTCAGTCGTCGAAAACATCCTTTGTAGCACCTTTAAGGGGGGAAATGTACTGTATTGGGGAAAACAATGCAGGTAATGTGGCTGTTGTGCTATTTTGTGGTTAAAGTGTAGTTTGTGGTTTAAAGGGTTAGTTCACCCAAAAATGAAATTTCTGTCATACCCTCATGTGGTTCCAAACCCGTAATACCTTTGTTCATCTTCAGAACACAAATTAAGATATTTTTGATGAAATCCAAGAGGAAGCAACATATACCGTCATTCAAGGTCCAGAGTTAGTAAAGACATTGTTAAAATAGTCAACGTGACTACAGTGGTTCAACCTTAATGTGGCCACAGTTCTTCTGAATTTAGTTTGTCTCAGTTTCATCTGTTTCTTCATGTAATCACAGACGGATTTGGAGCACCGGCTGTTGTCAGACTCCTAGTGCATACAAAAATATCACTGGATTATTACAATTAATGGCAAAATGATTCTTTAAAATATGTGAACTGATATTTCCTACTGAAATACTACAGCAAAAGATATAAATAACTGGCTTAAAACCAGGGGGTGAAAATACTGATGTGCATAAGACTTTTGCACAGTACTGTAGGCTATATATATATAATAACCCAACACACTTTTGATTACATTTGAAATACAGCTTGTTTTACTTTTACACAATGATTGATAGAAAAAACAGGCAAATTCTGCATTTTGTCCATCCATTTTTAGTTGACTGAAAACATGCTGTCTGTAATATGATCAGATCTAGACTGCTTTGCTGTCACAAAAGTGTTTTTGTATGTATCACCATATTCCATAAGACCAATTCCATAAGGCAATTTGTCAACATTTAAAGTCCAATGTGATTTATTAACTAACATAAACAACAATTATTAATAAATACTGGAAAATGTATTGCTCATTGCTATGTTAGTAAAATACATAAACTAATGTTAACAAATGAGACCTTATTGTAAAGTGTACCCATAAAATATATATGTAGATGGCATTATGATGCTTTATTCTGTTAAATATGTAAAATATTTATTAATAAATGTAATACATTTTCTAACCTAACAATCACTTTCATAATACTAAAGCTGTTCAAAACTGCAATTAATCCAGACAATTATGAGTTATATTTTATGCCATTTATCTGCTCACACTCAAGACTACAAAATCAACTATTCAACTATTATTTGAATAGAAACACATAAAGATATCAAATCAAATGTTATCAGACAAAAAAATAAAACTTGGACAAAACTCTCACATTTACCCAGTATCAGGGTGCAAAACCTGTTACTGAAAGCTAAAACCTTTGGGTAAAGTATCCCGCAGCTATAAAGCATTGAACGTGAGAATCAGCAGTGACCGGAGAGTAGTTACACAGACAGATGTGGCGTGTGCTTCAATATGCCCAAAACAACTTCTGAATGAAACACTTCGTAAGTCCCTCGGCGATCTTCTTTCCATTAAAGCTATTGTCAAAGTGATAATTCAACACATGGGGGAAAAGCCAAGTCGTTTACCACTATTTATTTTCATAAACCACGTGAAATGTATAAGCAACCTTCTCCTTTACCGCGTATATGCCGTGGATTTGATCTGACGGTGCTAAAATAAAGGTTCACTCGTTACGTGTTTTGGGCTCCAAGTAAAGTTCAATACCTCTACTCGATATATATGTTGTTTTTGCTTCAAAAAAATATTTTACCACTTCAGTTTTTGCTTCAAACATGAACGGAGAAAACACAAGCACCGTCTCCTTCTGAAGGAGCTCAGAGAGAGCAGGGAAAGTTGAGTCTACGTGGTTCTCATGCTGTGGTTAAATGCGCAGCTCTGCCCAGCAGCGGCTCATTATTAGTCAGTTTGTGTGAGTCCAGATTTGCTCCGAGAAATCATGGCAGAAGAAACCGCTCCAGCAGCTGCCGCGACCAAAGCGGCCAAGAAGAAATCAGCAGTTAAACGCAAGAGAACAGGCCCAAGCGTCGGTGAGCTGATTGTCAAGACTGTGTCCGCATCTAAGGAGAGGAGCGGTGTGTCCCTCGCTGCCCTGAAGAAAGCGCTCGCTGCCGGTGGCTACGATGTGGAGAAGAACAACTCCCGCGTCAAGATTGCCGTTAAGAGTCTGGTATCTAAAGGTACCCTGGTCCAGACCAAAGGGACCGGCGCCTCTGGCTCCTTCAAGCTCAACAAGAAGCAGGCCGAGACCAAGACAAAACCTGCTAAGAAAGCTGCTCCTAAAGCCAAGAAACCCGCATCCAAGAAACCTGCTGCCGCTAAGAAGCCCAAAACTGCAGCTGCAAAGAAACCCAAAACTGCAGCAGCAAAGAAGGCCGCCGCTAAAAAATCACCGAAGAAGGCGAAGAAACCAGCCGCTAAAAAGGCAACAAAGAGCCCCAAGAAAGCAAAGAAACCAGCGACTCCTAAGAAAGCAGCAACTCCTAAAAAAGCAGCCAAGAGCCCTAAAAAGGTAAAGGCAGCCAAACCCAAAACGGCGAAACCTAAAGCAGCCAAGCCTAAAAAGACAGCAGCAAAAAAGAAATAAACTCAGCCCTTTACCCCATGTGTTTTATCAAAAAGGCTCTTTTAAGAGCCACCCACTAATTCATAGTAAAGAGCATTATTTCATCGGTCGACTGTTCAATTAAAGTGTAATTGTCTTTCCTATTACAAGTGAAAGCAAAAAGCAAATTAATGGGCTTGAAATGTTCATGTTTTGCAAATGCATTAATGTATGTTGATGTTATTGATGAAGTGAAGTTTCTCTAGTATGTTTACGTTTTTATACCAGTAAAATATTAAACTATTCTACTTTATGACCAACATGTTTAACTTTTAATCACTATTATTATTTATTAATTAAAACTACACAATAAGGTAATGGACAAGAAATAAAAAAATGAAAAAAGTTTCAAGAAAACACATTAAAAGGAAGCTAAGCGGCATTATATATATATTATAATATATATAATGCCGTTTTAATGTGACATGAAGGATGTTATTAACAAAAAGGGGGTTGGGTTTGGTGTTTGGAGGGAAGTTCACTGATTGGCTGGGAATGTGTTCAGACTTCAGCCAATAGGAGACTGGCACGCTTTCTTTTAAAAGTCATCTCACAACTGCCCACAGCATTGTCATTGTTATTTTTGGTAGTCGAAAATAAACTTAAAACTGCAATGAGTGGACGAGGGAAAACCGGTGGAAAGGCTCGCGCCAAGGCCAAGAGTCGCTCTTCCAGGGCGGGACTGCAGTTCCCCGTCGGCCGTGTTCACAGGCTTCTCCGCAAAGGCAACTATGCTCAGCGTGTTGGTGCCGGTGCTCCGGTTTATTTGGCCGCTGTACTCGAGTATCTCACTGCTGAGATCCTGGAGTTGGCTGGAAACGCCGCTCGCGACAATAAGAAGACCCGTATTATTCCTCGTCACCTGCAGCTGGCGGTACGCAATGACGAGGAGTTGAATAAGCTTCTGGGTGGTGTGACCATCGCTCAGGGTGGTGTGCTGCCCAACATTCAGGCCGTGCTGCTGCCCAAGAAGACCGAGAAGCCAGCGAAGACCAAATAAACTGACTGGAGGTTCTCCTTAAACAAAAGGCTCTTTTAAGAGCCACCCAATTTCTCCCCGTGAGAGTAAATTACATTCATTGTATCTTTATTTGATTTTTTTTATTTATTTATTTTTTTTTTATTTTCATTTATTTATCGTCATTTATTTTTATTTTTATTTAGTCTAGTAAAAAAAAAAAAAAAACAGATGGATGTTAATGAGTCTACGTTTCTTGTATTCAACAGCCTTAACCTTTTTGCCAGATTGAAGTTTATGTAAACTACTTTATTTGACGTTCTATTCATAAGTTTCACTGAAAATACACATGATCCTTGCTGTTTTCTTCTTGTATTTGGATTTGTGTATTTTGAAAAGTGCGTATAGATTTACTAGCATGGCTAAAAAGAATTAAACTGGTATAATTGTATATAATTTAAACACAAAAAAAATAAAATCTTAAATATTTAACGTGGTGATAAGTATCTACGCATACAAAGAGAAACAAGAACGTTTGGGCGGGAAACAAGCTGTCATCTCTTGTTTGAAAACAGGTGGCGCACAGCCATTGGCCAACTACTATAGGCAATAACCAATCGAATGCCTCTGAAGTAAGCCGTCCAATGAGCGCATGGCAGCCCTGTGCTTTAAATAAGCACTGTGAGCCAGTGAACTGTTCATACGTTGGTTTTATTCTAAGCAGTAGAGCTCGTTTGATACAATGGCAAGAACCAAACAGACCGCTCGTAAGTCCACCGGAGGAAAAGCCCCGAGGAAGCAGCTAGCTACTAAAGCTGCTCGTAAGAGCGCACCAGCTACCGGTGGCGTCAAGAAGCCCATCGTTACAGGCCCGGTACCGTGGCACTGAGAGAGATTCGCCGTTACCAGAAATCCACTGAACTGCTGATTCGTAAACTGCCATTCCAGCGTCTGGTCAGAGAAATCGCTCAAGATTTCAAGACTGATCTTCGCTTCCAGAGCTCGGCTGTCATGGCCCTGCAGGAGGCTAGTGAGGCTTATTTGGTCGGTCTGTTTGAAGACACCAACTTGTGCGCTATCCACGCCAAGAGAGTCACCATCATGCCCAAAGACATTCAGCTGGCCCGCCGCATTCGCGGAGAGCGCGCTTAAATCCACAGCTGCATCAGTCATAAAAACCCCCAAAGGCTCTTTTAAGAGCCACTTCAAAACTACAAAAGATGATTTCCATTAAAAAAAAAAAAAAAAATATGAACATATAAATGCCACGGCGGTCTTCTGAATAAAGTGTTTTTTTTTTCTTCTAATCTAAAAACAAATTAAGTAAATGCTTCTTTAAGTGTTGTTTAGCATTAATTATATTATATGCATATGTTTACCAATATTACTTAAACCCTATTTCCACAATCAAGACAGAACTGGACTTTGAAAGACGTAACGGATGACGACAACTGGAACCGCCCATGAATGTGGTTCCAACTAGGTCCGCTAGCTGACTATAAACAACTCTTCTGCAACGTTTTTCATTACTCGGTTGTTGTGAACTGAAGAATAGTATCTGCAGTCATGTCTGGAAGAGGAAAAGGTTTGTCAAAGTGCTAATTCAACACATGGGGGAAAAACCAAGTCGTTTACCACTATTTATTTTCATAAACCACGTGAAATGTATAAGCAACCTTCTCCTTTACCGCGTATATGCCGTGGATTTGATCTGACGGTGCTAAAATAAAGGTTCACTCGTTACGTGTTTTGGGCTCCAAGTAAAGTTCAATACCTCTACTCGATATATATGTTGTTTTTGCTTCAAAAAAATATTTTACCACTTCAGTTTTTGCTTCAAACATGAACGGAGAAAACACAAGCACCGTCTCCTTCTGAAGGAGCTCAGAGAGAGCAGGGAAAGTTGAGTCTACGTGGTTCTCATGCTGTGGTTAAATGCGCAGCTCTGCCCAGCAGCGGCTCATTATTAGTCAGTTTGTGTGAGTCCAGATTTGCTCCGAGAAATCATGGCAGAAGAAACCGCTCCAGCAGCTGCCGCGACCAAAGCGGCCAAGAAGAAATCAGCAGTTAAACGCAAGAGAACAGGCCCAAGCGTCGGTGAGCTGATTGTCAAGACTGTGTCCGCATCTAAGGAGAGGAGCGGTGTGTCCCTCGCTGCCCTGAAGAAAGCGCTCGCTGCCGGTGGCTACGATGTGGAGAAGAACAACTCCCGCGTCAAGATTGCCGTTAAGAGTCTGGTATCTAAAGGTACCCTGGTCCAGACCAAAGGGACCGGCGCCTCTGGCTCCTTCAAGCTCAACAAGAAGCAGGCCGAGACCAAGACAAAACCTGCTAAGAAAGCTGCTCCTAAAGCCAAGAAACCCGCATCCAAGAAACCTGCTGCCGCTAAGAAGCCCAAAACTGCAGCTGCAAAGAAACCCAAAACTGCAGCAGCAAAGAATGCCGCCGCTAAAAAATCACCGAAGAAGGCGAAGAAACCAGCCGCTAAAAAGGCAACAAAGAGCCCCAAGAAAGCAAAGAAACCAGCGACTCCTAAGAAAGCAGCAACTCCTAAAAAAGCAGCCAAGAGCCCTAAAAAGGTAAAGGCAGCCAAACCCAAAACGGCGAAACCTAAAGCAGCCAAGCCTAAAAAGACAGCAGCAAAAAAGAAATAAACTCAGCCCTTTACCCCATGTGTTTTATCAAAAAGGCTCTTTTAAGAGCCACCCACTAATTCATAGTAAAGAGCATTATTTCATCGGTCGACTGTTCAATTAAAGTGTAATTGTCTTTCCTATTACAAGTGAAAGCAAAAAGCAAATTAATGGGCTTGAAATGTTCATGTTTTGCAAATGCATTAATGTATGTTGATGTTATTGATGAAGTGAAGTTTCTCTAGTATGTTTACGTTTTTATACCAGTAAAATATTAAACTATTCTACTTTATGACCAACATGTTTAACTTTTAATCACTATTATTATTTATTAATTAAAACTACACAATAAGGTAATGGACAAGAAATAAAAAAATGAAAAAAGTTTCAAGAAAACACATTAAAAGGAAGCTAAGCGGCATTATAATATTTATAATATATATAATGCCGTTTTAATGTGACATGAAGGATGTTATTAACAAAAAGGGGGTTGGGTTTGGTGTTTGGAGGGAAGTTCACTGATTGGCTGGGAATGTGTTCAGACTTCAGCCAATAGGAGACTGGCACGCTTTCTTTTAAAAGTCATCTCACAACTGCCCACAGCATTGTCATTGTTATTTTTGGTAATCGAAAATAAATTTAAAACTGCAATGAGTGGACGAGGGAAAACCGGTGGAAAGGCTCGCGCCAAGGCCAAGAGTCGCTCTTCCAGGGCGGGACTGCAGTTCCCCGTCGGCCGTGTTCACAGGCTTCTCCGCAAAGGCAACTATGCTCAGCGTGTTGGTGCCGGTGCTCCGGTTTATTTGGCCGCTGTACTCGAGTATCTCACTGCTGAGATCCTGGAGTTGGCTGGAAACGCCGCTCGCGACAATAAGAAGACCCGTATCATTCCTCGTCACCTGCAGCTGGCGGTGCGTAATGACGAGGAGTTGAATAAGCTTCTGGGTGGTGTGACCATCGCTCAGGGTGGTGTGCTGCCCAACATTCAGGCCGTGCTGCTGCCCAAGAAGACCGAGAAGCCAGCGAAGACCAAATAAACTGACTGGAGGTTCTCCTTAAACAAAAGGCTCTTTTAAGAGCCACCCAATTTCTCCCCGTGAGAGTAAATTACATTCATTGTATCTTTATTTGATTTTTTTTATTTATTTATTTTTTTTTTATTTTCATTTATTTATCGTCATTTATTTTTATTTTTATTTAGTCTAGTAAAAAAAAAACAAAAACAGATGGATGTTAATGAGTCTACATTTCTTGTATTCAACAGCCTTAACCTTTTTGCCAGATTTAAGTTTATGTAAACTACTTTATCTGACGTTATATTCATAAATACGTTTCACTGAAAATACATATGGTCCTTGCTGTTTTCTTCTTGTATTTGAATTTGTGCATTTTTAAAAGTGCGTATAGATTTACTAGCATGGCTAAAAAGAATTAAACTGGTATAATTGTATATAATTTAAACACAAAAAAATAAAATCTTAAATATTTAACGTGGTGATAAGTATCTACGCATACAAAGAGAAACAAGAACGTTTGGGCGGGAAACAAGCTGTCATCTCTTGTTTGAAAACAGGTGGCGCACAGCCATTGGCCAACTACTATAGGCAATAACCAATCGAATGCCTCTGAAGTAAGCCGTCCAATGAGCGCATGGCAGCCCTGTGCTTTAAATAAGCACTGCGAGCCAGTGAACTGTTCATACGTTGGTTTTATTTTAAGCAGTAGAGCTCGTTTGATACAATGGCAAGAACCAAACAGACCGCTCGTAAGTCCACCGGAGGAAAAGCCCCGAGGAAGCAGCTAGCTACTAAAGCTGCTCGTAAGAGCGCACCAGCTACCGGTGGCGTCAAGAAGCCCCATCGTTACAGGCCCGGTACCGTGGCACTGAGAGAGATTCGCCGTTACCAGAAATCCACTGAACTGCTGATTCGTAAACTGCCATTCCAGCGTCTGGTCAGAGAAATCGCTCAAGATTTCAAGACTGATCTTCGCTTCCAGAGCTCGGCTGTCATGGCCCTGCAGGAGGCTAGTGAGGCTTATTTGGTCGGTCTGTTTGAAGACACCAACTTGTGCGCTATCCACGCCAAGAGAGTCACCATCATGCCCAAAGACATTCAGCTGGCCCGCCGCATTCGCGGAGAGCGCGCTTAAATCCACAGCTGCATCAGTCATAAAAACCCCCAAAGGCTCTTTTAAGAGCCACTTCAAAACTACAAAAGATGATTTCCATTAAAAAAAAAAAAAAAAAAATATGAACATATAAATGCCACGGCGGTCTTCTGAATAAAGTGTTTTTTTTTTCTTCTAATCTAAAAACAAATTAAGTAAATGCTTCTTTAAGTGTTGTTTAGCATTAATTATATTATATGCATATGTTTACCAATATTACTTAAACCCTATTTCCACAATCAAGACAGAACTGGACTTTGAAAGACGTAACGGATGACGACAACTGGAACCGCCCATGAATGTGGTTCCAACTAGGTCCGCTAGCTGACTATAAACAACTGTTCTGCAACGTTTTTCATTACTCGGTTGTTGTGAACTGAAGAATAATATCAGCAGTCATGTCTGGAAGAGGAAAAGGCGGTAAAGGGCTCGGAAAAGGAGGCGCTAAGCGTCACCGAAAGGTTCTTCGTGATAATATCCAGGGAATCACTAAACCCGCTATTCGTCGTCTTGCTCGCCGTGGCGGAGTCAAGCGTATTTCTGGCCTGATCTATGAAGAGACTCGCGGTGTGTTGAAGGTGTTTCTGGAGAACGTCATTCGTGATGCTGTTACCTACACTGAACACGCCAAAAGAAAGACCGTCACCGCCATGGATGTTGTGTACGCTCTGAAACGACAGGGACGCACCCTGTACGGATTCGGAGGTTAAGTGACTCACAAAAAAAAAAAAAAAAAAAAATCCAACGGCTCTTTTAAGAGCCACCCACATTTCTACACAAAGGTCAAATTTCTAGATGATAAAATTAGATTTTCTGATATAGTGAATTCATAGTGTTTGCTTTAAACTTTACCTCATGTGATTTCTGAAATAATTAGAAGTAAACTATTTTGCCGTATTCTCACTATTTTACTTACTGTTAAATAAACACTACATTTTAAAGAGTCTCGGTCATTGTGATTTTTTTTTTGAGTGTAGTTTACTAACGCTTGTTTTTGCATTCGTATATGCTTGTCTTTCAAAGTCCAGTATGTCCCTTTTTAAATTATAGTGACCTCTACATTGAGTTTGTTTCCAAACGTTAAATTAATATTGAATCCTCAGCGTACGTAATCAAAGACCTGAAATTATTCACAATATTTTACTTGTCAATTCCTAAAAATACGAGAAAAGAAACAAAGGAACGGAGTCAGATGTGGGGGATGGTAGGTGTCGATGGGCGTGGTTAACATTTAAAGCTTCTGATTGGCTCGCCTACATGGCAAGGAACGTTTAATGTGACCAATGAAATCGTTCTATGGGTTGGTCCACAAAGACTCACAATCAGAAGGCCATTCTTCCCTTTTGAAATTAGCATAGGGCAGTGTATAATAACCCACCTCTGGTACTAGAGTTTTATTGTTCTTTGAGTGTTTCTGAACGAAGCATCATGCCTGAACCAGCAAAGTCTGCCCCCAAGAAGGGCTCGAAGAAGGCCGTCACCAAAACCGCTGGGAAGAGTGGGAAGAAGCGCAAGAGGTCCAGGAAGGAGAGCTACGCTATCTATGTTTACAAAGTTCTGAAGCAGGTTCATCCCGACACCGGAATCTCTTCCAAGGCGATGGGAATCATGAACTCATTCGTCAATGACATCTTCGAGCGCATCGCCGGTGAAGCGTCTCGTCTTGCTCACTACAACAAGCGCTCCACCATCACATCAAGAGAAATCCAGACCGCCGTGCGTCTTCTGCTGCCTGGGGAACTGGCCAAACACGCCGTGTCTGAGGGCACAAAGGCTGTGACCAAATACACCAGCTCAAAGTAAAGTGACATCTCATCTGATCAGCGAACCCAAAGGCTCTTTTAAGAGCCATCCATATTATCTTTCAAAAGAGTCCTGATCTTACACTGTTCTCAAACAAACGCAAAAATTTCTTGTCAGTAAGTCGGTGCCCAGCAAGCAATAGCCGTCATTTCACCGTCTCGGTTAACTATAGACCCGATATAGTCCGGCTATGTGTAACCCACTTTTAGCCGAAATAATCATTCATTTGTTTACATGTCGTTTTTGCCTAAATAACTTGCGATATGTATGATATTGCATTATCAAAAGTGAACAGTGATTACAAAGTCCTATATCAAAGTCAACCGTGATTACAACTACAAGGTGTTTGGTTTCATATCTTTGACATGTTATATTTCGTAGGTTGTGCGTAGCCATGATTTAGCTCGTAGTCAGACCGGCTATTTGTAGCCCACCTATAGTCAATCCTGATTTGTTGTAGTTTTTGGACAGGAAGTGCTTTAGATGGTTGATATCTCATCATGTCAATAGCAATGTCAATGATTTCTAGAAGATGTAAGTGGCATTTCATGACATGGTCTATATATATATAAATGCAAGTATACATTTGAAACAGCATATTTTTGCTGTCACACAATCTTACACATTCTACGATTATATATATATATATATATATATATATATATATATATATATATATATACACACAGTACAGTCCAAAAGTTTGGAACCACTAAGATTTAATGTTTTTAAAAGAAGTTTCGTCTGCTCACCAAGGCTACATTATTTAATTAAAAATACAGTAAAAAACAATAATATTGTGAAATATTATTACAATTTAAAATAACTGTTTTCTATTTGAATATATTTCACAAAGTAATTTATTCCTGTGATGGCAAAGCTGAATTTTCAGCATCATTACTCCAGTCTTCAGTGTCACATGATCCTTCAGAAATCATTCTAATATGCTGATCAGCTGCTCAAGAAACATTTAATGTGTACAATTGTACAAAATATTTGTGTACAATATTTTTTTTCAGGATTATTTGATGAATAGAAAGTTCAAAAGAACAGTGTTTATCTGAAATCTAATCTTTTGTAACATTATAAATGTATTTACTGCCACTTTTGATTGATTTAATGCATCCTTGCTGAATAAAAGTATTCATTTCTTTAATTTCTTTCAAAAAAATAAAAATAAAAATTCTTACTGACCCCAAACTTTTGAACGGTAGTGTATAATGCTACAGAAGCTTTGTATTTCAGATAAATGCTGTTCTTTTTAACTTTCTATTCATCAAGGAATCCTGAAAAAAAAAAAAAAGTACACAACTGTTTTCAACATTGAAAATAATCATAAATGTTTATTGAGCAGCAAATCAGCATATTAGAATGATTTCTGAAGGATCATGTGACACTGAAGACTGGAGTAACGATGCTGAAAATTCAGCTTTTTCAGCTTTCAAATTGTAATAATATTTCACAATATTACTGTTTTTTACTGTATTTTTAATTAAATAAATGTAGCCTTGGTGAGCAGACGAAACTTCTTTTAAAAACATTAAAAATCTTAGTGGTTCCAAACTTTTAGACTGTACTGTGTATATATATATATATATATATATATATATATATCGGTATAGCCAAGCCGTATATATAATTATAATTATATACACCACACACATATATGACTGTAATTAATTTTAAGTTAAAGGGGCTCTATGTAATAATGACACCCAGAGTTCAAAATAGGTACTGCAGTCCAAATTCAAAATATTGTTTGGCCCGCCCCCTCGTTCAAAGACGCGGGTTGCCAGCTTTTACAGCATATAGTTGCCAGTGTTGCAGGCCCCGCCTCCGGAGACCCGTCAGACAGATTACTGTCCCTGTGAAAACAGGATGAAACAAAAAGACAGAGAGAGTCGCGTCAGCTCCTTCACAGCTCCTCTGTTGGTGTGAGGAAGCATGCGCAGTTCATCAGTCCATTCGCGACTCCCGGGCAAGAATATCAAAATAAGAGTCCTTTTTTTTCTGTCCATATAAACCAATATACATTTGACAGTTTGCACACTGCATCAAAAAATAAGGTAATCACTGAACTTATATACAGATTTCAGAGAAAAATAAAATAACACAATTGTATACATACTTTGTGTGTATCACACCAGCAACAATAGGGAGCGCAATTGACAATGAAAGCTGAGGAGACTTAAACACTGTAAGCTGATGAGTTGATTTATCTGTTTTGATATGCTGTTGTTCATAGAGATATTTAGATGGATTCAGAGGCTTTTTAGTAGAGATACACCGATTGCAATTTTCTTGGCTGATTCCGATTTCCGATTTTTTGTTAGTGTGATCGGCCGATCCCTATTTTTTGCCGATTCCGATTTTCTTTCTAAGAACTATAAATGACAACATATACAAACAAAAATCTAATTCTTCAATGCAGAGTTTTATTTTCATTAAAAAACAAACAAATAAAAGTCAGTAATAAAATATAAACAGCTCAAATAAATGCAATAGAATAAAGAGAGCTATGAAACATGAAATATGAAAGTTTTTCAGGTTAACTGGGTTTTTATTTAGGTAAGAAATACTACAGAAATTAAAGTAATCAAATGTAAAATAACACATTGTGTTATTTTGCATTGGTTACCTTAATTTCTGTAGTCTTTATTGCAAATAATTCTTACCATTAAAGTTATACAACGTATTCAGTCAAGAGAAGAAAGTGATTTTTTTTGTCTTTTGTTCTTTGATTAACATGACAGACAGCAGCAGGAATATTGGACTGTTGTCCCTTTAAGAGTCTATGAACGGTGTTCAATGGACCCAATACCGTTACACACAACATGAGTTCACTTTCTTAGCTATTTAACGATTAAAAATTGACAGTGTTTATCTGTGTACTCACCAAGATTGCCTGTGCCGCTGGTTTTGACATACTTTTGTATGTATTTGACAGTTTAAGCTCAGTAAGCCACTCATTTTGGTTCTTGTGACTCTGTTTGACTTCTGTCTCTGTTCGTTGGCTTGTCCACTCCACCGCTCAGTGGTGCGCGCGCTTTTGGTGTGACCGCGAAACCTGCGGGAATGACTAAAATTATGCGCAATACAAGCACTACTTACCGGAGCGAATGAGACGAGAGAGAGAGAGAGAGAGAGAGAGAGAGAGAGAGGGGGGGGGGGGGGAGGCGCCGCCCGCGTGGGTGTGTGTCACTTCACCGTGACAGAGAAGAGAGCGAGAACGCACAGCTGACGTTATTGCCTGATTCTCTGACCCAGTTCGTTTGCTGGTTTCCATGGTTGTAATACGCGGCGTTTTCCGCCAACTAGCAACCTGTGATGTCGAAATACTATTGGATCAACTGCAGCACGAGGTTTCGCACAGACCAAAACAAAAAGATATTCCGACACGGAACGCACATTTTCAAAGTAGAATATCTGGCTGTAGCATTGTTTTTCTGAGAAACAAGTAGGTGAACTTGGCATGTTTCCTAAATATCTGCAAACATATTGGGGTATTTTTATGCTTTATTAAAGTAAAAATCTTACATAGAGCCCCTTTAAATAAAAATGTACAATTCTCAACCACTAGATGGCAACTGTGGCTCTACTGAGACGTGACCACTAGCAACGTGAGACTTGAACGTTAGCTCTCAATCACTGTTGCCAGATCTCGCGATAAACTTTTCCGCATTTTACAACTGTTGGAGAGCAAGCAACAGCAAATGTTCAAGCTAATTTCCTTCTTTTGGTCTTGTAAGTATCTGTGTTTTTCATTTTGATATGCGTTCATTATTTATGTACATCATGTGTTATCATGCGTAGGAACATTTTAGCGGGTAACAGTGCACGTAAAACGTGGTTAGATTAACATGCTACATGCACATGTAGTGTTTCCTTGTGCCCTAAAACTCACTATTATCTAAATACAAGGGGGTAAACGTGCACCCTATTATTATTTGTTACAGAAGCCTCATATATCTTTTAATATTTTGATCATTATGTTATGAAAATATGAGTTTTTGATTTGGCAAGGCAAGTTTATTTTGTATAGCACATTTCAACAACATTTTTTAAGGTAATTCAAAATGCTTTGCATAAAACATGGAATTTATGGAACCAAAAATTAATCAGGTTGTTTTATGAACCAAAAAACATTGTTAACCTTTTTTATTTAGGCCTAACTTTTTTTGTCAATGTTTTATATTTTTATTATGTTAAGTTGTATTTTTTTTAAAAATGTTTATTTGTATTGTATTTGTAAAATTTATTTATTTATTTTTTTTATCATTGTGTATTATCTTGAGTTCTTTTTCTAAATAAAACCATTTATATTTAATGGATATATTTGGACGGATTGTCATTTATGAGAACCTGTTATATTTAAGTGAAAAGAATCCTTTACCCATTATTTTGTTGTCTATTACATGTATAGATAGTCATTCATTAGCTGTATATTTGATAACTAGTATATTTTTGGGTTATGGTTAGACATCTATTAGATTTTCACTGACAGCCCAAATTCAGCCATGTTTTAGCCTAGACGGCCGGGCTATGTTTTGACGGCTATTAGACATAAAATTGCTTGCTGGGTGTTTATTGCTGTTAAGTATCAGGCAACACTATTGTTGATCTTGCAGCTATTGTAGAGGATGATGTGAAACTTGTGCTGGGATTTACAGACATGATCATGTTAACATTCACATTTTTATCCATGAATCACAAACCACAGATCAGATTTCCACTGTAACTTGTACGCTTCCAATATTGTCTTACGTGATGGTCTTCTTTCTTTTAGTCAAACCTATAAAGTCACGTTGAGTAAGAAGTATGGGTCACAAAACCCTCTTGATTGTCAAGAATATTTCAACTAATCAAGTGATCGAAAGTCAAGTCAAGTGATTGAAAAAGTTTTTCCAAGGTCAGTTAAAAAAAAAAAAAAAACTCAAATGAGCTCATGGTATTTTTTTCCCCCCACCATGCAGTGTTGAAAAATACATTTAATTAAATTTTTTCCATGTGGTTTATTTGAACATGGTCAATGTGAGAAATAGTTTCAATTGAAGAGATTAATTAATGCTGTTATTTACTGATTAAACTATGTATTGCTGTTTGAATTCTTTCTGAGTGTTCATGTCTCAGTCTCACCATATTCATAGAGTTGTTGAAATTATGCTCTCTTAAAATGGCACAATGAACCTGCTGTTCTTCACATTTAATAGTTTCAAACTATCAGATATTAATGACATCTCTGCTCAGCTTTTACTGACAATCAAGTTCATGTTTGTGAGAAACATCTGAAATCTCATTGCTCTGTCAGAAAAAAACAAACAAAAAACATCTCACATAGGCCTGTTATAAACTGCTGTCAATAGATTATTTAAGAGTGTTATTTGTTCCCCGAGTGTCTTTAACAGGAACTTTTAATAGTTTACAGAGAATTGTAATGATGAAATGCTTTCAAAATGTGATTTAATATCAAACATAAAAATTTACTAATTTTAACATTTATTCATTTTATACAGAACATTTGATACAGAATAAAACTGCTGTAAGATTAATTTTCAGGTAGACTATCTGCAGCCTCAAAGCAGCTATCAGGTCATCAGTTGGAAAAAGGTGGCTCAACCCCATTTGATGGAGAATGATCAAGCAGACGTGTAATGACATTCTTGCAATGTATTAAATGCTTACAATTTTGCATTTGAGACAGTTGAAATGTCGTAGCAGTAGTGGAATGTTAGGAAGTGTTTGGGCATGCAGTTGGTGGAAGTAAAACAGTAAAGTTGTTGCTAAAAGACAGACACCTAATGTATTCTTTTGAATAGACACATCACAGAAAAATTGGACATGAGGATAAAGTTTTTTTCAAATGATATCGCTTATTGGAATATCTTGGGCAGCTTATATAGAATGGCTGGAGCAGTTGTCTAGCAGAATCTAATCTGACTTTTACATGTGTGTTTGAGATCACATTGAGTATGAAGACAGCT
This sequence comes from Megalobrama amblycephala, assembly GCF_018812025.1. Taxonomy (NCBI): domain Eukaryota; kingdom Metazoa; phylum Chordata; class Actinopteri; order Cypriniformes; family Xenocyprididae; genus Megalobrama; species Megalobrama amblycephala. Next base: position 40,036,338 of record NC_063046.1, on the reverse strand, counting down.
GAGAAAGACACAGCAGTTGAGATTGGCATGACTCACACTCGGAAGTTCACATTCTGATCAGAGAGGAAAGAAGTGTTATAGATGTCATGGCAAAAATCACAGCCCTCAGGTATGCCATTTCAAAGATGCAAAATGATTGTGGGAAAACTGGCCACATCAAAAGATCAGAGGAAAAGTGCATGGGCTAACTTTGTAAAATGATCTGTTAACACAAGAACGTCAACATTTTCCCCATGTCACCCTTTTGCAGACCATAAATCTATACGTGTTCCAGCGGCACACTTGTCTTGATAGGTTCAAGAGATGCTCTATCCTCAGGTTCCTGCGTCTTCCTGACCACATAGCTCTTACAGTCAGTTAGCGACATATCCTTTGACATCCACATCCATACAAGCCCAAAAGGTGGAGAGTTCTACCGGAGAGTTCTACTTTGTTCTTGATGGCCTGCATCATCAGTCCTCTCAGGGCAGTAGAGAATTAGGAAGTACAAGCTGGTATCTGATTTTTCCCACCCTATATCTTTGGATCTGCTGTAGAGAACACTGTCCTTGACTTCCAACTTTTCCCAGAGTTTCATTAGTCTCAATCCCAGGGCGAGCTTATTATCCCTCTCTCTTCATGATGGTCTCCTTCTTCTGTCAACAAAGGATATCACACGACTGACAATGGGGTCAGCTCTCTTGTTTCCCCCGTATTTCGAAAAGACTCGGGAGTGTATCCACTCCTCCCTGATTCAAACTGTTGGCATAGTAGGGTCAACTGAGCACCGTGTGCAGGTCCTGCTGGATTCCTAACCTAGACAGGAATCAAAAAATAGCTTTCACACCTTCACTTCTTATCTGGCTCAAGCTCCCAACTTGAACACTCTGAACACTATCCTCAGAATATTGATGGAGTACATTCACTGACAGTCGGAAAGCTTATTGAACCGATTCTGAAGTTACATGATGAGCCTTACTTTCCAAGGCTTCACAGACTTCCAGAGTTCTAACAAAGTGACATTAACTCAAAAATTCAGTTATAGCAAAACACATCACTTATATTTTCATTCTTCTTTTAGCTCACGATTGAAGATGTATTGTCATTTGTGCACTGTTAACTTTAGCAGCTGTTTTAGTAAGAAAATGACAGAGTATCTTTAGTTTATGAGTTAAACTCATAGTCGTGGTTTGACTTCTGCTCTGTGGTCTCAACCATATATTCATACTGGTACAAATATTTATGCTTTTTCTCTTTAGTTTCACAAACCTCAAAATATTAATACAAGAGCAAAGATTCACAGAATGTCTGTGTAATTTTCATTGACTTCCCTTTTTTAGAAAAATGTTCATAAACTGCTGCAAAGTCAATCTACATGAAATATGGTGATGTATACAAAAGCACTTTTGTGACAGCAAAGCAACTGAATTTTGCCAGAATTTAATGACACATACATTGGATGATTTGTTTATTCTGTCAATCCTCATGTAAAACAAGCTTTAAACAAACAAGCTATTTCAAATACATCCACTTTATTAGCAACAAGGAATACAATCGTGCTACTCGACTTTGCTGATCGGTCAACAGGAGCATGCGTGTTATCTGGTTAGTGCCTAATGTAAATGTGTGTTGTGTTCCCTGGGATCTTTTCTGAAATATCATAATTTTGGTTTTATTCAGGTTGACCGTCAGGGCCCAGGTCTGGCAGTATTGCTGCAGCAGGTCCAGGTTCTGCTGTAAACCGTGTTGAGTGGGAGACAGCAGAACCAGATCATCTGCATACAGCAGGCATCTGATCTGTGAGTTGTGTAGGGTGAGGCCAGGGGCTGCAGATCGCTCCAGACTGCTCGCCAGTTCATTGATGTAAATGTTAAATAATGTTGGGCTTAAGCAGCCGCCCTGTCTCACTCCACGCTCCTGGGACTTGTACATTTAGTGCTGATTTTTACGCCACATTTACTTTGAGTGTACATTGATTTGATAAGGTCATAGGTTTTACCCCCTAAGCTACTTTCAATCATTTTTTAAAATAGTCCTTGGTGCCAAATTGAGTCAAAAGCTTGTTTGAAGTCGATAAAGCATGCATATATTTTACCTTTATCCTGGTTAACATGTTTTTCAATTAGAGTATGTAATGTATAGATGTGATCAGATGTACTGTAATTTGGTAAAAATCCGATTCGACTTCTGCTCAGTACATTGTGTGTGATGATGAAGTCTAATAGTCAAGCATTTATTATGCTACACTGTAAAAAAAAATCCTGTAAAAAAACGGTAAAAAGTCTGGCAGCAGAGTTTCCAGACGGATTCCGTTAAATTACAGCAAATAACCATTTCACAAAATTACATACAAAAACTGTAAAAATACAGAACAGACTTTACAGTCAAAATTCATTAAATTACAGTATATTACTGTTGATAATAATTTATTAAACCGTGAAAAAACGGATAAATTATGTCAGATTAAATCGAAAATTACTAACTTTCAGGTTAATCTCTGCAAATTGAAGGTTTTTATGAGTTATTTTATCAAGCTGCTCTGTCCATCTACAGTTATTTACTTTTAAAATATAGATTTTCCATGTACAATAACTAAGAAATTATTTATAAAAATGCACTTAGCACAAATTCAAAAACAAATGTTTGCATTTTACAGTATTAATCTTTATTTTTACAGAACCACTCACAACTACAATCAATCTATAAATTAATTACTTAGAAATGCATAAAATTAAAAACCAATTTCTGTTAAATTAACAAAATATAGTACCAAATACATTTAATCAAAGGAACATGCACATGTACGGTATTAGTCATTGTACATAAGACATTGTATGTCAAGTTACTTAAATTATAGGAAATTCAAGCTTAGTATATAGAACATCTACATTAAAAGACAATTTCTGTATACTTTTATACTGTAATATTGCTGTTATTTATACATATGATTACATTTTATCCAAAGTGACTACAAGGAGTACAACCCAGGTGAAAAAAAGTACATTTCTATAATATACTTAAAGTGCTCTATTTTAGTGCACTAATTTTGTACTTAATATACTAAAAATGTATCTTTAGTACTTCTTAAGATAATCTTAAGATCATCTAAGTGTACTCAACTGTGCTATTTTGAGACACAATGAAATATGAACTAAAATGTGCTTTTAATATACTATCTCTGTATTTAAAAAATATATTTAGATACCACTTACATAGTACTTACATAGTTCATTTGAATCCATAGTGTACTACAAGTGGTAATTAAATATATTTTTTAAATACAGAGATAGTATATTAAAAGCACATTTTAGTTCATATTTCATGCTGTCTCAAAATAGCACAGTTGAGTACACTTAGATGTTCTCAAGATTATCTTAAGAAGTACTAAAGAAGAATTGTTAGTATATTAAGTACAAAATTAGTGCACGAAAATAGAGCACTTTAAGTAGATTATAGAAATGTACTTTTTTTTTTTCACCTGGGAATGGATGCAACAATAAGTACAATGACAATTTCCAGTTAGTCTAGCACAGTATGCATAGAAATTATTTTTTTCAGTTAATCAGATAGTATCATCAGGACAGTTGTTCACACACAAAAAATGCATCTTTAGCAGTCTCTTGAAAATGGTTTGAGTTAGTCAGGTTATTCCACCAGCATGGGACAGTCCAAGTAAAGGTCAGTTAAAGTGAGTTTGTGCCCCTTTGGGATGGCACCACAAGATGCTGTTCACTTTCAGAGCGCAAGCTTCTGGAGGGTGTATTTGAGAGCCAGTTGTTGCTCTGTTGTGTAGCATTTTCCGATAGGAATGGCCTGGTCTTCCCAATGTTGTACTGGGCAAATCTTCAAGATCAGGCAGTTCTAGCACTGTGTTCTGTGAAGTTTAACTGATTGATTATAACACAAAGGATGGGTGGCTGAAACCACGAGAACTTCTGTCTTGGCAAGGTGGAATTGAAGGTAAAGGTCATCCAGGTGAAAGTCGGAAATTTCCATCAAGCAGGCTAAGATGCGAGCAGCTACTGGTTGATCATCTGGCTGGAATGAAAAGTAGAGATGTGTGTCAGGATAGCAGTGATAGGAAAAGCCATGTTTCTGAATGATTCTAGTTACAATTACAACAAAAAATACTGTACAGAACAGCAGCATGAAAAGATGTAAACAAAGAATTTGTTGTATAAGGTATTTTCCACACCTGATGCAATGCTGCTTAGATCCATTTTCCACATGACCTGAAATCATGAAGAAATAAATTAGTTGGCAATACATTAATTCAAACATGCCAGCATTGTTTTCCTGAGACAGTGAAATCCTTTTCAACGTTCTTTGATCTGGATTTTTATATCCAACTATCCAATGTATCTTATGATTATATTGACAATTTACTCAGGTCATGTAATATTTTTTCATTATTAGTATTTATTATAACACTAATATATGATACTACTCGTGTTTGCAAGCAGATGCCTCAGAATATTTAATTTATAATGTTGTTCATTTGTACTCTCATCTGTTTCTGAACGTATAACTTGGACCTATATATATCATACTATAGTGTTAGCCTACAGGCTGCAGAGTGGCAGTTAGCCAATTAATCGTTATGTATCAAAAGAGATTGAAAAATGGCGGTACTATCACATCTAAACGAAGATATAAACACTTGAATGGACTTTATAAATAACTAATCTTTCTTGGTTTAAAATGGAAAATTGAAAGATACCTGCTGCACGGCAGTTACCTTACGTTATGTGTCTGAACACAGTTTAGAAATACTAACATTAGCTTTTTCAAAACTATAAACAATATAAATGTGTAGCCACACGATATAAAATATCACACACATTAGAATTTAACTCTTACCTCAGCCAGTGATCGGTGTTGATGTCCGCTGTGGTCTTCTCGCTGAAAGGACGTGTTAGTTTTTCGTTTTTCCTCACACTTTCCGAAGAATGGACAGACGGATTTTCAAATAAATTCTCCTGCCCACGACGACTGTTTTACAATTGTTTACACTACTGTTAATCTCACGACCCAAAAGCATACTGCCCTGAAATACATTCAAATTACCCGCGACGCTCGCCCTTCCATCACTGTACGGCTTACCGGGAACTGTTGTGGGCGGGATAACGGAAAAGTAATCGGCGGCAAATTTGAATCTGCGTCGCGCGCGCGCACACACACACACACACACACACACACACACACAAGCAAAGCTACGCATTTGCAGCTCGATTTGGAAAAACATAAAATGTACATATCAATAATAGTATGTTCAGGAAATTTGAGGAGAATAAGTCAAGGCCAATCAGCGGTTTCAAAATAAGATATGTGTAAGTTGAGGTTAAATATTAGTAAATAAACAATGATAATATATAGAAGGCCTACACACCTTATGTACCAATACTATAATTGAACCTTAAAAAACTAACTTTACCAACACATTATCTTAATGGAAGAGGAAAAAACAGTGAATGGCTGTTGATTTCTCTAGTTCTACATTTGTTCCCTTTTTTCTATTTTTACAGAAAAAATCTGAAAATATTAATCAACATTTTGGAAATTTACACATTTTTCTGTAAAAATACAGAACATTTCTTTTAAAAAACAGAAATTATGTAATACAAAATACATGCAATCAATTTAATAGTGGAAAATTCTATTCAGCAAATATCTGTAAAACAACATGATTTCAGGTATAATGAAAAACGGAAAAAATCTGTAAAAAAATACAGACCATTACTGTAAATTTACATTTATTTTTAACAGTGTACACAATAACTTTCCCAGGTTGCTTCTCACACAGATGCCTCTGTAGTTGATCAAATTTATCTCCATTTTTAAAGATTGGTGTCATCAAGCCAGGGAAGCCAGGGAACACAACACACATTTACATTAGGCACTAACCAGATGATTGTTTGAATTTGCTTACAGTTTGTTTGTTTGTACTTTATTAAACAATGTTTAGAAATGACTTATATTTCTCCTTTTTGGATTGCCAATTCTTCATGATCAGTTTAGTTTTTTTCAGATTGTTCCACTTTTCCCAAAATTGGTTTGTGTTCACAGACTTCTTGATTATTGTCAGTTGTTTTTGGGTGTATTGTGCGTTTTTGGTTCTGAGTGTATGTTTGTATTGTTTTAGTATTTCACTGTAAAGAAGGTGGATCTCTACATTATTTGGATCTTTGTGTTTCTGATTTGACAATGTTCTCAGTTTTTTGCGAATAGTTTGACAGTTGATCAAACCAATTTTTGTCGTTTTTGGGTATTTGATTTTTTCCATTTTTTGTTTTCAATTTGGATTGTTTTGCTGATTTTTCAAATATGTAATTTATATCTCTGACAGCAAGATTGACACCTTCATTAGTCTGAGTATAGGTGTTATTTAAAAAGTTATCTATCAGCGCTTGTATTTTTCGACTGGTAAGTGCTTTCTGATATTCTTCAGCGCTGTTTCAGCCCATTTATGGTTTTCTGATGTTGTACAGCTTACTGGGCTTTGTGTTAATGATATTTTCTGTCTTTTTGAGATACACAGTGATTTGACTGTGATCAGAGGGGTTAGTTTTTTAGCAGTGAATGATCTGAGAGATGAAGGATCTATGTCTGTTATCATATAATCAACTGTGCTATTCCCATGAGGTGAACAAAATGTGAATCTCCCTAAAGTGTCTCCTCATAACCTTCCATTGATGATATTCAGACCCAGGCTTCGACAGAGCTGCTGGAGGACTTTTCCATTCTTGTTTACTATATGATTGTGGTTATTTCTGTGGATATGGGAGAAATGTGTTTTTTAATAACAGTCAGTTTGTTGTTGATATATTTGCTCCCTTGTGCTCGGTGAAGTCCGGCTGTAGTCCCGTTCTTGTCTTTAGGTCCCCGCAGATGAGCAAGTTTCCCTGGCCCTGGAAGTGGCTTGTCTCTTCCTGTAATGTGGAGAACATGTCTTCGCTGTAGTAGGGGGACTCTGATGGCGGGATGTATATGGCACATAGGAATATATATTTTCTGTATGGGAGCAGTTCCTTGTGGATTTTAAGCCAGGTGTAGTATTTGCCTTGCTTTACTGTGTTGATGTGGTTGTGGAATTTTGATTTGTACCAGATTATTTGTCCTCCTGAGTCTCTTTCCTGTCGGACTGTGTTAAGTTTTTGTGATGGTAGGATGATTTCTCTGTAGTTGGGTGGGCAGTGGGTGATGGCGTCTGGCATGCTCCATGTCTCCTGTAGAATTATAATATCTCTTTGATGTTCTTCTGGAAATCTGTTTTTGAACTCTTTAGTCCAAAGGCTGTTGAATTTAAGCCTTGAATATTCCACATTGATATTGACAGAGTCATTTTAAGTGTGTGTCTGTTTGTATTACTCTTGTACATTATTTGACAAGTTTGAAGCAGATGATGTTGAGCAGGTGTCTTATCTGATTGAGTTCGGCGGCTGCAGGTCGTAGCTCTGTGATGGCGCTCCAGGGGTCGAGTCCTGTCTGGTTCTTGGAGGAGGATGGACATTTCTTTGTGGTTGGGAGCTGCTCTTGCTGTGTAAGTTTCTGCTGTTTTCTGATTTACCAAATGCTGTGCTTTTCAGCACTCTTGCGAAAAGTTGTACTCCTTTCTTGTTGAGGTGTATGTGGTCATACATATCATGGGGTCGAATGTCTTTAGGCCGGGTGAACCTTTGGAATGAATGCACAGGTTCTGGAAAGTTCTACATTGTTTCCATGGATCACGTGAAAAGGCACATCACTCCGTGGCAGTAACGTGGACAGGGTTATTTTAGCTTCTGGGAAGCGTTCTGAGGCTTTGATTGCCACCTCTCTGAGCATAGGAGCCATGTTGCTCTTCGCTGCTCGTAAGTCGTTTGTCCCTGTGTGGACTACGTTGTGCTTGTAAGTTTCTTTCAGATTTTTATCAGATAAGAGCTGAAGAGCCCTGCTTGCATTTGGGCACCACATTTTCTGTGCTTTCATTTTTGGAAACAAGAGTTTCTCATTTATGTATTTTCCATTGGATTCGATGAGAATAAGAGCTTCTGTTTCAGTGGGGTTATCTGGATCGGTGCTGTGGATGTTGGTCTGTGGATCTGATGAAGAGTGAGGATCGTCCACTGCAGGTGATTGCTGATTGTCAGTGGGGAGACAGGTCAAGTGTTTAGTGTGAGATCCTTTGAAAGTTGAAACATGAAGAAGTTGTTCCTTCATGTTATTTATAAGTTCATCTTTCTTTTGAAGTTCTGATTTCAGCACAGACAGTTCTTCATGCATTTCTGTTTTAATTTCAGCTACTTGTCTTCTGAAAGTTTAATTTTAATTTCTTCAGCTCTTCTCTGGCTTGGTGAAGTTCCTTTGACATCTGTTCTTTGTTTCTCAGCAGGTATTCAGTCTCTTGTACATTATTAATTCTTTTAGTTCCACCACATCTATTTTCAGGAGTGAAAATTTCTCTTTCATTTTTGATATGGGAGATTGAATTAAAGGTGCCGAAGAACATGTTTTTAAAAGATGTAATATAAGTCTAAGGTGTCCCCTGAATGTGTCTGTGAAGTTTCAGCTCAAATACCCAATAGTTTTTTTTTTATTAATTTTTTTAACTGCCTATTTTGGGGCGTCATTATAAATGCGCCGATGCAGGGTGCGCGGGCCCTTTAATTCGCGTGCTCCACGCCCCAAGAGCTCGCGCTTGCCTTAAACAGCATAAACAAAGTTCACACAGCTAATATAACCCTCAAAATGGATCTTTACAAAGTGTTCATCATGCAACATGTCTAATCGCATAAGTATAGTATTTATTTGGATGTTTACATTTGATTCTGAATGAGTTTGATGGTGCTCCATGGCTAAAGCTAACATTACACACTGTTTGAGAGATTTATAAAGAATGAAGTTGTGTTTATGAATTATACAGACTGCAAGTGTTTAAAAAATGAAAATAACGACAGTCTTGTCTCCGTGAATACAGTAATAAACGATGGTAACTTTAACCACATTTAACAGTACATTAGCAACATGCTAACGAAACATTTAGAAAGACAATTTACAAATATCACTAAAAATATCATGATATCATGGATCATGTCAGTTCCCATTCAGTCAGTCATGTTCGACGTTACGTCGATACTGACGAAATGGGTCTCGCTAGGGAGCCCAATCACCTCCAAGGATACAAAACAAGCCAATGGGAATTGGCCTGTGAGATTTACATGCCGGGCCCCTCCCCCGGCATCCGGGTATAAATAGGGCCGGCATACTCACCTTCATTCATACTTTTGCTTCGGAGCCGATCAGATCGATCGTCCTTCACTTCAAGGAAAAGAAAGAGTGAATTTCTCTGAAAGAGAGCAAACAGCAATTATAATTGCTACAGGGTTTCCTGTCAACAGCAATTTTAATTGCTATCTTTGTTCATTCCGGTGGCCTGCTCGAGTCTCTCCAGCTGGTGGAGCTACGGTCCTCTGCCTCCTCCACTCTCACTACCCTCGATGGGGGAGCCGCCAAGGGGTACGTGGACATCCCGCAGGTGGAACGTGCGATTGCGGTGCACTTGTGCCCGCAGTCCGCGGCCACCTGGCGGAATCGTCCGCGTCTCCCGTCCAAGGCGGGTAAGGCTTACTCCGCCGCTGGACAGGCGGCTTCTGCCCTGCACGCCATGGCCATCTTGCAGGTCCATCAGGCGAAAGCTCTGAAAGAGCTGCACGAGGGTAGTGCTGAGCCAGGGTTGCTGCAAGAGCTACGCACGGCAACCGACCTCGCCCTCCGGGCGACAAAGGTCACGGTGCGCGCCCTGGGTCAAACGATGTCCACCCTGGTGGTCCAGGAACGGCATCTTTGGTTGGACCTGGCTGAGATGAGGGATGTTGACAAAGCTCGCTTTCTTGACGCCCCCATCTCCCAGGCCGGCCTCTTCGGCGACACTGTCGAGGACTTCGCTCAGCAGTTCTCGGCAGTGCAAAAGCAGACGGAGGCCATCAAGCACATCCTGCCCAGGCGTGATGATGCCACCAATCCGCCAAGGGCCGTGCCTTCGTCTGCTCCTCGCCGAGGGCGTCCTCCTGCGGCTCCGGCTCCTGTGAGATCGGAACCCTCCCATCCTCCTCGAGCCACCCGCAGGAAGGCCACGCCCCCTGCCCAGCCCGCCAAGCCTCCTTCTAAGAAAAAGAAGAAGGCCAAGAAGCGGCCCTGAGACGGGAGACCCGGAGGTTTTGGAAGCTGCTGTTCGGGAGACGGTGACCGCACCGCTTCTTCCCCCGGGACAGGGCCCGGGGGAATATCCTGTGTTTTTCTTTTCTTTCTGTTCCGCCGCTGGCCGCGAGGAGCGGTACCCACCTCCTCAATAAAAGAGCAATTTCCGAAACCTCTGGGTCATATAAGAAGGTCTGTGCTGGGGGGTGAGCGAGCCTTCGCTCCCTCTCTCTCAGCCACTCCTTCCTTCGCCACGGGCAGGGTCTTGGCGCCCCGGGAACGCACCGCCTTCCCACGCCACCCTGCCCACTCGGAGCCATGTGAGTGGACTCCACTCACAGCCTCGACTTCGGGATGCACTGCCTCCCGAGTTGGGCCACATTGCTCCATGCTGCCCCCCCGTGGGTACTTCTGTTGTCCGGATGGTTCCACTCGTACGGAGTTTGGGGGCGTGGCTACGCCTTCCCAACCTGTCCCGTTGGCTCATTCAGACAATCAGACTCGGCTACGCGATTCAGTTCGCCAGGCGTCCCCCCAGGTTCAGCGGCGTTCTGTTCACCTCGGTGACAGGTCCCAACGCCTCTGTCCTGCGGGCGGAGATTGTGGTTCTTTTGGCGAAGGACGCAATAGAGCCTGTCCCTCAAGCCGAGATGAAGTCTGGGTTTTACAGCCCTTACTTCATAGTACCCAAAAAAGGTGGGGGGTTACGACCAATCCTGGATCTGCGTGTCTTGAATCGGGCCCTTCACAAGCTCCCGTTCAAGATGCTCACGGTGAAACGCATTCTCACGTGCGTTCACTCCCAGGATTGGTTCGCAGCAATAGACCTGAAGGACGCGTACTTTCATGTCTCGATCCTTCCTCGACACAGACCGTTCCTACGGTTTGCGTTCGAGGGGCGGGCATCCTACCCTTCGGGCTGTCCCTGTCTCCTCGCGTCTTTACCAAAGTCGTAGAGGGGGCCCTTGCCCCGCTCAGGGAAGTGGGCGTTCGGATCCTCAACTACCTCGACGACTGGCTCATTCTGGCCAGTCGGCGTCGGGCTCCTGGACAGGACCCCATCGCCATTGGCATATCAACTGCCTCGAGTTGCTGGCAGTACTCCTTGCGCTGCGCCGGTTTCGACCGCTGTTGCAGGGCAAGCATGTACTGGTCCGGACGGACAACACATCGACTGTAGCGTACATCAACCACCAAGGTGGTCTACGCTCCCGTCGCATGTTGCAACTCGCCCGCCATCTCCTCCTGTGGAGTCAGCGCCGACTCAGGTCGCTGCGCGCCTCCTACATCCCGGGCGAGCTCAATCGTGCGGCCGACGCGCTCTCACGACAGCTCACGCTCCCGGGGGAATGGAGACTCCACCCCCAGGTGGTCCAGCTGATTTGGAGCTGGTTCGGGGAAGCACAGGTGGACCTGTTCGCTTCTCGGGAATCCACCCATTGCCAGTTGTTTTATTCGCTGACCGAGGGGACCCTCTGCACGGATGCACTGGCACACAGCTGGCCCCGGGGCCTACGCAAATATGCGTTTCCCCCAGTGAGCCTCCTTGCACAGACACTGTGCAAGGTCAGGGAGGACGAGGAGCAGGTCTTGTTAGTTGCGCCATACTGGCCCAACCGGACCTGGTTCCCGGAACTCATGCTCCTCGCGACAGCCCATCCCTGGCGCATCAACATTACCGTGGACAAACACATATGGGATTCCCCTCGGGTAATCCCATATGTGTTTGTCCACGGTAATGTTTCCCTGATGGTAAACCCGTGTCTTTCCCTGGGCGGCTTCGTTTTGCCCTGTCTCTGATTGCTAGTCGTTCCTCCTGGAAGGTAGGACCTACATCAGAGATCTTCCATATGCGTTACTGTTCTCAGACCAGTCCATATGTGTTTTCCACACATTATATACACATTATATTATAATACTGGCTGCCCTTGTGTAATGCTTTGAACATGGGCTGGCATATGCAAATATTGGGGGCGTGCACTCCGACTGTTACGTAACAGTCGGTGTTATGTTGAGATTCGCCTGTTCTTCGGAGGTCTTTTAAACAAATGAGATTTACATAAGAAGGAGGAAACAATGGTGTTTGAGACTCACTGTATGTCATTTCCATGTATACTGACCTCTTTTTATTCAACTATGCCGAGGTAAATTCAATTTTTGAATCTAGGGCACCTTTAAGGCTGTTGCAGTTGTTTTCTTCTTTTGGATGTCTTTTACAGGAGAAGGGGTTGTTTTTATATTTGTATGATCTTGTATGAGACTTGTATTAAGACATGCCTGCTATTTAATTTGTATAAAGTCAGCTGTAAATGCTTGGAGGGCAGACTCCGAGCCTTGGATCATGACAGTGTCGTTATGATATAAGTTCAGAGATACAATTCTTGATTCCTCATTTCCTTCAGCATCTTCAAATACCAGGATCTGTCTGCCTTTACAGACCTCTTTTTGTGGTGAAGGTAAAGTGTTGGCACAAAGCAGTATTCCATAAGGAGCTGTTTTCAGTGTAGAAGAGCAGGTTGGTCATTGAAATGTGGTCATAGTCAGCAAACAGTGTTTCATGATGGTCCTTTATCTGTTTATGCCTGTGGAGCTGTTTAGAATGTTCAGAGCTCCTCTGAGGGTACACAAAGGGGTGGGGCTTGCATGCTGCAGTGGCCATTGCTGGTTTTATAATGTAAACAAATAACTGAAAAAACGGTCTCTTTGTTTATTTTTGAGAGTTCCTCTGTGAACTATATACAAATATTGATCAACATGTCCACAATATTAAAATATTGATCAAAATATGTGCATAGACAGTAAAACAAGACCAAAATGACCGTCCTCATTGACACTGTCGTATAAAAAACATCAAAAATATTCCTCCTGAAGTGAATATTGTTTTTCAAAATGTATGTATATATATATATATATATATATATATATATATATATATATATACATATATACTCCTCCTGAAATAGCTTAAATATTGTTTCAAAAGTTTTGATATCCTCCTTTGTTTCTCTGAGGTTTCAGTCTGTGAATAACTTCAAACAGGCCTTGGTCTGGAAGGGTCACAGTTTGAGAGGTCTTCTCTCTGTGGCAGTTGTGTGGCCCTTTGGGTTGCTCTCAGTGAGTTGTCTTCTGCTGTTTTTCTTGGTTGATTTAAACTCCTCTTGTGGGTAATATGTTGTAAGAAGTCTTTTTGTTTTAAAATTTGTCAGAACTAAATGTCTGTCTTATTTTAAAACAACATTAAAAGTAAAATAATCAAGAGCTCAATTTGTTGCTTCTGCTGCTCAACGGAACTCTCTCTCTCTCTCTCCAATTCAATTCAATTCAATTCAATTCAATTCAGTTCAGTTCAGTTCAGTTCAGTTCAGTTCAATTCAAATTTGCTTTATTGGCATGACTTACACAGTATTGCCAAAGCAGTGGCCATTACATAAGCAATGAACAAATAAAGATGTATAATGCATAAACAAAATAAGAATAAACATATACATATACAATAAACAACATATATATAAGAAATAACAACAACCAAAAAAAAAAAAAAAAAAAATGTACATACATTTAGATGTTAAGAATATTTCTGACTCTAGTTTTGTCCACTGGCTGCTGACTGTGGGAAGCTGTTACGTATTTTGCTGCTGTTTCATTTAAGTTGGAGTTTTCTCCCAGAATTTGATTTATTTTTTTATTTGATAATGCCATAAAATTTGGTTCTAGTAGTTGGAATTTAGCGAAATAGTCCGATCGAATGTTGAGATAGTGATCACAGTGCAGCAGGAAGTGTTCCTCTGACTCCACGTCTCTCTGAGAACACAGTGAACACAGTCTCTGCTCTCGCGGCTGCCATCTCTGCCTGTGCCGTCCTTTCTCTACAGCTACGCTATGATCACTCAGCCTGTATCTGGTTAGGGTCTTTCTCACTTTATGTTCTTTAACACAGCTTAGATATTCTGCTGGTTTGTAGTCTCTTTTTAGTTGTAAATAGAGTTCCATCTTCTTTTGTAATTTAGTGGCATCTTTAGTTGATGTAATTTTGTTTTTGTAATTGAACAATTTGGTTGGGCTGGATTGTGCTGTGTAGGTTTGGCTGTAGTTTCAGCACCAGCTGTGATAGGGCACTCCTGATCAGGTTCTGCTCCTGACACTGTAGAGCTTCTGCCTGGTATGAGCTCGGATCACTGTATTTAAAGTGCTGGTAGAATTTCAGAGCTCTTTTTTGGTTATCAATAAAGGGTATTGTCCTAATTCAGCTCTGCATGAGTTGTTTGGTGTCGCTCTGTTTACTTTTAAGATGCTTTTACAAATTTGAGTGTGCAGAGTTTCAATTTCTTCTTTTTCCCATTTTGAAAAATCTTGGGTTTTTAGGGGTCCCCATACCTCACTGCCATATAGAGCAATTGGTTCAATTATTGCTTTTAATATTTTCAGCCAGGTTTGAATTGGAATTTCATGTCGAATTGTATTTTTAATCATGTAGAAGACTTTCACAGCCAGACTGAAGTTCCCTGTTGAACTCAGTTTTAGACCCAGATAGGTGTATTCATAGGCGTGTTGGAGGACCTGGTTTCCTGCTCTAAAGGTGTATCTATTTTCCCTACACCTGGATCTGTTTTGAAAAATCATTATTTTTGTTTTTGCCAAGTTAATTTTAAGAGCCATTGTTTGACCGAATGTCTCTATGATGTCGAGGAGTTGTTGTAGTCCCTCTTTTGTTTTTGACAGAATAAATCTGCAAAGAGGAGACATTTAATTTAATGGGGGCAGTCAAATTATTTAATGCTTTGGCTAAATCGTTTATATAAATGTTAAATAGTGTGGGGCTCAACGGGCAACCTTGACAGACTCCTCGTTGTTGGGAGAAAAATTCTGTCCGTTTGTTCCCTATTTTTACAGCACATGTATTGTTTTTATACATGGTGCTGATCAAATCAAATGTTTTCCCTCCAGTCCCATATTCCAGTAGTTTTAGGAAGAGTCCTTCATGCCAGATTGAATCGAAAGCCTTTTCAAAGTCAACAAAGCAAGCAAAGATTTTGGTTTTGTTTTGGTATACATGTTTATTAATGATCGTGTGGAGGGTGTAAATATGGTCAGATTTTCTGTGCTTGGGCAGAAATCCAATTTGACTTTTTATCCAGGATTTTGTGGGTTTTGAGAAAGTTCTGCAATTTCATATTAATAATCGAACAGAATATTTTCCCCAGGTTGCTATTGACACATATGCCTCTGTGATTGTTTGGCTCAAATTTGTCTCCTTGTTTAAGGATTGGTGTAATCAGCCCTTGATTCCAGGTGTCGGGGAAATATCCTACACTCAAAACAATGTTGAATTTGATTATTGCAGTCTTGAATTTGTCATTGGTGTATGTGATCATTTCATTTAATATTCCATCAATGCCACATGCCTTGCTGGGTTTTAATGCATGTAGTCTATCTGTTAGCACGTTTATTGTAATTGGGAAGTCCAGGGGGTTCTGATTGTCTTTAATTTTTCTTTCAGGATTTCTAATTTGGTTTTTATTTCATTTTGAGCAGGATTTGTTTCGGTTGTTTTGTAGAAATTTTCAAAGGGTGTCCTCCATATGTTCCCGTTTTGAATGTCCAATTCTTCCTGTTGTGGTCTATAAAGAGTATTCCAATTGTTCCAGAAGTTACTGGTATTTATTGACTCCATTGCTTGAAATAATTGCTCTGTATGCTCCTCCTTTTTTGCTCTTAGAGTTTGTTTGTAGACTTTAAGAGCTTCATGATATTGATGGTGGAGTTCTTGATTGTCTGGGTCTCTATGTTTTTGATTGGTTTGTTTGTAGACATTAAGAGCTTCATGATATTGATGGTGGAGTTCTTGATTGTCTGGGTCTCTATGTAAAAAAAAATTTTTTTTACGATACCGGCAGCTGGTTACCAGAACAATGTAAAAATGACTTTTTGATTACATGATTTTTTTTAAATATGTATATTTAACATTGGATTTCATAATTTCATTAACTGATATAATGTTAATTTACAATGAAGTACATGGATCTTTATAATACACTGCAGTCACCAAACACAGATGAGAGTCACATGATGAATCAAAGTTCATCACAAGAGCTTTTCCACAAGCTAGGAGGACAATGAAGGTGCACACAGTGTCATTCACACACACACACTAAACACCATCATGTAACATGATGAAATTTTAAAATGCAATAAACATAATTTAACAACATTAGTGCCAATTTACATAACTGATTAGAAAAAAATATGAAGAAACAGAGTTATTTCAACAAAAATATTTTATTTTGTGGAGATGTGTTAATTATAAATTTGTCCAATAATAATTTGATAGTTTGACTTTCTATTGCACTATGATAATTTTCTGTGCTGTTTTTTGTCCACTTGTATGATTGTTTCAGCTTTAGTAAATGAGAGGGCTGTCTGCATATTAGACATTATTATACTTAGATATAATGTAATTTTACAGTGGTCTGACAGAGGTGTTTGAGGACTGACTGTGAATGCTCTGAGATGCACTGGGTCAATGTCTGTAATGAAATAATGTATTGTTACCCAGAGTTAAAGGTATAACAGCAAAAAGACTCTTCCTGTATGTGACCATTCACTATATACAGGCCCAAAGAATGACAGAGGTCTAGAGGTCTAGTTTTCCCTTTTGTTTGTGAATTTGTTATAATTTCTGAGGTGGTATGAGAGCAGAGGGTGGCTGGTGTTTATAATATATTTGTTCAACAAAGTCTGGTTCATTTCCAGTTCTGGCATTTAAATCGCCACACATTAACACATTTCCTTTTGTCTGGAAATGGAAGATCTGGGGTGCGTTTCCCAAAGCGAACTATGGTCGCAAGTTCCGTCGTTACCAATAGAGTTCAATGGGACTTACGACCATGGTTCACCAACGATGCTTTCGGGAAACGCACCCCTGATCTTGCAGGATGGAAAAGGTTTCTTTATAGGGAGATTCAGCCTCAGGGGTAAATATGTAGCACACGGGAATATATGACGGTCTGTGGAGAGACCATGTCTTTTTGGATTTTTAACCAAATTTAAACCTTCCTGATTTTTATAGATTTGATTGTCTATGAATCTCTAGTTTGGTTGAAAGAACAATTTCTCTAAATCCAATTGAGCAGCCAGTGGACAAATCTCTTACATTCCATGTTTTTTGTTATTTGTCACAACCGCACTGCCTGCACCATATAAACACGGACACTTACGCCGCGCTCACTCGTTCAAAATCACCGGAATTCTGATCACCTGTGCATCATCACCAGAGCCACATATAAGCACGCCACACTCAACCACTCGCTGTCTGGTCTTGGACCTACACCTGACTGTTCCCTGTGTCTACTAACCTGTGGATTACTTACCTGTTCCGGTCATCCTCGTCGTCCTCATCTCCTGCCTCGTCGTCCTCATCTCCTGCCGTCCTCATCTCCTGCCTCGTCGTCCTCATCTCCTGCCTCGTCGTCCTCATCTCCTGCCTCGTCGTCCTCGTCGTCCTCATCTTCTGCCTCGTCTTCCTCGTCGTCCTCATCTCCTGCCTCGTCTTCCTCGTCGTCCTCATCTCCTGCCTCGTCTTCCTCGTCGTCCTCATCTCCTGCCTCGTCTTCCTCGTCGTCCGCCTCGTCTTCCTCGTCGTCCTCATCTCCTGCCTCGTCGTCCTCGTCGTCCTCATCTCCTGCCTCGTCTTCCTCGTCGTCCTCATCTCCTGCCTCGTCTTCCTCGTCGTCCTCATCTCCTGCCTCGTCTTCCTCGTCGTCCCTATCTCCTGCCTCGTCTTCCTCATCCTCCCCGTCTACAAAGGAAAGTAAACAGTTATCATCCATTAAGTGTTCTACGTGTCAAGATATCCTCCTGTGTTCAGCTTGTGTCCGATACCTCTGTTTAATAAACTTATTCACTTTGCACTTACCTCTGTGTCTGACATTATTATTATAATGTCAGAATTCATAATTTCTGTTTTGAAGTCTGTTTGCTCTTGATACCAGAAATGGAGGACCTCAGTCCTTAAATATTCCAACATGTTATTTTTAAGGAATATGAGCCCATTAATTATTCACTTTTGTTATTTTATATAAGACAAACATTATATGTTGAAATGACAGATCAAGAAGAATATTAAATAGTATGATGTATCTAAGAATATCTTTTTTAAAAATATATATAAATATAATACACACATTTTCTGCTCTCTCTTTGTCTTTTTCCCAATCAATTCACATATTCCCTCACGGACAGACATGCCATACTGTTTGTCTTTTTATATAGATCAATATTTTAAACAGATGATGGTCATTCATTGAAGCAAATTTATTTCACAGTTTCATCTGCTGAAGACCAAAGTCAGTACACCGTAACAGAAGAAGAAAATTGAATCTGATATTAATATGTTTAAAAATACTGTTAATTCTGTCAACATGTTTGAATGTTCTGTCAGCATTTATTTTCCCTTAAACACGGTTTGAAAATATTTAGGTTTGTAATTTGTAATATATTTGTCATGTTTGTGCTGTTGTTCTATATTTTTTTCCAATAGTGAAAACTTGACAATGATACTAATGCCTGTTCTAGATCAGTTGTTTGAGTAATTAGTAAAGATGTTTTATTCTGTATGTTCTGTATAAACAAATAAATGCTGAAATTATTATTATATATATATATATATATATATATGTTGTGGGTTTTTTTTTGCAATTTTTGAAATTAAATATTTGTAATGCATTTCGTCATTCATATTCTTTGTTGATAGACTCTCAGTGACGGACAAAACTACTAAATAAAACATATACAGGTGCTGGTCATATAATTAGAATATCATCAAAAAGTTGATTTATTTCACTAATTCCATTCAAAAAGTGAAACTTGTATATTATATTCATTCATTACACACAGACTGATATATTTCAAATGTTTATTTCTTTTAATTTTGATGATTATAACTGACAACTAAGGAAAATCCCAAATTCAGTATCTCAGAAAATTAGAATATTGTGAAAAGGTTCAATATTGAAGACACCTGGTGCCACACTCTAATCAGCTAATTAACTCAAAACACCTGCAAAGGCCTTTAAATGGTCTCTCAGTCTAGTTCTGTAGGCTACACAATCATGGGGAAGACTGCTGACTTGACAGTTGTCCAAAAGACGACCATTGACACCTTGCACAAGGAGGGCAAGACACAAAAGGTCATTGCAAAAGAGGCTGGCTGTTCACAGAGCTCTGTGTCCAAGCACATTAATAGAGAGGCAAAGGGAAGGAAAAGATGTGGTAGAAAAAAAAGTGTACAAGCAATAGGGATAACCACACCCTGGAGAGGATTGTGAAACAAAACCCATTAAAAAATGTGGGGAGATTCACAAAGAGTGGACTGCAGCTGGAGTCAGTGCTTCAAGAACCACTACGCACAGACGTATGCAAGATATGGGTTTCAGCTGTCGCATTCTTTGTGTCAAGCCACTCTTGAACAACAGACAGCGTCAGAAGCAGCTAAAGACAAAAAGGACTGGACTGCTGCTGAGTGGTCCAAAGTTATGTTCTCTGATGAAAGTAAATTTTGCATTTCCTTCGGAAATCAGGGTCCCAGAGTCTGGAGGAAGAGAGGAGAGGCACACAATCCACGTTGCTTGAGGTCCAGTGTAAAGTTTCCACAGTCAGTGATGGTTTGGGGTGCCATGTCATCTGCTGGTGTTGGTCCACTGTGTTTTCTGAGGTCCAAGGTCAACGCAGCCGTATACCAGGAAGTTTTAGAGCACTTCATGCTTCCATGCTGACCAACTTTATGGAGATGCAGATTTCATTTTCAACAGGACTTGGCACCTGCACACAGTGCCAAAGCTACCAGTACCTGGTTTAAGGACCATAATATCATGTTCTTAATTGGCCAGCAAACTCGCCTGACCTTAACTCTATAATCTATGGCGTATTGTGAAGAGGAAGATGCGATATGCCAGACCCAACAATGCAGAAGAGCTGAAGGCCACTATCAGAGCAACCTGGGCTCTCATAACACCTGAGCAGTGCCACAGACTGATCGACTCCATGCCACGCCGCATTGCTGCAGTAATTCAGGCAAAAGGAGCCCCAACTAAGTATTGAGTGCTGTACATGCTCATACTTTTCATGTTCATACTTTTCAGTTGGCCAAGATTTCTAAAAATCTGTTCTTTGTATTGGTCTTAAGTAATATTCTAATTTTCTGAGATACTGAATTTGGGATTTTCCTTAGTTGTGAGTTATAATCATCAAAATTAAAAGAAATAAACATTTGAAATATATCAGTCTGTGTGTAATGAATGAATATAATATACAAGTTTCACTTTTTGAATGGAATTAGTGAAATAAATCAACATTTTGATGATATTCTAATTATATGACCAGCACCTGTATTTGACAGCCGTTATAACAGCATGAGAAATGTTTATTTCCACTGTGATGAGATTTCAGATGTTTCTCACAAACATGAACTTGATTGTCAGTAAAAGCTGAGCAGAGACGTCACTAATATCTGATAGATTAAAACTATTAAATATGAAGAACAGCATGTTCATTGTGCCATTTTAAGAGAGCATTTCAACAACTGTTAAATATGACAAGACTTATACAGACTAATCAATAAATTACTTAAATTAACTTTAAATAATTTGTTTATTGAAAATATTTCACACAAATATTGACCACATTCAAATAAACCAAATTAATTTTTATTTATTTATTTATTTTACTCTGAACTTGGACCTTGGAAGAACTATTTGTTTTTCAGTCACTTGACTGATTATTTGAAATGTCTGAATAGTCCAGGGGGTTTTAATGACCCATACATGATTGAAGGAAAATACACGCAAAAGCATGGACAGATTTCTAAGAAAAAATAACACTTATCAAATACATTAATGTTCTCTCATGGAACACCATGGTCAGGGCTTCTCACTTTACTTTAGTTATTTTCGTACAACACATGTTACTCTCAGTGGAAATCTGATCTGTGGTTTGTGATTCATGTATGAATGTTGAATGATGAATGTTGACATGATCAGGTCTGTAAATCCCAGCACTACTGGAGCACAAGTTTCACATAATCATCATCCTCTACAGCTGCAAGATCAACAGTGTTGAGAGGATTTTCAGGAACAGATGGATCAGAGCTTCAGAATCAGAGGAGAATCGCTGCTGTCTCATAAGGGCTTTCTAAAGAGCTGATTGTGTGGAAGAAAAATAATATTCAAAGCTAAATGTTGAAAATGTTTCGCATTTTAAAATAGAATAAATACATTTCATCTTAATCTTTTTAAAATAAAACAATTACTTGGACTATTTGGAATAACACAATCAGTGAAAATTTTGTTTTTCTATATCTGTTCTAAAATTCCTCCCATCAGTCATAAAACATCTATATATCCAGTAGCAGTTTATTTTACAGTCCTGTTCCCCATGTACATACAATGTCATTATTACAGTAATTACAATAATTGGGTAATAACTAGGTCCCCCTGAACCTATATAACTCCTGTAGTTGTAGCAGTTTTACTTAGATTATGTTTTGTTATTCTCAGTGAAGACAACACTGATGGAAGACGTCTTAAGATGTTTATTCTGAAGAAACAGGCCTGCAGAAACACAGAGCACAATGGTTTTTTGGGGATAGGCTACATGTGTCCCCCCTACAGTCTGCCCACACAGCACGGAGAAAGCAACACTCGTTTGAAGAGCGAAAGAAAGCAAGCACAACCGACCCCGTCAATGACAAATGTGCTTCTAAAGATGGCGCTGTTCGCACATCGCACGAGGGATCATGCGAGTCACCAATATGTGCCTCATAAGACAATATTCTGCACGAACGGTTCCCACTAGAATTATGTATATTGTGCCCTATTATAACTCAAAACACAAATACGAGATCACAAAAAAAAAATAGTTGATTAAGTTCTTTAACAATATTCATTACATTTTATAATGAACCAAGTACCTTATATTACACAGTATTTTCTTAGGTAAGAACACTATAAACACGAACTGTAAAATGAAGCGCAACCATATATTCGAGTTCATTTATTAAACCAGACTGATGCTCAACAGCAGTTGACACTAAGGAACTGATAACAGTTCCTTCACTTTTATTTGACAGTGTAAGATCAAGGCTCTTTTGAAAGACAATATGGGTGGCTCTTAAAAGAGCCTTTGGGTTCGCTGATCAGATGAAATGTCGCTTTACTTTGAACTGGTGTATTTGGTCACAGCCTTTGTGCCCTCAGACACGGCGTGTTTGGCCAGCTCACCGGGCAGCAGCAGACGCACGGCGGTCTGGATCTCTCTCGATGTGATGGTGGAGCGCTTGTTGTAGTGAGCGAGACGAGACGCTTCACCGGCGATGCGCTCGAAGATGTCGTTGACGAAAGAGTTCATGATTCCCATTGCCTTGGAGGAGATTCCGGTGTCGGGATGAACCTGCTTCAGGACTTTGTACACGTAGATAGCGTAGCTCTCCTTCCTGGACCTCTTGCGCTTCTTTCCACTCTTCCCGGTGGTTTTAGTGACGGCCTTCTTCGAGCCCTTCTTGGGGGCGGATTTCGCTGGTTCAGGCATGATACTTTGTTCAGAGACACTCAAAGAACAATAAAACTCCAGTACCAGAGGTGGGTTATTATACACTGCCCTATGCTAATTTCAAAAGGGAAGAACGGCCTTCTGTGATTGTGAGTCTTTGTGGACCAACCCATAAAATGATTTCATTGGTCACATTAAACGTTCCTTGCCTTGTAGGCGAGCCAATCAGAAGCTTTATGTTAATCACACCCATCGACAACTACCATCCCCCACACCCGACTGTTTCATTTTCCCGCATTTTTCGGAATAAGTGAAATATTGTGAATAATTTAATAAGCTTTTTGTGTACGCACGCTAGAGTTCCTATATATTATTTTAACTTTTATTTAGAAGCAGAAACAACTTGTTTATTACTCAACGTGAATGTGATCAAGAATACATTATACTTGCATTCATATATGCGTCTTTTAAGAACAAGCATTAATAACTACATTAATTAAAAAAAACTGCACAATAACCACACACGCTCAAAAACGTATTAAATTGTAGTTTATTTAACTGCAAAGCAGAACCGTAGAAGAAACATGGAATATACTATTGAATTCTTTAGATTTAATTGCTTTACAATTTGCAAAAAAACAAAACAAACAAAAAAAAAAACAACAATCATGAACGTACTATAATCTTATAAAACCTAATTAATTTCACCACCAAGAAACTTGTTCTTTGTGCAGAGATGTGGGTGGCTCTTAAAAGAGCCGTTGTTTTTTTTTCACGAATGATTTAACCTCCGAATCCGTACAGGGTGCGTCCCTGTCGTTTCAGAGCGTACACAACATCCATCCCAGCAAACACAAAACGTTTTTACAACTTTTCACAACGTTGTATTTTGGTTGCAATTAGGTAATGTTGTAGTACAACGTTTTAAAAACGTTTTAAAAACGTTTTTTAAAATAAAAAAATAATGTAACCAAAATAAAACGTTTTAAAAACGTTGTGAAAATACCAAGCTGGTATGTTTTCTTTAAGTAGTCAAAAAAACGTTAATATCACGTTTGTCTACTACGAAAATGAAACTATACCAAATTGCAACTTTTGGGAGACGTTTTATTCAGGTGTTAAAATAACGTAATCTGCACGTTGGAATACGACGTTTAAAAAACGTCATGACAGTACCAAAATACAACCATGTCAAAACAAAGACTATGCTAGGGCCAAAACACATACATTCTGTTTTTTTTTTGTTTTTTTTTATGTGTTGTGCAATAGCCTATAGCCTACTTTTATTTGTACACCACGTTGATCATTTCTGGTATATAAAACATATGTTTTCTTTAGTCAAAAAGAAAAAAAGAAAAGAAAAAGAAAACGTAAGTATTCTAAAGCTATATTATATTATATTAACCCCCCCCCCAATATTCAAATCCATCAGTTACAACCCCCCCAATATTTCAACATGAAAATCACAGTAGATCTATACTAAAATATGTATAATTCATTTATTTTGTAACAATAATTTTGTTTATAATCGAATATGTGTTTGTCATAATAAATTAGTAAAAAAAAATACCCCCCCTCCATTGAACCGATTGGTAACAATCGCATTTTCACCAAAACAACGGCAGTGGCGCTCTACTGTTTGAATGAATGAGAGCGGGTAGCACCAAAAAAGAAGAGAACCGCTGCCCAGCCGACTATATTAAACCTGTTCAAAGAGGGACGTTAAAAAGAATAAAGCATGTACTGAGAAGGAGGTATGAAAACATTGTAATAGTTAAGTACACTCCACATATATTTTAGCTAGCTAATCCATTGCAATTTAGCCATAACTATCAGTGTAACTGTAACCAATTACTAAAACAGCCATCTATTTTGTTACTTCATTTTTCAATAGCGTCTTATCAGTGACAAAAGTATTCAAATCGGTGTTTGTTTTCTTCCTTAATTAATCTGATTTTTGAATG
Organism: Megalobrama amblycephala; assembly: GCF_018812025.1. Lineage (NCBI taxonomy): Eukaryota > Metazoa > Chordata > Actinopteri > Cypriniformes > Xenocyprididae > Megalobrama > Megalobrama amblycephala. The sequence goes on along the minus strand of NC_063046.1, from coordinate 40,011,679 downwards.
AATTGGCTGAATGAACGATTTAAGTAGCTCACTCATTAAAACGTCGAATCGCTGCCACCTACTGGCGGTTTCAATATATAACATAATTTATTTATTTTTAGAATCACTCCGTTATGTTAGAATTTGATGAATGGTTATATTCCATAAAGTTATGATAGATAGATAGATAGATAGATAGATAGATAGATAGATAGATAGATAGATAGATAGATAGATAGATAGATAGATAGATAGATAGATAGATAGATAGATAGATAGAGAAGAAATAAATTGTCCAATAACGCTACACATAAAACAGATTTTTTTTTAATTAAAAAAAAACACACAAAAAAACAGGCAGCATACCAACGCTCAACCCCCCCAATGTTGAAACCAAATCTACGCCCTTGACTCCATCAGTAGCCTATTGTTTTAACGCTGTAATGTAAACGATAGCTGCTTAACTTTTGACATGTTTAATTGGCGTGCGCATTTAACATTTCGAGTCCCGTGAGCAATCGGATTGGAGTCACCATGGAAACGGGGCGGCAACCAGGCGGCAACTCAACCAACTGACAAGTGTCAAGCAAGAGCACGACCGTCTGTCACTGTTATTTTCACTGCTTTCAGGTAAGTTTAGTGCCTAAAATTACACAAATAATACATACAACTGTTCTTGACACGTTCATACATGTAATTGACAAGCTTCTGTTGAATATTTTCTTCATAGAAAAGGTTTGTTGTCTTTGGAAAAAGATCTTTAGAATCTCAACCGTTAGGCTAACTTTAAGAGGTAGACTAACTTGACTTAAACTCTTATTTATGAAAGTTTGGGCTTTTAATCACATTTTATGTGTAGATTAGAGGTTTTGATAGTTTTGTAAATGATTTTCTGGCAATTTGTCAATGGATGATTAGAAAATATAACTTAAAAGTATGCGGTGTACTGTTAATCGGTGACGTCACTTATATGGAGCGTGAAAATGGGGTGAAACTAACGTTATTTCAAACATGTTTTGATATTTCATGGTAAATAAATATTGATTAAAATTGCACTGTGATTTCAGGAGCGTCAGATATATGAATAATTTATATTTATTGCGTCCAAACATAATTAAGTGACATTGTATGAGGAATACTAAATAAGTAAAGCTACAAATGTAAATGCTGGCATCTTAAGACTTTTTTTTTACACACACACACACACACACACACACACACACTCAGACAAACACACATAGCCTATATATACATATATATATATATATATATATATATATATATATATATATATATATATATATGTTCTGTATATTATTCTTTCTCATTTCTGCATTTCACCTCTATTCTATTTTTTTTATTTTTTTTTATTTTAATAAACCTGACATTGAATACTACATTTTGTTGGCCCTGTGACAACTTGTTTATGTTCCTAGATTCTTCCATGTTAAAGTTTGATCAAAAGTTTATCAAGTATTCAAAAAATTCATCAAATATTTTTTGAGTCCTCTATGGCCATCTTGTTTAACTCTGCATTGAGGACACTTGGTATAGAGTTAGCAACCTACAGTAAGGTCCAACATAATTCAAAATGAGACAGATGATAATAAAAAAAGTACTGAGCATTGTGAATGTAAGAGCCTCACATTATATTAATAACAATCATTGTTGGTGTGTGAATTGCATTTCAGGGCAGTTTGTGAAGACGAGATGCTGTGACAACCTGGACAGAAGTCAGTTCCAGATCCACCTTCAACACCAGACTTCTCATATGGATTGCTGTATACTAGCATATTATTATTCGCTTCAGAATTGGGTGCATGCAGACAAATGTTTATAACATTCTTTCTTTCTGGTGTTGTGTCGAATTCTGTGACCTACCAAATCATATGACTATAGGCATTGCATTGACCTAATCTGACAAAACCTAACCCTAATCCTACCCTTTTGATAATTAACCATGGTTTTACTATAGTAAAATCTTGTTGTTGTTTTTTTTTTGTTGTTGTTGTTTTTTTGACGTATTGATTACCATTTGTATAATCACACAAATACCATAGTTAAAACTGTTTTTCTAGCAGAACCATGGTTCATTTGTGGTAACCATGGAATTACTACAATGACTATATTTTTTTGCTTTTAATCATGGTAAAACCATGATAAATTTCCATAACCTACACCTTATAACCTACTAGGGTCACATAATTTAGTGGGTTACAGAATTCGGCATTATAACTGTTTGGATCAGCAATTAAAGGGTTAGTTCAACCAAAAATGAAAATAATATCATTAATTACTCACCCTTGTGTCAGTCTACACCCGTTAGACCTTCGTTGATCTTCGGAACACAAATTAAGATATTTTTGCTGAAATCTGATGGCTCAGTGAGGCCTCCATTGCCAGCAAGTTAAAGGATTAGTTCACTTTTTGAATGACAATGTCCTGATAATTTACTCACCCCCATGTCATCCAAGATGTTCATGTCTTTCTTTCTTTGGTCAAAAAGAAATGAAGGTTTTTGATGAAAACATTCCAGGATTATTCTCCTTATAGTGGACTTCAGTGGACTCCAGACGATTGAAGGTCAAAATTACAGTTTCAGTGCAACTTAAAAGGCTTTCAGTGATACCAGACAAGGAATAAGGGTCTTATCTAGCAAAACGATCAGCCATTTTTTTAAAAATACAACTGCATATGCTTTATAAACAGAAATGATCGCCTTGCGAGTGCTTTCATGTTCCGTATTCTTCAAATGCTGTATATCCAATGCCTTCCCTATTCTACGTACGGAAAAAAACTGAACTGGTGCCGGGTTCGTTCCGTAAGTTGAATAGGGAAGGCGTAGGACATACAGCGTAAGCTTTTTGAAGCATACACAACACAGAAGCACTCGCAAGGCGATCATTTGTGTTTATAAATCATATACAGTTATTTTTTTTTTTTTTTCGAAAATGACTGATCGTTTCACTAGATAAGATTCTTATTCCTCGTCTGGTATCATTTAAAGCCCTTTTAAGCTGCACTGAAACTGTAATTTTGACTTTCAACCATCTGGGATCCATTGAAGACCACTATAAGGAGAATAATCCTGGAATGTTTTCATCAAAACCTTCATTTCTTTTCGACTGAAGAAAGAAAGACATGAACATCTTGGATGACATGGGGTGACTAAATTATCAGGACATTGTCATTCAGAAAGTGAACTAATCCTTTAATTTACACTTTCAGTGCCCAGAGAGGTACTAAAACGTTTAAAACAGTACAGCGGGCCTACTAATATTAGTATTGGGTCTTAATATTGTAGAACAGCACAAGGGTGAGTAATAATATTGACATAATTTTCATTTTTGGGTTTACTATCTCATTAAGACAGCTCCTAGCTGCCACCTACTGGCATAACAATGTAACCTGCAATGAAAGCGCTGAAAAATCGAGAAATCGCTAACATAGTTTCTCAAAATCAGGTATGTATTGAACAATAAACTTCTTATTTAATATATATTATTTAAGTTCCGATGCCTATATATCTGTAATTTGTGTTGAAAAAAATCCTTAAAATATAAGCATTAGTTTTACTGCAAACAAGTGATTAAAATATAATTATTATAATCGCAATAAAATAATTTGTATCTATTTAAAATGAAATACTTTACAATTTACAAATTAAATGTTTTTTTCTTCTGTAAAAACATCTGTCCTCTGAAATTTCTTGGAATTTGTTAATGACCCCATATTTAAATTCGCCAGTCATTGCATAATTTTCATGTGTTTTATTTACATATTTACCTTTTTTTTTCATATCATGTTACTTTTTTTACATTTTGTGAATAAATATGAGTGACAAAATTTGTGTGTAGTATAAATTATTAGGCCTACATATATGTTAATGTAGGCTTATACAATGGACAACAACCAGAGGTCTGCTCTACAGGTAAGGTGGTGCAATGTAAAAAAAGTCCTGCTGAATATTCAGATTTACAGAAATGTTGTAAACTGACATAATAGCTTATGATGAATTATAAAGAAATATAAAATACACCACTTAATGTATTTATCTTACTATACATTTATGTTTTATATATTTGTTTTATATGGTTTTAGTCATTTTATCTGGAAAGATAACACTAAAGAAAACATTTTGATGGCAGCATATGAAGTACCAGTTTGGACGTGTTAAGTACGTTTTTAAAACGTTGCAAGGAGACATTCAGACGTGATAAAAACGTTATAAAGACGTTTCTGCAACGTTGTGAAAAAACGTATTTATAACGTAAAAAAACCCCGACATCTGTCGTATTAAATACGTCCGATTAAAACGTTATCACGACCTTTTCACAACGTGAAAAAAACGTTTTTACAACGTTATTGTGTTTGCTGGGATGGCGGTGACGGTCTTTCTTTTGGCGTGTTCAGTGTAGGTAACAGCATCACGAATAACGTTCTCCAAAAACACCTTCAACACACCGCGAGTCTCTTCATAGATCAGGCCAGAAATACGCTTGACTCCGCCACGGCGAGCAAGACGACGAATAGCGGGTTTAGTGATTCCCTGGATATTATCGCGAAGAACCTTTCGGTGACGCTTAGCGCCTCCTTTTCCGAGTCCTTTACCGCCTTTTCCTCTTCCAGACATTTCTGCAAATAATGTTTTTCACACCACAGCAACTGAATAAAAGAATCTCCAGAAGAGGGGATTATAGTCAGCTAGCGGACCTAGTTGAAACCACATTTATGGGCGGTTCTAGTTTATGTTACCCGTCCCTAGTCTTTACAGAAATATTACACTTGAAAAACACTTTAGGATTAATTTTTTATATATATTAATATGAAACAATATGTTATTTGAACAATTAAACCTTCTTGAGCCATCAATGTGGCAATATTTGTTTTTTAATTAATTATAAAAATTCCAAACACCACAGAAGTGCTCGTCCCCAGTCATGTAGAGAGGGAAATTGCTTTATTCTGAGCTCAGAAACAGGTTTTTCTACCATTTCAAATACAATAATGTATGCATAACTATCAAATATATGATGTAAATGACATAAACAAACCAAATGCTGAATAAATATTATAAAATATATAATGAATATAGTGGTCCCCTGGAGTTGTGTCACTGGTGTTACCTTTAACAAAAATCTCTTATTTTGAAAGAAAAAAAATCACACTGATGACATCACTTGACTTCCTTCTTCCTATTTCCTGAAGATCCATGAAGAAAGGCCAATGGAAAGTCCACTCTTTTCAATAATCAGAAATTTCAATTAGAAAATCATAATTTCATATGAAGCTTTTAGTTGAAGTCACTGGTGTGACCTACTTTATTGCTAGGGAATTATAAAAAACTAGAATACAAATGGATTAAATTACTTGATTTAGTGAATATATCATGATTGACAACATGTGGGTTGATTCCTTGCAGCAGCCATTTTGTAAAATGCATTTTTCATGAAAAATGTCACTGGTGTTACACGTTTATAGATAAACTTTATTTAAAGCTATTCATTTAGTTCTTTTGCATAAAATAGCACTAAGATTACGTGATTCTAACTTTTCTTTCTCATTGTTAATCCTCCTCTGGGCAGATATGGCTAAATTAAGGGTATATGGCTAAATTCAGTGCAGCGACTTTACAGACAGGATTTTTTACAGACAGTTTTAAAATGTTGTTTATGATTTTTTTCTGACTGCTTTCACTAAGTGTCAATGATAGTCTTTTATTGTACACCAAATGTAAAAATTTAGTCCAATCTACTTAATTATAGTTTAAAAAAATTAAGGATCTTTGGTCCTATGTATACATCACTGGTGATTCATTTTGGCACTAGTGTTACTGTTTTTTGTCTGTCACATTAAATAAAATGTGTAATATGTGACATGATAATAATTTTACATCCATTGAATTGAACACTCAAGAATTAAGATTTAAAGGATTGCATCATTACTGTTTTTCAAATATTTTCATTGTTATAGCAAATACATGGTTGTGCAATTGAATTATAATCATTCAATCACACTTTTAACTAACCAGATTAAAATAAATATCACATAATCTCCTTATTTTTTGCATTATCATTATTATTCTGTAACTCTGATTGCATATGCTGAAAAAATTGAGAAATAATATTTCATAAAAACATTTAAATTTGCCAGAGAAGTAAGGTAACTGTCATTTATGTGTATTCATAAAGTCAAAGTGTAATATAATAATGTGGTCTAAGTTTAAATGTTAGAAAAAGAAATACATTTTAAGACATTTTTTTTCATACCAAATGTGGACGTTTCTGTAGAATGACCCATATATATATATATATATATATATATAATTATACATATAACTAAATAGAAAGACACTTAAACCATTATTCACCTCCATTAATTTGCTTTTAGATTTGATTAATAGAAAACTGGTGCTGTGGTCCTGATGTAGGGATGTTGTCCAGTTACCTTCAGTCTCCATAATCTTTAAGCAGGATGACCTGCAATGACATGAAAAGGTTTTTAGCTAAATAACATAGGATCACAGCTGTAAAAAGTAGTCAGAATTTTTTTGTCCAGTATGGATACTGAGGAAAAATGTCATACCTAACTATATAAATTGAAAATTTAAAAACCCTTAGCAAAATTGTAAGAACTAAAAAATATAGACATATTTAACTAAAGGGATCAGTTTAAATTCCATTAATTGATTATTGTTTCATAGCACATATAATCCAAAACAATGCGTTGATATAACGTTTGCTACTTTAGAAAACAGAAATCTCTAACTTACCTTTGTGAAAATGTAGAGCAAGCATACATAAATGGACATATCTTGGTGAAAGTGATGTTTTGCGTCTCACCACTGTGACGCTTAACAACTCAACCACATCACATAAAATGAAGATGGAAATTTTTTCAAAATTTTATTTTAATCTTAATTTGATTTTTATTTTAAGTATATAAAATGTACGCATTTCATTGTTGGCATATGGTCTACTCACTGCACAAGGAGCAGTGGCCATTTTGCTTAAAATGACAACAACATCAGCAGCAGAAAGACATGCAGATATTTTGACCCAGAAAGAAGGGCACAATATGAGAGAGAGACAAAATTAAAAATATAAAAGTGAAGGCAATGTCTCCCTTCAAACCGGTTACAATCTTCAACCCCGTAACATTCTCATTCTTTTGGGGGGAAAATGTGAAAATCATCATGATACATTTGTAGTTACTAAATTGTTATGAGGGACACGAGCAGTAGGTAGATGTTTGTTCAAACAAGTTCTGTGTAAAACCTTTATAAAACCAATTCCTTTTTGTCCCTACAGGGTTGAAAATAAAATGCATTTAAATCTGATAATATTATTAATAATAAAAAGGTCTTTAATGCCTGAGGTGGGAAAATATGATTTTTGGAGGTTATGTGCCTATAATGATGTTAGTTATTATTAATTTTCTAAAGAACCTATGTAATAAAAAAAAACAAAATAAAAGTCCAGGATGAAAAATGCCAGGAAAAACCCATACTTGGAACTTGCAAATCTCATGACGTTAATAAAACCATTTATACATAATGAAAAAAGTACAACAACGTATTTCATTGTATGCTGGTATCAACTTAAATAGTGATTGGAGTAAAGAAATCACTCTCTCAAGGAGAAATTGGGTGGCTCTTAAAAGAGCCTTTTGTTTTAGGAGAACCTCTTGTCAGTTTATTTGGTCTTCGCTGTTTTCTCGGTTTTCTTGGGCAGCAGCACGGCCTGAATGTTGGGCAGCACACCACCCTGAGCGATGGTCACACCACCCAGAAGCTTGTTCAACTCCTCGTCATTGCGCACCGCCAGCTGCAGGTGACGAGGAATAATACGGGTCTTCTTGTTGTCGCGAGCGGCGTTTCCAGCCAACTCCAGGATCTCAGCAGTGAGATACTCGAGCACAGCGGCCAAATAAACCGGAGCACCGGCACCAACACGCTGGGCATAATTGCCTTTGCGGAGAAGCCTGTGAACACGGCCGACGGGGAATTGCAGTCCCGCCCTGGAAGAGCGACTCTTGGCTTTGGCGCGAGCCTTACCACCGGTTTTTCCTCGTCCACTCATTACAGCTTATAGTTTGTTTTCGACTACCAAAAGCAATAATGCTATTAACCGTTGTGAGATGACTTTTAAATGAAAGCGTGCCAGTCTCCTATTGGCTGAAGTCTGAACACATTCCCAGCCAATCAGTGATCTTCCCTCCATACTCCAAACCCAACCCCCTTTCTGCAATGACAACCCTCCTGTCATGTAGTGTTATTTAATGCCGCTAGGCCTACTTTTAATGGGTGGCTTTATTTTGTCTTGAAGAATAGTTTTCAGCAACAGAATAGTTTTAGTTTACTGGTATGAGCAAACAAACATGTATGTTGAAATTCAGGGCGGTGAGGGACACACGCTCCTCTCCTTAGATGCGGACACAGTCGATGATGAGCTCGCCGACACTTGGGCCCATTCTCTTGCATTTAGCTGTTTATTATTATTATTATTATTGCATTGCATTGCATTGCTAAGAACATACATAATCAATGCCAGGGCTAAATACAACTGAGACGGGGCGTTTCCTCCGAGGAAGCAAGGGAGGCAGTGCCTCCTCAAAGAAACTGGATGAGAAAATAATCGATATTAGAAAAATAAAACAACGCAAATGTTACTAAACTTGACATTAAAAAGTGTAAATGTCACTCGTTTTTCTAAAGACACATTGTCAAACCGCGACACCCGCAGGTGAAGTTACAGCGGGGAGTCTGTGCCTACCTTCATCTCTATAGAAACAAAGCCCCATAAGCGTGCAGTGGATTTAGCGGGGGTAACTGAGGGTGTACTCACACTAGGCACTCTGAACTGTGCCCGAATGCATTTGACCCCCAAAAAACGGTTCGTTTGACAAGTGTGATTTAGCCGGCCCTGCCCGCTTGGAAGAGGTGGTGCCAGAGCGCGGTTCGCATGCCATGTGAGCGCTAACCGTCCCAGAGCACGGAACACTTACTACTTTTGTGTGCACTACTGTCATCGTTATGATGGCAAAGATCTTTATTACTACTCTGATAGTACATTTATCAATAATATAATTAATTCGAGTGTATTTGGGTTTATAACGGGTCTGCTTCTCACCTTATTGATGGACAGAAATTTAAAGTCCCAGTGAACCAGAAGTTGCAAATGACGTTTCTCCAGTGTTGTGACGTATTTCCAAGTGAAACGGAATAGAGGGCAGGGTTTTACTTTAGCGCTACTATGGCAAGCCGTTTAACATTTAACAGCTAGACTGGATATGTGTTGCGGATATCTGTATTTCAGTTTTGCCTCGTCGAAAAGAACATTTCGGATATCCGCAACTACGTTCTTCCTATCCATAATTGTCATTTCAGATATCCACAAAGACATTCTTCCTAGGACAAATGACATCACTTTTGCCATTCATTTGTATGGGGTTTATCATTACAGATATCTACAATTCAGTTGCAGATATCCACTATGTGAATTACGGATATCTGTAACTGGATTGTAGATATCTGTAATTCCAGTTTGAGATATCTACAATTTGATTCTGACTAGTCACAACTCCAGTTCAAGATATCTTTAATTCAACTCAATTCACGATATCTACATGTTCCTTTTCAGATATCTCAAATTAAGTTTTGACTAGGCGAAATGACGTTGTAGATATCTGTAACTGGAATTATGACTAGTCAAAATGGCGTTGTAGATATCTCAAACTGGAGTTAGGGATAGTCATAATTTAATTGTAGATATCTATTATCAAGTTATGGATATCTTGAAATGAATTTTGATTAGAGATATCTGAAATTTGAGATATCTGTAACTTTCATTCCGCCTAGTCAAAATGTAATTGCAGATATCTCGAATTAGAGTTTTGACTAGGCGAAATGACATTGCAGATATCTTTATGCAAATTAGGCCGGCACTTTTAGGCGGGAGCAGAGCGTGTTGTTGTTCTAATCATTCAAATCGCACCTGTTAACTCGCAATTAGCACTGATTGGCACCATGCCATAATCACTAGTCATAATGACGTTTGAGATATCTTTAACCTTCATTCTGCCTAGGCAAAACTGAATTACGGATATCTGCAATTGTCATTTAAGATGTGTGACGAGTTGAATGTCGTTTTCAATGACGTCATTGCAGATATCTGTAATTCAGTTTTGCCTAGTCAAAACTGCATTACAGATATCTCTATCTGTCGTTTCGACTAGTCACAATTACGTTACAGATATCTCGAATGACAATTCCGACTATCCAAAATGTAATTCCGACTAGTCAGAAAGACGTCGGTGATATCTACAACGTTAATTCCGGAGAGTCGAACTTAACTTTTAAATGTTAAAAGGCTTTCCATACCGCTCCTCCTCTCCATCTCTCGCTCATAGCAGACTAACGGTTGTAGGGGAGTGGTTTAAGCATTTTCAGCCCAAGCCGTCAAACTGACGTCATCAGAGAAGGAACGCCATTCCAGACCGGAAGTCACTTTTCAGATTTTGATTAAAGATTACCACGACAAACAATTTTTTTCTGTGTATTAACTTGCACGGATTAATTGTTCACCACAAGACTAGTAATATATGCACTAACAAAGTAAATAGCGTCAATTTTGATTTCATGCTGACTTTAACGTCAGCTGCCTTCATAATAATCCTCTGATACTTGCAAGAGAAAATCGCTGCATGACATAATGATAAATATATTAGGCAGTATCTTAGCGAAAGTGCATTTCTTTCATTCAAAAAGTTGCATCGTATATGATGTAAGCATGCTCCGGCCTTGAACGTTAAAGGTGATAAAGAGGATCTTTTCGTCGACTGAGAAACCAAAGACTGTTACTGAGTATTTGAAATGAGCGCATGCGTATGAACAACCCCCCCCTCCTTTCAAGGGAACGCCTCCCAAAACTTGTGCACGAGTATTGGAAAACACGAGTGTTTACCACCGGCATTCGCTGTATCGTGTTAGTGGATTCATTATGTTGGACTCACCGCAGGTAACTCATAATCTGCAGTTGTTATTCCTGTCTCCCGACAAAAACATTGCATGCAGCGCCTGTAGAGTGTGGAAAGTTACTGGAGCGCGCAGCCGCTCTCACAAGGAACGCATGGCATGTGACAAGCCAGAGAGCCAATGCAGTCTCTCACAAGGAATGTCCGGCAGTGATTGACAAGCCAGAGGCCAATCATCGCATAAATGATTGGCTGAGTTTTTAAGGCCCTACCTTGGCACAGATGATGTATATTAATTTTATTCCTTTCAGTGCATAATAAATAGTATTTTATCGTTAGTAAAGACGTTTCAAGTAATATTGAAAAATGTATAAAACAAAACATCCTCTTTAGCACCTTTAAGGGCAATTGAGTGCAGGCCAGTGGGGGAGTTCGCGCCAGAGCTCGGTTCACAACCGTGCCTTATAGGTAAAATCAAACTCCTAACTATGATTGGATATGATCTTATGATTGGACATGATTGGTTTGTGCGATAAATCCCGTCTTGTTTTCACCTATTCTGTGACATCAAACAACTTCCTAAGGGATGAATGTTGTAGGAGTCTGTGCAAAGGATCATGGGGGCCCAAAGTGTCTGTATGTGAAACATCAGTTGTACCCTTCAAAATCCTTCATTCCGAAGGACATCAAACAACTTCCCTGCCCTTTGAAGTGGCCAGTTTTGAGCACTTCGGTTTGGAACAACCCTTCAATATGGCGGCCATGATTGTTTTCACTCTGAAGTGCCCTTCGGAGGGCAATATATCCCGTTTGGAACGCACTGCATGATGGCGTTAATGGGAAGACTAATTAAAAAGTTAGTAAACAACTGTCACTTAGATATCACCACTTTGTGTCATGTCAAAAAATCAAACTCGAAATTGCCTGAAAACATGATGACTGCGGGGGGTTTTAGTGAGTAATCAGCGTGGTGAAATTAAAGGTAGCCTACATCTTCGTATCTGTGGCCGTTGGCAGTGTGTACAAGCTTGATGACTGCTGAAAATGAAAAAAGAAAAGCTGAATATTAGTATAAAAATAATATATATTGTTTAAATTTTTACTGCCTTTAGTTATTATTTTGTAATAAATGTAAAAATGAGTAAAGACACTAACTTGATGAAATTTATACTTCATTTTAATAAATAGAACATTACATAGTGTAAAAATACAAAATAGAATTGTATTTGGTCTCTCTTTTTATGTAATGTTAACTTAAAATTGTGTAACAGGGACATAAATGAGGACTTTGCCTACTCATTTTAATACACCACTGAACTGAGAGTACAATTGCAGGTTACAAAATCAGGATAATAGGCCTATCATACAAATGAAAATTGAAACTTTGGAGTTGCTGGTTGTAAGGAGAGTATCCAGGATTTAAGTACCTTATAAAAGATAAAAAAGTTGCGTTTAGCTGCTTTCTTCTTGGCCGATTTTGTCGCGTCAATCGCGTGTTTTCTCTGCTCATGTTTGAAGCAAAATTGAAGTGGTAGACAACATACACATCATACACATTCACAAGTTTTTCCTTCATGTGTTGAATTAGCACTTTGACAGTGGCTTTAATGAAAGAAAGATCGCTGAGGGACTTGTGGAGTGTTTCATTGAAAAGTAATTGTTTGGGCAGCTTGAAGCACACGCCACATCTGTCTGTAACTTCCTGAGACAACTTACAGATGTGTTTTATAACTCAGTTCAAAACGACACTGTTTCCACAAAGGCCATAAGATTTTGCCTCTTTTAGCATTGTATTATGTAGTTTTACCTTTGTATATAGTCTAGAGAGAGAGAGAGGTTTAATAACCATACAAATAAAAATAAAAACGTAGGCAGCCCTATAAATAATGTCGTCATTGCGAGATCAGATGTTTCTCTCTGGTGGTTTAGCAGTACCTTGCAGCAGAATCAAAGCATTTTGCTGGTTGTTTCTATAAACAGCTGTTCTTATATTGTGGGTTTAAGTTTTCAGAGAACATGGGTGGCTTCTTTTAGCTCATCATTGAAGATGTATTGTCATTTGTGCACTGTTAACTTTAGCTGCTTTAGTAAGAAAATGACAGAGAGCATCTTTTGTTGAACTCAGCTGTGGTTTGACTTCTGCTGTTTCTGCTTAACCATATAGGGGAAACATTTATGCTTTTTCAGCATCTTTAGTTTCATAAACCTCAAAATACTATCACAAGAGCAAAGATTCACAGAATGTCTGTGTAATTTTCACTGACTTCCCTTTTTCAGTAATCTTGTCGGTATTCAGGAAGGCCTGGACGAAGCACCACTTCTCACTTCTAAACTACCCTCATTTTAGAAAAGAAATGAACATGTTTCGCATCTTATTTTGGCCAATTATCGGTCTATCCAATAATATGAATCAAAATCACGTTATCGACATTGTGTGACAGTATGGGATTGAACTCTGGTTAAGGAACTATGCGGATATTTAAGAGACACATATTACAGAACAATTTAAGTGATGCACCAAACACAAATTCGGCACTGGTGCTGCGTCCCAGTTCGCCTTGCTTATACTACAACCTAAAAGTGTGTACTCTTTTTGTGAAAAAAAAGTACATAATTCTGAGTGTGTAGCAGAAGAGTACACAACTTTGGGACATAATATCACGTTATACAATTCCGTCTTTAATGGTTGCTTTCTGTCGCATCCTGACCGTAAACTGGCCAGTTAATCATATTGTCACAGTTAAAATCCTCCACATTTCATTTCATTTTTTAAACAGGGTTTTAAAGAGCATGTGTTAATAAAAATATTTATTAAGAGATTTAAGTGCCTCGTGAATGTTCACACCCACACAAAAATAAGTTATTCATGTTAATTTGTACATATGAGTTCATATTGAGTCTGATAATTTGAAAGTAAAAGTGAAGTGAAATATCTTATAATGAATTTCTTTGTTTACTTTCTTTCACAATGGGCTTCAAATGTTGACAAATTGCTGCAAAGTCTTCAAGGTGTAATATGGTGATGCATCAAAATCACTTTGGTGACAGCAAAGCAGTTGAATTTTGCTAGAATTTAAGTAAGCAATAAGGTACGAGAGGCTGTGATATATTGTGAATAAGATATATCGTGTTGTTAGGTATGATGCGAAGCAGAGTTCCTGCAACCCCTTCAGCCATGACTTATGCACGATACAGCACTAGCCTCAAGTACCTTATTGCTTTTATAAAACGGTTACCGCACAATACAAATATTAAAACCAAAAGTAACAATGCAACTTTCATGAAGTAAACTCTTACTATGAGCCTTCCTTCCGCCAGAAAATATACTCCCTGACCATGAACAGCAACAGAAGTTACATTATTATGCCATTAGATGGAGGCAAAGACTGTTTTTATGAGTGTGTCAGTCAGTACCCTTATGGAAAGAAAATATATTTCCCTATAAATGAATGATCAATATATTACATGATTTAACAGTATATTTGAAAATAGACAGAAAAATAAATTTCTATTAAATATAATTTTATATTAAAATATATTACAATATATTGAATAATACATAAGGAATTGTGTTGTGTAGTGATACACAGAACCATTGGGTGAATAAAACACAGCTATTGACCAATCAGAATCAAGGACAGTAACTAACCTTTCTCATGCAGCATAAACACATTATAATGACAGATACACTAACAAAAGATTATTTGTTTATTTTATAAAGTTATTATAGTCAATCCTCCTGTAAAACAAGCTTACCAGAAAACCTAAACAAACAAGCTATTTCAAAAGCATCCACTTTATTAGCAGCAAAGAACACAATCGTGTTGTGAACTACTCGACTTTGCAGATCGCTGGTCAACAGGAGCCTGTATGTTCAATTGATACAGGGTCTGTTAACACACATTAATTAAACACAGCTTTTTAAAAGGTCAGGACTCATCTTTCCAGGGCCCTGTCAACTTTTTCTTTTTAACACAAAAAGTCATAGCTCCCTTATGTTAGGGTTAGTAGCTTCCATTACTCCAACCATTTGTTTAGATCCATCTGTTATTCTAAAAGCCCTACGGAGGTGCTGGGGAACAGAAAATGTCTTTGACGAGTTCCCAAAATAATAATGACACATTAAGAAAATACAGAAGTTGGTGGCTTTTTTTTCAGGTGCACACACTATAAAAAATACCAGTAATAAATACATTAAAAAAAAAACTAGCAGCACTTTACAGTAAAAAAAAAAAAAAAAAAAAAAAAAAAAAAAGCAGCAACTTCTTAGGTTTTATGAAACTGAACTTACATTTATGGTTTAAAAACTATATATTTCATTATCTGATAATGTAGATAATGATGTAGAGCAGGCCTTACATGAGTAGACCTACATTAGGTGTCATGTGGTGATTTCACTTTGTAATCACTCTAGCCCTGTCCAAATACCCACATTTGCGGTCTTTGCACTTGACCACTTGCCTACTTATATGACGTATTTCCTGTATTTGGCTCAAGTGCTCAAGTAGGCGTGAAGACCGCAAGTGTGTGTAGAACTTTTGATTACCCGATGGGACACACTTACAGTCTTGCAAAAAAATGCAAGTGTTAACAGAGCTTTTTTATTATTATTATTTTCAGTGCTTTGCATTTTAAAATACACTTCTAAATGTCTGTTCAGTGGTCGTTATGTAACTAACAGAAGACACAATATTAAAATTGTGGAGCTTCTTTCAGTGATAAAAAGCAGTTGCAAATGACATACAAAATGCACACAGCCTACCCATCTTTGCATCAATAATATGTGCAACACTTTATATTTTACTACCAAATTATAGCCTATGTAATAAATAATTAATTTAACTTACAATGCTTTCCTTGACATCTCGCGATTTCGGGGCATGTGAGTTCCCGAACATAATGCATGATGGGATACGCAAGATAGTGTGGTTTTAGTGTGTGTTAGGGCACTGCACTTGGGCATTTTTAAGACATGGGACAGTCTTGCTCACTTACTTCCTGTCGCGTGTACGCAGTCTCAAATGGCCAAGACTGCTAGTGTGGGTATTTGGACAGGGCTATTGTCTATCTGTGGTGTGACTGAACGAACAAAATAACACAGTGTGAGAACAGTCACCGTTAGAACTTCTTTAAAATATGATTTTTCAAGATGAACAGAGTTATAACTACTTGAGCACACTAAATAAGTTATCTTATTTCTATCTTAGAATATCTTAGAATGGATATCTCTTTTCTTTCTCCCTGCAGTTCTGCAGTTCTGAGTAGTTTTGTCTCCTCCTCCCTCATCACTTCTTTCAAACACAGGAAGTGTCTGGTGTCACACACAGAAAACAGTCGATAATGTGACAGTATGGGGTCCAGTGCATTGCTTCTCATCTGTGAGTATTTGATCATATTTTATAACATCTTCTGTTTAGTTTTTCTCCTTTTTTAATACATTGTTTCAGTTATCTGTGTGATAATGCATGTGAAAATGTTAACCCTGTATTTGTGTTAATATGAGTTAGTGTTGTGTGTTTCTGTATCTTTAAATAAACTCTCCATCAGAGGCTCAGAGAGCTTGAGAACAGCGATTGAACACTAAAGTTATAACTTTAATACAACTTTGTTTTCCTGTTCATTTCGATGAACTTTTGCCTAAAACAAAGAAATTAACTTTTATTTCAATATCCTTTTAGAAAAGGTCACCCCGAAATAATAATAAAAAAAAATGTTTTTGGCATTTGGAACTTTATTTAATATGCATATTGCACATATTATTACAAGAAAGAGCTCACAAATGTTTTAATATTTGTACAGTGTACTGAACATCACTGCTTATTGCTTAGATTAAATCGAAGATGCAGTTTGTGTTTGTTCCTGCAGCATACATTTTCTCCATCACTTTGATCGCACCATTTGCCGTTTACTTTTGTGATATCAAAAAGTTCATTCAGGGCATCATATGGCATTCAGGGCATCCCCTCCTGACACATTCATCATTAATCTTCAGCACCTTAAAAAGCTTTGTTTATATCACTTGATCCAACAGATTCAATTTATTCTTCCATAATTTTAATTTATTCTTTCTTTCTTCCATTGATTTCTGCTCCAAGAAACTGGAACTGTCCAATAATTTGTATTTGGAGTGTCATTCTGCACTTTTTTTCTAGTGAAGATTCTTCTAAAGCCACACTTCCTATTCTTTAATGTGATTGCTGAAATCTCATTTGGTCCTTTTTGGTGCTCATAAAGCTTTCTCTTTCTCTCTCTCGCTCTCATATATATATATATATATATATATATCAGAGGTGTAAAGTACTTGAGTAATTTTACTTGATTACTGTACTTAAGTATTATTTTTGGGGATTTTTACTTTACTTGAGTACATTTAAAAATCAATACTTTTACTTTTACTTGATTACATTTTTTGAGAAAAAAGAGTACTTTTTACTCCTTACAATTTTATTTACAGTCAAAAAGTACTTATTTTTTGGAGATCACTTCATTCTATTTTCTTTTGCTATTACCAAACCAATTGAATTGCGCTGATGACCAGTTTAATTTAAAGGTTATTTATTCAATGAGATTCATTTTCACATTCCATGAAATTGGTCAGACATGTTCGTTGGTCCTTTGGAAGTGACGTCATGTTGCATCAATTACCACAATGCACAGCACCTTGACCTCAAAGAATATACACAAGAAGCGACACTCAACAGAATGTTCCATTGCAACACCTGCGTCCAGCAGCGGCCTTGTATTTCCACCATTTTGGGGTGAAGGCGACTTGGCAGTCCACTAGTTTCTATGGCAATATCAGCTGCTTTGTTAAAAAAAAACAAAAAAAAAACACAAGTTTTCACAAAAACTTTTTGCTCTCAGTCAGTTTGGGTTAAAACTCTTTAAAAGATCTAGTATTAGTATTAGACTTATAAACACTGAATTAATACCGACATATGAAATTAAATTATGACATGCATCAGAAAAATTGGGAATGTTGGACAATAAATATATGAATATAACAGCTTGATTTTGCAGTGTTGTCTAATGTCCATTGAAGCAAAAGTGTCCAAAAGTGGGAATTATGCGATAATGGACACAGCAGATCATAAGATCATTATGTTTGTAGCGTGATCCATTAAAACGTACAATATAGCTTATTTCAGTTCAGATCTAGATATTATTATTATTACTCCACTATGTCTGCAAATATGATGATCTTAAATTAATTAATTATTAATTTACTATTAATAAATGTGTAAAGTTTCATAAAATGAAAATGCTCAATAAAGTAGGCTAACTACGTTACCTCAGATGGATGAATGGTTGGATTCCACAACTGGTAAAATAAAACGTATATAAGACAATACAACATTTACTGTAGGATCATACAATTTACTGGTGACTTAATTTAAAAAACTGTTCTACTGTGCTTCTGATTTGGCAGTGAAATTCACCGATTTTGGGTGCGTAAGATGTGAAGGATTCAATGGTCCAGTTAGTATTTTCACCCCATAATGGTGGCCGCGCTACCGGAGCGCCATCTAGTGACTGTTGCCTAAAAAGTATCAGAGTGTCGCCTCTTGGGTTCTAAGCTCTTTGTTGACCTGGAAATTACAGACCCCCTTAAATTTTTCACTCTTTGTTATATTGCAGCCATTTGCTAAAATCATTTAAGTTCATTTTTTCCTCATTAATGTACACACAGCACCCCATATTGACAGAAAAACACAGAATTGTTGACATTTTTGCAGATTTATTAAAAAGAAAAACTGAAATATCACATGGTCCTAAGTATTCAGACCCTTTGCTTTGACACTCATATATTTAACTCAGGTGCTGTCCATTTCTTCTGATCATCCTTGAGATGGTTCTACACCTTCGTTTGAGTCTAGCTGTGTTTGATTATACTGATTGGACTTGATTAGGAAAGCCACACACCTGTCTATATAAGACCTTACAGCTCACAGTGCATGTCAGAGCAAATGAGAATCATGAGGTCAAAGGAACTTCCTGAAGAGCTCAGAGACAGAATTGTGGCAAGGCACAGATCTGGCCAAGGTTGCAAAAAAATTTCTGCTGCACTTAAGGTTCCTAAGAGCACAGTGGCCTCCATAATCCTTAAATGGAAGACGTTTGGGACGACCAGAACCCTTCCTAGAGCTGGCCTTCCGGCCAAACTGAGCTATCGGGGGAGAAGAGCCTTGGTGAGAGAGGTAAAGAAGAACCCAAAGATCACTGTGGCTGAGCTCCAGAGATGCAGTCGGGAGATGGGAGAAAGTTGTAGAAAGTCAACCATCACTGCAGCCCTCCACCAGTCGGGGCTTTATGGCAGAGTGGCCCGACGGAAACCTCTCCTCAGTGCAAGACACATGAAAGCCCGCATGGAGTTTGCCAAGATGGTGAGAAATAAGATTCTCTGGTCTGATTAGACCAAGATAGAACTTTTTGGCCTTAATTCTAAGGGGTATGTATGGAGAAAACCAGGCACTGCTCATCACCTGTCCAATACAGTCCCAACAGTGAAGCATGGTGGTGGCAGCATCATGCTGTGGGGGTGTTTTTCAGCTGCAGGGACAGGATGACTGGTTGCAATCGAGGGAAAGATGAATGCGGCCAAGTACAGGGATATCCTGGACGAAAACCTTCTCCAGAGTGCTCAGGACCTCAGACTGGGCCAAAGGTTTACCTTCCAACAAGACAATGACCCTAAGCACACAGCTAAAATAACGAAGGAGCGGCTTCACAACAACTCCGTGACTGTTCTTGAATGGCCCAGCCAGAGCCCTGACTTAAACCCAATTGAGCATCTCTGGAGAGACCTAAAAATGGCTGTCCACCAACGTTTACCATCCAACCTGACAGAACTGGAGAGGATCTGCAAGGAGGAATGGCAGAGGATCCCCAAATCCAGGTGTGAAAAACTTGTTGCATCTTTCCCAAAAAGACTCATGGCTGTATTAGATCAAAAGGGTGCTTCTACTAAATACTGAGCAAAGGGTCTGAATACTTATAGGACCATGTGATATTTCAGTTTTTCTTTTTTAATAAATCTGTCAATCAAAAAAATGATTTTAGCAAATGGCTGCAATATAACAAAGAGTGAAAAATTTAAGGGGGTCTGAATACTTTCCGTACCCACTGTATAACAGTCAGTGGAAGAAAATGGAGGAAGTCAAAAATCAGCCACAGAATCAAGAGCACCCGTGGCCAACAGTTCATCTGATGATGAAGATTTTTTCGCTTCTTTGAAACAGACAACACATGAAGCCAGCAAAGAGTTGGACGGATATCTGGCCTGTGTTTCAGACACCAGTGTTTCAGGCACTGCAGGATTGATTTTTAGCCCCAAAAGAGCTAGGCTTGACACTCACAATTTTGAAAATCAGCTTCTGCTTAAGTTAAATCTGAGGTTTTGCAACTTTGAGTAGCATGTTGCATACTGGCATTAGGTAGTAGTCTTATAGTTTGATAATTAAATACAATTAAACACAAACAGTTCTAAAGGAGGATAAAACTTTGTATGTGGTTCATTCACTTCATGTTTTTAGAGATTAAAAGCTTAAACAAGAATCTCTAGTTTTCATTCTTGCTGTTACTTTTACTTTTTTAATACTCAAGTACAATTTTAATGTAGTACTTTTTTACTTTTACTCGAGTATGATTCTGGACAGATACTTTTACTTTTAATTGAGTAAAATTTTCACTCAGTACTTGTACTTTCACTTGAGTAACATTTTTGAGTACTTTTTACACCTCTGATATATATATATATATATATATATATATATATATATATATATATATATATATATATATATATATATATATCCCTGTAAAACCCAAATATAGAAAAAAAAGAGCAACATTTTTTTGACCACTCAGATATTGTTTTAGGAGACCTCTGATGTAGAAATTAAAGATTTTTCAGATTTTTTACTTTTTAGTAATTTTTTAGGGAAATGTTGTAATATTGCAACGTTGGGCCTAGTTAGGAGCAGAATTTCTGTATTTGTGCTCACTTTGTCTGAACAGATATACAGAGCATTTAAGCATTAATTTGCAGGGTTGATTGCTTACATAGCCCCATAACAGTATATATCATGAGTAATAATCACACAACAATCATATTTTTTATGAATAAGCATTTATTAATAAAAATATTGGAAAAATTTGTATTTATAAAACTTTTTCTTCTATCACTTTCAATGTGGTTTGAATGAAGTCTGTGTTTTGCATTTTTAGTCCCTAATACAGTTCTTTTCATCTGAGAAGCACATGCGAACATTGCACTTGCTACACAGTGTATTTGTGTATCCGTTATTGCAGTGTCTGCAGCATCCTCTCTTCGTCTTTACTGTGAAATGTGCAATCATGTATTTGCGTACATCCAGTGGATGGTGGTCCGATGACATCTTGGCATTCTGAAATGGAAAAAGTAAAAAAATAAATAGGTGAATAATACATGGGTCTTATACTGTAGTAGATAAACTGAAAGAATAGACAGGGTGGTAGACCATGTGTCGAGGGTAGAGATCTAAGTATTATCCATCAAAGTATTATAATTTCAATGCAAATGCTAATCAAAATTCCACTACTACATTCAAACAATACTGTCTGGCTGGCCTATTATGCCCTCTACTTATCATACTAAAGGAACACATGCATCCGCCTAGAGCACTTACAGGTTCATGTTCAAGACCATTCACACCTGTCCCAGAACAATGCAACAGATATCCTCCAAAAACATTCAGAGCTCCTAATGCTATAAACTGCTACTAAAGCAACACTCATAAAAAAAAAAAAAATCTCAGGATCATTTAGAAGTTAAAAAACAAATAAACTACAAAGATACAGGGAGTTTCAGATACTGCTCTGGATGATGGAGTTTCAAATCCCACATACAGTTTATTCCTGTGTTTAATTATGGTCTAAGCTAAACTAAGTACAAATTTAACAGAAAAGCACACTTAGAACTTAGTTACAATGAATCTAACAGTTTTAATTTCAATTTGTGACCATGTGAGAAGTGCAGTGTCCTTATATAATGTGTAGGAGCACAGGCTATTTTGACTACCACTCTGGCTCAACGTTGTAGAATTACAGCATGGACTTAACAGTCTCTAAATCAACTTTGATTAATGTTTTCCAAAATAACTAAATATATCTGTGTTCTAGACATTGTAATAAACACACAAAAAACTTCATGGCCAGATGACCGGACCTATAAACACTTCTTATATCCAATAGCATTGTCAGGACAAACAATAGAATCCCATTAACTATTGTAAATGTGGTCTTGAGAGAAAAAAACATTTGCAAGCCTTTTTTTTTAAATTGTTGAAAGTGATGTTGCAATTCTGCAACAGTGGGCTTTACAGGGTTATATATATATATATATATATATATATATATATATATATATATATATTTGTATATGTATACCAAGAAAAAGAAAAAAGTTCCAGAAAATTCTAGAAAGTTTTAAAAGTGCTATAACCTGTAACATTTGTTATATGTTTGTTCCAATTGTTCTTTTTTGTCCTTAGAGAATTTTTTTTGTTATTTTTAAGCAAAATGTCATTGATTTATGATACAGGAAATATTTTATTTGAAAAAAGGTCAAAAAGTTATATCACACAATCAGCTTTTCTAACACTTTTCATTCTCATGCCCTTCTTATAAAAAACGATTTACAAAAAGTATTTGGCCACTTATTGTCATATGGACATTTATCAAACCAAGTGGCATCTACCAAGAAATGATGCTCAAGCTTTTCTTCTCTTTTCTAAAACACTTTCAGTTATTTTTAACCACTTGGTCTGAACTTCATTTTTAGTGGTTGTATGAAGTCAGTTCAGATAGGGTGTCAAACAGAATAACCACAGGTTTCATGTTCCACCAATGCTTGACAGTCAGACTTCATATTAGTTTGTCTTCATATTAAACATATTTGTTCATTCATATTTTGCAAAGCTAATAAACTATTTTGAGAAATCTCTTGATTGAAAACAGTTTGTGCTACATTTATTTAAATGTTACTTGTTTTGATACATTGCAAATATATTGATACATTTTTAAATGTGGTTTAAGATCATTTTCACACCTAGTTTATTTGAGCGCTCCAAGTGCTCTCGCCTCGGTTAGAAATAATTCATACATCAACACAAATGTTTGAGCACCCCAAGCAAACAACACCCACATTAAAATAATGTGGTCTGAATATGGTTTGTTTTTGTGTCATTTTAGGGGGAACTGAGATCATCTATTGTGTTGACGTATGTAATTATTTCTAACCGAGGCGAGAGCACTTGGAGCACTCAAATTAGACGTGTTACGAACTGTACCAACAAACATTTGATCGTAACACAGAGAGCGTCACTTGGTAATGTGTGTCGCCCGGAGTCCGGTGGGTCTCCTGCTCCCACAAACACACCACAGCATCACAGGTTGAACCAGAGAGGAAATGTTTATTTCTTAAATTAAGGTTAAGTTCTCTTTGATGTAGGAAAAAAAAGTGGGTTTTGGTCGGCCAAAACAATAAACAAAAGAGGGTTGTTCTGCCTAATTTTAGAGGTCTTCCCTGGAAAAGATAACAAAACAAAACAAAACAAAACAAAACACATAAGTCTTACCTCCCTTCTTAACAGTAAACAGGAGAAAAGGGTAATTAAACAAAAAGGGCCTCCCACTTCTTACAAACAGTCTGCTTTAAAAGGGGAAAAGGGCAACTGAAGATTTACCGGCCTATCGCTAACAACTTGTGCTCCACACGAGGAGGTTTTAAAGGCTAATCCAGCAATGACACCCACACTTGGCTAGAAGCATGCTCACATGCGTGTAACAATGCCGAGGAAGCAGAACAGAGAACTCGTCGAGCCGACTTCCCTCAAAGCTTATATGCACAGCAGATGAATTTCAGCTCTGCCCAAGAAAAAACAGCTGCACCTGTTCCAACTTTACTCCACACAATATATGAGTAAAACTCAATAGTGACGTTCAGACACATAAAAGGTGTGAAAATGATCTTAGGCCACATTTAAAAATATATAATTAAATCTGCAATATATTGAAGTTTACTGTTGTGATTCGACTGAGTCCTTTTTTTAAAGTCCATTTACATTGTGAACATCAAAAGCATTCAGGTCACTTGCAGGTGCTTCTCTTTCTGGTTCACTTTACTGAACTGGGTTTGATTCATTTAATCTGTGCTGTATAAAAAACACTCTCCCCCGGTTTCATAGACAAGGCTTAACATTGTCCCAGTCTAAAATGCATGTTTGAGCTGTTTGAACTAAAAGCAACTTGCACCAACATATCTGAAAAATATGTCATTGTTTTGTCTCAAGATGCATATGTGATTTTCTAAGGCACGTTTATAAAAGTTACTTAATTGAAATAAGGGCTAATTCTGGCTTAATCTAAGCTCTGTCTGTGAAACCAGTGTCTAAGTGTCCAAATACTTTTTGCAGCCCACTGTAAAGTCACATTTGATGGTGTCTAAGTCAAACAGGAAGTGATGTTGTGTCTCAAATACTTTGACCTAATTTGGTTTTGACTTCTGTAGCTTGTTTTGTTCCAGTGAAGAACCGTGTGTGTGAAATGTTACAGTTTTTTACGATTGCTTACACACTAAAATTAAAATTTTCCCACAATTAGCAAAACCTTACACTCAAGGAGCAAAACACAAAGCTAGATCTGCACAACTATAAGCACATTCTCAGCCTCACACTTTTTGCAAAACACTACACACATTGTTTTGCACAACACTAAACACACTTCTCTACATTAGACACAGAAATCTAACATAATGTCACTTCTTTGGTGGTAACATCCCAATGTATGTTGCAATCACACAGAATGGGGTCCTCCACCTGCATGCCAACTTAGGGTCTTACAACACGGCCCACATATTCACATTTTAGACAGACTGCAAAAAATTGTCACAGCAGAAGACCAAATGGATGCAGAGCAGATGAGATACATTGTCATATGGGACAATGTAAATTTCCACCTATCTGCCCTGGTCAAAAAACTGGTTTCTAGCATCCACAATTTTCACTCCAATACATCCCACCATACGGTCCCTTCCTTAAACCCATTGAGGAGTTTTTTGTTTGTTTTTTTTGTTTGTTTGTTTGTTTGTTTTTTTGGCATGGAAGGTTTACAATCTCCAGCCCTGTGTCAGGATATGCCTCATTCAAGCCATGGAGAAGGCCTGACCGAACTGATGCAGGATCTGTGCAAGGATGGATTCACCTTTCAAGAAGATTCTTCCCTCGCTGTCTTGCGTGAAAGGACATCGCCTGAGATGTGGATGAAGCGCTATGGCCAGATCCAGCTAGGCCAAGAGATGATGCTTTGGTGTTTTGTCTCCACAAATATTTTTGTTTGTGTAATATATTATATTTAGAATATGTTCTAATTTTCAGTGCAAAATATAACCTTTGGAAAGGCATTGATGTATTGAATGGTTTTACAATGTGGTGAGAAATAAATATTTTCATAAATGTGCAGTACTGATCTTGTGTTTATATATATATATATATATATATATATATATATATATATATATATATATATATTCATGTACTTTACTCTAACAATATCTCTGAAAAAATCAAACCCAGACTATATAATTAGAAAAGTATAAAAGTTACAAGTGTTTAAGATTGAGCACAGCAGTGTGTAAATGAATCAAACAGAATCAGAATGTATGAACCATGTGTGTTCCTTACGGTGTCAAAGTTGGGTTTTGTTAAATTAATTTAAAGTTTTGAATGAAGTGTTTCATTTTGCAAATGATCTGAAGTGTTGTGCTACTTTGTTGTAGGGTTGTGTTAATTGTGTGTAGTGTTTTGACAAACCGGGCCCTGTTTTCAAAATTGTGCTTAAGCAATCGTAAAAAACTGTAATCACATTAATGTTAATATTTGCTTTTAACATGTATGTAATTCATTTATATACATTTTTATAGTATCTTTCATTATATAAAATTGATAAATAGAAATAGAAAAGCAAAATACAAGAAGAGGGAGCAAAACGCATAAACTTCAGAAACAAACGAAACAAGCGAAGGACTACATTGCAGAAGCACTACTGAAAACCACAGTCTGACATTGCATTATTGATGAAAAGAACATCATATATTGAATGTTGTGAAGCTCAGTGGTTCAAACTGCTTCTCTGTTGTTGAGCATCAGTGAATCATCAGTGAATCGACTCTCGTATCAGTTCACGAGTCCTGTGATGTCATTGTGCGTGATGATGTTAAATGCTGGAGAATAAATCAGTTCTCACCTGATGAGCATCAGAACAGAAAAACACTTTCAGTTCATGTAGAATAAACTCTAGACATGTTTCAGTGTGTGATTTGCATTGTGTTGAATGAATGGAAGTGCTTCATATCTGTGTTTCTTCTGCTTTTAGTGCTGATGTCCTTCATCCACTCTGGGCTCAATCAACATGCTGGAGATACTGTGCAGTACTACAGTAAATTTGATTTTTTTTTTAAACTAATGTGAATTGTGTTATAGTTGTTTATTTGTCTACTTGGATACATCAAGACCCCACAATTGTTCTTCCTCTTTGCTGATGTTTTATGTCCATGTTTTGCACATTTCACAGAATCATCTGACTGTGGTTCCTTATGCTGCAAAAACATTACAGATTCAATCTGATATCAAATCAATCAAACAGTCTTGCAGTTGTAAAGTAGTTCAGTCAGACATTGATTTCAAAAGATCATAATCCACTATATAAAACAGAAATGAGCTTTGCAGTGAGTGTTTTGCTCAAGTCTCTGAGGTGCTGCAGTTGTAATGTTCACTGTAATCAATGACTGTGTGTCATTAAGATCTTGTGCACCAACTATGCAGCTTTATTCATTCAGTATGGTTTAGTTTGAAGGGCTGGGAGAGAGAAAGGCTTGAGAACAGACAGCTAGAAGTTCCTGTCAGACCTTTTAAAACATTCTGACTGTAAACAGCACCTTCTACTGGACAGAACAGTTAGAAAAATAATACTAAGGACTGACTGGATAAATATATCAGTTTCATTTAGTTTTTACCAATACTTGCATACATTTTTAATGTAATTATTACAATTTACATGCAAACTACATTTTTAATTTAATAGTGTTTTTTCTCATAAGGAAGTTCGAGTTCATGATAGTGATCCTGATAATGCAATGGTTTTTAATATTTACTTGTATGTTTCTCAGTGAAACCTGTAGTGAAGGTGAAGCCAGACCAGCGTGTGTTCAGAGGAGAGATGGTCACTCTCACATGTGACATACAGGGAGGAGGAAACATTCAGTGGACATACAGATGGTTTAAAGATGGAAACTATTTCTATACAACAACAACAGCAGCAGCAGAGTTCAGTTTCACAGCTGTGTCTTACAGTGGTGAATACAGCTGTAGAGGAGTGAGATCAGACTCACAGACAGACATCAGTGCTGCTGTTACACTGACTGTATCAGGTGAGTGTTCATATTCAGATCTGTTTAATGTTCATTTAAAATTAATATTTAAATACTTATTCACATCTGTTGTTATAAGAGGACTGAAGAAATCCATTTTAGTCATTATTCTGTCACTGCACACATCTTAAGTGTGTTGTGTGTTTTGTGGAGGTTCTAGTTTACTATAAAATCATGTAAATTGTGATTTTGCAGTGTTATGGGAGTCTCCATCTTTGATATTTACTTTAGTCACTGTCACTATGGAGAACGGTTATAGTCACAGCTGAGAATAGAAAAGGACTTGAGTGAGAGAGTTCAATACAGATGAGTTTTGTACTGTAGTCAGAGAGAATGACGTGACTTACAGATAATTAGTGTTGTAGTCAAAACGGTAACACTTTAGAATACTGATCCTTCATTAATGAATAACTACACAGGAACAAATGAGTAATGCCTTATTAACACTCTAGTAACTACTATTAACTAACAAGTAACTCTGATGAATGAATTAGTAAGTAGTAGTGCTCAGTTAAAGGTGGTAGTTCACTATTAGCTAATCGGTAACTGTGTTTTCATACCTCCCAGAGAACTACTATATACGTGCGTAATTAACATGAATAATGAATAATGTATAATTAATTCTAGAGTAAAGGCCTTGGTAACCCACTAATAATGACTGAAGTGTTACCAAATACTTAAGAAGGAATTACTAATTATTTGGATCAGTATTCTAAAGTGAAAAGCATGACAACTCTCTAGTAACTACTGTAGTCAGTGTAAACTTTTGAGGTTTTTGTAAAGTATTGGATAGTAATAACTCAAGAGTTACTATATAACTCTAAAGTAACTACTTCTTATTTGGATCAGTATTCTAAAGTGAAGATCATGGTAACCCACTAGTAATTACTTAAGTGTTACCAAATATATCATAAGGAATTACTGTACAAAAACATACAAAAACATCAAAAGTTTACAAAGACTTCAGTAGTTACTAGAGATTTATCATGCTTTTCACTTTAGAATACTGATCCAAATAATTAGTAATTCCTTCTTAAGTATTTAGTAATACTTCAGTCATTACTAGAGGGTTACCAAGGCCTTTACTTTAGAATTAATTATACATTATGCATCATTCATGTTAATTATGAACCTGTATATAGTAGTTCTTAGTAGTTCTCTGGGAGGAATGAAAACACAGTAGTTACTGATTAGTTAATAGTGAACTACCACCTTCAACTGAGCACTATTACTTACTAATTCATTAATCAGAGTTTCTTGTTAGTTAATAGTAGTTACTAGAGTGTTAATAATGCATTATTCATTTGTTCCTGTGTAGTTATTCATTAATGATGGATCAGTATTCTAAAGTGTTACTGCCGTACCTTATAAAACACATCATTGTTCTCTGCCAGCCTCTCCAAATTGTTGACCAAATGCAAATGTGGCCGAAGCTGGAAGAATCTGTCACGGCACATGGTGTTTTGAAAAATACCAGTGTCCATCCTGGCTTCCCAGTACATGGAGACTCTTGGCATTTTCATCACGCCCATAGCAAGGTGGAGACCAATGAGGGTTCTGATTTCCCCTGAACTGGTGGGTTTGAAACCTAGTGTGCCACTTTGGATGGCATAGATGTTGGTGCTGTCAGACATCAGATTGAAGAGCGCATCTGGTACATACTGTTTGAAGTATTCGTATGGACTCATGGGATATCTGTCATAAATCAGATGATTCTGAAAGGAAGTATCGATGATTGTGGTGAATGGCCTATGGTGCCACTTAATCTCATGCTTCCTGGTTATTGTCATCTGCTCATGATCATCTTCCTCTCTGTTCACTGTAATATCCTCCTGATCCTCTGTCACTACACTTTCTTCTACCTCAACCTCATCTGCCACCTCAAGTTCTCCATGCATGCATGCATGTCCACTGTCCCTTATCTCTGTCCCTCGTCCAATAACAAAACAATCACATTTATAACTCTTTTTCCATGTTCTCACTCGTGACCTCATATGCATTTTCTGCAATTGACATACTATATAAAGCATAAAACTTTGTACTATATTCTCAACATCTACACTTACTCTCGTTTTCATCTGCCTCATTTCCTGAATCCAAGCAGTCAAGATTGGATAACTCTCCATTTACAAGGTGTTCAAGGAAATCTATGACTTTATACTCTAAAGAAAGATTGTGTGAAAAACAGGTTATATACATAAAACAAATCAATTGTGAAGTCATAGCTTAGCTATGAAATACCTATAGGTATTTTGTTTCTTTGCATAAACGAACTGAGTGCTGGCTAATATCTCTTGACTCCTAATGTCCATTGGGATGGACATTAAACTTTGAAAATATCCTATAACTTAATTAAATGAAATATTTTCAAAATAACTTGAAATATTAACACTTGAAATTGTTAAAATTATGCTAAGAGAAAATGTATTAGGCTAGCATGAATTAACATTTTTCATGAAAATTAGGCACTTACTCCTCCCTCTCTCGAGCTTCAGAGCCATGCTTGTCTTGTCTGATGTCTGAAGCACTCTCAGATCAGGCTAAAAAGTCATTTCTCTATTGTGATTGGATAATCAGCAACCAATCAGTAATAAGCATTATTTATACAATGAAATCAGAGATTTTTTATTGGTTTAGAGCCAGAAATATGTAATGTCCATTCCAATGGACGCCAGGTCTGAAGGGGTTAATACAATGGAGAATGTTATAGTGACGTGATACGCAGAAAAATCCTCAGTGTTAAATGAACATTGATGTCTATATGGGTCCCAAAGTGTTAAAGTAACACTGAAGCAACTGCAGTTAATGAGATAATTAAGTGATTAAAGTTTGACTGTATTTCTGTCATTCATCTACAGAAGTAGGCTACTAACATCTAAGGTTACTAAGGTAAGGTAACAACATCTAAGGTTTAGATGTTGAAGATTTCATTTAAATGTGTTTGCTTTAGTTGACTTTTGTTAGTTTATTTGTCTTTCATCAGCTGTCATCAGTAATGGTCACACTGAGCTTTGTTCATTCAACACAGGGGGGATTTTGCTGTAACATCCAACATTAAGCCATTGTTTAAAACCCTTTCATGCATGGCATCCACTAGAGTGGACAGATATTTGGAAGCCATTTTGAACCATTTAAGTTGTTGTACCATGTCCCAACCACCAAGCAGTGAACCCCCAAAGCATTACAATTCCGTTTAAATATTGTCTTTGTTGTTTTGAGATATTGCATCATGCATTCAAAATAGTGAAGAGAAGAGGAGATGCACCTCAGGAATAAGTGTTAAATCCTTTTATTATTAGATAGACAGGTACAAAACTATTTTTTCAGCTAAATAAGATTTTATCCAGATTTTAATCTTTTTTTTTTTTTTCTGTGACAGAAAATACATCTGTCCACCCCAAACGTTATGTGCCAAAGGGTATATTTTGCCGATTGGGCCTATATTTAGATTCTGCCTTATTTTGTCTGTTTTACTTAAAATTATTACATAATTTACACTTGAATAGTTTTACTAAACAACAATATTAAATAGAATTCATTCAGATTTTATCATTTATTTCAGTGCTTACAGTATTTATTTATTAGGTCATATAAAAGTGTACTTTCCAGACTTAAATGAATAATACCTATTTTATTAATAGTTTTATTGGTGGAAGAAGGTAAATCAAATGATACTGGTTTTAATTGTTTTAAATAAAAGTTGGCCATTTTTAAATTAATAAAATTAGTTTTGAGACATAGAATGCCCCCAACCCCCCCCCCCCCCCCCTCTATTGTTGTTGTTATTTTATGTTCTTATGTATATTCACACCATTTCTTCTTTGTAAATGTGGGGGGGGGGGGGGGTGTTCAGACCAAACAAGAAGTTCTGTTGAATCACTTTTTATACCGCTGATGCACGGTGTCCACTGCAGTGGACAGATATGTAACTCCCTCAAAATAAAACAAACAAAAACAAAAATAAAAAAATATTACTTTTTGAATTAATAATTCATGCATGCAAATGCATGAATTAAGCCAAAAAGTTAGTGATCGTTAATTTTTAATACACGTTTGAAGAATGATGTTCAATGAATGTTTTCTGCCACAATTATGAGAATATTCATCAAATACTAATGACAATATACAAATTAACCTTTTACAAATTAACGTGTATAAATAACGTTTTTGTGCTAACCTTTGAGAAGAACATTTGTTCATAACTTTGAGAGAACCTTGCAGGAACGTTAGCCAAATTTATGAGAACGTTCCCTCTTGAGACCAAGATAAGACCAAGACTTTGAGGGGTTGAAACCAAGTCAACCAAGGCTAGATCTGCACACCTCAAATTCATCTAAAAGATCCTTATATACTGCCTGAGAAATGTCTTATATTTAATCAACAAATAATATTAGAATAATAAGACACTATATAGAGCTGTTACCAATAAAATGAAATCACTAACAACAAAATAAATCTTTGCACTGCAGATGTGGCACAGAAGTTGCATCTGAATTTCTGCAAGTATAGTTGCATAAATATTTGTAACTGTAGGTGAGTGGCAGCAAATCACTTAATGCATGAATCACAGAATCATTTATTCAACCTGTTTGTTCAAAGCAGCTGATTCATTCAGTAATGAAACACAGTTGCTCTGAAGCACACAACAGTTCTGCTGTGGATTTGTTTGGAACTTTTTCCTTTGCAGAAATAGCAAAAAACTTCTGTTTAAATGGAAGTCTCTTAAATGTAACTTCTTGTTTATTGAACATTTGTATTAAATCAATGTCATGTTTGCAATACAATCGTGCTCATATGCTACTGGTGAAAAAACAAGAGAAAAACAGAGCAATTATGAAATATGTCATAAAATAAAGTATAAACTGCATAGCTTTCCAAAACATTAAAAAAAAAAAAAAAAAAAAAAAAAAAAAATCTCTGAAAGAGTTGTTTGACTCACTTTGTTTTTATCATTCTTCACAGATTTACCCACACCTACACTGACTGTGACACCTGACAGATCTGTATTCACTGGAGAGAGAGTCAATCTGAAGTGTGTGATAAACTCTGATCACACTGACTGGAGATATGAGTGGAATAAAGACAGTTCAATGTTACAGGCATCTGAGCGTTACACTGTAAACAGAGACACTCTCAGTATTGTTGAAGCTGTTGAGTCTGATCAGGGTTGGTACACGTGTAAAGGACACATAGATGGAAGATCAGTTTCATCACAATCAAGCTCTGTTTATCTCTCTGTGAAGGGTGAGTTGAACATCATTGTCCTCATGAGCTCTCTGCATGATCATGATCACAAGCAGTCAAGAGTCTTTCACTCTCAGATGTTTCATTCACACTGATGATACGGTTCTCACTCCTCTTTTGAAGGGTTAATTCTGTTTAATTCTCTCACAGATGACATGTTCTTGTTCAAAACAGTTTGAGCAAGACAGAACTGAATGCAGGAGTCTTCAAACCTGTTTTAAAATTTTAAAGTATTTAAACACCATCACAAAAACACTGCGCTCCTGCATGTGTGCAGTAAAACAGTGAAACATTAAACAACGCTTAAAAAACTTCCAAAAACATATTTGTTTGTATTTAATTAATTTATTTGTTGCCTGCACTTACTGGAAATCTTTGCTGAAATGCAGCTGTGCTTTGGACAACCAATCTTGTTGTCATTTTTCTCCCTGACTGAGCGTTAACAGTCCATCTCTTTTGAGGGCTTGATTCTGTTTAATAGTGGTTCTTATCTATAAGGTAAAGCATATTGTTCTCTTGCAAACTAGTTATTCTTCTTCATCTGATCAAAACTCTTGGCGCGCTACTCCTCCCGCACTGTTTGTCATCGACCCATGAATGAGGCGTCAAATTATGTGGATTATTGAAGAGAGGTGTGCTGTATCTTTAAAAGCGAATCAGGTGTTCACCTGTTGGGCAAAAAATGGGAGAAGAAGTCCCACTTTAGACTTTGCATTATGACAAACTTTAACGGGTCATATCTCAGAGCAAGGATTTCGTAGAAACATGTGGGTTACCACATTTGAAGAGGCTGACAAGGCTCTGTAAGAACATCTCCTCACAATGGTGTATAAGTTGTACCCATGAGGCATAAAAGCCACCCAAAATTGACCATTGACTGTTGACATACTATGGTGAAGGGATGGCCCATGAAACAGAGATTGTGCACACATGTTTTTCCTACTATGGTAAATTGCATAGAAAGTTTATGTTGAACATAACTCTGGATCACAGTGTCATATTTACAAAGGGACATGCTCATTTTGCACAGGCTCAAGCCATGCCCTAGCAACCATTTAGAGCACCCTAGCAACAAGTTTCATAGACTTCCATTCCATCCAATGGAATATCTTTGGATAGAAGTGTTATAGAATCATGAGGATGAGCTTGTTTGAATCAAGGCAGCAAACAGCCAATCACCTTCAACACTTCCTAGCCAATGCCCTAGCAACCACTGATAAGCACCCTAGCAACCCAAACCCAAAAAGGGGTCTTAGAGGCATCGGGGTTGGTTTATATCACTCATACTGACAAGCAGCCTTGAGTATCATCACTGGCAGCCGCTTCCTAGCAACCAAACAGAGTATCCTAGCAACTGTTCAGCAATACCTGTATCTCTGCATCAGAATATTGTTGAGAGATTGGAGGTTTGACTCTTTTGAATCATGTTAGCAAACATGGACTTCCAACATGCTACACAAACTAGCAGTGAATAGCTACATGCTTATAATGATTAGCTAAGTGTTAAAGCATGCTAAAAACATGCTAAGAACTCTACAAATAACTCCATAGTAACCAACTGTGACAACTACCAACAGCCTAGCAACACCATAGAAACCACCCAAAACACCACAGCAACAGTCTAGCAACCACCCAGAACACCGTAGCAACCACCTGGGATACTCTAGCAACAGCATAGCAACTGCCTAGTAACAACTCAGAACACCTTAGCAACTGCATAAGAACACTCTAGCAACTGCCCAGAACACCCCAGCAACCAACTAACAACTCCCTAGCAACCACACAGAACACCATAGCAACTGCCTTACAACTCCCTAGCAACCATCAGAACACCCTATAAGCAGCCAATAAGTAGAGCCATGACATAAATTCATAACAAAAACAACAAGCCATATCTCAGCACCAGAATATTGTAGAAACACTTTTTTTTTTTTTTTTTTTTTTTTTGACTCAGACTGGCAAGCAGTCTTTAAATATCACCCCATAAACTGTATAACACACCCTAGAAACCTTTTAGAGTAACCCAGCAACTGTACAGACATAAATAAACCATATCTCAGCACCAGAACATGGTACAGACATGTGGTTGTCTCTCCTGCAATCGTACAAACACTGTAGCATCTGTCCAGTGCCGGAATTCTAGCTGTCTCTGTTCTTGTGTTCAAAACAATATTTGAAGGAGCAAAACAGAATGAAACTGAATGGAGATCTGAAAATGCATTTTAAAGCTTAAGTATTTTTAACATTAAGTATAATCTTAAAAAACATAACAGCCAGTGCTGATAAAACAGAGACACAACAGATAAAAATACTTCTGTGTTAATGGTCAATTACACTTCAAATTCATTTAATAACATTAAGCATCTTTTTATTGCTGCTTGGACTTGAAATCTTTGAGTTTTACAAATGCAGCTTTACTTTTCAGATGATCCTGTCATCGTTTTGTCCCTGATTATTAAAGTTTATCAACTGTCAATCACACATTAGAATAAATATTTATTTCAGCCAACCACGATCATCGACCTTCCTCTTTACTTGGCTGCTTTACAGAACGAAATAAACATGAATGAAGACCAGAAAATATGTTGCAAGATACAGTATAGCTTACCGAAATCTGTATCACGTCTTAATCAGTTTAATCAGTTTTGCAAACAATGTCACGTAACAATATACCTCAGAAAAGCCATTCGTTGACCATAAACTTGATAGTCAGCAAGAAAAATAAAACAAACCATCTAAAACAAATCGAACTGAATTAGAAACTTAATTATGTAAGTATAAGTAATATATATTTATTATTATAAAATGGACTTAAATTGGGTGCTCGCCTGTAATCAAACGTATGATTTTCATTTTATTCTTTTAACTCTGCTGCCACACTGAAGCGCACTCACCACCAACTGGACAGGGGTGGGAATATGGAATTACAGTTACAAGTTACATCAGCCTCAGTGTAATATGTCAAAATGCACCCGGTCTTCAGATTTTTCTGTCATTGCAAAAAATTTTTGTCATTGACGGAAAATATTCGGTTAACGCGACCTGCATCCAACACTCAAAGTTTCAACACTAGCTCACCTGAAAATAAACATTCTGTCCTCATTTAATCTTCCTCATGTCCTCCAAATCAGTATTTTTTGGAGGTCAGTAGTTTTTCAGTAGTTTTTCAGTAGTTTTTCGTTAGAACATTTTTAATAATGTGCTGATTGCTATTATAATGGATGAGATTCTGATCTTTCAGAGTTCAAAAAGAAAACAAAAGCACAATAAATGTATCATAAAATAAGTCCAGTGACTTTATGACAGAAATCATGAAGAGAATTTAGTCTCCATCATCCTGTCCAGAGACACAGTTTAGAAACAAAACATGCAGCCTCTGTTTACTGACAGTTTACAGACATCTCTGATCACTGATATTCTGCAGAAAAAGAAAGGGGAAAAATGCTGTCACTGTCAAAACTCTGCACATTATGACCAGAAAGAGAGAGAAAGTTCAGACTGTCCAGTTATTTCACAGACATACTGGATCATTTTACTGAGTATTATAGAAGAAAATAAACTTCAGATGTTCGAAGAAAAAAGAAATCACTCATCAAAAACAAAGGAGCAGGTGAACTAGTCATTATAAAGTCAGTTTATACAGAATCTACAAGATTTTAAAGTTCTCAAGTGGAATTTGCATAATACAATTTAGTTGATAAAAAACAAAATATTAACACATTTGTTTTTCTTGTCAGATTTTCCCACATCTACACTGACTGTGACACCAGACAGATCTGTATTCACTGGAGAGAGAGTCAATCTGAAGTGTGTGATAGAGACTTACAGTAACTGGATCTGGAGAAATTACCAGATATATGACAGGAGAGACTGGACACATGAGTGGAGATATGAGTGGTATAAAGGCAGCAAAGACAGTGTGTTACAGACGTCTGTGCATTACACTGTAAACAGAGACACTCTCAGTATTGTTGGCGCTGTTACATCTGATCAGGATCAGTACTGGTGTAGAGGACTGAGAGATGGAAGACCAAACTCATCACAATCAAGCTCAGTTTCTCTCTCTGTGAAGGGTGAGTTGAACATCATTGTCCTCATGAACTCTCTGTGAACACATATCCAGTCGAGAGACTGTGGTTTTGAATGGAAAACTATTTTAGCATATTATACTGTATTATACCTATTTTTAATATGTGAAACAGATCATATTATGCCACAATAAATGATTTAAACTGTCACATGACCTCATCACATTACAAGTTTAATTTGGCACTATTTTTTACTTGATTAAATTATATAAATATTGTTCAACCTGCAGTTGATTGAAAACAAAATAATAAATATGCAGACTAGATATGAATATCAGTGTTTCATTTAGTTTTTACAAATAATTACAAAAATTTTTGATGTCTAAAATGTCTTGCATAGAAAACAGATGTTTTGTCTGCATTATGTACTCATTGAAGCTCCAACAGCAATATTATTTTGCTGATAATTTCAGCCTTATATGTGTGCAATATATTTTAACTGTTTTAGGAGAAATGTAAGCTTCAAGTCTGAAAACCACAATTAACTTCAGCGTTCAAACTAGAGTACCTCAGGGATGATGTGTTTTTGTATGCAAAACCCGGAAGCGAGTTAGCATCGCCCCGAAGTCAGTGGATTTTTGCTAAATCGCCTGAAATAAGGTCTGCGGTTAACAAAGCCTCTAAATATTTTCACGTTTTGATCTGACATAAAACACACCAGTTATAAACTGCTTGTGATTTTTAAAAAAATTGTGTTTTAAAAAAACCTTTATTGTGTCTTAAAAAACAGCAGTTTCTAACAAGTTGACAGCATTTCTCATGTAAAAGGGGGGTAAGTATTTGTACACAGCACAGATCATAATCAGCGAGCATGTTTGTTAAATAAAGTTGTCTTTTTAAATAAAGTTTGAGGAAGCTTGGTGGTGGTGACATTGATCCTCGACCATGGTGTGCTGTAGTCCGTTTATAGCCGTTAGCCTTTTATATCTGACGACTTTATTTAGGCTTCAAAATGTATAAACGTTGTGTTAACTTGTAAAGATTATCTTGAAAACGTGTAAGTGTAACCCTTTGTTAAACACAGAACTTATTTTTTGCGATTTTCCAAAAGTGTATGGGAAAAATGCATAGTGTTTTGATCAAGGGAACCTGTGTGCAGCTAACTTCCATTTTGGCCAACAAAAACACGTAATTTGTAAGGTACTCTATAGATGACCACTTTCCTTTTGTTCTTATTATTCTTTTATTTATCTGCATACAAAATTGTGATTCCTTAGTCCTTTTTGCAAATATTTAACCTATAACAAAAATAAAGTGACAGAAGCATAGACTGCAGGATTAATTTACCGTCCCATAAACCCTGAACTCCATTGATTAACTTAAACCTTTCTCACTCGTGGTTATCGGTTCCAGAATTCCCACTGGGAATTAGTTCAGTTAACTCAGAGCTCATGGTGAACACACAAAGACATTCTCAATCTCAGCAAATTAAGCATCAAATCCTGGAGTTACCCGGTGTGTCTCATTTCAAAAGCTGAACGTCATGTGGCTGTTTCATTTCAGTAAACTGACCACTACATTCCATATAAGGAAGCTACGGCAATTTACACTTCACTAGGAATAATGGTAAATTTTTTAATGGTTACTGTCCTGAAATAAGACATCCTTTATGACGTATGCAGCCGACAATTGCATCATCCGGAGGACACATCCTTCGAAATGAGACACATCTCCATGGAAACGGACGCTAAGAAGCAGCGTGTCGTACTTCTCCTTTCAATCTGCAATTTACATCCTTAGTGCAGATTGTCCGCCTAGTGGACAGTTGTGCAATCATTATATTTTTTTTATTACCGATTAAACTATTATATTACTGTGCACACAAATTATATTGTTTTTGATGTTTTCAATAAATTAAAAAAGAAAGACTGACTGAACTAAAAAACAGTCTGTGCTTGCAAAGATAATATGGCTGAATATGGTTTTTAAAATATATTTAGTCTTTTTGCTTGTTGCATTTGTTGATATTTATCATTTTAATAAAAAAGCTAAAAAGCTGAGATTATCCACTTAATTATTCATAAACTTACCTCAGGTCTGTCACATGACCTGTTTAATGCTCTGAACTATAACTAATATTCCCAGGACCCAAAACTTTAGCATTATTCTTTGAAAGCACTGGAATTTCCTTCTCAAATCTAGACTATATTTTTGCTATTCTGTTTCTTGTCACTGGTGGGACCAGCATTTCCCTTTAATTAAAAATAAATTACATAGATTACTGTATAAAACAGAAGAATACTGAAGAATATGGCCAGTAACACCTATAAATGAACTCAACACTGAATCACTGTACACTTACAGATAAACCAAAGCCAATTCTGACTGTAAGTCCCCAGAGTTCAGTGTTCACTGGAGACACAGTTACTCTCAGCTGTGACATGGGACAGTCAACTGGATGGACATTTCTCTGGAGGAAAGACTCAAACCCTGAATTCACTGGTCATTCAACTATATCAGTCAGTTCTGTGAGAGTCTCTGATGGAGAAACATACCAGTGCAGAGCAGAACGAGGAAACTACTACACAGAGCTCAGTGATAAAATTAAGATAACAGTGAGAGGTAAGTGCTCTTTCACTTTGTAGATTTTTCAATGAAAGTTAATGTTGAGTTTTAAAAAAAATCAAATATGAAGTGTGTTGTTTGCTCTTTTCATAGATAGACCCAAACCTGTAGTGCGTGTTCAGCCTGATGTTCGTGTGTTCAGAGGAGAGACGGTCACTTTCACATGTGACATACAGGAGACAGGAGACTGGAGGTACAGCTGGTATAAAGATCATTACAGCAGAGGACAAGACCAGATCTATAACAGCAGAGGACAAGACCAGCTCTATAAAATCACATCTGTGGATCAGTCTCATACTGGTGTGTACAGCTGTATAGGAACCCAGACTGAAGCCCCACAGTACTCACAGTTCAGTGACAGAGTTACACTGACAGTATCAGGTGAGTTTGTTCATCTTTTCATTACATTGCTTTAACCCAAAGACACTGAGTAGAAAATGAGGCAAATTTTAGCATACTTTACTTACACCTATCATAGTCAGATTATGTTATAGTTAAGCATCT
The DNA here is from genome assembly GCF_018812025.1 of Megalobrama amblycephala. NCBI lineage: Eukaryota > Metazoa > Chordata > Actinopteri > Cypriniformes > Xenocyprididae > Megalobrama > Megalobrama amblycephala. Next base: position 39,971,860 of record NC_063046.1, on the reverse strand, counting down.
GCAAACAGCTGTGAGTGACAGAGAACACAAGGCTGATTAGGATCCCAGATCCTTCAGAGTACATCATCTATATCCTCCACACACGTTCAGTTCATTCCAGTGATCTACTTCCCTTCAGATGATCTGCAGATGAATGAAACCATCAGTGGGAGACTTGATCACCTCAGTCAGAACGAGTCAGGATAGAAATTATATTATGGAGCCACAATTTATCTGTTGTGGAGTGTTGTCGAAGCAGGTATTGACTAGTCGTCAATACCTTTACTAGTGGAAATATAGACAGTTTATACAGAATCTACAAGATTTTAATGTTTTCAGCAGAATTTCCATTAGTTGATATAAACAAAATATGAACACATTTATGTTTCTTCTATTTCAGATTCACCCAAAGTTTCGTATCCAGATAATTGAGTAAAGGTATTTAAATGGCATTAAATTTGACTGGTTTTACTAAATTCGCTGGAAATTAACTTCTCAACTCCTCTCGTCACTTATGAGCATTTCCCGGTATCCCCTGAAACGTCATTATCTCTGCTCTACAAATATGGTGTTACACGTTGTATAGAACCAATCAAAAAGCTTAGAAATGTAAACATACTGACCTAAACGATGATTTTTAACAATGGGAAGCCTCGTTTCGACTGACAGGCACGCGATCGGTCCAGCCATCCTCCTGTCAGACTAGCGCGCCTTATAAAATAAAACTCCCATTTGCGTGTCTCTCTTAAAAGCCAATAAAAATTCAATCCATATAGGTAGCACAAAAATTCTTTTTGCATACAAAACCAAAGACTTTAAACTTTAATATCAAGCCTCCAACATCCTTCTGTTGTGTTGTTTTCACCCTCTAATGAGTCTGAGTAATATGCGTTTACAACAAAAATAGCACAGCAGCTAACTGAATACAAGTATGTATATTTCACATGCTCATAACTTCATGAAAAATGCACAGATCATAAAAATCGCACATCAATATTTAATGCAGATTCTCAAGATTAAAATGAATCCAAAAATCAATATAATATATTGCGTTGATCACAAGATATTACTCACGGAATGATTTAACATACTTGGCTAAAAACATGTCTATCATCTCTCCTGGATGCAGTGTGTATCCAATGTTCCCGGACCCATCCATGTTCGTTTTCCAACGTGGAATAACACATAATAGATATCATTTTAAAGCTTAGAATCTCATCTCTTTAATGCATCTAACCATTTTGAAAAACTCCTAACGAGTGCTGAGAAGCTCCTCTAAACCGGAGTTTACCGCCCGTTGGCGCCACCTGGCTGCGGAAAAAATGAACAACAATTTTTCAAACTATTCTTTATAATATCACCACGAAATTTGAACCAGATGCAGCTCACATATAGGAGAGCATCACCAAAAAGAATTTTTTAGCGATCTTATTGTGTTCCTGAGTTTTTCCATGTCAAATAAAAAAAGAAAAATTATTTATCTGATCAGGTTTGTCAGCAAGATACTGTCCAAATGTAATGTAGATCAAATGATACCTACCTTTAGACTGAGAGTTTTGGATGGAAGAAAAAAAAAAAAAAAAAAAAAAAAACCAAACTCAGGTCTTAAAGGGTTAATTCAATAAATACTTTAAAATAATTTGAGCTCAGCCTGGTTTAATAGCTTTATATATATATATATATATAAATGTCTTTGGTCAAATTAAGCTGTAAAATAAATAGTTTATCCCTTTAAATGCAATGGATTTTGAAAGTTGAACATCATTGTCCAGGTTTTCATGAAAAAGAGGGCAGACGACCATAATTAAAATGGGTATATCTTTAAAACCATTCAAGGTATGACTTTGACTGAACATTTTAAAGCTTATTGTCTCATCTTTCATTGATACCAAAATTCAATTTTGAAATTTGGGTCACTGTGGTTTTGTGGATCAGGTCAATTTATGTTTCTTCAAATTTACCCATATTGTACTGCTTACTGAAGACAGTCAATTCAGCATATTATACTGTATTATACCTATCTCTTAATAGTATGTTAAACAGATCATATTATGCCACAATGATTCAAACTGTCACATGACCTCATCACATTACAAGTTTAATTTGGCACTATTTTTTACTGTCTTAAATTATATAAATATTGTACAACCTGCAGTTGTGTGAATACAAAAGAATAAACATGCAGACTAGAAATTAATATCAGTGTTTCATTTTTATTTATTTATTTATTTTTACCAATAATTACAAGCATTTTTGATGTACTTAAAACAAAAATGAAACGTCTTGCATAGAAAACAGAAGTTTTGTCTTCATTATGTACTCATTGAAGCTCCAACAGCAATATTATTTTGCTGATAATTTCAGCCTTGTGTGTGATATATTTTTAGAAGTGTTTTAAGAGAAATGTCAGGTTCAAGTCTGAAAAACTTCATTAATGATCTGCAGCTGAATGAAACGGTCAGAGGGAGACATGATCATCTCAGTCAGAACAATGTCAGGATAGAAATGTTATGGACCCACAGTTTATCTGTTGTTGAGTGTCATCGAAGCAGTTTTTCAGACTAGAATACTGAGGACGTGACGGAGCCGGAGCCTCCTCAAAACACATGAGAAAACTAATGACAGTACAAAAGCAACCAGAATATATGATATTAAATATGAGATAAAATAATGTATAAACTACATTGTTTTGTAAAACATTTACAGAATAGTTTTCCCTGAAAGAGCTGTTTGATTCACTTTATGTTTTTGTCTTTCTTCACAGATTTACCCACACCTACACTGACTGTGACTCCAGACAGATCTGTATTCACTGGAGAGAGAGTCAATCTGAAGTGTGTGATAAACTCTGATCACAGTGACTGGAGATATGAGTGGAATAAAGACAGTTCAATGTTACAGGCATCTGAGCGTTACACTGTAAACAGAGACACTCTCAGTATTGTTGAAGCTGTAGTGTCTGATCAGGGTCAGTACACGTGTAAAGGACACATAGATGAAAGATCAGTTTCATCACAATCAAGCTCTGTTTCTCTCTCTGTGAAGGGTGAGTTTAACATCACTGTGCTCATAAACTCTCTCTACATGATCATGATCACAGCCAATCAAGAGTCTTTTTTTCATTCACACTGATGATAAAAAAATGCTTCAGCTTTAAAATGCATTTTTTACTTGAAGTGTGACCTTAAAAATACAACATTCATGGCAAGAGTTCTGATAAAACAGAGACATGACACAACAGCTAAATCCGTCTCACACATGTGAACACAGACCTGAACAACAACAGAAATGTGTTAATGGCTGCTCATTACACTTTAATTCTATCCATTCAATAACATTAAAGTTTTTTTTAATAAACATAAAACATCTTTCCATTCCATTTTTTTGCTGCTCGCACTTTAAGAATCTGTGAGTCTTTATACAAATGCAGCTTTGCTTTGCTTTTCAGGCGATCTTGTCATCATTTTGTACCTGATTATGGTTTACAGTTCATCAAACATTAGATTTAAGATTTATTTTATCAGACACAATGACAATTCAGTCATCATTTAATCACCTTCATTCTTCACTAGAACAAAATGTTGTTGCTGTTGTTTTGCTTGTTTTTGTTTTTTTAGCTATGTGTTGATCGCTATTATAATGAAGGAAATGGTCAAAAATGGCTCAAAAAGAAGAGTATTTTAGTCTAAATCACATCAGAAAGTCCTTATTAACTTGGTGATGGTCACGAGTAACTAGTTCTGAGCAAAACCAAAACATTACTGTCCAGAGACAAAATTACATATTGATTCACAGAGACGAATATCTGCTAAAACAATATGGCTGTCGCTGTCAAAACTCTGCACTTTGTACGTGACCAGAAACATACATTGTAGCTCAGACACAGAAAGTTCAGACTGTCCAGTTATTTCACAGCAGACATACAGGATCATTTTACTGAGTATTACAGAGGAAAAGAAATTCATTCTTATAGTCTAGATATGAATGTAAATATTTTATTTAGTTTTTACTTTTTACTAATAATTACAAACATTTTTAATGTAGTTCATATTTAGATCTGTTTACTGCTATAATCTAAAATCTGTATTTCAACACTTAGTCTCTTCTGTATCCACTGTTGCAGATAAATACTCAATGATTTGTCAAACACAAGTGAACTCTGACTCTTGAGGATCTGAATCTGTTCTTGTTCTCCTGCAGATCTAAACCCAAAGCCTGAACTCACATCAGATCCTGCAGGAGCTGCACTGACAGGAAACACAGTGACTTTGACCTGTCGCATGGATCCGTCCACTGGATACTGGGACTTTTACTGGTACAAACACACACTGAACCCTGAGACAGAGAAGACAGAAACAAACTCCTACAGACTGAAGATTGATTCAGTGTCTGATGGAGGCCATTACTGGTGTAGAGCTGGAAGAGGGAAACCAGTCTATTACACAAACTACAGTGATGCACTGTGGGTCAATGTTACAGGTGAGAGAGAATATGTGATTCAACATACAGATCAGAGACAATATCTACAGAACGTCTAAAACTTCAAATAAATGAGCGTTTCCACTACGAAAGCAATCCGGTCGAATGTGTTTTTCGACTGCCTCTGGAAGTGGTCGAAAGTGGACAAGCGCAAAGCATTTTGACACCCCGTTTGCTCCTGTATTTAGCGTCATCTCCTTGTGATCCAATCGACCAAAACACATTTTAATACCAGGTGGAAACAAGGCCAGAGAGAATAGTGTGATGCAACATACAGATCAGAGACAATATCTGCAGAACGTCTAAAACTTTAAATAAATGTAATAATCTGTGTTTGCACAGAGAGTCCTAAAGCTGTGCTGACGGTACGAACTGATGAACGAGTGTTCAGAGGAGAAACAGTCACTCTCAGATGTGATATAAAGTGTGGAGGAAAAACTGAGTGGACATACAGATGGGAAATAGAGGGAACCAACAACTTGAATATAAACTCTGCCAACCGATGTACAAAACAAGAGTGCTGCACCAGTGGAGTCAATAAACAGAAACACAGAGATGCTGTCAGTCTGTGCTCAACACAAGAGTTGAACATCAGCAGTGTTGATCACTTTCACAGTGGTAAATACACCTGTACAGGACAGATAAACACTCAGATCTCTCAGCGCAGTGATGCTGTTACACTGACTTTATCAGGTGAGTTTGTGTTTGTTGTGATCAGCTTCTCCATCAGTGTCTCTATGGCTCTGTAACTCATGATGTTTTGTTCAGATGAAGCTCAGGCAGCAGTGCGAGTGTCTCCACAGCCGTGGCTGACTGAAGGAGAATCAGTGACTCTGATCTGTGAGGTTTCAGGCTCCTCTACAGGCTGGACGTTCAGCTGGTTCAGAGATCATGATCTTCTGTCAGACAGCAGCAGAGGAGCTGGAGGATCTTACACTCTCAGTCCTGCTGTCTACAGCACACAGGAGTTTATACGTGCAGAGCAGAGAGAGGACGACCAGCCTATTACACACCACACAGCAGCACACAGCCACTGTGGGTCACTGGTGAGTCTTTGAGCTCATCCATATTTGTATTTCATTGCAGTCTGCTGACAGTTTTGAATGAGATTTTCCTCTTTTCAGATGTTTCTTCTTCAGTGTCTCTGGTCATCAATCCCAGCAGAAGTCAACACTTCTCATCTGACTCTCTCTCTCTGAGCTGTGAGGATCAGAGTAACTCTGCTGGATGGACAGTGAGAAGATACACAGACAAAGACACAAAAACTTGTTCAACACAAACAGGATCTGCATGTGAAATCGAGTCTCTCAGCACATTTGACACTGGAGTGTACTGGTGTCAGTCTGAATCTGGAGAGAAACGTCATCCTCGAAACATCACTGTACATGGTGAGTCCTCTTTCTAGTCACATCATTTACTAATGTAATAATCTAAATTCTAATTACAGTTTACACACATTTTCCACTAATTGTTTTCTGTACAACTGATCACAGACTGACTTCTGCACAATTATTTAAATGAGTTTTTCCACATAATCTATTATTATTATTATTATTATTATTATTATGTTAGATAAGCATGCCACTAAATAGTACATAAAAGCAAAGCAAAATGTGATTGGTCAATTTTCATGTTCATCAGGCAGTCTCTTCCAATATAAATTGGCAGATTAAGCTGCAAAATGGATCTGATTTTATGCCTGTGGTTAAAAATCTGACAACACTCTCATGGCAATTTGTAACTATTTTATATTTTGGAAGATTGGTGGCTATAATAATGCGTATCTTATTTGTGTTTTTACGATCTTCTTGTGCCCCACTGATGCAGGAGTAGACCTTCATTGTTTGCTTTTTTCTAAAAATTTGCACATTTCCTTACAAAATATTGTATGACTTTAAAAGTGCAGGAAGCATAAAGTACAATGCAATTAATAATATTAGTATTTTGCTAATGTATTGTTTTGCTATCCTCACTATTTACAGTATTAACATACATTTCTTGTGTTTGTAGATGGTGAAGTGATTCTGGTGAGTTCTGTTGATCCTGTGATTGAGGGAGAGACTCTGACTCTACACTGTTTACATCGATTAAACTCCTCGATCCTCAGCGCTGATTTCTATAAAGACGGATCACTGGTCCAGAATCAGACAACAGGAGAGATGAGCATCACTACTGTCTCAAAGTCACATGAGGGTTTCTACTATTGTAAAACAGAGAGAGGACAGTCACTCCACAGCTGGATCTCAGTCAGAGGTCTCTGAATAATCAGTGATTTATATACTTTTGTAATATTATCATACAGTATCATATTTTTCACTCACTAATAGATCTGTGTGTTTGTCATATTCTCCTCAACAGCTCCTCAATCATCTTATCTTCTGGTCATTGGTGTGTCCGTAGGATTGAGTTTTTTCTTGTTGTTCCTCGTCTCACTGGTTCTCCTGTGGAGACACAAAAACAACAAAGGTTTGGAGCAGTTCATGTTATGAATAACTAAACCACATGAACAGCAACAAATGGAAGATACAGTTTCTGAATCACTGCATGTTTATTAACAAAATGAGCATTTAATGCATGTAAACAAAATATGTGAGTGAAAATAGTCTTTAAGTGACCCTAATGATCTTTGTCTCTATTATAGATCAGCACCGTAACACTCAACAGATATCAGACTCAAATCGATCTGGAGAATCTCATGTGGAAAACTCTCCTCTGCAGCCTGGTCAGACTCAATAACAAATCATTTACATTTATTTATTAATATTTTTTCCCTTTAGGATTGCCTTGCTTTTCATCCTTCTTCTCAAATACTTGTTTGCTGTCCTGCAGGTTCTGATCACATTTATGATGACGTGACTGCAGTGAATAGTGGAGATAAAGGTTGAGTCTTAAAACTTATTATAAAAAAATCTACATGTATCATAAAAAATAATGAAATCCTTGATTGACTCTTTGCAGATCCAGTGCCATCTTCAAACATTACATATTCAGTGGTCACTGTTATGAAAAAAAGATCCGTGGATAAAGGTTTTGTAACTCTTCACAAAAAATTCCTTACGTTTTACTTAATATTCTAAGTAATACAACGTAACTGAGTCAATGTAAAAAGATAACTCAAAAAATTAAGTTAAGAGAATAAATCTGTATCTGTCTGTATTTATATTGCATAAAATATAAATAGATATTTTCAGGAATTTACTATTTTTTTCCAGACAATACTACGGCAGAGTCAAATAATGTGATGTACTCAGAAGTCGGAACAAAAGTAAAGAAGTTCAAAAGCAAAGGTGAGATCCTGTTTTTCTTGAAGTACAATATTTCCAGCATGTTCTGCATAATCTGATTGATTTTCTGTTCTGTATTAGATATTATACTGCAGGACCTAGTGATTTGACTTATGCACAGATCAATGTACAGGACAAAAAGAAAAGCAAGGGCAAAGGTAAACACACAACAAACTGCATCTAAACACAACTGTCTGAATGAATCGTCACATTTAACTAGATATAATATATAATGCTTCTATAATATCAGGAAACCTTTTTACAATCATAAACAGAATTGATAAAGCCAACTTCAGTTTGGAAATGTAACAACAGCCACAACAATCTCATCTGTCTGTGTTTACTGAAATGACTAAAAAACAGAGCATTTCAAAATGAATATCGGAGATGATCAAAACAGACCTGTACTGAGAGTCAGATAATCAAGCTGCTGTTTTTCCTATGACAGGCGCTGGACTTGCTGATGTTTTGATTGAAATGAAATCTAAGGAGAAACAAAGAGGTAAATAAAGAGATGCTCTGAAATATATAGCAGATTACAGATCATATGAAAATAAAATTTTGGAAAATAATATACAATATTTTAACAGAACCTGATAATACATTTTCATTGTGGTTTGAGAGTTCCTGTTCTCTCTTCATATTATTATCAGGGTAACACTTTATTTTGATGGTCCCCTTTAGACATTTTTTTGAATATAAGAACTTTGCAACTACATGTCAACAAAGTTTCATTAGAATATTAGTAGACTGTCTGCTTAACATCTGCTAAGACTTTATTTTGATGATCCCCCAACAGACATTCTACTAATCTACTAATGGTCTACTAATACTCTAATGAAACTTAGTTGACATATAGGTGCAATGGTTACATATGGTCAACAGAATATCTAAAGGCGACCATCAACATAAAGTGTAACCATTATCAGTTATTAGTGTAGTTGCAGATGTATAGCGTTCTGTTCATTCGCTCTGTTTCTGTTCTGTTGTTTACTATCAGGGAAGAGCAGCGAGTCTGGAGACTCTTTTTACTCTGAATTGAAGCACAACACAGATAAAGGTGAGAGAAACACAAAGTCAAACATCATCACAGTTAAGGTCAAAACATTAACCTTGACTATTACACATCAACAGATCAGAATGATTAAGAAAGTCATGTGGCTCATTGAGAAAGTGTGAAAATCTTGCATTTTATCATGACATTTGTGTTCTTCAGGTGCTGATCCTGAAGTCGGTGATGCAACTTATGCTCAAGTTTTTAAGAAGAAAGTTCACAAAAAGAATAAAACACGTAAGAATTTTGTTACAACTGTACAATAATTTTACAATAACTGACAATTAGTTCACAATTTGCACTTTCATCTAGAATGTAAATCTGCTTTAAGTGATTCAGTTCAGTTATTTGTGAGGATCAGCGGTTCTTCATGATCTTAAAACGTAATAATATATAAATTAATATCCACATTACCTGAATAATTAATTAAACATGATTCTCTTTTTAAAGGTCCCTGAGATCATTGAAGGGAACAGATGCCAGAAGAGAAACACCAGCAGAAGAAATTAATCTGAGTCAAATGCTTATGTACATGCTAGAATGAAAGAGATTTGCACTATATTATCTGTACACATATTGTGTAAACAATTAAATCTAATATATAGTAAAACATTTTCTAGTGAGCATTTATGTTTAACATGTTACCTGTCTTATCAGAGCCTGTGTTTTTTCCAAGACAAGATGATTTTTCTTACAGCATATATATTGTTTTCTTTCTTTTATGTTTTTTTTTTTTTTTTTTATGCTGCAATTAATGAAGTGTGAGATTTCTATTTAATAAATAAAAACATAACATTATCTTTGCATGAGTTTTCCATGTTTCAGTTTGTTAACCTAAGGTCATAAGGGTTTAAAATTGTATTTACATTGTTGTTATTCTTACGAACAAAAGTAATGACCATATTTTGAACAGTTCAGTTCAGGTCAAGGGTGTTTTAGTGTATTTTGTGATTTTCCAATGCTGTGACTAATCTGACCGACAAAGGGAAAATACAGTAATGAATATGAAAACTGTTAGCAATCAAAATTGATTGAAATCTATATGAGAAAACAATGAGTTAACACATGAAGGCCATTTCACATATTTGAGATTAACTTCTGGTGTCAGTCCAGCGAATCGTGCAGGGGCTTCACGAAGGGGCAACATGGTGGAATAGGGTGCATAGTAAGGCAGCATATTTCAGCTGCCATTAAACTTTGTCAAAGGACATCTAAATTTAAAGGATCCTTTGAGGGCAGCCTAGGTTTTGCGTCCTTCATTCAGCTCATTTTGAAGGATGCATCAAGTTTATCCGTTTCGTCCTTAAAGGGTTAGTTCACCCAAAAATGTCTGTCATTTATTACTTACCCTCATGTCGTTTCACATCCGTAAGACCTTCGTTAATCTTCAGAACACAAATTAAGATATTTTAGTTGAAATCCGATGGCTCAGTGAGACCTCCATAGGGAGCAATGTCACTTCCTCTGTCAAGATCCCATAAAGGTACTGAAAACATATTTAAATCATGTGAGTACAGTGGCTCAATATTAATATTATAAAGCGACGAGAATACTTTTGGTGCGGCAAAAAAACAAAATAATGACTTATTTAGTGATGGCTGATTTCAAAACACTGCTTCATGAAGCATCGGAGCATTGTGAATCTGTGTGTCGAATCTGCAGTTCGGAGCGCCAAAGTCACGTGATTTCAGCAGTTTGGCGGTTTGACCCGCGATCCGATTCATGATTCGATACGCTGATTCATTTATGCTCTGATGCTTTCTGAAGCAGTGTTTTGAAATCGGTCACCACTAAATAAGTTGTTATTTTGTTTTTTTGCTGCACCAAAAGTATTCTCGTCGCTTTATAATATTAATATTGAGCCACTGTACTCACATGAACTGATTTAAATATGTTTTTAGTACCTTTATGGATCTTGACAGAGGAAGTGACATTGCTCCCTATGGAGGTCTCACGGGGCTATTGGATTTCAACTAAAATATCTTAATTTGTGTTCCAAAGATTAACGAAGGTCTTACGGGTGTGAAACGACATGAGGGTAAGTAATAAATGACAGAATTTTTGGGTGAACTAACCCTTTAAATCACCTACAATCCTTTGCACACATTCCAATTCACCCAAAAAAATGAGTCATCACTGAGCTGATTTCTAGCCATTGGTGTTATTGACTTCTTTAGTCATTTATTTTATTATTTCCAACCTTTGGTTTCTCTTCTGTGCTGTAAGATCGATTTTCCATCAGATTTGACTAGGTGATGTACTTTTATGTCTATTTCCATCTCTGCAGACATTAGATAACGTAAGATCTGCAATATTCTCTCAGAGGTTTTAAAGGTATCAAAACAACACCTCGTATTTCTGTTTTCATTTGTCTTGTAAAAACACATAGGGTACAACAGGGCTAAAGGCACATAAGGGTAAAAGGCGCATTTGACTTTATTCTGTTTTAAACCATTAGATGGCACAAAAATTCAGCTCATCACTTTTGGTGATGCACATGGAAATTTGTCTGATCCTTGAAATCTGGCCATTTGCAGACAGCAAGTTGATTCTCTGTTAAATTGATCTGATATTTAATGTTTTTTAAAATGTTGTTTATTTATGTAGCAAAAGAGAATCAATAAAATTATTGACTGTATTTTGAGACAAAGGTCTTTCCAGATTTGTTCAAGCTAATTAAAGCAACAGTTTTTTAATAGCAGAAGAATAAATAAAAGAAGACTGTTATATTTGGGGTAAAAGGCACCCCTGCTGTTGGGGCTAAGGCACAACAATTAACATGATAATAAATAGCTGTCTGACTTTTTCATTTGTTGACAGATTCAGATGGTAAATATTATATATTAAATTGGGTGTCCACCATATTTATAATGAAACCATCACATTTTAAAAAAAATATGATATTAATCATGTTATTTAATAAAATATATATATTTTTTGTTACTGGCACCCTACTGAAAAGCTGTATCAAATTATTATGGGATCTCATTCAATGCTTTCAGAACCTTTACTTTTTTAAATCATTTTTTCTAATCTTTTATTTTTAAAATTAGCATATTTTAATGACAATATTTAATGAACAAAAAAATAATTTATCAAAATAAATAGAAAATAGTACAAACTTTAAGTGGTTGTTTTCAACACATATTACCTTAGACATTATGCAAAACATATAACTTTAGCTAATGTATTTTAGTAAATATGTTGGTTTTACCCTGTGTGTGGGGCAAAAGGCCCACCTTGCACAAAATCTGTTGCTCCATTAACGTTCAATAAAAACATATATAATTTTCTATAAATCATATAGGAGTAGTAAAAAGCCTATTTTTATTAAGGTGTGACTTTAGCCCCATTGTTCATTTTGACTCTTGCCCTCTCATTGTCTGTTTTTGTTCTTTTTGCTTGTTATCAAAAAAAGCATTTAACAAAAAAAATATTGGAATTTTATATATATACATTCACAAAAAGACAAACATTTTGAAAAAACACTGCCAGAGAAAAACATTTGACTGACTTCCACTTGACAATTAGCCCCGACGTCCATTAATTCACAGATTACCAAGCATTAATTTCATTAGTATTAATGCATAGGTATTAATTCTGATTTGTGTTCCCTATTTGTGTATTTCTCTTAAAAATGGTAAGCAACGTTAACCAGCAGCTGAGAAAATGGATAAAAAGACCAAAAAAGAGCAATCCAGGAGAAATAAGCAACCAAGTTAAAGAATATGAAGCTTTCCACAGCCTTGTAACCTTCACTAAAATCAGCCAATAAAGGGTTTAATATTTCCTAACTTAAACATTGTGTCAAGGTTTCTATACTCTGTAAAACAAGGAACTCCAACCCTGCCCCTGGAGAGCTACCATCCAGCAGAGCTCAGATCCAACACCGATCAAACACACCTGAAGCAGCTAATCATGGTGTTCAGAGCTACTTGAAAATCACAGGCAGGGTTGGAACTGAAGTCTGCAGGAAGGTAGACATCCAGGATCAGGGTTGGAACAGCTGGTGTATAACAATCTTTTAAGTGTCTGATTGTTTAGTATATACTTCTTGAAGCTTGAAAAAACATGCCCAAATTTAAATGTTTATTTCTTCACAGCAGAAGTTGGAGACGGTTCCTCTCCTCATCTGCAGGTAATGGATTCTCAGAACAAAAAAGAGTTTGATGTTTGATAAAATTCTTGACTAAAACAGCATCCTGTCTCTGACACAGCTGCTGCTCTGACTTATTCTTGTTCCCATTGATCCTGAATGGTAGGTAAAAGTACAGCATTTTGTGTGTTGCTGCAGGTTATGAACCCCAAATCTGGACAAGCACAATATGTAATGGTCTGGATTTGTTTCCCTGAGCCTTGCATTGTGTAGGGAGAATGACGGAGGTGAATATATGCTGCACCACTCTGTTCTGGTTTGCTTTTCTTTAAATAAAATACAATCTTTAAAGGAAACTCGTGTCATGTGGATCATTTACAATGTATTATAGGTTACAATATGTATGATGTTTTCTTAGCCTTCAAGAAATGATGGCCAGTCTTGGAATCCAATCCGTTGAATATACCCAGGCTTCAGCACTGTGATGGGTCAGTACTTTGATGGACAGCGAGGAGGAGGCACTGCAAGACAGAGCTCATATAGCACGTGTTCCCTAAATTCGGAAGCCTGTGAGAGAAACCAGACAGGTTTGATTAGTGGACGGCTTTAAATCACAAATTTCAGAGGAAACATCTGGCAAAATTCATGCTGATCTTTTCAGCAGTGAACAATTTAAATATGCCTTGCAAACTTTTTATCTCTTGTTGATGTGTTCATGAGTTGGAATTAACTCTGCAGCTTTTCAACAGTCCTTCTTTTTCCCCTCTCAGGATGCACATGAGTTCCTTGTGACTTTTCTGTCCTGTCGAAAAGAGGAGAGTGAGACTCCGAAGACGTATTGGCCCACATACACTTGCCCTGTAGTTCAAGTGCATAAGCCTGCAACAGGTAATGACATCACACATCCCCACCTGCGCATGCTCATTCAAAAGACGTGTAGCATTGACGTGTTTATGCTCATTCTTTTATTTTAGCTGTGGTTTCCAGAAGAGTTTTACGGAGGAATTCAACTACCTTTCACTGGTCATCCTCCCTCAAGCTTGTCTAACAGACAGCCTGCAGCAGTACTTGAACGTGAGTGTCAGCGCTAAAGTGATTTATATTGTCATGAACATGAGCATGTCATTTCCATCACGTTCTGATTGTCTGACGTCTGATGAATGCCTTGGAGATTCTTGAGGATTTCACACGGTCCTTCATTGTAGGTATTGCTGCTGTTAATCAAACATTTATGGAATGGCCACTGTTCATTATGTGAATGGGTGCATTTACATGCACAATTTTACAGTGATCACTGCAAAATGTTTTAGTTTTCATTGTTTTGCATATTATAATTGCATATTGTAGTGTTTTGTTGTGCATGTCTGTGTACACTGTTTAGATTTGTGCAAGGTGTGTGTTTAGAAGAAAGTGTCTTGCTTTGTTTCTCCTTGATCTCTTTTCCTGTTTTTAATTTCTTGTAGTCACGTACACCTTTAAGGAGTATCTGGTTATTTCCTATAAGAGCCACACTGTTCTATTCATGCCTATAAGGAGTTATTCACTCCTTAATGCTTCTTTGATATGGATGAGACAATACATAAACTTATCTTTCCTTTGTTTTAAATTGGCTTAACACCCTAGACTTTTACTATATAAAAATTACAGCAAGCTCAAATTTTGACTTTGAGTGAATGCCACTTCTCGTGTTTGTGACATACTTGGTCCCCACTATTGGTGCTCTACTCTGCTCTGCATTATATTGATTAAGTATTGGAGGACCATAATTTTCTCTAACAGTATGGAAATTGTATTGCTGACTATTTACAAATGTAGCTACTGGAATTACAGTGTTATTTGAAAGACCTGGAAAGAGATTCAGTAACAGCCTTTACCCAACTTCTCTAATATTCCACTGTTTAGTGTTTGTGTTCTTCAAAGATTGTAGCTAGAAATGCTGTAAAGACTCTGAATTACTCTAAAAGACGGCTTCAGGAAGAAATACTTGTACTTGGCTGCAGCCTGCAGATCGGGGCGGGGCTGCACGTCACCCCACACCACACTCACTCTGGTTGGTTCAATCATTTTTCATTGGCAATGCATACATGGTAGAAAATGTGTTCATAGTTGGTTAAGGTCAGAGCAGTGCATTGATTGATGTGGGAATGTCATCAATCCAGTATAAACTCTAAAAGAGAGGTGGGCTGCACAAATAAGATCTAGCACACTTAATCTAAGAATCTGAGACATTCAGTTGTTTTTTAATTTAACTCGCTATGTCTGTATCATTTAATCGCTGAATTGTTAGCTACTGCAAGTTAAATATTTTAGAATAAATTAGTTAAATTAAAAAATAAACATTTAATGTTACCGTATTTATTGTGAACCAGTTGATTTAAAAGAATCGGTTAAAAAGATTCAGTTGAAATATCATGTTTTCCTATCTAATTTTGGCCGCACCTGAAACTGAAACAGAACTAAAACACTCCTTTATTCAAGGATGTGAATTTATTGCATGCTGTTAAGCTGAATTTATAAAACTGTTTGCTGAAATAACCACAACATTAAACAAGAGAACTGAAATAAAAACATGCTTATCTGTCAGTCAGTTGTGAAAGTTGCATTCATTTAACAACAGACTCGAGATACGTTCTTTCAGAATCATGGCAGGCGCATATAAAAAGATCTCGATTTAGTCTCTATAAAATAATGAGGAACAGATTGTATTTCTGAAATGAAGTCTGATCACTGACAGCAACGTAGTGTTGGCCCAGATGCGGCCTACATCTGGTTCGAATGTAATCCACATGTACCAGATGTGGGCTGGATCTAGGCCACATCTGGATCTGTTGCTGTCTGGCAGGGATGGGCAGTATTTATGATACATGTATTTCAAACACGTATTTCAAATACAAAATAGTATTTTGTCATTTGTATTTAATAGGGTTGATGAAAGTGGCTTTGTATTTTGTATCAAAATACTTTAGTGTTTTGTATTTTTAAAATACTGTAAAAGTCTACATGATGACATCATAAAATTGTAGCCTCTGATTGGTGCCTACTCCGTAGTTTGCCCAGACTTGTTGAGATCAGAACAGAAAATTTATCCATATGTAAGAAGGTGGTCAAGCTAAGAAACATACAGGCTGCCTGATTTACATAATTTTTTTGTATAATTTGCTATAATTTTTAACAGTTCATGTTTTGGTGTTCGTTTTGGTAGCCTAGGCTAAATAGTATATCAATTTACATAATGTTCTTGAAAACTATTATACCGAGCAGCAGCCCCCTATATTTATGATTAACAATCAAATGATTAATTAGTTAGAAGCTAGTTGCCATGAATACAGGTGCCATCAGTTGTCTTCTATGTAGGGAAAACACCCTAGGAAGTAAAATTAGCTCAAATGAAATATTTATAGGGAATTATAAGAGTTGTTTAGATTACGACCGAGCAACTGAGTCGTCCAGCGTTCATTTGCTCGAGCCGTAATAAGCTCTTGTCGCGGATATGAATATCCAACAATCGTGAAAACGCTGATTAAAGCACGGTAACTTTAGATCACAGTTTAAGACATTAAATTTTAGAAACACATAATACAAGACACTTTCTTTTAAAAGCTATAAGAGATTTTATTTATTCTAACACAAACTAATCTAACACAAACTAACACATATACACATACATTCATTCACGCATTGCAGTAAGAAAGGAAATGAGATAGAAAGAGTTTTAAGAGAGATGTGATATGATGAATTCCTAGCAAAATTATGCTCTTCAGAAGATCTGACCTGAACGAACGATAAATCAATAATTTAAATGCACCAGTTCAGTTTTAATCTGGAGGTACTTGCTTGCGTCGACTTTAAATGTGAATATCCCTCGTTGGCGTGTAGAGAAGGGTTTTCCAAGTCAATGATTTGTTGCAGGGTCTTCAAGGTCCGTGTTGTGTTCGGTAGAACCCAATCACGTTTGAGCTTGCTGAAAAATTGAAGGGAAGTCTCTTTGTCGCTGGAGTTAAAGTTGAAGCGGCAGAAGTCGTTGGTTGAACTTTTGCGGCAAAACTTAGAACACAAGACTTTCAGCGGAAAAGAAAATTAAGTAAAAGAAAAGAAAAGTGAGTGAAAGTTGGATGGCTTGAATGAGCGGCTTGTCTGTTCTTCTTGTTACTCCATTGTTCTTGGTACTTGTCTTGACTTCTCTTACCAGAACTAACCCGTTCACTATCTTGCAATATGACAATTTAAACTTAGTTGTTTGCCACACCTCTGAGGAGTCTTGGCCAATCAGACATCGTCCTGTTTCAAAAGGGCTTTTCTCTGCCCCCAATAAAACATAGGTGTTACATCACGTTTCTGCTTCAGCAGAGAGTGCCATTTTAACATAATTTCTATTAAATGGAATACAATACATTTTAAACAGATTTCATTCAAGTCCGGATATAGGAAAGGGGGAAATAATCAAATTAAGTCCAAATAAGGCATACTTTCAGTCAGTCATTCAAGAGCTAACACATTTACATGAATTGTGGGTGTTCTAAAACAAACTGGTTACAAGTAATACTTGTGGACACAATTTGCAAAATGTATGCAGTTAAAAGATATTTGATAAGTCCATTTAAAATTGTTTGGAACAATTTTGATGCAGTTTTAGTTGTAGAATGGTCTTCATTGGTTTTTTGTAAGGTTTTAGTCCCTTATACCCCTTTTCCACCAAGGCAGTTTGAGTGCTGGTTCGGAGCCAGAGCCTAGTTTCAAATCAGTTCTTTGTCTTTCGACACACAAAGCACCAGCTCCGAACCAGGAAAAGTGGTTCGTAAGTAGCACCAAAACATTGCTGGGCTAGAAGTAAGAACCACTTGCATCAGGGGCTGGGGGCGAGGTTACCGTGACCAACAAGAAACTTGTGACCGCCATTTTTGAAATAGCAGCTCGATTGTAATCGCCGTCTATATACAAATTACAGCGAGCCATAGGTTCGCAAAGCCATGAGCATCAACAGTAGTGAAACATCCGCGATTGTTGATAGAAGGCTTGTTCGAGATGCATCGGAGCAGCACAGACCGATTCGGCGGGTGCCGCGGATCCGCGGGAGTGTTTGAAGAGCATACGACTCTTGCTTTTGGATCGTTCTCGCGGTGCTTTGTTGTCATGCGCCGATCGATCTGCGAGAAGCCGACGCATCTCGAACAAGCCTGGTGTGTTTGTGTTTGGCGCTGTGGCGCTAGCTTTGCTGTGAAATATGAAACGTATACAGTGACGTAAGACCTGGATCTGTGCTGGCTCTCTAGCCCGTGGAAAGACAAACCGGTTCTTAGAAGGCTCGTCAGTTGAACCAACTCCGAACTGGCCCTAGCACTGAACTAGCACCCGGTTCGTGCTGGTGGAAAGGGGGTATTAGAGAAACAAATGGGGCCTGCATTGTTTTCTCTGTTTCTTCTGATCTGAAGATCAAAGACTCTTTATCTTCCTGGGTGACCATTTGGTTTGTCACTTCTCCTGCTGTCAGGAGGCATAGGGTGTCATAAAAGCAATCATCATTGGTTTCTCTGTAGACGAGTTGGAGCCGAAATCTCGATTCTGAATTAGAAGTATGTTTTGAAAATCATCTGAATGATTCATTTGTCTGGTTCGTCCATGGTTCCTACATCTAATAAATGACTTGTTTGTCATTGAGTCAGTGTTGCTGATGCAAAGTAGGGCCTTCTTTACCAAACACCAAGTAACTAAATTAGTATACAATTCATTCACAAACATTAAACTGTTGGTTACT
The DNA here is from genome assembly GCF_018812025.1 of Megalobrama amblycephala. Taxonomy (NCBI): domain Eukaryota; kingdom Metazoa; phylum Chordata; class Actinopteri; order Cypriniformes; family Xenocyprididae; genus Megalobrama; species Megalobrama amblycephala. The sequence continues at coordinate 39,953,216 of NC_063046.1, read as the reverse complement.
TTAAAACTAACCTTCATCTGGGAGATCACATTTGTGAATATTTGATCTGTTAAAGCTACAATATGTAAATATTTTGCTACTATGAGACACTTAATGCACACTTCAGTAAGCTAGATCAATACTAGTCATGGTAAAACATGGTACTCGCGGTAAATCAAGAAAACCAGATTTAAACAAAAAGATTAGTGTTGAGCTTTATAACAATGATTAGTATTCTGTCAATGAATGTATCCAAACAGTTGCTCCCCTGTCTAATAAAACTCATAATATACTAAAGTGTCTTTGTTTCCATGGTTTCTACAAAATAAAAATCGAAATCGAGGGTAAAGCAGTTTGTGTCCTGGTTAAAATTGCTTATTCCTCTGGAATTAAACATTCTTGGAAACATTTGGGATAATGTAAGTACAAAAGTCAACAAAATATATAACATTGTTCTAGTGGTTTTTGGATATTTTAATCCAAAAATCCTACATATTTTGCCTTTAACTGGTTGCATATGTAAGATTTATTGCATACCTTGGGCAGAGGAAAGCTGTTGCTATCAAACATTGTTTACTTATTCAACTGAGTCAGTGTAATGGTGAAGGGATAGGCCAATTGATGGAAGGTTTGCGAAGAAATTTCATGCTCCCTTGTAAAAGTATTTTTTAGTATTTTTAAAATACAAAAATACAGTAATTTATTTTGATACATGGTGTGGCTGCTGTATTTTGTAGTTTATTTTGAAACACTTAAAATTAAGGTATTTGGTATTTTATTTTAAAATACATTTTGATGTATTTTTGTCCAATCTTGCTGTCTGGGATGCTTTGCAATGTAGTGAAGAAAATGAAAGCTTCATACACTCACACACATAAAAATAACACGGCAGACACATTAGCCTAATGCAGTGTCATTTAACTGCATGACCAGTAACACCTTCTGTAACCATAAGTGTGTCTCCATTGATAACAATACTGATATATTCTTTTCATTTCCTTTCTCATACTATGGTGATATGAATAATCAAAATATCATAAAACATTTAATTCATAATTAGTTCCTCTACCTGAAGACCTGACCCTCCTGCTTTGGATAATCAACCAATTAATTTTTTGAAATGTTGTGGGGTTGTTTGTGCGCTAGCCTAAAGACCAGCTTAATTTAGCAAAACAATCATTTCAGGGACATGTGAGTTACAGGCTTATGTTTTTTCCCCTTTCTGTGCATTATAATGAAGGCTTTGTGAAACTGCACAGCTTTTCCAGTTTTTTAAATGACATACTCGTTCCTGCACCAGCTACGAACACATTTTTCTATCATGAATGAAGAGGATTGAACAAATCAGAGTACATGTCACATGTCGCCCCAACACAAAACCTAATCTGTAACGTATGAAAAAAAATGAAAGTAAGAAAACAGTATAGGCCTATATGATATAAGAAAAATCATCTTGTCTTGGCAAAAACACAGGCACTATTTGATAAGACAGGTAACATATTAAACATAAATGCTCACTATAAAATGTTTTACTATATATTATACATGGATATATTTGCTTACATAATATGTGTACAGATAATAAATTGTCTGATGAAGAGCCACTGAATCGTCACCTGTGGTTGGGGCTGTGGTGTGCCAACTTTTCCTTCCTTTTTTTTTTTTTTTTTTTTTTTAACAACAGATAATACAGTATACAGTGCAATTCTCTTTCATTCAAGCATGTACATAAGCATTTGACTCTGATTAATTTGTTCTGCTGGTGTTTGTTCTCTTCGCTGATCTCAGGGACCTTTAAAAAGAGAATCCAGTTTAATGAATTATTCAGGTAATGTAGATAATGCAAACCTCTGTTTTGACCTCATGCTGTTGATGATTTAGAGTTTTAAGATCATAATGAACCTCTGATCATCACAAATAACTGAACTGAATCACTTAAAGCATATTTATATTCTACATGAAAGTGCAAATTGTGAACTAATTGTCAGTTATTGTAAAATCATTGTACAGTTGTAACAATTCTTACATTCTATTTGTTTTTGTGACCTTTCTTCTTTAAAACTTGAGCGTAAGTTGCATCACCAACTTCAGCATCAGCACCTGAAGAACAATTTTTGATAAATTTCTGAATCATTCTGATCTGTTGTGTAATTGTTAATGTCAGAACATTAACCTTAACTATGATGATGTTTGACTTTGTGTTTCTCTCACCTCTATCTGTGTTGTGCTTCAATTCAGAGTAAAAAGAGTCTCCAGACTCGCTGCTCTTCCCTGATAGTGAACAACAGAACAGAAACAGAGCGAAGAAACATAACGTTATACATCTGCAACTACACTAATAACTGATAATCCATGATATTATGAAGAGGAAAAAAGAACCTCTCAAACCACAATTAAACCACATAAGTAATAGTATATTGATTAAAATTGTTAATATCATTTTCAGAATTGAGATCTTACTTTTACTTTAACATGATCTGTAACCTGCTATATATTTCAGAGCATCTCTTTATTTACCTCTGTATTTCTCCTTAGATTTCATTTCAATCAAAACATCAGCAAGTCCAGCGCCTGTCATGGAAAAACAGCAGCTTGATTATCTGACTCTCAGTACAGGCCTGTTTTGATCATCTCTGATATTAATTTTTAAAAGCTCTGTTTCATTCATTCCAGTAAACACAGACAGATGTGATTGTTGTGGCTGTTGTTACATTTCCAAACTGAAGTTGGCTTTATCAGTTCTGTTTATGATTGTAAAAAGAAGCATTATATATTATATCTAGTTAAATGTAACGATTCATTCAGACAGTTGTGTTTAGATGCAGTTTGTTGTGCATTTACCTTTGCCCTTGCTTTTCTTTTTGTCCTGTATATTGATCTGTGCATAAGTCAAATCACTAGGCCCTGCAGTATCTAATACAGAACAAAAAAATCAGTCTGATTATGCAGAACATGCTCAGAAATACTTCAGGAAAAACAGGATCTCACCTTTGCTTTTGAACTTCTTTACTTTTGTTCCAACTTCTGAGTACATCACATTATTTGACTCTGCCGTGGTATCATCTGGAAAAATTAGTAAATTCCTAAAAATATCTATTCATATTTTATGCAATCTAAATACAGACACTATCAGTGTCATTGGTTAATGACTTATGACTTTATTGTCCAGGTGTAGTGAAGAGGGTTTTAACCTTTATCCACAGGTATATTTTTCTTAACAGTGACTTCTGAATATGTGACATCTTCCAATGGCTCTAAAACAAACAAGTCAAGCCAACATCAATGATATTTGTTGACTTTAAATGATAAGTGTTTATGTAAAGTTTAAGACTCAACCTTTGTCTCTCTTATTCAGTGGAGTCGCGTCATTATAAATGTGATCAGAACCTGCTGGACAGCAAACAGGCATTTTGAGGACAAAAGGTAAAAAGCAGTCGAACAGAAATATACACATAAAGCTTAAAGGGATAGTTCAGAATGATATTTTGAATAAGACTGGGTTCCAAACAACATTGGACCACTTTGCATGGAAAACACAGACATTTTTCCAAATATCTTCTTTTGTGTTCCACAGCATAAAGAAAGTCATACAGTTTTGTAATGACATGAGAGTGAGTAAATGTCAACAGAATTCATTTTGTGTGTGTGAATTATCCCTTTAAATCACTTGTTACTGAGTTTTATAATAAGGTTTAAGGCTCAACCTTTATCTCTCTTATTCATTGGAGTCACTTCATCATAAATGTGATCAGAACCTGCAGGACAACAAACAGGCATTTGAAGAAAAAAAAGATGAAAAGTAAGGCGGTAATGGGGAAAAGGGAGGGGGGGCGTTGATTTGTTATTGAGTCTGACCAGGCTGCAGAGGTGAGTTTTCCATATGAGATTCTCCAGATCGAGTTGGGACTGATGTCTGTTGAGTGTTACGGTGCTGATCTATAATAGAGACAAAGATCATTATGTTGACTTTAACAGTATTTTCACTCACATATTTTCTGGATTACAAGCAATAAATGCTCATTTTATTAATAAACATGCAGTGACTGTCTAGGATTCAGAAACTGTATCTTCCATTTCATGAGTTTGTGTGCCCATATAATCTTAGTGTAAGTGGTAAACAGATTTAGCTTGCTGTCTGCTATAGATGGGCTGAGGGAGGATTACATAGGCAAAAATATAAAAGAAGGGGAGGAGGAGGGATACCGAAAGAATTTGTCTCATTGGTATTAATTAGAAGATTAGATGGGTGTACTCCTCCTGAAATTGTTTAATAAGTTCACTTGTTGCTGTTCATGTGGTTTAGTCATTCATAACATGTCATGAACTGCTCCACACCTTTGTTGTTTTTGTGTCTCCACAGCAGAACCAGTGAAATGAGGAACAACAAGAAAAAACTCAATCCTACAGAAACACCAATGACCAGAAGAGATGATGATTGAGGAGCTGTTGAGGAGAATGTGACAAACACACAGATCTATTAGTGAGTGAAAAATATGATACTGTATGATAATATTACAAAAGTATATAAATCACTGATTATTCACAGACCTCTGACTGAGATCCAGCTGTGGAGTGACTGTCCTCTCTCTGTTTTACAGTAGTAGAAACCCTCATGTGACTTTGAGACAGTAGTGATGCTCATCTCTCTTGTTGTCTGATTCTGGACCAGTGATCCGTCTTTATAGAAATCAGCGCTGAGGATCGAGGAGTTTGTAGATCGATGTAAACAGTGTAGAGTCAGAGTCTCTCCCTCAATCACAGGATCAACAGAACTCACCAGAATCACTTCACCATCTACAAACACAAGGATTGTGTGTTAATACTGTAAATAGTGAGGATAGCAAAATACTGATATTTTGAATTGTACTTTTATACTTCCTGTGCTTTTTATACTAGTGTTGTGTAGTCCAAGCTGGTTTATTTTAGGAGCTGATGATTGTTTTGTATAAATTATTAATTATTATTATAATTTTTTTTATTTTTTTTAAAGCATGAGGGTCCATGAGGGATCATATTAATGAGACTGTACAAATTAATATGCATTAGCCAGTTTGCCAAAATGCAAAATAGTTACAAATTTTCATGACAGTTTGTTGGATGTGTATCAGATTTTTAACAACTGGCATAAAATCAGGTCCATTTTGCAGCTTAATCTACCAATTTATATGGGAAGAGACTGCCTGATGAACATGAAAAGTTCCTCAGGAGGAATCGGAAAAAAACAGCTGCTGTTTGTTCGCTTGGTGGCTGTCTGTCTAGAACTCTGCATTGCCTTAATGAACAACACAATGACGTGTGATGTCTGGTATGGAAATTCATATGCTGACAGGCAGGTTGATGGACTGAATGCAAAGTCTGTGATCAGCTGTACAGAAGCCAATTAGTGGAAAATGTGTGTAGACTGTAATTAGAATTCAGGATCCTGGTTTATATGGCCTATAAACTACTATGTACTTCCATCAAAAAATAAGTACCATGTACTGTAAAACACTTTTGCTGCTATTGAGGTGGGACATGGGTAAGGTTAGGGACAGGTTTGGTGTTAAGGGTAGGTCGGGTGTAAGGAATGGGTCAACAATTTAATTACAAATGTAATTACATAAATTAATAACAGATGTAATTACATGCAGGCATTTTTAAAAATATAAGTAAAATATAAAAAATGTATATACACAATAAGTGCATTGTATCAAATTAATAATTTAAATGTAAGTACATAGTTAAGGCCACCTAATAAAGTGGGACTGAATTTAGATTATTACATTAGTAGATGGTGTGACTAGGAACAGGACTCACCATGTACAGTGATGTTTCGAGGATGATGTTTCTCTCCAGATTCAGACTGACACCAGTACACTCCAGTGTCAGATGTGCTGAGAGACTCGATTTTACATGCAGATCCTGTTTGTGTTGAACAAGTTTTTGTGTCTTTGTCTGTGTATCTTCTCACTGTCCATCCAGCAGAGTTACTCTGATCCTCACAGCTCAGAGTGAGAGAGCGAGATGAGAAGTGTTGACTTCTGCTGGGATTGATGACCAGAGACACTGAAGCAGAAACACCTGAAAAGAGGAAAATCTCATTCAAAACTGACAGCACATGTGTGTTTGTGTAATAAAATAATCTCTAACTGGTAATGAAGTACAATTATGTTGAATATTAGTCTGTCTTGTGAATCTGTTAAAGGGTTAGTTCACCCAAAAATGAAATTTCTGTCATTACTCACCCTCATGTCGTTCCAAACATGAAAGACCTTCATTCATCTTCAGAACAAAAATTAAGATATTTTTGATGAAATCCAAGAGGTTTTTTTTATTATTTTTTTTTATCTTACATAGAAAGGCAACAGAATTACCACATTCTAGGTCCAGAGTAAAGAGATCTTAATTTGTGTTTCAAAGATGAACGAAGGTCTTACGGGTGTGGAACAATAGAGGGTGAGTAATTAATCACAGAATTTTCATTTTTGGGTGAACTAACCCTTTAACATCAGTTGGAAGCTACAAGTGTTGAATCACAGATCTCTTGACCTTATTCAGCTCAATTTAATCATTTAGCAGACGCGTATGTCCTTACAAATGATAAACACAACAAAGTGATTCATCGTAAGCAAAGAGCTTAGAACCCAAGAGGCGACACTTCGATACTTTTTTGCTAACAATCACTAGATGGCGCTTTGGTAGCGCGGCCGCCATTATGGGGTGAAAATACTAACTGGACCATAGAATCCTTCACATCTTACGCACTCAAAATCTGCGAATTTTATTGCCAAATCAGAAGCGCAATAGAACAGTTTTTTAAATTAAGTCACCAGTAAATTGTATGGCTCCTACAGTAAATGTTGTATTGTATATGTTTTATTTTACCAGTTGTGGAATCCAACCATTCAACCATCTGAGGTAACGTAGTTAGTATTTCCATTTTATGCAACTTTACACATTTATTAATAGTAAATTAATAATTAATAAATTTAAGATCATCATGTTTGCAGCGAACAATATATTTCAGACCTAGTGGAGTAATAGTAATAATATCTAGGTCTGAATTGAAATAGGCTGTAATGTACATTTTAATGGGTCACGCTTATGATCTCATAATACATGATGCATTGCTGTGTCTGTTATCACATAATTCATACTTTTGGACACTTTTGCTTCAACGGACATTAGACACTACTGCAAAATCAAGCTGTTATATTCATATATTTATTGTCCAACATTCCAATTTTTCTGATGAATGTCCTTAATTTAATTTCATATGTTGGTAATAATTCAGTGTTTATAAGCCTTTTAAATAATTTTAACCCAAACTGGCTGGGTTTCTAGAGAGCAAAGGTTTTGTGAAAAAAGTGGAAGACTTAAACACAAAGTGTGTAAAATAAACAGTTAAAAGGATTTGATGATCACTAGTTATAGTATTTTATTCTGTGTTGTCATCATTCAGGTTGGATTTCAGCTTTAATGTACGTTTTGTTTTATCAAAGCAGCTGATATTGCCATAGAAACTAGAGGACTGCAGACTCGCTTTCACCCCAAAAAGCAGGGCTGCTGCTGGGCGCCGGTGTTGCAATGGAACGTTCTATTGACTGTCGCTTCTTGTTCGTGTATATTCTTTGTCATAAGCAAAAAACATTATTTTGCACTAAAGTTTAAAATAAGACAGGCCTTATTATTATGAGTGTGTATTTAATAGTGCTTCTGATCTGGGGCCCGTTCTTCGTACATGGATTACTCAATTATCTGGATTTTACTGTTGATAATAAAATTGATCCAGGATTGTTAGGTCCTTATAAACTCATCCTGGAGTTGCTGTCATAGTAACAGATCCATATGCTCAAACCTGCTCAGGAGCAGCTTATTTCATGTAAACAGGATTAGATTTTATCATTTTAAGCAGAGGTGATACTTAAAGTCTGTCCCAGCCATTACTTTCTTACAAGAGTACCCTGTTGAACCAGGGACAATAATAACTTAAATAATAATAATAATAATTTATAAATTAATTTAAAAATAATATTATAATGTTGTGTAGTCTGTCATAATATAGACAGCCAGTTTTACTTACTAAGAGTGTTGTGATGATCACTCGACATAGGATCCATTTGCAAGCTTTAATGAGTATACAGGGTCGTAAGGCGATGGTCAAAACAGCAAACAAGAGCAACGGAGAACAGACAATTCGTGGTCAGAGACAGGCAGGAAGTAGGGTAACAGGCAAGTATCACAGTCCAGGTAAACAGGCGGGGGTCAATAGGCAGGCAGCGGAGAGACAGTAAACGGAAACAGACAAGAATGGCAACAGGAAGGCAAACTGGGAAATAACGCTTATAATGACAGCCGGGACAATGATAAGACTTCGCGTCAGTCTGTGTGACTGGCAGCTTAAATGGTAGTCCTAACCAGCTGCAGCTGGCGGATGATCAGAGTCCAAGGTTGGGGCTGATGGGAAATGTAGTGCGCGTCAGTGTAAGTGAGTGAGTGGATGCTATTATATTCCGGAGATGGAGCCCTCTGCTGGCCAGCGGAGGGGATAGGGGTTCGTCTCCGTGACAAAGAGATCTATTTGTGAGGGAATAATTACCTAATAATTTTACTGGATTTCATGTTACACACATGACGCTGTGAATTAATTTGAACTGCTATTATAGCTGGAGATCAGTACTTCAAAAAAAGTGCTACTGTGCGATTAGAAAAATGTTTGTGACCTTTAAAATTAATTGTCAGGTAACAAATCTGCTTCACTGCTAAAATTAAATGAATTGCTAATTATAACATTGAAATTTGAAAATGTAAAGCCTTTTCAAATATAGAAATCTTGAAATAATGGAAATAATTGGGAATCATGTAACAAACTGTACACATTTCATTTATGTATTATATCTTTTATGTCAGGTGTGTGATGTTCTTTATAATGTCATTACATTGCTGTTTTACTGCCAGCCAATCACTGCATTACTGATCATGGTTTCAAGTATCAATACAAAACAAATACGTGCAGTAATCTCAGACAACTTAATTCAGATATTTTAATCAAATTCGCCAAAATTAATTTAAGAACCAAACTATCCAGAGATCAGTTATCAGGATGAGAAGATCTAGATTCTGTCAAATCATCTCAGATGTATTAAGCAAGGTACGATGAACGGACCCCTGGTTTAGACTTGGAGGAAATTGACAGCAGGGTTTTGAGGTTGTCATTGGTTTAAGATGGTTTTTCCACCATGTACCAGAATATGGATGTAGAGACTGCAATTAAATACAAATATGGATGAGCTCAAATATAAAGACTCACCAGTGACCCACAGTGGCTGTGTGCTGCTGTTGTGTGTGTAATAGGCTGGTCGTCCTCTCTCTGCTCTGCACGTATAAACTCCTGTGTGCTGTAGAGCAGCAGGACTGAGAGTGTAAGATCCTCCAGCTCCTCTGCTGCTGTCTGACAGAAGATCATGATCTCTGAACCAGCTGAACGTCCAGCCTGTAGAGGAGCCTGAAACCTCACAGATCAGAGTCACTGATTCTCCTTCAGTCAGCCACGGCTGTGGAGACACTCGCACTGCTTGCCTGAGCTTCATCTGCACAAAACATCATGAGTTACAGAGCCATAGAGAAACTGATGGAGAAGCTGATCACAACAAACACAAACTCACCTGATACAGTCAGTGTAACAGCATCACTGCGCTGAGAGATCTGAGTGTTTATCAGTCCTGTACAGGTGTATTTACCACTGTGAAAGTGATCAACACTGCTGATGTTCAACTCTTGTGTTGAGCACAGACTGACAGCTTCTCTGTGTTTCTGTTTATTGACTCCACTGGTGCAGCACTCTTGTTTTGTACATTTGGCAGAGTTTATATTCAAGTTGTTGGTTCCATTTATTTCCCATCTGTATGTCCACTCAGTGTTTCCTCCCCACTTCATATCACATCTGAGAGTGACTGTTTCTCCTCTGAACACTCGTTCATCAGGTCGTACCGTCAGCACAGCTTTAGGACTCTCTGTACAAACACAAATTATTGCATTTATTTTTGATTCTAAGTTTTAGACGTTCTGTAGATATTGTCTTTGATCTGTATGTTGAATCACATGTTCTCTCTCACCTGTAACATTGACCCACAGTGCATCACTGTAGTTTGTGTAATAGACTGGTTTCCCTCTTCCAGCTCTACACCAGTAATGGCCTCCATCAGACACTGAATCAATCTTCAGTCTGTAGGAGTTTGTTTCTGTCTTCTCTGTCTCAGGGTTCAGTGTGTGTTTGTACCAGTAAAAGTCCCAGTATCCAGTGGACGGATCCATGCCACAGGTCAAATTCACTGTGTTTCCTGTCAGTGCAGCTCCTGCAGGATCTGATGTGAGTTCAGGCTTTGGCTTTAGACCTGCAGGAGAACAAGAACAGATTCAGATCCTCAAGAGTCAGAGTTCACCTGTGTGTGACAAATCATTGAGTATTTGTCTGCAACAGTTGATACAGAAGAGAGTGTTGAAAAATATGGATTTTACATGAGCATTACACAGATCTATTTAAATTCAGATTATTTAAAGATCTAGTTTGCTTGTAGTTTGTGTTGATTAAATTAAATGTTTGCAATTATTAATATAACTAACTACAAACAGTGATATTCCCAGGTGAAAAAAAGTACACTATAATGTACTTAAAGTGCTCTATTTTTGCACTAATTTTGTACTTAATATACTAAACATTCTTCTTTAGTACTAATTATGATAATCTTAAGAACATCTAAGTGTACTCAACTGTGCTATTTTGAGACACCATGAAATATGAACTAAAATGTGCTTTTAATATACTATCTCTGTATTTAAAAAATATATTTAGTTACCACTTGTAGTACACTATGGGTTCAAATGTACTACACAAAATAGCACAGTTGAGTACACTTAGATGTTCTTAAGATTATCTTAATTAGTGCTAAAGAAGAATTTTTAGTATATTAAGTACAAAATTAGTGCATGAAAATAGAGCACTTTAAGGACAGTATAGTGTACTTTTTTTCACCTGGGTTCATATCCAGTCTACATGTATGTGTCAAGGTTTAACTGTAACAATAATCCAAAGATGTGTGACGCAAAAAGATAATGAAATAACATTAAGTAAATACCAGAAACTATAAAGCAATTCAAACTAGAATGACCATGAACTAAGGAGCCATTTACACAACACCATTTTTAATAAAAAAATAAAAACTTTTTATGTTTTGGCCGTTCATTTACACGACAACGCAAACTTAAAAACGCGATTCAAAGTGCACGTTTTTGAAAATTATACTGTTATCATCTCTGTTTAAACTACAAAAACATGAATTTGTGAAAACGAATTGACAACTGTATTTATCATCAGTGTGAATGAAACATCTGAGAGTGAAAGACTCTTGACTGGTTGTGATCATGATCATGTAGAGAGTTTATGAGGACAGTGATGTTCAACTCACCCTTCATAGAGAGAGAAACAGAGCTTGACTGTGATGAAACTGATCTTCCATCTATGTGTCCTTTACACGTGTACTGACCCTCATCAGACTCAACAGCTTCAACAATACTGAGAGTGTCTCTGTTTACAGTGTAACGCTCAGATGCCTGTAACAATGCACTGTCTTTATTCCACTCATATCTCCAGTCACTGCGATCAGACTTTATCTCACACGTCAGATTGACTCTCTCTCCAGTGAATACAGATCTGTCTGGTGTCACAGTCAGTGTAGGTGTGGGTAAATCTGTGAAGAAACAAAAACAAAGTGAATTTCAGGGAAAACTATTATGTAATTTTTTTACAAAACTAGTTTATACATTATTTTATCTCATATTTCATATCATTTATTCTGGTTTGCTGTTGTACTGTCATTAATTTTCTCATGTGTTTTGAGGAGGCTCCGGCTCTGTCACGTCCTCATACAATCAGTGTTGAGTTCATTTATAGGTGTTATTGGTCATATTTTTCACTAGTCTTCTGTCTTCTTTTTGTACAGTAAACTATGTAATTTATTTTGATTAAAGGGAAGTGTGTCTTTTCTGCTCCCGTTTTCAATAAAAAAAATAAATTTGGGCCGTTCATTTCCACAACAATGCAAACTTAAAAACGTGACTCAAAGTGCACATTTTTGAAAATTTTACCGTTATTTATCATCAGTGTGAATGAAACATCTGAGAGTGAAAGACTCTTGATTGGTTGTGATCATGATCATGTAGAGAGTTTATGAGAACAATGATGTTCAACTCACCCGTCACAGAGAGATAAACAGAGCTTGACTGTGATGAAACTGATCTTCCATCTATGTGACCTTTACACGTGTACCAACCCTGATCAGACTCAACAGCTTCAACAATACTGAGAGTGTCTCTGTTTACAGTGTAATGCTCAGATGCCTGTAACAATGCACTGTCTTTATTCCAGTCATATCTCCAGTCACTGTGATCAGACTTTATCTCACACGTCAGATTGACTCTCTCTCCAGTGAATACAGATCTGTCTGGAGTCACAGTCAGTGTAGGTGTGGGTAAATCTGTGAAGAAACACAAAAACAAAGTGAATTTCAGGGAACAAAGTGATTTTCAGGGAAAACTATTATGTAATTGTTTTACAAAACTAGTTTATACATTATTTTATCTCATATTTCATATTTATTCTTGTTTGCTGTTGTAGTGTCATTAGTTTTCTCATGTGTTTTGAGGAGGCTCCGGCTCTGCACCGTCCTCAGACAAACACTGATCAGACACACCAACTGTGAAACTGAACTGTGATTATTTCCATCTCTAAACCAGCTGAATCTCCACTGAATGTTTCCTCCTCCCTGTATGTCACATGTGAGAGTGACTGTGATGAAAAGATGAACAAACTCACCTGATACTGTCAGTGTAACTTTATCACTCTTCTCTGTGTACTGTGAGGCTTTAGTCTGGGTTCCTCTACAGCTGTACACACCAGCATGAGACCAATCCACATTTGTGATTTTATAGTTCTGGTCTTGTCCTCTGCTGTAATAGATCTGGTCTTGTCCTCTGCTGTAATCTTGATTTTTATACCAGCTGTACTGCCAGACTCCTGTCTCCTGTATGTCACATGTGAAAGTGACCGTCTCTCCTCTAAACACACGTCCATCAGGCTGAACACGCACTACAGGTTTGGGTCTCTCTGTGAAAAGAGCAAACAACACACTTCATGTTTGAATTTTTTAAAACTCAAAATTAACTTTTATTGAAAACTCTACAAAGTGAAAGAGCACTTACCTCTCACTGTTATCTTAACATTACTGTACAGAGTGTAGTAGTTTCCTCTCTCTGCTCTGCACTTGTATGTTCCTCCATCAGAGACACTCACAGAACTGATTGTTTTAGTTTCTTCATCAGTGGATTCACGGTTTGAGTCTTTCCTCCAGAGAAATGTCCATCCAGTTGACTGTCCCATGTCACAGCTGAGAGTAACTGTGTCTCCAGTGAACACTGAACTCTGGGGACGTACAGTCAGATTTGGTTTTGGTTTATCTGTAAGTGTACAGTGATTCAGTGTTGAGATCATCTATAGGTGTTATTGGTCATATTTTTCACTAGTCTTCTGTCTTCTTTTTGTACAGTAAACTATGTAATTTATTTTGACTAAAGGGAAGTGTGTCTTTTCTGCTCCCGTTTTCAATAAAAAAAAAAAAAATTTTGGCCGTTCATTTACACAACAACGCAAACTTAAAAACGCAATTCAAAGTGCACGTTTTTGAAAATTTTACCGTTAACGTCTCTGTGTAAACTACAAAAATGTGAATTTGTGAAAACAGTGAGGTCATGTGCATGTGTATTACATGTTCAGTCTCTAGTGTTTCTTTACTAAGTGACATCGCCATCTACTGGCCTGTGTGGTATTACAAATTTAAGATGTGTTTAAAATCTGCTGATATGTCCTGACATAACTTCACATGAATAACTAATGTGGGCATTCAAGGTGAACACAATCCGTTTACTGATTAGATTAAATAGAGTTTCCAGTGAGGTGATTCTGCAAGTCTCTGATCTTCCTACTGAGAGCCAAACTATATATGAATGTTGACATAGTCTTAGTTCTCATGACCAGCTGCTGTTTATACCATCGGGGTAATTTTCCTGTATTGTCTTTAGGTGCTTTTGTTTTAGTGGTCACTACTAAGGCTTTGTGTAAGGTCAACACTTTTAAGGTTTGCCCATTGAATGCCTATAAAACACAATATACAGCTCCCTTAGTCAGACTGGACAACTGCAGCGACCAACAGCATGCTCTCAATAAAGGATCCTACTGAAGATACACCGAGTCTCCTGGTCTTCGCTTCTGACCTGGTAATAATAATACAGCATTTCTAGTTGCCTTCATGATTCTGGAACGTTGAATTTGCAATGTGATGAGGTCATGTGATGGTTAGAATTGTTTATTGTTGAATATTGGGATTCGTCTTTTTAGGAGGACAATGATGTTCAACTCACCCTTCACAGAGAGAGAAACAGCAGCGCTTGATTGTGATGTGTTTGGTCTGTTATTTCTCAGTCCTCTACACCAGTACTGACCCTGATCAGATGCAACAGCTCCAACAATACTGAGAGTGTCTCCATTTACAGTGTAACGCACAGACTTCTGTAACTTCACACTGGATCTGCTGCCTTTATACCACTCATATCTCCACTCATGTGTCCAGTCTCTCTGATATATCTGGTAATTTCTCTGTCTCCAGCCACTGTAAGTCTCTATCACACACTTCAGATTGACTCTCTCTCCAGTGAATACAGATCTGTCTGGTGTCACAGTCAGTGTAGATGTGGGTGAATCTGAGAAGAAACACAAATGTGTTCATATTTTGTTTAAATCAACTAAATGGTTCCATTCTTATTCTGCTGATCACTTTAAAATCTTGTAGATTCTGTAAAAATTATCATATATGTTGCATCCCATACATAAATCCTATACATATATCCTATACAACAAATAACTGGACAGTATGAACTTTGTCTGAGCTTTAATGTCTTTTTCTGGTCATGCAAAGCACTGAGTTTTGACAGAGGTCTATTTCTGTGAATTGTTCTGTTTTCATTTTGTTTGTTTGTTTCATAACGTTAGTGATCAGAGATGACTTTAAACTAGGGGTGTAACGATACTCTCATGTCACGATATGATACACAATACTGAACTCACAATACGATATTATTGCCATAATATCAAAAAATGTACTGTTGAATAAAATGCTAAATTTGGTATTACATTTGAGGTGGAAATAGGATTTGGTGCTGGTAACCCAACGCACAGGACAATAGGGACAACAGAATAAAAATATTCATGATTCTGAAGCTGAAAATACAAAACTATTTTAGACGAATATGCTTGCACTAGATATACAGTATTTAAAATAATGTAGGCCACTTTTTTACTGGTAACAAAAGACATTTGACATTATCAGGACCCACAAATATTCCCCCATTTCATTATTATGCATTATACTCAACATTATACATAGTAGTTCACTGTAGTGCTGACACTAAAACTCTGTAAGCTTGAATTTTTTCTCACACAGTAATTTTCATTTTGGGTGAACTAATTGTGACTATCCATGATAAATGTTGTTGCATTTTTGTATTTTTATATATGTGACATGTTATATTGTTACCACCCCTACTGTAAACTGTCAGTAAATCTTCGAGAGGTTTCATGTTTTGTTTGTAAATCGTGTTTGTCTCTGGACAGTAATGTTTGGGTTGTGCTCAGAACTAGTTATTCGTGATCATCTCAGGTTCATGCTGGTCAGAAAGACTGTCTGATGTGCTATGATGTCATGATGATGCAGACTAAAATACTCTTCTTAGTCATATGACTTCATTCATATAAATTCGTAGGACTCATTTCATAACACATTTATGGTGCTTTTGTGTCCTTTTTGAACTCTGAAATTTCATTATGTCATTCATTATAATAGTGATCAGGGCATTATTAAAAAATATTTTTGTTCTGAGGAAAAAAGGTATATAGATTTGGAACAACATGATGGTGATTAAACACCAATGACAGAATTGTAATTTCCAGGTGAGCTGATGTTGAAACTTTGGTGTGAGTGTCAGATAAAATAAATCTTAAATATAGGAATATTTGGTCAGATGAACTGTAAATCAAAACAATGACAAGATCATCTGAAAATCAAGGCAAAGCTTCATTTGTTTAAAGACTCACATATTTCCAGTAAGTTCAAGCAGCAATTAAGTAATTAAATACAAAACATGTTGAGACCTCTGTGTATAGTTTCATTCTGTTTTGCTCCTTCAAATGGTTTTGAACACGAGAAAGGAGAAAACTGAGCGGTGCTTGCCATGGCAAAACTCAGCACTCGGTTGCTGGGGTGGCATGAATGGTTGCTAGGATGTTGCTAAGATATTCTGAGTTGTTGCAAGACGGTTGCCAGGGTGTTCTGGGTGGTTGTTATGGTGTTGCTATGCAGTTGCTAAGGTATTCTGGGTGGTTACTAGGGTGTTGCTATGCAGTTGCTAAGGTATTTGGGGTGCTAAGGTGGCATGGATGGTTGCTAGGCCATTTCTAGGGTATCCTGGATGGTTGCTAGGGTTTTGCTAAGGTATTCTGAGTTGTTCCTAGGCGGTTGCTAGGGTGTTCTGGGTGGATGCTATGGTGTTGCTAGGTGGTTCCTATAACATTCTGGGTGGTTGCTAGGTGTTGTTAGGCAGCTGCTAAGGTATCCAGGGTCATTGTTAGGGTGTTGCTAGTTGTCACAGATGGTTACTATGAAGTTTTTATTGAGTTCTTAGTATGTTTTAGCCTGATTTATCACTTAGCTAATGGTTATTAGCATGTAGCTATTCACTGCTAGCATGTTGGAAGTCTGCTTGCTAGAATGAGTCAAAAGAGCTGACCTCGATCTCTCTACAATGTTCTGATACAGAGATACAGGTATGGCTGAACGGTTGCTAGGGTACTCTACATGGTTTGCTAGGGAGTGGTTTATCAGCTGCCAATGGTGATACTCCAAAGGCTGCTTGCCAGTATGAATGATATAAACCAATCCCCATGTCTCTAAACCACAGTTTCTCGATCGGATGTGTGATCATAAGAGAGAGTTTATGAGGACAATGATGTTCAACTCACCCTTCACAGAGAGAGAAACAGCAGAGCTTGAATGTGATGAAACTGATCTTTCATCTATGTGTCCTTTACATGTGTACTGACCCTCATCAGATGTAGAAGTTCGTTGAATAATGAGAGTGTCTCCAGTGTGATGCTCAAGCTTCTTTAACATCACATTTTTGTCTGTACTGCCTTTATACCACTCATATCTCCAGTCACTGTGATCAGATTTTATCTCACACTTCAGATTGACTCTCTCTCCAGTGAATACAGGACCATCTGGTGTCACAGTCAGTGTAGGTGTAGGTAAATCTGTGAAGAAAGAAGATGAAGAGCTCTTTCAGTGAACTAATCAGAAAACGTTATCTGATCTTCTGAGTTCCTGGGGTCCATTCTTCATACCTCACTTAATCCACCTGGGATGATTTCACAGATGCCAGATCTTCTAATCCTGATAACTGATCTCTGGCTAATTTGGTTCTTCAAATATATAGATATATATTTGAAGAACCAAATATATATTTATATTTAAAAAATATCTGGATTAAGTTATCTAAGATTACTGCACATTCTTGTATTTATCAAAGGGCAGATATATCGATACTCAAAACCATGATCAGTAATGCAGTGATTGGATGGCGGCAAGACAGCAACGTAATGACATCATGAAGAACATCACACTCCTGATGAAAAACTTGAATTTCTGGACCTTTATAAGGAAAGTAACCAAAATGACATAAAACTATAAAAGATAAATGAAATGAGTACTGTTTGTTACATGATTCCCAATTATTTTACGATTTCTTGAATTTGTACAGGCTTTACATTTTATTTCAATGTTGTAATTAGCAGTTCATTTAATTCTGCATGTGAAGCAGATTTGTTATGTGACAGCATCAATTAAATTTTCTTATAGGTCAAGAGCATTTTTCTAATGGCACTTTTCTAAGTTATTATAGTCCCTGGTTCAACAGGGTACTCTTGTAAGACAATAAAATGGCTAGGATAGACTTTAAGTATCACCTTTGTTTAAAAAGATGAAATCTAATTCTGTTTACATGAAATAAGCTGCTCCTGAGCAGGTTTGAGCTTACGGACCTGTTGCTATGACAGCAAGTCCAGGATGAGTTTTGAAGAACCTAAAAATCCTGGATTATGTCAAATTGTCAACAGTAAAATCCAGATAAATGAGTAATCCATGTACGAAGAACGAACCCCATGTGGAGAGAAAAGTGTTGGTCTCTCCTCCATCTGAAAACTCACTACAGGTTTAATGTGATTCAACATTAGATCATCTGACTCATGCACATACAGTTCTGATGTACCGGGAGTGTGTTTTCAGAATACAAAATGCCGACGCCAAATGTATTGATCTGTAATTTAAAAAAAACAGAGTGGATGTGGGCTTTCCAGAAGCCCCTGATGTTGAGACCTCAGATGAGGCTAACGCTAGCGGTTCTGGTAAGTTTTCCTTAGCGTCACTTCATGGCCTCTTTACTAGCATCAGGGAAAGAACTAAGTCAGTTAACCAAAACTATCAATACAGCGATGTACTACTTCTGAATTACAAGTGAAAGTTACAAGTGAAAGTATTTCAGGAAATGCTACTTTACTAAAAGTTCATAATGATACAAGTACTAGTTTGATCAGACAAGCTGTGTGTCATGTCACAAAATGATTCAGATTGAAAGCGTCAGCACACGCAAACACCAGTTAAGTTTAGATAACATCCCATGTAAACAGTCATCCGGAATCCATCAGTCGAAACAATCTCAATCAGAATGGTAAAAAGTGTGCATGTAAACAGGGCTAGTATTGATTAACAACAGCTCCTCATGATTACTTGACTAGGAGTATATTCTGAAATCTAGATGAAACCAGTGAATTTGCCACTTTACATTATCTCTATATCAAATCAGGTGATTTCAGGTGAACACTATATGTATCACTCTTCTTTGTAGCAAATGAGTTTGTTAAAACACTGTTGCAATGGCTGACCTTAAAATAATTTAACATAAACTAAGGTTAAAGGGCCCTACAAAAGGGAACACTAATCACAATGGTGACTTCACATTTTAAACATTTCAAACTAACTTTAACTAGAGCTAAACGTCTAAATCTGAATGAACACCTTTTACACCCAAACTTTTATAAGTGATTATGGGAACAAGTTGTTTTAAGCGTCCTGTCATGAGGTATTAAATAGGCTGAATTATATCCAAAGCTGTATTTTGTGTGTGCTGGCTTTACATCAGTTGTGTATCTAAACTGTTCATTAAGAGCAGGTGTTCATCACTAATGGTCAATCATCACTTGTTTAATGAACTGCATGAACAATTCAACAGTTGACACTACAAAGAGTAGATCCTACACTGCTTCAGTGTTAGTTTTTAACACCTGTGAAAGAGGTGATTTTTCTGTGCTTCTAAAAATGTATCTGACACACATAAAGCTGAAATTATTATCAAAAGTGTAACCGATTGCTATTGGAGCTTCAATGTGCACATTAATGCAGACAAAACATCTATTTTCTATGTAATACACATCTCATTTTGTATTAATTACATCAAAAATATTTGTAATTATTGGTAAAAACTAAATGAAACTGATATTTATTTCTAGCCCACATGTACGTTCTTTTGTATTCACATATAACAGCTGCAGATTGTATTTACTAAAGTCAAGAGTGTGAAAAAAGAGTGCCGATTTAAACTTGCAATACGGTCATGTGACAGTTTAAACCATTTATTGTTGCATAATGTGATCTGTTTCACATATACTATTGTGAAACTGTAAGATAGAGTCTATACTGTACAGAATTCAGTAAGCATTCTGAACAAAACCACAGTTTCTCGATCGGATGTGTGATCATAAGAGAAAGTTTATGAGGACAATAATGTTCAACTCACCCTTCACAGAGAGAGAAACAGCAGAACTTGAATGTGATGAAACTGATCTTCCATCTATGTGTCCTTTACATGTGTACTGACCCTCATCAGATGTAGCAGTTTGAATAATGAGAGTGTCTCCAGTGTGATGCTCAGGCTTCTTTAACATCATATTTTTGTCTGCACTGCCTTTATACCAATCATATCTCCAGTCACTGTGATCAGACTTTATCTCACACTTCAGATTGACTCTCTCTCCAGTGAATACAGATCTGTCTGGTGTCACAGTCAGTGTAGGTGTAGGTAAATCTGTGAAGAAAGAAGATGAAGAGCTCTTTCAGTGAACTAATCAGAAAACAGTTCCTGGGGTCCATTTTTCGTGCCTCGCTTAATCCACCTGAGATGATTTCACAGATGCCAGATCTTCTAATCCTGATAAATGATCTCTGTCTGACTTGGTTCTTCAACAAATTTGTGGATTTGATTAAAATATCTGGATTATGTTGTCTGAGATTACTGTGTGTTCTTGTGTTCCTCAGAAAGGGCAGATATATCGATACTCAAAACCATGATCAGTAATGCAGTGATTGGATGGCGGCAAGACAGCAACGTAATGACATCATTAAGAACATCACACTCCTGATGAAAAACTTGGGACAAACTTTAAGTATCACCTTTGCTTAAGATCACCTTCGAAATGTAATCCTGTTTACATGAAATAAGATGCTCATGAGCAGGTTTGAGCTTACAGACCTGTTGCTATGACAGCAACTCCAGCATGAGCTTCGAAGAACCTAAAAATCCTGGATCATGTCAAATCATCAGCAGTAACAGCCAGATAAATGAGTAATTCAGTGTAAATTCATCTGAATAAATGGCCATACAGCAAAATGAAATTAACACCCCTCAGTGTTCTTATGTGTCCACACTACAGAGTGTTAAAATAACTCTGAAGCAATGTTGCAGTTAATTAGAAATTAGAGGGCATCTATTATGCAAAATTCACTTTTCCATGGTGTTTGAACATAAATGTGTGTTGGCAGTGTGTGTACACAACCACCCTATCAATGATAAAAATCCACCCAGTGCTTGTTTTTAAATCCCCATAAATCATAAGCTATGTCTCAGAACACGCCGTTCGTAGATTCTGGGCAAAGTGACGACACTTAACTGAACAGGCCCCTCCCACGATTGTTGATGGACACTGCCATTCTAGCATAGACCCGCCCTGAGTGAGCTTTGACATTTGGTGTGTTCCAAACGGGATATACTGCCCTCAGAAGTGCCCACCATATTGAAGGGTCATTCCAAACCGAAGTGCTCAAAACTGGCTACTTCAAAGGGCCCTTCGGAACGAAGGATTTTGAATGGTACAACTGATGAACACTTCGGGCCCCCATGACCCTCTGCACAGGGAATGGGTACAGGAGGATCAGAGTTTGATTTTACCTATAAATGTATGTATATATTTTTCTATACTACTGTCATATTTATACAAGTTAGATTTGGTACATTATTATAGTCAAAATGACAACATTACTTTACTTTACAGCTATCTTTATCAGTCCATTCAAATGTTTCAAATACACTGACGCAATATATAATATGGTGCGATAAACTGAGAGAAAAGTACAACTTATCAGTATATTTTGAGAAACTTTCCTGTTTAGAGTTGGAGCCTGGGCCAACTTCAGCCTTGAAGAAGCTGTGAATCAAGTGTAATTTGTATGTGCGCTACAGTAAGTGTTCAGATCCTTTATGGGTGCTATTGGACAACTGACCTAGAAGGACATCCTGTGCCTAAATCCAGAATCGGAAATGGATGGAGATATGCGTCTGACTCTCTGTCTATGTGTGGAAAATTACTAATTTTGTCTAGTTTTCTTAGCCAATCATAATCGTTTAACCTGAAGTAATGACGTAGTTAGTAGACTCTGTTAGAGTAATTGTTGTGGAAATGTGAATGTACGCAGAGCGGCCTACGAACTCCTTGTGAGACTTGAAGCTGGCTCCTGCTGATGAAACTGCAAACTATTCTTCAGTAAAATTTTCTTCAATTTATTTTTTTAAAATTTGACTCTGGGTCTTCATTCATCATATCTGGTCTTTTGGGTCTTTAACCTTAAAATTCTCCTACAATATTAACAGTTCTGTGAGCTCTTTTATTTATGCAGTATTTTTTTGTTTTCTTAAATTACAAACAAATGTATGTAATGTTCAAAATAATCACTAATTAAACAGTAACAAAACAGTTAAATGATAAAACAGTCAAATGAATGGCAGCCAAAAAACCCTGTAGAATTTAAGTAAAATATCCTAATTTAATAAACCGAAAAATACTGTTATTTTACAGGTATTTCCTGAATTATTACAAACAAATATCTTCACTTTAAAAAATATCATAAAAATGGTCAGTGACTGGCAGCAGCGGTTGCCAAACAAACAAAAAAAAAAAACATTAAATTAATATCCTAATTTAAATAAAGTGCAAAAAACTTTAATATTAAATTTAAAACATAAATTTTCTTTAAATGATAAAAAATACTGTTATTTTACAGGTATTTCCTGATTTGATTCAAATGACTGGCAGCAACAGAACATTTAAACAGTAACAGATCTCTCAAGATCTCAGCATATTCACTTATTACAATCCAGACTTTATTTATTTTATTCAAAGGTTCTTACTGAGAATTAATAGAGGTTTAGATGTTGATGTCTTATTGAAAAAAAAAGTTTGATGTCACCATTATGGAAGTAAGCAGTCAGAGAAAAAGTCAATGGTCAAGAGCCAAACTAAAGCAAACTTCTCTGACTGGTTTAACTGTGTTTCTAATGCATGTTTGTAATAGCAAAAAATGCAGGAGAAAATATGATGATTTTGAGTCACTGATTCACTAATATCACAATGTCAAATTTCTGAATATATTAACTTCATATGATTTTTTTGTAACCTTAAAATACCGTGGAATCATATTATGATAACTTGGTATTCTGATTTTAAGTCATTATGCAGAAAATGTCTTCAGCCATGTTTTTTTTTTTTGGAGCACAGAGCTTGTTTTGTGATGACGTTCAGAGTTGATCTGATTTTTTTTTTTTTATTATCACAATTGTTGAGATTCATACACTGATTCTTGATATCTGTGTAAGTCTGAATGAACTGAAAACATTTTCTGCATAATGATTTAATAAAATTGTTTATAGTATCACAGCACTGCAGCACTGTTAATATTAAACAATTTAATTCAGCGTTTCTCAAAGTGTGGGGCGCACCCCACTTGTGGGGAATAGGGACATGACAATTTGATCATTTTTGTGCCCATCTCTATTAACCTTTTGAGCGGTACCACATATGAGATTTTTATTTTTGTGCCCCTGAGAGTACGGTCCCACATATACAGGGGCGGATTAAGGTGGTCAGGGGCCCCTAGACTGCATGCTCTTTCTGTGAGGGGGGCCCTTAATCATTATGCTTTACTGGAAAAATTTATTTATGCCATACATGGTCCACACGCAAATATTAAGGTTAACTGGCACACACACACACATTGAGACAGCCAATACTACAGTTTTTCTTCTACATTCCTTCAACCACCATACAAAGATTTTTGCCCATCTTTTGGAAAATGCAGTTATAAAAGTAAAAAAACTAACATTTTTACCAGTAGATGGCTGCAGAGCTCCACTATTTGCTATGTGCTATTTGAATGACTGAAAGACATCTTTCCAGTTGGATTCATTTCTAAATGTTATGAAATCACAATTATAACAATAAAAATTACTTTTTGTGAAAGTTTAGCATTTTTTGTACTGAAAAAAATCAGTTTTTCAATAATATCATCAATAATGTAACCCATAGAGACCCCACTTAGAAACTGGACAAAATCCATTCTCAAAATCAGAAACAACGCAAAACACACATAGACAGAAATGAAGTGGCACACTTCCAAAAATGCAAAAAATATCCCCAATACAAAATGGACACTCTCACACACACACGCGTGCACACAAAAATAAAAATTATTTATTTTATTATTTTATTATTTTTATTATAAAATTATTATTGAAAAACTGATTTTGCCCTGCACAAAAAAATGCTAAACTTTGACAAAGTAATTTTTATTGTTATAATTGTGATTTCATAACATTTAGATATGAATCCAACTGAAAAAAAACCTGAATCCAACTTGTGAAAACATGTCTTTCAGTCATTCAAATAGCACATAGCAAATAGTGGAGCTCTGCAGCCATCTACTGGTAAAAGTGATATTTTTTTTTACTTTTAAAACTAAATTTTTCAAAAGATGGGCAAAAATCTTACACTAAACCATGTCAAATTATCCATGTTATCCACATGAATGAAAGTTAGAAATCTGGGCCTTTTATAAAGTGAATTTTACATAAAAAGCTGTTCATGCGTAAAAAACTATTTCAAAAAATATTTTTTAATTTATTTATATAAATTTAAAAGATATCACGAATCCTCCAAAAACTGCACAAATGTTGAGAAAAAACATTAATAAACAGAGTAAAATTACATTGGTTTTTAAAAAATATATTATATTGTTACAAAATTACATTTTGTTGCCCGGGGTCCCCGAAGACCACAAACGTAACTTTTTTTTTTTACACTAACATAAAAACAAGATATCACTCCAATTTTTATTTGTAGATCTTCCCTAGAACTGGGAAGAAATATGGTATTCATTCTGTTATCACTTGTACGTCTACACACGTTGTTTATTTGATTCGGTGTCCTTGTGGTTTGGGCTATGTGGGAAAAACTTCACGTCAATTAAAACAAAGAATCAGTGAACATAAAAGTTCTATCAGAAGAAAAGATGTTAATTATCCAGTCGCTGCCCATTTTTTATCTTTTAATCATGATGTTTCTTCCTTACGCTTCTGTGGGATTGAAAAAGTGAGTGTGCCACCTAGAGGGGGCGATATTGAATTGCTCTTACAGAGACGTGAATTGTTCTGGATTTTTACTCTTCAGACTTTATCACCTATGGGTATGAATGATGAAGCATTGTTTAATGTGATGTTATGAAATATGATCATTAGATATATGATATCATTAATAATACTCCTTTATATTTATATATATATATATATATATATATATATATATATATATATATATATATATATATATATATATATATATTCTATTTTATTATATTGTTGAGTTAATAATGTGATGTGGTGTTAATGATTATTTAATCACTGATCTTGATTGGATATTGATGATTCTTTGTGATTCATGATGTTTTAAATACAATGGAGTTTGAATACAATGTTTATGCCTGATGAAGATCTTACGATCGAAACATTGCTAATAAAGTGTCTTTTTTATTGGTTTGCAAGTTGATAGTGTGCGGGATTCATTTTTTTGTTTTTTCATATTTGTAGATCTTAAAAGTGTTAACCACCATACAAAGTCTCATGCCATTTGGACAAAGAGAACATTTTTTTTTAATTTGAGCAAACATCATTTGCGGGTCAAAAAGACCCAGAAGACCGCACAAGGGCTAGAAACAGAATAGCATATTATTTTATAGGTAGAATTTTAAATTGTGTATAATTTATACAGGTGCTGGTCATATGAATAGAACATCGTGAAAAGGTTCATTTTTTTATTGTAAATTATTTTTAAAAATGAAACTTTCATATATTCTAGATTCCCTACATGTAAAGTAAAACATTTCAATTTTTTTTTTATTTTTTTTTTTTTTTTTTTATTTTTTTGATGATTAGAGAATACAGCTCATGAAAGTCCAAAATCCAGTCTCTCAAAATATTAGAATATTTCCTAAGATCAATCAAAAAATGGATTTTCAAAACAGAAAAGTTCAAGTTCTTTAAAGTATGTTCATTTGTACACTCAATACTTGGTCGGCAGCACATATTACAGCAAATGACTTGCTCCTAGCACAAATGACAGCATCAGTGAAGTGTGGCATGGAAGTGATGAGCCTGTGGCACTGCTGACTCACTATTGAGCCTTCAGATGATCTGTATATTGTTGGATCGACTGTTTCCTCATCTTTCTCTTGAAAATATCCCATAGATTCAGGGGTCAGGCATGTTGGCTGGCCAATAAAGCACAGTAATATCATGGTCAGCAAACCACTTGGAAGTGTTTTTTGCACTGTGGGCAGGTGCTAAAGTCCTGCTGGAAAAGGAAATCAGCATCTCCATAAAGCTTGTCAGCAGATGGAAGCATAAAGTGCTCCAAAATCTTGATAAAACACAATGGACCAACACCAGCAGATGTCACAGCCCCCCAAATCATTACTAACTTCAGAAACTTCACACTAGACTTCAAGCAGCTTGGATTCTGTGCCTCTCCAGTCTTCCTTTAGACTCTGGGACCATGATTTCAACATGAAATGCAAAATGTACTTTTATCTGAAAAGAGGACTTTCGACCATTGTTCACTGTCCAGTACTTTTTCTCCTTAGCCCAGGTAAGAAGCTTCTGACGTTGTTTCTGTTTCAGAAGTGGCTTGGTAGTCCTTTTCCTGAAGATGTCTGAGTGTGGTGACTCTTGATGCGCTGACTCCGGCTTCATTTGACTCATTGTGAAGCTCTCCCAAGTGTTTGAATCGGCTATACTTGACAGTATTCTCAAGCTTGTGGTCATCCCTGTTGCTTGTGCACCTTTGCCTACCCAATTTCTTCCTTCCAGTCAACTTTGCATTTAATATGCTTTGATGCATCACTCTGTAAACAGCCACCACATTCAGTAATGACCTTCTGTGACTTACTCTCTTTGTGGAGGGTGTCAATGATTGTCTCCTGGACCATTGCCAAGTCAGCAGTCTTCCCCATTAGTGTGGTTTCAAAGAACAAGAGATACCCGGAATTTATACTGTAGGGATGGTCATTTAATGAAACTCAAATGTAAATATTCCAATATTTTGAGATACTGGATTTTGGACTTTCATTAGCGGTATGCTCTAATCAACAAATTAAAAAAAAAAAAAAAAAAAAAAAAAATTTTGAAATGTTTTACATGTAGGGAATCTAGTATAAATGAAAGTTTCATTTTTTAAATAATTTACAATAAAAAAAAAAAAAAAAAACTTTTTCAGATGTGGGCAAATCTGTGAAAAAAAGATGAAAACATAAAGTGACTCGAAAAGTAGAAGAATTTAAAAATCATATTTTGTAAATGTGTTACAAAACTATACAGTTAATACATTATCTCATATTTCATAGTATTTGTTCTGTTTTGCTGTTCATTAGTTTTGTCATGTCAGTTGTTTTGAGGAAGCTCTGGCTCTGTTACATCCTCAGATAAACACCTCAGACTCGCCATAGAAAGCAGAATGAAGCTCCTGGTGAAGGAGAGATGAAGACTCCAACTACAACTTCATATGAGGAGCAACTGAATCTGAATCATCTTCAACAGACTATCTGAAGACTTCATGAACTCATTTAACATCATTGTAAGTCACATCATTCTCTGACTTCAGTACAAAACTCATCTGTACTGAACTCTCTCGCTCAAGTCCTTTCGTATTCAATGAATATAACCTGTAGTGACCCGTTTGGGAAGATAACACTCAAAAAGACAAACAAATTATTTCAAATCATAAGGTTTTACTACAAATAATCATTATCCGTCAGTTTGACTGAATAAGCTGTAAAATGTTCCTCATGTTCTCATGTACAGACTTCAAGAGAATGACGTAACACTTGGTATTTTAATGTAAAGTGGTATAACAAGGATATCTATGGCAAGAGCTCTTTTCTGCTCTCCTGATTTAACTTACAGTATATCACATAATGATTGGAATGTACTAATAATCTCTCGTTTTTCTAGTGGGAAAGCCCCTTATTCATGGATTTCATGTGACGTCACAGTGGTACGGGTGCCATTTGTAGGACTGAATTGCAACAAGCCGTCTATCGGCTGTGGTGTGGGCTGTGATAACAGCAAATCACAAAGAAATGGATTAACGTTTTACAATATCCCCACAAACCCTAAGCGTCCTCAGTAATGGACTGCTGCTATCGTAGGGTTGCCACAATGCCACCCATCCCATAAAATACGGGATTTAAAGGTTAAATGATGCATCCCGTATTTTACGTAGGCCCATACATACTTGAATAATTAAACAAACAAGCATTTTTGCTGTGTGGATAATACTAATAACAATAATAATTAAATAAATTTCACAAGAAACTACAGAGAACCTCATATTTGCATGGATTGCATCTTAGATCTTAGTTTCTATAGCAACAGAATCTCGAACATTCACCGTAAATCTGTGTTTTTAATAAAAACAAAAAACAAGTCAAGCTCATGTCTGCCTTTTGAACGCAAGACACTCTCTGGGCATAGGGCTGAATGGGTAAAAAGTAATCACTTGGGTCTTTCAGTAACTTCCCAGCTAACATAATTTTGTTATAAAAATGTTCTCTAAATATTCAGTGTTGGTTCTGGGAATGTAAAAAATGTCCACTTTTCTTGAAGTTAGAGAAACTTTTTTGAAAAGATGTTCCTCAAACGTTCTTTCAACTTAATTTTGATTTAAAATTCATCATTCTAGGAACATTGATTTGTAACATTCCAAGAAAATAAAAATGTCCAGTTTGACTGTTAAAGCGAACATGTTGATCAACTTTATCAATGAAGAAACATTTTCCATAACCCCCTGCAATTGCTGATAAAGAAGCAACTTAGTCAAGGGTCAAGAGTTTAACTAAAGCAAACGCTGATCACCATGATGGTGACCACAAACAAAACATTTTCAATAAAACATCAACATCTAAACCTCTGTTAATTCTCAATAAGAACATCTGTAGACGTGTGACAGAAATAAAGTCAGTGTGTTTAGTAATATAAGTGAAGCTGGTAATGCTGTTTCTGGAGTTGTTTAATCAGATCTTGAGAGATTTCATGTCTTTTATCTTCAATTCATCTAAGGCTGTGACTGAAGAAAGTCGTAGTTTGTGTTCTTTCTCTTTTTCACTCAGGGCTGGTTCACAGCAGGTGATTGAATGATTGAAAGAATGTTTTAGGACCATCATACTAACCTTTAAATAACATTTTACTAACATTAAGAAAACTGGACATTTTTATGTTATTGGAATGTTACTAATCAATATTCCTAGAATGTTGAATTTTAAACCTAATGTCAAGAAAACTGGACATTTTTTTATGTTCCAAGAACCAACATTGAATATTTGGAGAACGTTCTTATTTCAAAATTCTGTTAGCTGGGTTATGATGAACTCAAAGCAAAATGCACAGTTAAAGCAGCATGTGGTTACTAGTTTATACAGCTACAAAACACTGGCTTATTTCCTTCACAGCAGCACTAAAAGACCCAGATAAACTGCCTGACTAGTGCAGTTTTCTTTCTTGTGTTTCCTATTGAGACATGAAGAATGGGTGGGTCAATGGGTCTTTTGAATGGGGTTTTGGTTAAATGCCTAAAAAAGGTCTGTGGATATTTTCACGTTTTCTTCTATGACATAAAATACATTAGTGATATCACCTTGTAATGTTTAAAGCTTTTACTTGTTTTGAAAAAAGTGACTAAATGGGACTACAGAGGCTGTTGAGGACATCATCACAATGAACAGGTAAACTCATCGACTGACTAGTCTGTTTTCACAGCATTGTTGTTTTTATAATCGTGCCCTTGCAAACTATTTTAACTGAAACTTTAATGGAAAATGTTTTTAAATAAAGCCTGAAAGAGCTGTTGGAAGCTTAATGGCGGTGATGTTGAAATCATGCAACCGTGGTGTAGCTCATTTATAGCCTATGTTTTACCTCTGGCGATTATATTTAGACTTCAAAATTCATAAAAGTTGAGTTCCTTTCTGCAGATTATCTTGATGAACAAAAGAATCATAAACTTTTGTTGGTCACAGAGCTTATATGTGCAATAGTACAAAAGCCAATGGAAAAATCTTACTGGGTTTTTGTTGATGGACTCAGGATGATGTGAACTTCCAGGTTGGCCTATTGCTACTTTGAAGCAGAAAGTATGACGATTTATGTTAAAGGATTAGTCCACTTTCCATGTCATCCAAGATGTTCATGTCTTTCTTTCGTCAGTTGAAAAGAAATGAAGGTTTTTGATGAAAACATTCCAGGATTATTCTCCTTATAGTGGACTTCAGTGGCCTCCAGATGGTTGAAGGTCAAAATTATACTTTCAGTGCAGCTTCAAAGGACTTTAAACGATACCAGACGAGGAATAAGAGTCTTATCTAGTGAAACGATTGGTCATTTTTAAAAAAAAAAATACAACTGTATATGCTTTATAAACACAAATGATCGCCTTGCACGTGCTTCCGCTTTCCGTATTCTTCAAAATGCTTACGCTGTATGTCCTACGCCTTCCCTATTCTACTTACGGAATGAAAGTGGCGCCAGTTTTTTTTTTTTTCTTTTTCCGTAAGTAGAATAGGGAAGGCGTAGGACATTCAGCGTAAGCTTTTTTCAACGAACATTTGTGTTTATAAAGCATATACAGTTGTATTTTTTTTAGAAAATGACCGATCGTTTCACTAGATAAGACTCTTATTCCTCATCTGGTATCGTTTAAAGCCCTTTGAAGCTACACTGAAACTGTAATTTTGACCTTCAACCGTTTGGAGGCCATTGAAGTCCACTATAAGGAGAATAATCCTGGAATGTTTTCATCAAAAACCTTCATTTCTTTTTTACTGAAGAAAAGACGTGAACATCTTGGATGACATGGGGGTGAGTAAACTATCAGGAAAATTTTATTTGGAAGTGAACTAATCCTTTAAAACATGTTTTTTTTTTTTTTTTTTTAATAATAACATTGAAAAGTTCAAAATAGACTAGCAAATAAAACGTACTCGGTTACTAACGTAACCTCGGTTCCCTGAGATATGGAACGAGTAGTGCGTATGGGGGAAAAGTCTCCCTTTTTCCCCGCTACTGAAGCCTTTTCAATAACGCAGTGTAACTGCACCGTCATTGGTTCACTCATAGACAAGTTGTTGAACCAATGGCGGCGCGGCTCAGCTGCGCGGCCTATGAGAAGAGAGCGCGCGCACATTCCCTCCAAAAGGGGCGGGGTAATGTGCTATATAAGCGAGCGAATCGCCATAGGCCATCAGGCCATATCGACTGAAGCAACGACCTAAGCCGCAGCCTCGTGGCACGGCAAGTAACGCAGTACTCGTTCCATATCTCAGGGAACCGAGGTTACGTTAGTAACCGAGTACGTTCCCTTTCGATATTTCACTCGTACTGCGTATGGGGGAACGAATTCAACCGCGCCGTGCCACGGCTGGGGAATGACAGAACTTGAGCAGGCACCAGAAGGGGCCGAGGACAAGTGAAGGCCGAAGCCGTCGTACTCTGTTACACTACGGAGGAGAGAACTCCTGAGTTTGTGATGTGCAAAAAGCGGAATATTAAGGGGCCGCAATTTTACACTGAAAGGACCTGAGCATGCAAGGTCGGAACGTCCAACTGGTAGAATCTGACGAAAGTGGATGGCGAGGACCAGCCGGCCGCCTCACAAATGTCTTTGATAGAGACTCCACTAGACCAGGCCCATGATGAAGCCATGCCTCTAGTGGAATGGGCTCTAACTCCAATGGGCATGTAGCGCCTGCAGAGGAGTAAGAAAGGGCTATGGCGTCAACGATCCATCGTGATAGACGCTGTTTCGAGACCGGAGACCCTTTGGTGCGGCCACCAAAACAATCGAATAGCTGATCAGATTGCCGGAAGGGCTGTGATCGCTCGATGTAGACGTGCAAAGCCCTAACGGGGCATAGTGATTCTAGCTCTGGCTCGTCCGATGAACGGGGGAGCGCAGAGAGTGAGATCACTTGTGCTCTGAACGGCGTAGAGAGCACCTTGGGAACGTAGCCAACCCTTGGTTTAAGCACGACCGTAGAGTCGTTAGGCCCGAATTCACGAACTCTGCTACGTAAACCTTGAGCGTGGAAGGGGCTCGCCCCGAGCCCAGTCGCTCTTGGAGGAAAGTTAGTATGGAAGATACTCCGCATTCCTCCGGGTCTATGCTGCGTGTAGAACACCAGCTAGCAAAGACCGACCACTTCTGGGCGTAGAGACGTCTTGTGGACGGAGCTCTTGCCTGTGAAATGGTATCTAGCACATTCCTGGGGAGGTCAGACGGCTCCCGTCGAGGATCCACAGATGTAGAGCCCAAAGCTCTGGCTGTGGGTGCCAGATTGTTATGTTCGCCTGAGAGAGGAGATCCCGTCTCAGGGGAATTGGCCATGGGGCTTTCGTGGAAAGCCGAAACAGCTCCGAGGTCCAAACCTGGCTCCTCCAGAGTGGGGCCACCAACAGAACTTTGTGCCTGTCCTCTCTGATCCGTCTGACGACCTGAGGGATCAGGGCGATCGGAGGAAAGGCGTAAAGAAGGGTATTGGGCCAGATGTGGGCCAATGCGTCGTCCTTCTTGGAGAAATAAGTTGGGCAATGAGAGTTGTCTCCTGAGGCAAAGAGGTCCACCTCTGCTTTCCCGAAGAACTCCCATATGGTTTGAACAGTCTGGGGGTGGAGCATCCACCCGTCCGAGGGGATGTTGTTCCGAGACAGCATGTCTGCTCCCAGATTGCTTTTTCCAGGTATATGAGTCGCTTTGAGTGAGCGAACACTTGGGGAAGCCCATTCCAGAAGGCGTTTCGCCAGAGCGCATAAGCGGCTGGACGAAAGACCCCCCTGGCGATTTATATATGAGACCACTGTCATACTGTCCGATTGGACTAGGACGTGGCGATCCGTCAGACGAGATTGGAAGGCTTGGAAGGCTCGTATCACTGCCAATAATTCGAGGCAGTTGATGTGAAGGTGGCTTTCCTCGTGTGTCCACGAGCCGGAAGCCGGGCTGCCCTCGCACAGGGCACCCCAACCTGAGTTGGATGCGTCTGTCGAGAGAACCGTCCTTCGTGTTACTGCCTGTAGGGGTACTCCTAGAGTGAACCAAGTAGGGTTCATCCAAGGTTTCAGAGCCATCAAACAGGCCTGATTGACCTTGAGACGAAGGCGTCCGTGACGCCAAGCGTAAGGAGGGACCCGGGTTTTCAGCCAGAACTGCAGGGGCCGCATGCGAAGCAAGCCGAGCTGGAGCACTGGGGAGGCAGAAGCCATGAGCCCTAGCAACCTCTGGAAGAGCTTCAGAGGGAGGTAGGCCTTGTTCTTGACGGAAGCCGCGAGCTGCTGAATAGCCAGAGCGCGCTCTGGTGAGACTACGGCCGTCATGCGGACCGAGTCAAACACTGCACCCAGGAACGAAATTCGTTGAGTGGGGAGTAGTGAGCTCTTGGCTAGGTTGACCCTGAGACCCAGGCACTGTAAGTGGCTGAGGAGCACGGCTCTGTGGTGTTCTAGTTCCGAACGCGAGCTGGCCAGGATGAGCCAGTCGTCGAGGTAATTCAAAACTCGTATTCCCATCTGTCTCAGAGGGGAAAGAGCCGCATTCATGCACATCGTGAAAGTGCGGGGGGCCAGGGAGAGCCCGAAGGGGAGGACCGTGTACTGATAAGCCACACCCTCGAATGCAATCTCAACAATCGCCTGTGATGGGGGGCTATCTGGATGTGAAAGTAAGCGTCTTTCAGATCCAGCGAGCAAAACCAATCCTCGTGGCAAATCTGCGCGAGGATTTGTTTCAGCGTCAGGACTTTGAACTTTTGCTTCATAAGGGAAAGGTTCAACAGCCTGAGGTCCAAAATGGGTCTGAGACCGCCGTCTTTCTTGGGTACCAGAAAGTAGCGGCTGTAAAAGCCCGACTCGCTCTCTGGAAAAGGGACTGTTTCTATAGCCCCTTTTCTGAGTAGAGTTATGACCTCGGCTCGGAGGACGTGAACGTCGTCCGCTTGTACCACGGTCTGGATGACCCCTCCAAATCGCGGAGGTCTTCTGGTGAACTGGAGCGAGTAACCCTGGATTACGACTTTTAGAATCCATCTTGACACCCCGGGGATGGCTTTCCAAGCCTCGGCCCGTGTGGCAAGAGGGAGGATTATGTCGGGTGACGGCCCGAGAGAGGGAGTGGTGGTCCGGCCGCGGCGGGATATGCCCCAGTTCTCTTCCTTAACAGATCAGGATGACTTCGGAGTCCCTGGCGTCTCGGGAAGGGTGGGCGCTTAGAAGGGCGCGAGCGCTGGCGGTGCTCCTTGGGCGGTGCTGCTTGGGAAGCGGAGGAGCGGGCTTCGTCTGCTGAGCCGGCGCAGGCCTGGGGCGGCTAGAAGCAGACGCAGAGCTCGAGCGCTTGGGTAAGAAGTGTCTCATGGCCTGAGACGACTTCTGTGCAGCTGTGAAGCGCTCCGTGAAACCCTCCACTGCCGGCCCAAAGAGTCCTGACGGGGAGACGGGGGCATCCAAGAAGGCCGTCTTGTCCTGATCCTTAATTTCCGTCAGGTTTAGCCACAGGTGGCGCTCCAGCACAACGAGGCTGGCCATGGATCTGCCAATGGCCTGGGCTGTGGCTTTCGTGGCCCGCAGGGCTAAATCCGTGGCGCTGCCGAGGTCCCGAAAAGCAGGCGCATCAGTGCCGGACTCGTCCAATGAGCGGAGGAGTTTGGCCTGGAATACTTGGAAGATGGCCATGGAGTGTAGTGCTGAAGCGGCTTGGCCCGCTGAGGCGTAGGCCCTTCCTGCCAGGCGGAGGTCGTCCTGCAGGGATTGGACGGGAGGGTTCTCTTCGTCTTCCATCCCACAGCCGCGGGAGGACAGAGGTGAGAGGCCACTGCTTCATCCAAGGGCGGCAGATGCTCGTAGCCCTTTTCTTCCGAGCCGTCCACAGAGGTGAGGGCTGAGCGGTGCGAAGTATGCAGGCGGGCAGAGTAAGGGGCGCGCCACGACTTCGTGAGCTCCTCGTGGACTTCTGGGAAGAAGGGAGCGGAGCGCTGGTGAGGGGCCTGACGACGACCTGGGAGGAACCACTCATCCAGGCGGCTCCTCGATGGCTCCTCTGGAGGGGCCCAATCGAGGTCGAGGTCTTCGACGGCCTTGGACAGGACACGGAAGAGCTCGGCGTCCATGCCCGTACCGTGGTCGATGGGCTCCAAGGAAGGCAGGGGGGCGGGGTCGTCCGACTTGCCAACCCAGGCTTCTGGCTCAGAGGCTGCCATAGACACAGAGTCGAAGAGGGGCTCTTCGTCGGATCCGCCAAATGAGACAAGGTCGCTCGCATCTGCTGAGGGACGCTGGTCAGGGCGGGAGAACAAGACGGGGGATTGCTCTCTGCTGGGAGAGGGCGAAGCACGCGGGTGCTGAGACTCGCAGTGCGAGCATGAGCCGCCAACGAGCGCGTTATCCGCGTGAGACTTGCCCAGACATCCGATGCACTCGTTGTGCCCGTCTTCTTCGTGCAGAGGGGCTCTGCACATACCACAAGAGTGGTGTGGCATTTAGAAATGCCGTGCGCCGTGAAAACGGCGATTGGGAGGCTCTGACGGCGAGGGCCGGTGCTCGAAGCGGTGAAAACCGCTGGAAATATGCTCGAGAGCGGTTACTGTAACCGCGGGAGGACGCCGAGAGGGCGCGCCGGATGGCGGCAGGAGACCCGCTGAGAAGCGGCCGGTCGCAGGAAGCGGGAGGCGGCGGCTCGTCGACAGCGCGAAGGCGGCAGTCGGCGAGGGCGCGGGCGCTGCGGGGATCCGGCGAGTCGGCTGGGTCCGCTGCAGGGCCTTGTCAACGGCGGCGAAGCGTCTTCTCAGGCGGCGAGCTTCTTTCCTGGCGAGCAGGCTTCGGCGAGGATCAGCGAAGAGAAGTTCAGTCGTCGCTGAAGGAGAAAGGACTGATGGCCTATGGCGATTCGCTCGCTTATATAGCACATTACCCCGCCCCTTTTGGCGGGAATGTGCGCGTGCTCTCTTCTCATAGGCCGCGCAGCTGAGCCGCGCCGCCATTGGTTCAACAACTTGTCTATGAGTGAACCAATGACGGTGCAGTTACACTGCGTTATTGAAAAGGCTTCAGTAGCGGGGAAAAAGGGAGACTTTTCCCCCATACGCAGTACGAGTGAAATATCGAAAGGGAACACATGAACTACCACATATTCATGAAAAAGATATTTTGAGTTAAAGGATTGTTTTATCCTCATAAGGGACAGTAAAGATGTGAAATCCTGTTAAAATGATTGTGTACCCTCATCCTAAAGCCCAGAGTCACACATCTCTATCAAATTGACAGACTTCAAAGCAGTTTAAATCCTGGGACTATAATCACATTGTGAAGCCTTTGTGTAATTATAAGGGCCTGAAATAGAGGACGAAAAGAAATGAATAAAAGTGCTGGTACTGTAGAATGGACTTGAATCTGCTGCTGTGGTTACATGAGAGAAAATAATGAGGTTTCTCTGAGGGTGAGGGTGAGGGTGGGGGGATGACTACCAGAAAAGCTTGTTAACTTCCTTGTTTGTCACAATGTACCAGTCGGAGGCTAGTGTTGAATGAAAAAGCACTGTAGATTCTAGTACCAGATGAAGTGGTCCTGTGTTTTGTACTGACATGTTTTGTCCACTGTTGCCTTCTTGCATGCACAAGAACACACACATTTTGGGTTTATACTGTACAATTGCATTGCATCATTTAGTATGATTTATAAAATGTTTTTTGGGGATCAAAAATTTCTGGTATTACTATCCTTGATACTATCCATTTTAGTCCCCACAGTGAATACTGATTTTTTTTAGACAGGCCATTTTTAGATGTGTTCCACAGGAGAGAAATTCATACAGGTTTAGAACAACATGAGGATGAGAAGCCTACATGATGACAGAATTTCCATTTTTGGGTGAACTATTACTTTAACACTCAAACAAATAAAATGCATAACAACAAAAGAAATGAAGAAGCCTGCTCAACACCATATTAAACTCACCCCCACACTATTTTTCCACTTCACTTTGGTAATAACTCTCAAACTCCTCCGCTATTCATATTATATCAGACGTGTTTTTCTTAATAGAAGGAGGAATCCAAGGATAGAGTGTGATAAGTTAAGCAAATTAGCATATATATTACACTATGAGTCATAAAGTGACAGAGACTGACATTAAACACTGGTCAATTATATAATTTCAGCCCTTACCAGTGAGTAGAAACTCAATGTGTTTTTTTTTTTTTTTTTTTTTTTTTAAAGAATATTTTTCAAGTCCACCTGCATTTCAGTTTAAATTCACTCCCTGGTGCCATGACTGCCAGATGGTTCAGTTAGCAAAAGGTGCCCAATACTTTTAGTACTTCCTGTGTTGACAGCTGCTTCTGTGATTTGTCTGGTATGCTTTTTTTCTTTTCATTTTTTGTCATATCATGCTGTCACTCTAATGAAATGTGTTTTTTTGGGGCTGCTAAGGCAGGCGTCATGTTGACAGGCTGCTCAGACTAGCAGGTGCAGCCCTAGATGATTTATGGTGCATCAATCTACTGACAAACATGTGCTCGGAGTACTAAAGAAACAATTATCCTGCCTGAATATGGCTAATTTGCTGCAGAAGTGCAATTTTGCTCCTGTCAGTTTGACTAGGTGACATGGAAACACTTATGTCCATTAATAGGGGTGATGGAGGTCATAACGCTGAACTGTTTCTGTATGTTTTACAACTGCAGGTCTGATTACACCATGATTTATTTTGGGCTTAATCAGAATGTAATTCAAACTGCTGGATAACAGATTTTTTTTTTTGTTGTTGTTGTTGATAATGTGTAAATGTGAGAATGTGTATATATCATGACAAATAGTAAACATCTCTTAAAGGTCACCCATTATGCTAAATCCACTTTTATGTTTTTTTTGTTTGGATATAATTGTGTGTTGGCAGTGTGTGAACACAACCACCCCATTATGATCAAAATCCACCCACTCCTTTAAAAAAAAAAAAAAAAAAAAAAAAAAATCCCCATTAAAGGGATAGTTCACCCAAAAATGAAAATTCGATGTTTATCAGCTTACCCCCGGGGCATCCAAGATTTTTTTTTTTTCAGTAGAACACACATCCGTTTCAATCGTTAATGCATGTCAATGGCAACACAATCTATAAGAGTAAAAAAACATGCACAGACAATCCAATTAAACCCTGCGGCTCGTGACGACACATTGATGTCCTAAGACACGAAATGATCAGTTTGTGTGAGAAAAAAACCTACATCTTGGATGCCCTGGGGGTAAGCAGATAAACATCAAATTTTCATTTGTGGGTGAACTATCCCTTTAATGGGGATATTTTTTTTTTATTTTTTTTTTTAAAGAGTGGGTGGATTTTTTATCATTGTGGGGTGAAGATCTAGAAAATTATTTATAGGGTGGCAAAGGGGTGGAATGAGGTCTATGAGGGGTGGCAACACCAAAGCAAGCGCCCATGCATAGTTTTTGGAGATTTATGGCCTGACATACACAATTGTGTTCACAAACATTGCATTACCAAAATAAATAACAAGATTTCAATATCCATCACGGCACCAAGTAAAGGCACTATATGAAAAACATCAACAGATTTAAAATGAGTCTGACCTTGTATCACTAAAGGAGATGAGCAGTTTTATTAAATTTAAACAGGCTACTTCGATGGCATAAATCACATGTTTTAGTGCAAGTTAAAGAACAACAAAAACTTGTTTTTTGCAAACAATTTTTGAGTTTTTGTTATTAACAGAGGTGGGAATGTCTGTGTGTGTTCACCCAGAGCAGCCTATCAGCTACATACTCTAGCAACACCCCAGCAATTGCAGCAAGAGCCTAGCAACGACCCAGAATCTCCTAGCAACCACCTAGCAACACTTTAGCAATCACCCAGAACATCTATATTCTGGCCTAACTGACCAAACTATTTATGTTTTTAAACAAGACTTTAAATTGGCTTTATGACAAGCCAGCATAAATTTGTCTTTCAAACTTTTCAATCTAGTTGAAATGAAACAATTCAACATTTTCTCACAACTATAGACCCCTTAATCGCCTACGTCATTGTGACGTCACCGCTCTAGCTGGAGGCAAAACATAAATAAGAACTAATAGCGGGCGCGCTAAAAGTTTGAGGATTTGACTTTAAAATGTCGTCTTGTTGTGTTTTTGGCTGCCAGAATAGAAGGAACAGGACTTTTGGTTCAAAACTAAAGTTTTACCAGATCCCGGCAGACATTCCTTCACAGAAATCAAAAAGATAATTGTAGTTGAAAGCAATACGGCGTACAGACTGGACGGAGACGATCATAAATAATGCTCGTGTTTGCAGTGCACACTTCATATCAGGTAAAATAATCGATGCATATGTAATGGTGTGTTGGTTTTATCTAGTACAAATCAGCAAGTTTCTGTTTTATAGGTGAAATGTCGCCAACTTTCAGCGCACTAGCTAGCTTAAATGTTAAACAAACATACAGCGATAGATGTGTGTGCCATCCTTTGAATGGTCTCTTAAAATAATCCACATTGCTAGCCATAATCATAGTTAGCCCAGCGTTAGGTTACATTAGACAATAAGCCTTGACAAAATTACCCGAACCATCCGAAAGTAATTCATATGTTGTCTAGGAAATATCCAAAACTTAAGTTAATTTACAAAAATAGCTGTCACGGTCCCGCAGTCAGTGACTGTACATATTCGGACAGTTCTGAACCTTCTTCTGCATCTATGTTTAATAAATCCCTCCTAAAACATGTTAGCTTACGCTTGTCAACATTGAGTCCAGCGTCTCTTTTTGCCTCCAGCTAAGCCCCGCCCACCAGGAAACGTTGCAATGTTTACAAACTTTTAAGGGGTCTATAAATACAATCTCAAAACTATGCACCAACTTGTACAAACCTCAAACTTCCAGGTCAAAATAAAATGTTTTAGTCAAAAACTTATTCTTGTCTGACAAGATCAAACTTGCAGTAGATTCGTTTTGTTTTTGAAGGGAATGAGCCACAGATCTTATATACACATACGATTTCTGTAACGTTGCCTGCTATTTACGTTCACAGACATAAGACTGTTTATGTGAACTGTGTGTGTTTGACAGAACCTTGTATGACAGTTTAAAAAAAAAAAAAAAAAAAAAGTGACTCACGAGACTCGACGCCTGACAGCTGTCAAAAGTGTGTGTGCTTCAGATAAGTGCGCTCAGAAAACGATCCATTAGAAGTTTAAACTGATATAGCTTTAAAACGCGTGAAAATAATAAACTTTAACGATGAAAGAAAAACTATGCTATCCGGGAGAATGATCGCAGTATAGATGATAATCAAAACCAAGCAGATGTCTTGTTTGTATTTGGCAGAGAATCCGATTTAGGCAGGAACTGTGATTGTAGAGAGGGGGTGGGGCACAGCAGCTCATTTGCATTTAAAGGCACATGCACGAAAACAGCCTGTTCTTGACTGTTGTCAGAAATTGGCATTTACAACATGGATTTATAAATCTGTGAGGTATTTTAACCTGAAACTTCACAGACACACCTGAGACTTAAATTACATCTTGTAAAATGGGCATAATAAGTGACCTTTAATAGTTTTACATGTTAATGTTTTTCATTTTGGTGGACTAGATCTGCTGCTGCAGCAGAGTATAGACTTGCTACTGCTAATAGATTCACAAACACGTTGCTGTGAGCATGTAAGATATGCAGAAATACAGGGCCATCTTACAGCATTACTAATATACACAAGATTTTGTATTTTAACACTCAAGAAAGACCTTGAAATGATTTAGAGCGTTTTAAATACAGGTGTAAAGGAAGTGAAACACAGGTGAACCAGATAAACAGACTGAAATATTGTTAAGGGATATTTGATGGATTACAGTTGGTCTTTATAAGGTTTGTCCAGATGTCTGAAGTGATCAGCACTAAATACAGGTGGAAACAGGTCTAAATGTTTTGTTATTGGATAACTGAAACCACACACAGAGGTAGTGAGAAGAACCTGGCTACAATCTATACAATACTTGCAGTCTTGAGAGGAGTTGAAAATGGAGCCATCAAGACAGACAAAAGACTATGAAAGATGACGAGCCAATAAGAGTTGTAATGGACTGGACAACATGTGTAGCCCCACCCTATAACAACTCTTATTGGCTCATCATCTTTCGTCTGACTTGACAGCTCTCCTCTCACAACTGCAAGTAACAAATCTAGGCGACTGGTGAGGTGAGGCACAGTCAAATTTGAATAGTCACAATCACAATCACAGATGACCACATTGCATTTGTAGCAGAAATGTTATCTATCATGTACCACAGTGAAGCACCATCTATCACCACCCACTCACCTAAATGTGAGGTCAGTGGGCCTTATTCATGAAACTTTCGTAAAATGGACCTTTACGAAAACTCTCCTCCGGATTCACAAACACTTCGTATACAACTGATTCGGTAGTTAAACGTGTATATTAAAGGAACGCTCCACTTTTTTTTGAAAATAGGCTAATTTTCCAACTTCCCTAGAGTTAAACTGTTGAGTTTTACTGTTTTCGAATCCATTCAGCCGATCTCCGGGTCTGGCAGTACCACTTTTAGCATAGCTTAGCATAGTTCATTGAATCTGATTAGACCGTTAGCATCTCGCTCAAAAATGACCAAAGAGTTTCAATATTTTTCCTATTTAAAACTTGACTCTTCTGTAGTTACATCGTGTACTAAGACCAACGGGAAATGGAACTTTTCTGTCGTCCCATGGGTGCAGCAGGCGCAATGATATTATGCACCGCATGTGACCCCCTGTTTGCACAGGGAGCGTGCCTTGCAACCATGGAGATATTTGTGAGAGACGCTGCGTAATATCATTGCGTCTGCTGCACCCATGGTACGGCAGCAAAGTTCCTTGATTATTACGCCGGAATGAGAGTATAGTTCCTACCCATATCAGCCTAGAAAATCGAAACTTTTCATTTTCCGTCAGTCTTAGTACACGATGTAACTACAGAAGAGTCAAGTTTTAAAATAGGAAAAATATCGAAACTCTTTGGTCATTTTTGAGCGAGATGCTAACGGTCTAATCAGATTCAATGAACTATGCTAAGCTATGCTAAAAGTGGTACCTGCCAGACCCGGAGATCGGCTGAATGGATTCGAAAACAGTAAAACTCAACAGTTTAACTCTAGGGAAGTTGGAAAATTAGCCTATTTTCAAAAAAAAGTGGAGTGTTCCTTTAATATACACGTTTAACTACCGAATCAGTTGTATACGAAGTGTTTGTGAATCCGGAGGAGAGTTTTCGTAAAGGTCCATTTTACGAAAGTTTCATGAATAAGGCCCACTGACCTCACATTTAGGTGAGTGGGTGGTGATAGATGGTGCTTCACTGTGGTACATGATAGATTTGTATACAAAAGGACACAAAAAAAGTGGAGTGTTCCTTTAATGAATTAAAAATCACTGGTTAATTAGGGCGCATGTGCGCGCTCATTCATGAATTAGCATAATCCCCGCACATGAGTTACAACTACGCAAATTACGTGTCCGGAAACGCTGTGAAATCTTCTGGACTTCCTTCTCAGGTTTGGCTTCCAGTATATTGGCGTAAATTCAAAAGAGACTAATTGACCATATGCTTAGCAATAAATATTCAATTATTGTGTGTCCATAAAAGCATTTTTAGCTAAAAAATGTTTGGTGCTCTTCTGAAAACAGCCAGCTGGTTGGTGCTTGAAAGCACTTTGCAAGCGCAGCGTTTTTCGAGCTGAGATATTTTGGTTGTTATGATACAGAATATCCATGGCAGTAAGTAGTAGTACTAGTATGTCATTTTGAAGAATATTACTGAATATAAAAATACAATATTAACTTCTCCATTGTTGTTCAGTCGTTGTACAAGTAGGATGATTGGTCGATATAGTATTTGTACCGTCCCTCCTCCACTGTGATTGGACGGTTGGTAAAAAGTGACAGTGACAAGCCCTGTTTTCAAAAGTTGAACGTTCAAATGTTTTAAGCAACATTTACACGTGGTAGGGAGCAGGTGTAAATTTCTTTCATAACAACTAACGTTTTGAAAATACAAACATTTTTGGATTCACAAACGGCTTAAACGAATGATTTACACAAAAATTGGTTCTGCTCGTGTTTCATGAATGAGGCCCATTGCTTAGTGAAATCCAGTCCTTCCAATATGCAATCTGGAATTTTGTGTAAGGGCAAAAGGCGAATTTTGCTCATGGTTCAAGTTGGTCACACGATCCAACAATCTGACATGTGATGCAGCCTGGAATCATAATCACACCATGTTCATTCATTTTTGGCCAGAGGAGAACTGGCCTGCTGACTTTTACCCAAGATTTTTTCTCTCCATTACTGTCACAGGTGGAGTTTTGGTTCCTTGCCACTGTCGCCTCTGGCTTGCTTAGTTGCGGACACTTAATTATTGATTTGACT
The DNA here is from genome assembly GCF_018812025.1 of Megalobrama amblycephala. Taxonomy (NCBI): domain Eukaryota; kingdom Metazoa; phylum Chordata; class Actinopteri; order Cypriniformes; family Xenocyprididae; genus Megalobrama; species Megalobrama amblycephala. The sequence goes on along the minus strand of NC_063046.1, from coordinate 39,909,927 downwards.
GCACTGAGACTACTGGACAAGATCTGAACTAAGCTGGGTGAGTACATCACTGTTTTCTGCAGACCTGCGTATAGCTGAATTGAACTCATTTCATAGTTGATGAACTTTACACAGTTTTTTTAAATGAAGTGAATAAACACTGAACTGACTTCAGCTGAATAATGAGACTGTTGTATTTTTAGAGCTGCTTTACAGCAGAATGGAATTCGTTTTACATTTATTGTTCATTACTATAAAGCTGCTGTGAAACAATATTTATTCTATAAAGCACTATATATATATATATATATATATATATATATATATATATATATTAAAGGTGACTTTACCAACAGAAAGCTGCTTGGTTTCAAAGTGTCTTCTGTGTGAGCTGTGCTTTATCTCTACACAGTATTGACAATGGATCGGTTTCTTCCCTATGTGACTGCACCTTAACACGTGATCATGTGTGTTGGGATGAAGTGCAAAAAAAAAAAAGTAACCTTGTGTTAACCTAACAAATCACAGTCGCCATCCGTATAGTTTTTATTCGCCTTTTCAGTTTGCTTAACTTCGGTCCAATCGCATTTGTGTGCACATTTTTTCACTCCAGAGAAAGTGACAAAATAACATTGGGTAACATTAGGAAATGTTATGGTAAAAAACAAAATTCACACAATGAGAGAAGGGTCAAGATGAAATCCTAACACAAGTGGTCACAGAAGACACATTTGACCACTTGTGATCAGATCACCCGAAATGCATGAGTCATTTCAGGTCTCTCGATTTAATTTGCTTCTAGAAGTCGTATGCTTTTAGTTCTTGAGCTCTTTTACTTTGTAGAAAGTGTCTAACTTGAATTGGTCTCTCTATTTTCTGCTCACATGGCTCTGCAGATGTTTGCTGACACAGATGATTTGATTACAGTATGTTATAACATGTAGTGACAGGCATCCAAAATCCATATGCAGCCTGAGCATCAAATACGCCACTCTGTCATGCATTGGATTTCTGGGCTCTTAACTCTGTGTCATAACCACCTGGCTCTTGACAGATTTTCATAGTCAAATTTAGATATTCCTTCAAAAATCTCTCAATACAGCACATCAGAGCTGGAAAGACAGTAGTATAACTAAACAGAAGTGTGTTCAGGTAATAAATTGCTTGATGCATTTAGTTAAATTAGATTACATTTCACCAGGCTGAGCATAAGACTTGACAGTCATGACAGTTATAGATATGCAGTTTTACCTTATCCACCTAGTTTTCCTTTCCCAAAAAAGTATTATGTTAAAGTCAGCATGAATGGGAAGATGCCACCAACTTTATTCCAATATTGTGACGTGTAACATTTGGAGAAAGCAGACCGAGGCGAGGATCTAAGCGCAGTCAGAATGTTTAAAGGTGCCCTAGAACGCTTTTTCACAAGATGTAATATAAGTCTAAGGTGTCCCCTAAATGTGTCTGTGAAGTTTCAGCTCAAAATACCCCATATATTTTTTATTATTAAATTTTTTAACTGCTTATTTTGAGGCATAATTAAAAATGCGCCAATTCAGCGCACGTCCCCTTTAAATGCTCGCGTTCCCACCCCCGCCCCCGAGCTTGCAACTCTATAATACATTGCATAAACAAAGTTCATACAGCTAATATAACCCTCAAAATGGATCTTTACAAAGTGTTCGTCATGCAGCATATCAGATTATGTAAGTATAGCATTTATGTGGATGTTTACATTTGATTCTGAATGAGTTTGAGGCTGTGATCCGTGGCTAACGGGCTAAAGCTAACATTACACACTGTTGGAGAGATTTTTAAAGAATGAAGTTGTTTATGAATTATACAGACTGCAAGTGTTTAAAAAGTGAAAATAACGACAGTCTTGTCTCCGTGAATACAGTAAGAAACGATGGTAACTTTAACCACATTTAACAGTACATTAGCAACATGCTAACGAAACATTTAGAAAGACAATTTACAAATATAGCTGCAAGCAGCAATTCGGGGCCAAGCCCCAGTAGGGGCAGTAGCGCAATACGGAGCAGGAAGAGCAAAAACAGCAGAAATTGAATGTACATGCAAAACATCTGGTTCAGAAGGACAGGTGGAAATGAAATGAAAATCAATAGAAGTTCAGAGAACGAACACGGAATGAACTAAAATACTTGGATCTCATTGAAGAGGAATAAAGATTAGCACAATCCTTATTTGGATAAAAAGGTATCAAAATGACTCATTACACACAATTGTATAAAGGAACCCCACACGAGATTCGAATCCACGACCTCCGGGTCCAAGGTCCATTTCTCATCTCATTGCACCACTGTGCAAGTGAATGTTTCCACACCTGCCGAAGTTTATTAGTTCATGTGAAAATGAACTCAAAATGAAGAATTCTTATAAAGCTGCACTTTAGATCATTCTGCAGCTCATCATGCTGTAGTGCAATACAGAGCAGGAAGAGGAAAAACAGCAGAAAATGAACAAACATGAAACAGCTGGTTCAGAATTACGGGCAAGAATGAACTCAGAATGTACATAAGCTTAGATGAAAATGAACACAGCATGAAACAAAAAGCATTTATTTCTATCCAAGAGGCAGTAAAGGAATCAAAACACACTATTTTATAAAACCGCTCCACCTGGGATTCGAACCCACTAACTTCGGATACAGGGCTCTTCAGATAACTGGCTTTACACATTGAGCTACTTGAGGATGCACATTCAACAGACTGTGGAAGAAACCTTTTAGTCTAACAAAGAATTCACAAAAAAAGCATTACTTAGCATGCTAACCATATTAGCATGCTAAGCTAACTTAATGCTAATGAAGCTCATGGTTAACTTGATAACTGAAGAGCCACATTAAAGAGAATGACAACTGGTTAGCATGCTAAGCAATTAGCATGCTAAGCTAACTAGCATAAGACAACAAACACAAGCAAGGTCACATTCAGAGATGAATATCTTGGGAATGGTAGCGAATATCAAAAATCCATTCAGTCATTTCTGTGCGGCTCGGTCCAAAGATCACCTGAGCTGATTTTGGACAAAATTGGACAAAAATTGTAGGAGAGTAGCGAAAAAACTGTTTTCCATTTATTTCAATATGGCGGACAGGTACATTTAAGGAAAATGACAAATGACACATCGTCGGAATCGGCATAAGCCAGGGAATAAAATGACATAAAGCATACACATTTTGGAAAGTGTTTTCAAAAGTTATAAGTGGTTTTGCAATAATCATTACATCTGTGGAACAGTAGGTGGCGCTGTGTTGAAACTTCTCAGGTACCTTCAGGACCTTCTAAAGGTCATACATACCAATTTGTGTGAAGATATGTCAAATTGTTTAAAAGTTATTGCAATTTATGACAAAATTCAAAATGGCGGACACGTGGTTCATCCGATGTTGACGAATTCGATATCCTCGGATTCGGCATGGCACAGGGAATCCATAGACACCAAGATCTTGATTTTCTAATAAAGTGTTCAAAAGTTATTGGCCAAAATAGCCATTTTTCAGATCTCATGACCTGTAGGTGGCGCTGTTCTCAAATTTGGCATGGAACCTCAGATCATGGTCTTGATCAAGTGTACCAATTTTAGTTTTGATTGCTCAAAGTTTGGCCGAGATACAGCCTCTATAGCAATTTGGGTCAACCTCGTTAACTTCGTGACATCATAACTTTTGAACAAAGATGAATAAAAAAAATCTGTTCAGTCATTTCTGTGCGGCTCAGACCAAAGATCACCTGATCAAAGTTTGGACAAAATTGGACAAATTTTGAAGGAGGAGTAGCGAAAAAACGGAATACTGTACTTTTCAAAATGGCCGCTACTGTAATGGGCGGAGACTTAATGTAAGAATTTGAATAGAATCAGCATGAAGAGACGAATCAGATGTACTAAATTGTATTTTTCTAGAGCAAATGGTTCAAAAGTTATAAACTTTAGAATGTTGAATTTTTGAACTGGTGGTGGCGCTATAGAGTTGGTCCTAGAGACTCCAAAATTGGTCAGATTTCTAGACATGACCATCACTACAAGTGTGCCAAATTTCATCATTTTCTCATGTTCCGTTGATAGGGCTGCCATAGACTCCCATTCGGGAGGAAGAATAATAATAATAAAAGGGAAAATGTACAATTACAATAGGGGCTACAGCCCCTTTGGGGCTTGGCCCCAAATATCACTAAAAATATCATGGATCATGTCAGTTATTATTGCTCCATCTGCCATTTTTTGCTATTGTCCTTGCTTGCTTACCTGCATAAAGTCTGTTGACTCGGCTGTGCTGCTCCAGACGTTAATACTGGCTTGTCTTATGCCTTGAACATGGGCTGGCATATGCAAATATTGGGGGCGTACATATTAATGATCCCGACTGTTGCGTCACAGTCGGTGTTATGTTGAGATTCGCCTGTTCTTCAGAGGTCTTTTGCACAAATCAAATTTACATAAGAAGGATGAAACAATGGTGTTTGAGACTCACTGTATGTGATTTCCATGTACTGAACTCTTGTTATTCAACTATGCCGGGGTAAATTCAATTTTCAATTCTAGGGCACCTTTAATAAACAAACAGAAACCTATTCGAAATACCAGAAGCATGTAAATACTAGTAACACCAAACACCAACTGACAAAGCACAAAAGAAATGCAAGGGTTATATACATAGGGGGTAAAAAGCTAAAAAAAAGATAACGATTTAACGAGAACCTGGGGAGACCAATCAACAGGGGAGACTACAAATGACTACAAAATGGCACACAAGACAGGAAATATAACAAAAGTTATACAAAACAAGCACAGGGAGAATATGACAATGTTTCAAAGTGAAAAAAGCCTAGGGTGAGACTTGATTTTATCCATTTGTTGTTAAGTGGATTGTAAAAAGTGAGCGTTGTATAAGGAGAAGAATAAAAGCAGATCTCAACACGATTAGCCTATAGGTCAGAGCTAGTTACTACATTTCGATTAAAGATTGAGGTAAAAAAAAAAAAAAAAAAATGTAAAAAAACCTCCAGTTGCATTACCCATTAATATTACTCGTTCTCAACTACATAATGAACATCTTTGAAAGAATTTGAACGGTTTGGACTGAACATGGACTGTGTTTACCAAAATTTCCACTAAAATAATGTTAGCAGCTTATGTGACTTTCAGCAGGATTTTAGAATGTTTCTTCCGTTTGTTGTGATATTTTCTTTGTTCTCTACCCAGCCTTGATGGTTTCCTGGTGTACCTTGTTAGTGAGACTGGGGATGTTGTAACCCTTTTTGCTTTAACATCTGTAACTCTCTCTCTCTTTCTTGCACTATTCATCTCAAACATCTCAAAAGTTTTTTAAATCTGCTCCAAAAGGTATTTTAAAAATACAGAGCATATTAATGTCAAGTACAAAAGCTCTCACTCCTTGGGCGGCTTGTAAAACTTTGTATTAAATACTGTACAATGAGTCATTCATAAGTATTTATTTTTGGCTCTATATAGTTGAAGCTCCTTTGAGTGAATGTGAAGTATCTTGAGGCGAACGATTAGTTTAGCATTTCTTTCCAAATTTGTTTTCATCTAATGAGACTTCAACAGATGACGGCCCTGGTTGGGGGATGGATCAAGTCAGAAACCAAGCACAAATTCAACTGTTTTATCTATTAATTATAATGTGAGTAGGGTCAGCATGGTTAACTGAAAATTTGGAGTAATCCTATAACTGAGATGGCACCTGTTATATGCTTCATTTAATCCTGCCCTGGTCAATGGCAGTTCTAGAAAATCAGATTTCCACTTTCCATAATCAATTCCATTTACTAAACTGAATCACATTGTGCTTGCATTAGTATTCATTAGCACACATACGTTTCATACATTTATATAGAATGTACAGTAACATTTTATATTAACTTTCATTAATAAATCGTTAACAAACATTATATAATGCTTAAAAGATCATTAGTTATATTCTCATATGCTTATTATTAAACATTATTGAACATTACACAATGATTAACAGATCATTATTTAATGCAAACTGAAATGCTTACAAATGTCATTAAACTTAGATTCATATTAGATAATATATTTAAGTAATGCACTTTTTTACATTTACAAATGTAACAGTTTAATTAGTCATTTTAAGCACTTCACACTTCATGTTACCATATTATTCATTAACTCATAACGACAGTCTGTAAAGGGCATACATTTGGTCTTTGTTTGTTGTTTTTTATTTATTTATTTATTTTTACACCACTATTGTCAAATATGATTAATAATTGCATAGAGTTTGTATTGGCAGTATGGTTCTGGTCTGGGCAAGAATTTCCTGTGCATCCATGCAGCCTAGCATGGATAAGAGCAGGGAGAGCAGCAATTCATTTATAAATACGTAAGATTGCTGTGGAAATACAAACCGGAAGACAAAAGACAACGAGTGCAGCGCTGAAAAGGGGTGGGGCTACGGGTCTATATATGGATGCTGTGATAGGCGTCGTATTCCTATAGGTAGACGTGTCACCTGGGAGTCAGCTGATGCAAGCTTGACTGATGTGACCTGCCAGAACTGATGCTACGCTTGATCAGCAGCAAAAGGGTTTTGCAGTAGAACAGGAACAAATAAGTACACAATAAGCATTAGTAATAGTTAAAGACACCTAATATAAAGTGGGACCAGTCATTCTTATATTGTTCAATTTTCTGTTGAACATCCAGATCACTCATAGCTACCAAACACCTTTTTGCATTTATACAATTGTAAATGAAAACAAGTAAATTAGGTAATATATAAATTGAACTTCAATGACATTTGTAGATTTTCAAACAGTGCATGATCAAATGAATTTAAAGTTTAATGCCATTTGTAAGCATTTTAATTTACATTAAATGATCAGTTAATCAGTCAACATGTAATGTTTAATAAATTCATTTGTAAACATTAACAAGCACATTGTCACGGAATGAAGGGAGGATGCAGATGCAAGTTAATCTCTTTAATAGAGCTTCACACAGAAGGTGGTCAGATTCAACACACACAAAAACATATAACAGTCAGCAGGAGAGTGGTAACACAGGGACGTCGATGGGCGGTGAAGATCCGTGATGAGTGGTGACCGAAGAGCAGTGTCCGTGAAGTAATCCGTGAGTGAAGTCCAGAGAGTAATCCAAAGATAACACGAAAACCAGGAAGCAACGAATCGAAGTCCAGTCCAGGGAAACACACAACAAGCAACACGGCAAACAACACGCGGACACCGCACAACGATCTGACAAACAAGAGACGAAAGATAAGGCGTTATATAGGCAGATGGTAATTGCTCACAGCTGCCGCTGATCAACAATCAGCGGCGACGCCTACACAAAACAATCAGGTGACACACCCACACCATCACACAGACACCAGAATGAGACAGCGGATTCATGAACCGTGACAGTACCCCCTCTCCTAGGAACGCCTCACGGCGTTCCCAGAACTCCTTACCTGTTGATTGTAATCATCGATAAGGGAGTGATCCAGAATGTCTCTAGTAGGAACCCAACTTCTCTCCTCCAGACCGTAACCTTCCCAGTCCACCAAGTACTGGAATCCGCGTCCCCTCCGCCTCGAGTCCAGAATGCGATTAACCGAATAGGTTGGTTCCCCGTCTATGAGCCGCGGCAGTGGGGGAACCGGAGTAGGCGGATTAAGATGTGAGTGAAAAACAGGCTTAATTTTGGAAACATGGAAGGCGGGATGAATCCTCCTGTACGCAGGTGGCAATTTGAGTCGGACTGCCACTGGGCTAATAATTTTAGTGACAGGAAACGGGCCGATGAATTTGGGAGCTAACTTATTGGCAACGGAACGGAGCGGAATGTTCTTGGTAGAAAGCCACACTTTTTGACCCACGACGTATACGGGAGGCTTTGACCGGTGGCGATCAGTCTTAGCCTTGGTGCGCGCCCTCACTTGCAACAGAGTCTCGCGGGCTCTGTTCCAAGTGCGGTGGCACCTCTGGACAAAGGCGTGAGCAGAGGGGGCCGCGACTTCGGATTCCAGACTGGGAAACACAGGTGGCTGGTAACCTAAACTGCACTCGAACGGAGAGAGGCCCGTAGAAGACACTGGTAACGAATTGTGTGCGTACTCAATCATAGAGAGTTGTTGGCTCCAGGAGGAAGGATTCTTGGACGCCAAACATCGCAACATACGCTCTAAATCTTGGTTGGCTCTCTCGGTCTGCCCATTGGTCTGGAGATGGAACCCAGAGGAAAGACTAGCCGTCGCGCCAGCAGTCTACAAAACTCCTGCCAAAATTTGGACACAAACTGGGGACCCCTGTCGGACACCACATCTACTGGGAGGCCATGTAACCGAAAGATGTGGTCTACGACAGTAACCGCTGTCTCCTTGGCAGAGGGCAATTTGGTCAAGGGAATGAAATGGGTCGCCTTCGAGAACCGGTCCACTACGGTCAAAACGACCGTGTACCCCTGGGAGGGTGGGAGGGCGGTGACAAAATCTAGAGCGATGTGGGACCAGGGTCTCGAAGGGACAGACAGCGGTTGGAGTAACCCATCTGGAGGACGGTTGGACGTCTTACCAGTGGCACAAACCGAGCAAGCCAAAACAAAACTGTGGATGTCCCGAGCCATAGCAGGCCACCAGAATCGTTGCTTAACCAAAAATCTGGTTCGATTAACCCCTGGATGACAAGCCACGTTGGAACAATGACCCCACTTGATGACGCAGGACCTTAACCCCTCCGGCACAAACAAACGGTTCGGTGGGCACCCGGGCGGAGGCGTTACCCCTTCTAAGGCCGCCAGAACCTTCGAATCGACCTCCCATGTAAGAGTGGAGACTACTAATGTCTCAGGAAGAATACACTCGGAGTAGACGGGTGCTCGGATGGATCAAAAATATGAGATAAAGAATCGGGCTTGATGTTCTTGGAGCCCGGGCGGTACGATAGAGAAAAATCAGAAACGTCCGAAAAAAAGTGCCCACCGAGCCTGCCTGGAGTTGAGTCTTTTAGCCAATCGAATATATTCTAGGTTCTTGTGATCAGTCCAAACGATGAAGGGTACCCCCGACCCCTCCAACCAATGACGCCATTCTTCCAACGCTAATTTGACTGCCAACAACTCTCTGTTACCAATGTCATAATTGCGTTCAGCGGGAGACAAACGATGAGAAAAGTATGCGCAGGGATGCATCTTATCGTCTGAGGGCGCCCGCTTGGATAGAACTGCGCCTACCCCCACCTCTGACGCATCGACCTCCACCACGAACTGATGCAAAGGATCAGGACCACCATCTGACCACCTGAAGGTCGTTCTGGGGGAGGTCAAGGCAGTCAGAGGTGCGGCTAGTTGGCTGAAATTGCGAATAAAACGCGGTAAAAATTGGCGAACCCCAGAAACCGCTGTAGGGCCTTATGGGAATCTGGACTTGGCCAATCCACCACAGCCTTAACCTTGTCAGGATCCATGCGAATTCCCTCAGACGAAACGATGTACCCTAGGAAGGAAACAGACTGTGCATGAAATTCGCATTTCTCCGCCTTGACAAAAAGCCCATTCTCTAACAGACGCTGGAGCACTCGTCTGACGTGTTGAACATGTTCCTGGAGAGACGACGAAAATATCAATATGTCATCCGGGTAGACATACAGTACAGTCCAAAAGTTTGGAACCACTAAGATTGTTAATGTTTTTAAAAGAAGTTTCGTCTGCTCACCAAGGCTACATTTATTTAATTAAAAATACAGTAAAAAACAGTAATATTGTGAAATATTATTACAATTTAAAATAACTGTTTTCTATTTGAATATATTTCACAAAGTAATTCATTCCTGTGATGGCAAAGCTGAATTTTCAGCATCATTACTCCAGTCTTCAGTGTCACATGATCCTTCAGAAATCATTCTAATATGCTGATCTGCTGCTCAAGAAACATTTAATGTGTACAATTGTACAAAATATTTGTGTACAATATTTTTTTTTCAGGATTATTTGATGAATAGAAAGTTCAAAAGAACAGTGTTTATCTGAAATCTAATCTTTTGTAACATTATAAATGTCTTTACTGCCACTTTTGATTGATTTAATGCATCCTTGCTGAATAAAAGTATTCATTTATTTAATTTCTTTTCAAAAAAATAAAAATAAAAATTCTTACTGACCCCAAACTTTTGAACGGTAGTGTACAATGCTACAGAAGCTTTGTATTTCAGATAAATGCTGCTCTTTTGAACTTTCTATTCATCAAGGAATCCTGAAAAAAAAAAAAGTACACAACTGTTTTCAACATTGAAAATAATCATAAATGTTTATTGAGCAGCAGATCAGCATATTAGAATGATTTCTGAAGGATCATGTGACACTGAAGACTGGAGTAACGATGCTGAAAATTCAGCTTTGCATCACAGAAATAAATTACTTTGTCAAATATATTTAAATAGTACACAGTTATTTTAAATTGTAATAATATTTCACAATATTACTGTTTTTTACTGTATTTTTAATTAAATAAATGTAGCCTTGGTGAGCAGATGAAACTTCTTTTAAAAGCATTAAAAATCTTAGTGGTTCCAAACTTTTGGACTGTACTGTATATGAACTGATCAACTATGTCTCTCAACACGTCATTAACGAGTGCCTGGAAGACCGCAGGCGAGTTGGACAGCCCGAAAGGCATGACCAAGTATTCAAAGTGCCCTCTGGGGGTGTTAAAAGCGGTCTTCCATTCATCCCCCTTCCTAATGCGGACCAAATGATAAGCGTTCCTCAAGTCCAATTTAGTGAAAACGGACGCTCCCTGCAACCTCTCAAAGGCTGAAGACATCAACGGCAAAGGATAAGTATTCTTTACCGTGATGTTGTTCAGCCCTCTGTAATCAATACAAGGTCGCAGAGATCCGTCCTTCTTCCCCACAAAAAAGAACCCCGCCCCCGCTGGAGAAGAGGAAGGGCGGATGAACTTCACTGCCAGAGAATCAGAAATGTATTTCTTCATGGCCTCCCTCTCGGGAACAGATAGAGAGTATAATTTGCCCTTAGGCGGAGACTTACCCGGAACTAAGTCTATGGCACAGTCATAGGGACGGTGTGGAGGGAGAGAAGCAGCGCGAGACTTACTGAACACTTCCTTCAGATCCAGATACTCCTCAGGCACGTTAGACAAATCCGCTGCCTTCTCCTGTAACACAGAAACAGACACCGTGGGACAAGCAGACAAAAGACAAGACCTGTGACACAAAGTGCTCCACTCAGTGATGGTGTTGAGCGGCCAGTCGATCCGGGGATTGTGCTTAGTGAGCCAGGGATGTCCAAGAACTACAGGTGCGTGTGGTGAGTCCATGAGCATGAACTGAATCCTTTCGTTGTGGTTACCGGAGGTGATGAGGGTGACGTAATCTGTAGTCTGAGAGATGTTAGGGAGACGTTGACCATTGAGTGCGTTGACTGTAATCAGGTGAGTGAGCGAAGAGATGGGAAGTTCGTGCTGTCGTGCAAAGATGGTATCCATAAAGTTCCCCTCAGCCCCGGAATCAATGAGTGCATCGCAGGTGACGTTGTGAGTCGCCCATCTCAGTCTTACCGGGAGAAGGGTGGATGGTGAGGACTTCTCAGCGGAGATCCCGCCCGATAGTAGCCTCAAGTTTACTATCGGGCCTGGTCTTTTACTGGGCAAGACCTGAGGAAGTGTCCCGATGCACCGCAGTAAAGGCATAAGCCCAGGGATCTCCGCCTTTCTCTCTCCTCCCGGGAAAGCCGAGCTCTCCCTACCTGCATGGGCTCAGGATCTGATGCGGGACCGACCGTATCAACAGCACTGGCCGTTCGGCCCTCCGCTCCCTGCGCTCTGGTGCTGGGAGCCCCCAGGAACTCCAGTCTCTGGAGGCGGGAATCCACCCGTAAAGCGAGGTCAACCAGCCCGTTGAAGGTTTGGGGAAGATCCAGGGCGTAAATCTCGCGATGGATACGGTCGGCCAGCCCATGCAGGAACACATCCCACTGCGCCTCCTCGTTCCATCGGCACTCTGCCGCGAGGGTGCGGAACTGGATGGCGTAGTCCGCGACCGTGCGGCTGCCCTGCTTGAGTTCGGTGAGTTGACGAGCGGCCTCCTTGCCCGCAACCGCACAGTCGAACACCCTCTTCATCTCGGTGGAGAGTGCCAGGAACGAGGTACAGCATGGGTCTTGATTCTCCCACACCGCCGTCCCCCATAAGGCCACCTTCCCGGTCAGTAGGGTGAGAACGAACGCCACCTTGGATTCCTCATGTTCAAATGTGCGAGGCTGCAGTGAAAAATGCAAGGAACATTTATTCAAAAAGGCTCTGCAAAACTCAGGCTCACCGGCGTAACTCTGGGGCACAGGAAGGCGGGGCTCCGTGGGGAACAGGCGGTGGGGGTGGCGCAGTGGGAGCGCGAAGCTGTTGTAGTTGCTGGGAGAGCTCGGACACCTGTGTTACCAGCGCTTGGACAGCGCGTCCGGTGGAAGTGATGCTCTCCTGCTGCTGGTCCATGCGGGAGATGCTGTGGTTGATGAACTCCGTTAAAGCTGCTGAACTCGCTGCATCCATGATTGGTCAGATCGTTCTGTCACGGAATGAAGGGAGGATGCAGATGCAAGTTAATCTCTTTAATAGAGCTTCACACAGAAGGTGGTCAGATTAAACACACACAAAAACATATAACAGTCAACAGGAGACTGGTAACACAGGGGCGTCGATGGGCGGTGAAGATCTGTGATGAGTGGTGACCGAAGAGCAGTGTCCGTGAAGTAATCCGTGAGTGAAGTCCAGAGAGTAATCCAAAGAGAACACGAAAACCAGGAAGCAACGAATCGAAGTCCAGTCCAGGGAAACACACAACAAGCAACACGGGAAACAACACGTGGACACCGCACAACGATCTGACAAACAAGAGACGAAAGACAAGGCGTTATATAGGCAGATGGTAATTGCTCACAGCTGCCTCTGATCAACAATCAGCGGCGACGCCTACACAAAACAATCAGGTGACACACCCACACCATCACACAGACACCAGAATGAGACAGCGGATTCATGAACCGTGACACACATTATCTCATGTTTCTAGCAATGTGAATACATATATAAACTAATGGTATGTTAAGCATTATATAATGTTTGTTAATCATTTATTAATGAAAGTTATTATAAAGTGTTACCATCTGAGGGTTGTCCCCCTAATCCCCCCCCCCCACACACACACTTAAAAATATAATTAAAAATCACACTGTGCATTGTAAATAATATAATGCTATATACTTAAAATAATTGTGTTAGTAGTAAAACAATACTACGGAAGAGGATTAGGGCCAAGCAATAATAAAAAAATAAAACCATCTCGAGATTAAAGTTGTTAAATTTCGAGAAAAATATCGTTAAATTTCGAGGAAAAAGTCGAAATAAAATGTTGAGAATAAACTCGTTAAATTACGAGAAAAAACTTGTTAAATTTCAAGAAAAAAGTTGTAAAATTATGAGAACAAATTTGTAATTTAACGAATTTGTTTTCGTAATTTAACAACTTTTTTCTCATAATTTAATGACTTTATTTTCAACATTTTATCTCAACTTTTTTCTCGAAATTTAACAAGATTTTTCTCGAAATTTAACGAGTTTTTTCTCGAAATTTATCAACTTTAATCTCGAGATGGTTTTATTTTTTTATTATTGCTTGGCCCTAATCCTCTTCCGTACAATACAAACGCAAACAGGGCAAAAAAAAAAAGAAAAGAAAAAAAAAAAGCATTTTAAGTTTAGAAACATTTTGAGTCCCCCTCTCTTTACCTCACCTACACACAAGTCTGGTGGGAGAGAACAAAGTTCTTTAGTAGTTGTGGAACTCCAGTATGTAGATCCAAGTCGCTGAGCTTTCAGATCAGTTTGAAATAATTTGAGGTTTCGGCCTAGATCAGCCGTCACTGGTTATACTTACCAACCTCAAGTTAACAATCCTCCTGCTTATGCTGGTGAGCCTACCAACTGTCGCTCCTTAATCATTCAATGTTTTCTCTTCAGCCCCGGCACTATGCAATTGAAAGACGGCATATATCGTTTCACTGCTGTCTGGTTGAGCTCGTGACTGGGGTGCTGCTGTTTGGGAGTCCCAATCCCGGAGCTGCTTTGATTTACAACTCTTCAAAGCTGAAATTATCAAAGTTTTTGATCGGTCTGTGTTTGGAAAAGAGGCTTCAAGGCTGCTGGCAGCTTTTCGACAAGGCAAGAGATCGATGGCAGATTATGCTATTGAATTTAGAAAACTCAAATCCACCAGTCAGAGGAATCCCGAGACGCTGGCAGCACGGTTCCAGAACGGGCTCATTGATGACATCAAAGATGTTTAATTTGAACATTTCAATTCCAGAATGGAGACATGTCGTCAGGTTCCCGGTCAGTTTTCCAGGCATCGGGCAGAACTTTTCAATTCTTCAGCTCCCCAGGTACCTGAACCATCTGATGGTGTAGAGCCCATGCAGGTTGGCAGAATTTATCTTTCTGCTAAGGAAAAACAACAACGCTTGTCTAAGGGTCTCTGTCTTTATTGTGGTGGCCTTAATCATCTGGCTGCATCCTTTTCAGTAAAAGCCAGCGCTCATCAGTAGTCAGGGGAATTCTGGTGGGCTGAACCTTTACATCCCCATTTCATGAATATTGTACTCTCCTGCCAGTGACTGTCATCATGACTGATACCTCCTTCTACTTACGGAACGAATGCAGCGCCAGTTCCATTTTTTCCGTAAGTAGAATAGGGAAGGCGTAGGACATACAGCGTTAGCTTTTTGAAGAATACGAAAGTGCGGTTTTGGCGGAAGCACTTGGAAGGCGATCATTTGTTTATATTAAGCATATACATTTACAGTTTTTTCAAAAATGACAGATCATTTCGCTAAATAAGACCCTTATTCCTCATCTGGTATCGTTTAAAGCCCTTTGAAGCTGCACTGAAATAATAATTTTGACCTTCAACCGTTATAAGCTTTAGCAGTAATTATAAACAATACCTTATACATATTTTCCAACATCTTGTGCTTTTCCATTCTCTTTTGCTAAATAATGCTTTATATTCTTTGAATTTCATGACGTTTTCCATGAATATTATTTAAATTGCAAATGTAGACAGTTAAAAACAAATATAATACTGTTCATCATGTATCATAAAACACTGACATAAAACCAAAAACATTGCAGTTCATGAAAATTCAACATTACGCAATCTTATGAGAGGAAGGTTATGAACACAAACCCCCCATAATCCTTGAAACGTCACCTTTTTTCTGTACTAAACTTCAAAAAGCTGTTTTTTTCAGAGGTGAGACACATCACATTTGGTGCACTTTACCCTAACAGTACACTTACAGCCACTTGCACTTGCCTTTTTGAGACACCATGGTAGGCCAGTGGTTGGTCTGGGCCAGTAGTACTGGCTGTGATGGCAAATCTCTGATGTTGATTTAATCAATAATACAAATGCCATGGCAGTCCTTAACATATGACTAATCAACATTATATCACTAGCATTAAAGGTGCCATCGAACATTTTTTTACAAGATGTAATATAAGTCTAAGGTGTCCCCTGAATGTGTCTGTGAAGTTTCAGCTCAAAATACCCCATAGATTTTTTTTAATTAATTTTTTTAACTGCCTATTTTGGGGCATAATTATAAATGTGCCGATTCAGGCTGCGGCCCCTTTAATTGCTCACGCTCTCTGCCCCCTCCCGAGCTCTCGACTCTATCATTGCATAAACAAAGTTCACACAGCTAATATAACCCTCAAATGGATCTTTACAAAGTGTTCATCATGCAGCATGTCTAATCGCGCAAGTATGGCATTTATTTGGATGTTTACATCTGATTCTGAATTAGTTTGATAGTATGCTCTGTGGCTAAAGCTAACATTACACACTGTTGGAGAGATTTATAAAGAATGAAGTTGTGTTTATGAATTATATAGACTGCAAGTGTTTAAAAATGAAAATAGCGACGGCTCTTGTCTCCGTGAATACAGTAATAACCGATGGTAACTTTAACCACATTAAACAGTACATTAGCAACATGCTAACGAAACATTTAGAAAGACAATTTACAAATATCACTAAAAATATTACGATATCATGGATCATGTCAGTTATTATCGCTCCATCTGCCATTTTTCGCTATTGTCCTTGCTTGCTTACCTAGTCAGATGATTCAGCTGTGCACAGATCCAGACGTTACTGGCTGCCCTTGTGTAATGCCTTGAACATGGGCTGGCATATGCAAATATTGGGGGCGTACATATTAATTATCCCCCCGGTGTTATGTTGAGATTCGCCTGTTCTTCGGAGGTCTTTTAAACAAATGAGATTTACATAAGAAGGAGGAAACAATGGAGTTTGAGACTCACCGTATGTCATTTCCATGTACTGAACTCTTGTTATTTAACTATGCCGAGGTAAATTCAATTTTCAATTCGATGGCACCTTTAATGTTTTTATTGTTACAGCTTAATAGACTGCAGCTGGCCTTTACTAGCTAGCTAACCTATTATAATAATGTCATTCCATTATTGCACAGTGTTGCCATATGGCAACACAGACATTTTATCGATTTACCAAAAACTAATTTCATAACTTTTTTTAGTGGTGAATATGTCATCATAACTTATCTGAGATGATGTTAACAATTTTTTTGTGAATGTGACATGGGCGGGTCCTTGTTTGTTACTGACGTTTTAGTTTGCTTTCAGCAACTACCGACAAGAGACAGAAAAAAAAAATGCATGTTATGTGACTTAACCAAAGCACATCATTGGCTAAACTAAGGTCTTCTCTTACCAACAAAAAAACGAGAATGTTCTTTGAGTGTATTGTCAGGAGGGACAGAGGACCCAAAAGCGATGGCAGGTAACAGAAACAGTTTATTAGTAATTATAAGAGAACACAGGCAGTCTGCCGAGCACCGGCTTTCAGTGTGAACGCAGCTGGAGATAACTTAAATAGTTCACATCAAACAGAATGAAGAAACGGGTCCCAGGCCTGACAGAGGGCACACGGCGAAGACGTTCCACAGTCCCGAGCCAGTAGACACAGCACCACCGACAGCAGATGGCAAGGCGACCTCAGGCAGCAGGAAGACTGGACAGAGAAAGAGAAACGGGGAGAAAATCAAACCCGACTCATGACATATATTTTATCTATTTGTTACATTTTGTAAAATAGACTGATGCATTAAGATGACAGAGATTAAGATCCCTGTGGTAACTGATTTTGGAGCAAGTCACTTTGGAAACTTCAATAAATTATCTTTTTGGACTGAGGAAAGAGATTTGAGTTCTGAAAATTACAGCATATTACACAATTTGACCTCTTTAATAAAGCTCCATTTGTCCAAATTTGTGAGCATCCCACACATGCAGTCATTTTAAAAGCTCAGTTAGGATTTTCTGCTATGAAGGTCTTCATTAAACTGTGGGTGTGTTAATGCACAGTTCTTACCATTTGTGTGCTCGTAGCCAATTATAGGTTATATTGACTATGAAAGCAATAATCTGAACAGATGGAATGGGCATGATCATAAATCATTTCAGCACCTACTGTGCTGTTTACCAAACACGACATGTAATGTCAGTAGCTTTTGAATCTCAGGTCACATTACATGCAGTTTGATGTACATGGTGATGTTAATCAACACTACTGTATGTAATTTTTATGGATCTTGGATGGATTTTACAGAGCCAGATGCAACCTAAAGTGCAGACAAAC
The DNA here is from genome assembly GCF_018812025.1 of Megalobrama amblycephala. Classification (NCBI taxonomy): domain Eukaryota; kingdom Metazoa; phylum Chordata; class Actinopteri; order Cypriniformes; family Xenocyprididae; genus Megalobrama; species Megalobrama amblycephala. The sequence continues at coordinate 39,892,186 of NC_063046.1, read as the reverse complement.
ATTCCTCTTGATGTTTAAAGAGCTGTTTCATTATCCTTTCCAGGACCTAAATGTCAGCATTCCAAGTAATATAATTTATATTACATTTATGCATTTAGCACATGCTTTAATCCAAAGTGTCTTGCATTGCATTAAAGGTTATACATTTGATCACCTCTTGCAAGAGGTGCTGAAGTGCCTCGACTGATGGCTCTGGATTGGATTTGGTGGATGGGACAATAGTAGAGCATCCATTCATTAACTCTCTGTACATACTTCATGAACCCTGAACCAATGGGCTTCTTTTCCCAGACACCTCAGGCTGGGAGCTAATTAAAAACCTGGCTGATAGTATCTTCTGCATTTTTAAAGATTGCTGTAGATCTATGATACCCACCTGCTGCTCAGTCCCCCCTCCTGTACTGGTAATATTAGCTTGTTCTTTTAAAGCAGAAAGAATCGCCAAACATAATGCAATGTTTTCAGACACTTCACTGCATGATATTTGCAATTAAATGAAAATGTATTATAGTTTAAATTTAAATGAAATGAAATTAGTTGAACTGACAAAGAATAATTTAATAATTCTATTACTACGTCTGTAATATGGTTAAAGATTATGGCTGAATGTACTGACAAGCATTTATAGTAAACTAACATATATTTTAATGTCATTTCTATTGAAACATATGTTGTGTATTTAAATATTTGTTATTACATATTTGGACATTTAGTACATTTAAATAGTACATTTAACTTTAAATCTAATATGAGATAACACACTACAGTTAAAATTATAATCAAGCACTTTACACGTGCTTTAGTATGTTAGTCAACACATCAAAATAGGTGTATACTTATGTAAAGCATGACAAAATATTATTAAAACATTTAAAACATGCTTTAAATTAATAATAAATTTGGCAATTCAAAAGTGCACGTTTAAAAGTGTGTTAAGAAACATTAATGATAATATAATCGATTTCATTAATATTAATTTATATGCGAGTTCAGTTTTTTTTAAATCTATATATTTTCAAGATTTTAATGTACACTTCAAGTGCACATTACAATTAAGCATCAACATAAGCACACTTCTTTTTCACAAGGATAGTTCAATCAAAAATCCTGCCATCATTTACTCTCCCTCATGTCGTTGTATGGCTTTCTTGTATGTATAAACATTAAGGGCCCTAACACACACGTGGCACAATGCAGAAGTGTTTTTTGCTAGTTTCAGCCCGGCACAGTTATCATTTTCACGTACTGCGCCACGTTGTTTAAATAGCAAATGCATTTGCACCCATTTGTGTGTCCATGGGCGTGCTGTTCTGAAAATGAGGTGTGTTCAGGCGCATTGTTGGCGTGTTGCTATTTTGAGGCAACTGAAATAGACTGCGCCATTGACTTTACACCAGGTTTCATTTGGTCAATGGTGCATTTATTCATTTTATTTTTATTAAGATAAAAATGCTTTTGTGGAATCCGGCCTTTCCCGTAGATGATCCGTTTCCTCACTAGAGAAGCGTTCAGTTTTTCTGCTTGCAAATTCTGCCATGTACATAGCGAATTCGCCATGGCGCGAGCGCAACTGGCTTTTAAAGGGAGTGGGAGATGAGACTCTGATTGGTTTATTGCATGTTATGCCCAAAACACACCCATTACTTATTAAGAGAATAGAGACAACCCTTTTAGTCCTTAAACTAGCAAAAGTCGATTCGGACATGCCAAAAATGCCATTTCAAATGCAATTTGCACCAAGTGCACTTGCGCCGTGTGCTAGACCATGTGCTTAGATCATTAAAATAGGGCCCTAAAACATTTTTAACATTGAGCAGTGGTTATATTAGAATGTATGACAGTTAACTTTGATTTCCAGAGAGATCATGAACAGGATTTTGCCTTCTGAAATGCCGCCTCTGCAAGTTTTCTACCTTGCCTTATTTTTCCCATTCCTCATATCAAGCCTGTTGTTTTTTTCCCACACATTCATTTTACAGCTCACTGTGACTCATCACCTGGAGGGGAATAAAGTGATAACCTGAGTTACATTCCCAAAGTTTAAATGCAAAACAGTGAATATTCACACACAAGTACTTGTTTTCTAACATATACATGTACGTATATAATATTTAATTACAGAAAAATTCATGAAGCATGCTCACGCTGTCTTAGGGCCCTATCATACCTGGTGCAATGTGACGCCAGGCACAAGTGTTTTTTGCTAGTTTCAGCCTGACGCAGTTATCATTTCAGCGCCCACCTTGTTTAAACAGCAAATGCACTCGTGCCCATCTGTTCGCCCATGGGCGTGCTGGTCTGAAAACAAGGTGTGTTCAGGTGCATTGTTGGCGTATTGCTATTTTGGCATTGTTGGCGTATTGCTATTTTGTTACACACACAGTTGTGCGCAGCAGCACACAAACATGCCAAATATTAAAAATAAAAGGATTACAATGTAAAAGATTATTATTATTATTATTCTCAACATTTTATCTCGACTTTTTTCCCGAAATTTAATGAGTTTTTGTCTCGTAATTTAACGAGTTTATTCTCAACATTTTATCTCGACTTTTTTTTATCTCGTGCTGGTCTGAAAACAAGGTGTGTTCAGGTGCATTGTTGGCGTATTGCTATTTTGAGGCAACTGAAAACGACTGCACCATTGACCAACAAAAATCTGGTCTAAAGTCAATGGTGCAGTATTTATTTATTTTATTTATTTTTCGTTAATTAAAGGGGGTGATAGTTATTTGCGCCTATATGCAGGTGCACAACGTGCGTACATACACTCTGCTTGTTACACACACAGGGATGCGCAGCAGCACACAAACATGCCAAATATTAAAAATAAAAGGATTACAATGTAAAAGATTATTATTGTGTGCATGAAGATAAAAATGGAGCTTTGGTGTAATCTGGCTTGTCCTGTAGATGGTCTACTCGCGCACAACCAGATTCGTTTCCTCTCTGGAAAAGCGTTTAGTCTTTCCGCTTGCAAATTCCACCATGTAAATAGCAATCTGCCATGTTGCAAGGACCTGATAAAGGGAGATGACACTCTGATTGGTTTATTGCATGTTACACCCAAAACACAACCATTACTCATTAAGAGACTATATACAACCCTTTTGGACCGCCAACCATTATTTTCCGTCGTTAAACTAGCAAAAGTGGATTCGGACACATCCTAACTTCACCTGCGCCATGTGCTTTAGACCTTTAATTCGCTTAAATCGTTTAAAATGGGGCCCCCAGTCTCTGGCTCACTGATTTTCATACACACAAACACCCTCAGTTGAGCTTTTCTCTGATGCATTGCTTTGTGGACAGCTAATATTAATGGCCTTTTAAGTGGAAATGTAATCCAACATTATGTTATTCACCACTGCATATTCAAAAGACAACTTCGATTCAATCCTGTCAGGAAACACTTAAAATTTGCACCATAAGCAAAGCAGTGATAAATAAGAATATAATTAGAGTTCCAGAGTTTCTGCCTAAATTAATGTCTTACTGATGTATGTGATATAAACAAGGTCAAATGTGTGGATATGTCCTTGTGAAAAAGAAGTACACTTTAGCATAGTTTTAAAAAGAGTGCAGTAGCCTCCTTATTTACTTTAAAAGAATATACTTCATTGTGAACTGAATGTTGTAACTTTTTTTTTTTTTTTTTTTTTGGCTATTTGGCAGGTATTACGTTAAAGTCACCCTTTTTATTCATGCAGTTATAACTGCTTAACAATGACTTATAATGCATTTGTAAATAAGTTATTAGTCATTAACAAACATCTTTATAAACCCTTTACAAAGGGAACCTTGATGTAAAGTGTTACTAAATGATTCATGAAATAAATTATCAGAAAGTTGTTTTCTTGTTCACAAAAGCTTGCAAAGTTTAATGCCCCTGTTTCTGCAGAATGATTGCATGTTTGGTGGGTAAGTATTCCTTCACCATTGTCCGGGACACATCAGGATGCATTAGTGTTTACACCACAGTTGCAAGGAAGCCACGTGTGTCCCTAGCATTTCCAAAAGTAAGGTACAACATTCTTAATCCCCACCTGGAGGATCATTTCCGCTCAACATCACAGCAGAATCATATATGGTTCTGCTGCTCACAGCTAAAATCAAAAGAAAAAATACCATATTTAGAAACTTTTGGTATGCTGGAAGGATGCCGTTGTCCAGGATGCATTAGTGTTTCAAATGCAATTTACACAAACACTACAATTCAAATGTAGGGTCAGTACTTTTTTTTTTTTTTTTTTTTTTTTTTTTAAGAAATTAATACTTTTATTCAGCAAGGATGCATTAAATTGATCAAAAGTGACAGCAAACACATTTATAATGCTACAAAAAAAAAAAAAAAAAAAAAAAAAAAAAAATCAAAGTTTCCACACAAAAAAGCAGCACATTCAAATACAAAACAGCTAGTTTAAATTTTAATAATATTTCATAATTTTACTGTTTTTAATGTATTGTTTTGATCAAATAAATGCAGCCTTGGTGACTTGGTGAGCAAAGATGGCCGTTGTCACGGTTTTGTGACCAAAGACCTGTGATAATTTTCTTACATCATCTCATGTGTTTGCTGCTATGACCAACGTCTATTGACTAGCCATTAAAAATGCATCATGAAATGGTGTTTTGATCAACGCGACATGGCGCTACAACTTAAACCTACTTACCTCAAGCTCTATTTTGCAAAACTGGCATGCTGGCCTCTTTTCCCTAGCCATGACCATGTCCATATTCTCCTCTTTCGCTTCCTCCTCTTTTTTTCACATTTGTTTTCATTAAAAGCACAACTGCCAAAGCGTGCTTCATCTTTCTCTGTTTGTTTACCACTAGCACATAATGACGATGTTTTATTCTTCTATACTAACTTGTGTCGTAGCCTACGATCCAATAGGTCTCAACATTGTACAGTCTGCTGTCCATGTCGTACCCAAGTTTGTTAGATACATGTCGTACCGTGTGATTTGTAATGATCTGATAGGATTGCTGAAATCATACAGTCTGTAGCAGGCATTAGTTCCTGTTCAGGTTTGACCCGCAGTGTCTTAGTTCCATTCAAATCATAAATAATAATAATAATATTTTAGTTTATATTTTCTGATGCAGTTTTCTTAAATTTAAGTATCTTGTTTTAATTATGTTTAGATATTTTACTGGAATTTTTTTTTTTTTTTTTGCAGGTGTAAATGGGCCCTTACTGAGGTTAAATGTGATTTTGTGAGGGGTTTATGTGTTTTTGTTGATTTATGTTTACTAAAGTGTTTGTGAGTAGGTGTTCTTCTGTGAGGTAAAGAGGAGGCCACTGGTGACTAATGGGAAGTGGGTGCCAGAACTTCCTCTTATGTCAGTCCACACATACAAGAGCCCCATCAGTATGATGACTAAGATCGGACCCCTCCAGCTGAGGAGCTTCAAGCACCTCCTCAGAAACCTCTCGTGCTGTGTTCTAATCAACAGTGGTCTCTGCATTTCAAAGTGGAAAAAAAAGCCTGCCTTGGTAAAAAATATGTGCAGGTTTCATCCGAATGAGTCACCCTGTCAACCGCCGCAACCCCTATGAACAAAAACAATATTTACAGATTTAATTTCTTTCAAATTCTTAAAGAAGAGCCATGCACATTTCAACAGTCCACTGGAGGTGAAGATTATCAGTGAATATACAGTAGTGACTTGTATAAGAGAAAAAAAGAACGCTTAATTGTATTGAACATATATTTATAAATATATTTGTTTATAAACGTGCCTTAGAAAAAAAACATTACTGGTGTGCATCTTGAGACAAAACAATGGCACTGATATATATTTTTTAGATATGTCAGTACAAGTTGCTTTCAGTTAAAACAGCTTAAACATGCATTTTAGTCTGGGACTAGTCTTAAGAGTTGTCTGTGAAGCAAGGGGTTAAAGTTACTATCTTTTAAATGTACTAAATTGCATCTTCATCATTACAAATGTATAAATACATATGTAACTCTGGACCACAAAACCAGTCATAACTGGTATATTTGTAGCAATAGCCAACAATGCATTGTATGGGTCAAAGTTATCGATTTTTCTTTTATGCCAAAAATCATTAGGATATAAAATATAGATCATGTTCCATGAAGATATTTTGTAAATTTCCTACTGGAAATATATCATTATTTTTTGTGAGTGGATATGCATTGCTAAGGACTTCCTCTGTATTTTGATATTTTTGCACCCTCAGAATCCAGATTTTCAAATAGTTGTATCTCGGCCAAATATTGTCCTATCCTAACAAACCATACATCAATGATAGGCTTATTTATTCAGCTTTCAGATGATGTGTAAATCTCAATTTCAAAAATGGACCCTCATTGACTGGCTTTGTGTTCCAAGGGTCACAAAGATTTTTGGATTAAAATATCCAAAAACCACTAAAATATAGTTTTTTGACTTGTGTACATACATTATCCGAAATATTTCAAATAATGTTTAAATCCAGAGAAATCAGTTTAACCAGTGTAACAGCCTGTCACTGAGTCTTTTGTGTTGCCATTTAAGAACACAAGTCATCCAGCTTTTAATTATATTATCTACTAATTAGAGATGCACCGATACTAAATTTCTCTGCCGATACCGATTAGCCAAGTTATTCAGAATGATATCGGCCGATACCGATACCAATAGTTTGGTTTTTCTTAAGGAAAAAAAAAATGGTCTCCCAAATAATGTTGCAAACTATACAGGGAACCCTATCCTTTGGCACACTCAATATTAGAGGTTACAATTAACAGCAGAGGTATTATATTCAGCTGCTGTTTATTTTCAGATATAATTACACTCAAATAAAAGCTGAAATGTATAAAACTTAGTATCACATAAGGTAGTTTTCAAATTTACACAAACATATAATTAACAGTAATAAGCTCCTCTCTAGTGTTTATATATATATATATATATATATATATATATATATGAAAGGAACTGTGAACATTGGAAAACATTCCTGAGGTAAAAGTGACATGATGTGACATATTGTTCACAAGCTGTTTTACTAACGTCTTTCCGCAGTTGAAACACAAATAAAGTGATTCGATCAAGACACGATACATTCTGGTAAGTTGTACAATATATTTCAACATACCTTTGATGTTCATTCATGTTTTTCGAGATATAACTTGTATTGAAGAGGAAGAAAAGACTCGCGCTCCGCGCTGCCGCCTGAACTGAGGCGTTACAGCGACACGTCACATTTAAGAGTCATGAATTTCATGACAGAATTTGAAAACTGAAACTTTAAAGGTCCCGTTCTTCGTGATCCCATGTTTCAAACTTTAGTTAGTGTGTAATGTTGTTGTTAGAGTATAAATAAAATCTGTAAAATTTTGTAATCCCACAGGAATACACAAGAGTTGCGTTTGTAGAGTGTGTTTGTCGCCATGTCGTCGAAACGCTGTTATTTTCATCCCGCAGTCCAATCACCGGGTCTGATTCCGGCTCAAATTGATAGGGTAAATTAAAGACATGTTTACAATAACACTGAGCGCGTGCATCTCCACGTTATGGTAAGAGGCGTGACCTTTCCGGGCAAGATGCGCTAAATGCTGTCGAATCACAACACAGGAACCGCTGGCACAATCACTCGTTACGTGTTTCTGAAGGAGGGACTTCATAGAACAAGGAAGTCATCAGCCCGTTTTTATGACAGTGGAAACAGCGGTATACAGATAAGTAAATTATGTGAAAAATACTGTGTTTTTTTACACGCGAAACATGAACACATGTTATATTGCACACTATAAACACAATCAAAGCTTCAAAAAACCACGAAAAACGGGACCTTTAATGCTATAATAAAGCACAAATCTTTTTTGCGATTATTGGATGGGAGGAGCTATAAATAATATTTGATGTTGGAAAAAAAACGCAGACCTGGCAACCCTGGCTTGAACTACAGGTGATTCATAGGGTCAAAAAGAGCCTGCTTTAACGTTACTATTTTTAAACTGTTAATTCGTTAAAATTCAACACAAGAGTGATTTTCATCACACACAGTATGTATGAGTTGCAGTCTGAACTCGTCTTTCCGCACCCTTTTGATTGACAGGATATAATCAGCCCTGATCATCGGCAGTTTTTAAACAATCGTCCGATGGCCGATAGTGATAATAATAGCTTTTATCGGCCCGACACTAATTGTTAGCTGATACATCGGTGCATCTCTAATACTAATATTGATCTAGTTTACTGCAAGATGTGCAGCCAGCCACCAAGCGAACGCACAGTATCATTATAACTTTCAACACACTCAAATGTATTTTTAGTATAATTGTTTTGACCAAGTAAAACAGTGCTGCGTTACCCCACAATTTCAAGTTTGTCAAATAAATTGACCCGTATGAGCAGTAATTCAGCATTTTTGTTAAAATTGAAATAAAATCATGTGAATTTAAGTGATCAAATGTAACTTCAAGTTCAGGGAAGAAGGAGGCAGAGGTTAAACGTAACTAATCGTAAAATAAACATAAATATAAAGCAAAAGAAACGGACAGTGGCCGACCGCAGCATATAAGCAAAATACAAACAGCAAGGTAAAATGTCCCTGGCCCCGTCCTGCTTCATACCACAGTTGATGTTAATAAAACTTTAATGCATTAGCTCATCCATGAACATGATTTCTGAGTCCCTGTAGGATTGCTTTCCATCAGCTGTGGAGGTGAAGATGACAACTCCCATGATTCCATGCTCATTCAAACATTCATCAAGCTACGCCTTTGTTATTGTTTTGAATAAGCGACCTCTAGCGCCGAAGCTTATATACTCTATTGTAAACTAAAATATACTTTAAAGACTAAGTAAATCAATCCTTTAAAGCATATTGTTTTTGTAATAAGCACTCTTTTTAAACATAAGAGATTGTATGACTTTAGAATACTTTTCATATATGAGCTAGATATTATTATGATTTTACTTACAGCACATTAACATTCTTTTGACGGCACAAAGAAAAACAATGAAAAAGGAAACTCATATAGTATGGGTTCAGAATCACATTAAGGTGAGTAAATAATGATGAAATTTGCATTTTGGGATAAACTGTTTCTTCAAGTCATTATACATTGCTTTTTCAGGTATAAGCAAAAAATAATTATGATGATTCGTAAACAACTTGTCAAAACACAAGCTGTTGCAACCGTGGCCAATTACCAGTTACCTTTAGGTGATTAAAACAAACTTAAAGGTTTATGCTTAATTGCCGTGTTTCAGCTGAACCCCATTGTGACAAACAGATCAGAATCGGAAACAGAATCAAATGAGAGATATATTGACATTCATGAACAATATTTCAGGGGCAGACAGTTCTGTTTGACTAGAGATAAAAAGAGGCTTTGATCTCCCTAAAATTGCCACATGCTTTGATTACACCTGGGGGTGAAAAAATGGAAAACAACATGTAAAAATATGTTGTTGTTGAGTATATGAGGTATGCACTAAAAGTGTTTTATTTATATATTTTATGTTGCTTTTTGTGGAGTGATTAAGCCATGCACATATACAATATTTTCTGATGGCGAGAGCTATCTGAAGATGAATGATCTTTCACCTCGACTCCATCAATTATGTAAACCCTGAAATTAACATTGAGTCAGACTTTCACATTCTCTGCAAATGCTCCTGACAGTTTAGTTCATGCATTTTTCAGGCCACTTGAAAAACTCAACCATTATGAACAATTTACTCAGAGAAACTGGATGAATAAATGTGGGAGTTTGTGGGAACTTAACCACTGATTGTATCTCCTCGCTCCTCTTTTCAGAACTGTTTAGGATTATGTGCGCATCCCTAAGTGACCCATAAATCCGAGCAAGGCACTTTATATAATGCAGACTGCATCCAAACAATCCATATTTCATGTCGTTGTCATGGTGCTATGGATTGGTAAGGCAGAGTCTGTGCAAGATAACTGTGCAAGATAAGATGTCATATACAGTGCTCAGCGTAAATAGTACACCCCTTTGAAAAGTGACATTTTAAACAATATCTCAGCATAAATGAGTACACCCCCTTTGAAAAGTGACATTTTAAACAGTATCTCAATTAACATTTTCCAAAATGTTGTCAATATTAAGTTTTATATAAAATCTGCTTAACTTATAACATGAAAGTAAGGTTAATAATATAACTTAGAGAACAAAATTTTCAGTTTTACTCAAATTAGGGTGATGCAAAAATGAGTACACCCCACTGAAAGCTAAACTTTAGACTACAAATGTCTAATTTAGCAAGAATTCAATCACAGATAAGTCTAGTTATTCATTACACAGGTGTCCAGCAGACAGTTGACTATAAAAGGGTGTTAAAACCCCTTCCCATTTCATGCTGTCAGCAATGGCACCACATGGAAGAGAAATGTCACAAGACCTGAGAAAGAAAATAATTTATTTACACCAGAAAGGTGCTTTACTTATCAGTTAGAATAAAAGTGGTACAAAAAAAAAAAAAAAAAAAAAGATGGAACTGCAACCATCTCACAGAGACGTCCAGGTCGTCCATGGAAGTTAACACCTCGACAGGAGCGTCTTCTGATGGGAAGGCGTTGAAGAAAATCGGCATGCAAGTTCACTGGCAGTTATCTAAAGAAGTAGAAAGCCAAACTGGGGTGACTATTTCCCGTGACACTATACGGTGTTACACTGCAGAGGAATGGCATGCATGGGTGCCGTCCACGAAAGAAGCCTTTCCTAAAGCCCAGGCACAAAAAAGCCCGCCTAGAGTTTGCCAAGGCCAATGCTGACAAAGATGAAGACTACTGGGACTCTATACTCAAATGATGAGACCAAGATGAATGTTTTTGGAACTGATAGCTTCAAAACTGTATGGCGTCGCAAAGGTGAAGAATACAAAGAAAAATGCATGGTGCCTACAGTGAAACATGGAGGTGGTCAGTGTCCTTATGTGGGGTCTGCATGAGTGCTGCTGGTGTCGGTGAGCTGAATTTCATTGATGGCATCATGAATTCACAGATGTACTGCTCTATACTGAAAGAGAAGATGCTACCATCACTCCATTCCCTTGGTTGTTGTGCACTTTTCCAACATGACAATGATCCTAAACACACATCTAAGGCCACTGTTGGATTTCTGAAGAAGAACAGGGTGAAAGTGATTCAGTGGCTCCTGATCTGAACCCAATCGAACACCTATGGGGAATTCTGAAGAGACAAGTTGAACATCACTCTCCATCCAGCATCCAGTCTCTAAAAGAGGTAGATAATAGATGTTGCAAAATGTCGCCAACTTGTTCAATCCATGCCTAGAAGACTTGGTGCTGTCAAAGTACTAGATGTAGTAGGGTAACACATGAATATGAAGGAGGTTTTACTTGAAGGGGTGTGCATAAGACTGACATGACCCCTTCATATTCATGACATGACACATGTATAACACTTCAGTATAGGGAACACATATAAACTATTAACTATGACTTCCCTCAATAAACTCCTTGCTTGCTTAGTTGGGGACACTTGACATTTGATATTCACCAGTGTTTCGATCTGCCTACATCGACACCATTGTATGTGAACTGAACTGAGATGGAGGATGACATCACTGTTTACTCCAGTGCTGATATTGATAAATTAACTAAATTAATGACTATTGATTCATACATCGGAATGAATCAATACTGAATTCACTTAAGATGGATACTGACACCATTTTCTTTAAGAGCTGCTATGCAGCCAAAATTATATACCAGTTTTCACTGTAAAGCTGCTTTGACACAATCTGCATTGTAAAAAGTGCTATATAAATAAAAGGTGACTTGACTTGACTAATTTACTGCTAATTAATAGTTAATTGTTAAGTTTATGTATTGGGTAGGATTAAGAATGTAGAATAAGGTCATGCAGAATAAAGCATTAATATGAGCTCAATAAGTACTAATAAATAGTCAATATTCTAGTAATATGCATGCTAATAGTAATAAGCAACTAGATAAAAGACTCTAAAATAAAGAGTTAACATTATTTTATAACAGTGTCATCTTTTTTAAGAAATTTTAAACTGTCTATTATCTGACCTTCTGTTGGAGGAAACTTTAAAAAAAATAAATTAAATTAAATGATGCTGTTATAAAATTATTTGACAGAGTATTAACACTTAGTGACATTTTAATGACAAGTTTGATTTGTACCATTGAAAAAAAAGTGGTCAGAAAAATATTCATGACACTATTATAATGGCCTCATGACAGCCAATCTCAAAACCAACCGCATGACAGTTTAATGTAATGTTAACACATTAAGCTAAATAATGTCAAGTTGCATGACAAAGACACTGACATGTATTGGTTCATGTCAAGTTGTCATAACACAGACATCTCAAACAATGTCATCTTTTGTCATTAAAACTGACATAATTGAGCAAATGACATTTAATGACAGTTGTCATAAACATGCATGAAACCTCCCTCCATGTCTTGATTATGAAGGCGTCATGTCAGTCTTATGCACACTCCTTTAAGTGTTAAGTGTTACCAGATATGGTTTAAAATGTTACTTTTCAAAGGGTGTGTACTCATTTATGTTGAGAACTGTACTGTGGGGTTCGAAGGTTTGAGAACACTTTGAAATTGTGGATTCAAAATTGAATTTATACTTGGAAAATAAACAGAAAGACATTCTGAAATTGATGATAATTTGTTATGCTTGCCATATAATTTGTAATGAAAAGAAAAACTTGTCTTTAATTAGAAAATTGCAAAAGCATTTTCACGAGTGGTCCATTTATTATAATTTCCAAGGGCTTTCTAAAGTTTCGCTGCCAGCAAATCACTTCAGTGAAAACTGGCTCTCGCACAGCTGCAGAGAGATTTTTGTGTGCATGTGTGTGTATGTGAATATTTAATACAGATCCACTGTTGTAGGTCAGATCAATGTGCAAATGCACGTCGCTAATTGAGTTCTGGGGCCGGTGAGACCGTAAAAAGCAAAGTGTATTAAAAAAGATGTTGTGCTTTCATTTTCCATGCATGTAATCACATCATTCTGCCTGCAGTCTATACGCAAAGAATGCAAATTAGATGATATAGGACTCATGCTGTGTCTTTCTATAATATAGAATGATCATTGCAGCAAATAAAACAATTATAATAATACTGTCACCATAATTGAGTCAGTAAGCATTCTTACGACATATCCTTATGATTTGAGCTGTAACGTTGCCTGAATCACCCTTTTTATTGTGGAATTACTTTTCTTAGTAGATGAACTTCTATTATTGGTTCTTTACAGACAGTCACTTCAATTTGCGGCATTGTTGTGCATATTGTATGAAAGTTATCAATTTTACTGGTGTTGTCTTATACAGTCATGGTCCGAAAATGATTGTGTCAGATTAGACTCATGCTAAGTTAAAGGGGCATTCAGTTGTTCTTTAGCTAGCATTAGCATTGCTAGTTTTAGAGAGTGTTCTACACAATAATTAACTCCCTTACCTCTCCATGTCAGCAAACAGTTGCAATAAAGGTGAGAAAAATGGCTATGTATCGCTATTATTTAGTTTTTCCTTTTTTATTTCAAATATTCACAAACTCGCTTACCATGTCAGCAACTATCTGATATTCCGATTCTCAAATATGTGTGAGTGAGTGTGTTTTATCATTTGAAAACCTTCATAAATGATTTTTATCTTGATCTATAATGCAAGATGGGCACCGTCATCTTAGTTTGCATCTAGTCAGATGCAAACTAAGTCCTGCCAGTCAGATTTACAGCATGTGAATTCATCAGTTTCTCCCGAAATACATGCAAGTAAGTGGCTGGTGAACTGGAAAAATAATAGAGTAAACTTTATAGTTACTTAGGCCCACTATGTGTGTCTGATATGAATAAATGTCAGCAAATTATATTTGAATGGATAGTTATTGCTGCTCCCACTGATGTCTGATGTCACAGTGTGTATTTTACAAACTGTAAATCTATTGTTTTACTGGTGCTTATATATTTAAAGGAGCCATAGAACGTATTTTTAAAAGATGTAATATAAGTCTAAGGTGTCCCCTGAATGTGTCTGTGAAGTTTCAGCTCAAAATACCCCATAGATTTTTTTTTATTAATTTTTTTAACTGCCTATTTTGGGGCATCATTAAATATGAGCCGATTTAGGCTGCAGCCCCTTTAAATCTCACGCTCCCTGCCCCCGGAGCTTGCGCTTGCCTTAAACAGCATAAACAAAGTTCACACAGCTAATATAACCCTCAAAATGGATCTTTACAAAGTGTTCGTCATGCAGCATGTCTAATCGCGTAATTATGGTATTTATTTGGATGTTTACATTTGATTCTGAATGAGTTTGATGGTGCTACATGGCTAAAGCTAACATTACACACTGTTGGAGAGATTTATAAAGAATGAAGTTGTGTTTATGAATTATACAGACTGCACGTGTTTAAAAAATGAAAATAATGACAGTCTTGTCTCCGTGAATACACTTATAACTTTAATCACATTTAACAGTACATTAGCAACATGCTAATGAAACATTTAGAAAGACAATTTACAAATATCACTAAAAATATCATGATATCATGGATCATGTCCGTTATTATTGCTCCATCTGCCATTTTTCGCTATTGTCCTTGCTTGCTTATTCAGTTGTGCACAGATCCAGACGTTAATATTGGCTTCCCTTGTGTAATGCCTTGAACATGGGCTGGCATATGCAAATATTGGGGGCGTACATATTAATGATCCTGACTGTTACGTAACAGTCGGTGTTATGTTGAGATTCGCCTGTTCTTCAGAGGTCTTTTAAACAAATGAGATTTATATAAGTAGGAGGAAACAACGGTGTTTGAGACTCACTGTATGTCATTTCCATGTACTGAATTCTTGTTATTTAACTATGCCAAGGTAAATTTAATTTTTAATTCTAGGGCACCTTTAAATATCTGAAACCTTAAAAAAAAAAAAAAAAAAAAGCGTGTCCATCTCAAATCCAAAGTGCGAAAGCACAGTTTGAATCTGGCAGTTATCTGGCAGTTATAGAAAATCCCATATGTGGGATCGTACCGCTCAAAAGGTTAAACAGAACTCAAAAACAACTGCTACAAGGAGAACTGACAATCAACTGGAAAAAACAAAAACACAGCTAAAATACACAGACCAACTAATCAAATCACCATGCATTTCGAAATGAACAGCAGGTGCAAACGATAATCAAACGATGAGAAACCATAGTAACTAACTGAAACACAGGAAACTGAACTAAACACCCAAACACAACCCACCCAAAGGAATGATGGTCCAAGGTGGAGCCGAAGGAGCGAGGAACCAAGGTCAGCAGGGCGAGGTGGAGTAATGGGCACGGAGGTTCTAGGTGGAGCTAGTGGGTTGACACATTGAAGCCAGCGGCGAAGGGCTGAGAAGAGGCAGTGCAGTCTCGAAACAGGCAGAGGCGGTGAGAGTGGGAGGCAGACACAGACATTAACAACTCGGTGCTGGGTGACAAATCAGGCAGGATCCATTCACTCTCCCAATCGATCGGTGCACCTTCCTCTACCACAGTAGAGTGAGTAGGGCTCCACTTCATCCCCTCAAACTCCACCAGTATTCCCTCAGAGCCTGGCATTGTTGATGGCACTGTTAATTTCTTTGACGAATAATTTTCGTCAACGAAATTTTTTTTTTTTTTTTTTGCAAAACCATGCAAACCAGACATTTTTTCACGGACGAAAACAAGACGATGACTAAATAAAAAAATGCGTTTTGAATGACTAAAACTATGACTAAAATCTACTCTAATTTTCGTCAACAAATAAAAACGAGACGAAAATGAAAGAGAGGGACGATTTGGGAAGATATCCAGTCAGGACTGCTGTGTGGAAGATGCGCACATTTGAAGTGTAACGTGCTGATCTAACCGCGTGCAGCAGCAGCACTTCAGACTGCTTCACAATTAATGAATAGCGCACATTTATGCCATGCTATTGCTTATAAGCTAATGTTGATGAATTATGACAATTAGTTTACTACACGATGTTTATATGGCAGTATGTTTTAGACGGTTGTAAGAATGCATATTTTATCTCCCTCATGAGTAGCCTGCTACAGTGCATACTGCAGACATTTCAGAATAAGAGTCACGGTGTATTTCGGGATGGTTTATAATTATTATTTTTTCCTGGTTATTATTGTTATTTGTTTACACAATAAATTGTATTTAATTTAATTTAGATTTAATTCATAGTAAACTACTGTATCTTCTGTCACAGCAAGAAAAGACTAAGAACATTATTGGACATTATTCAATATATTTTACAAGTATGAGGGTTATTATAGTTAACTAAACCTAAAACCAAAGACATCTTAATTACTTGACATAAACGTTAACTGAAATAAAAAATAAATATATAAAAATGTAAACTTATTTTGTTTCATCTAGTTTCTAAGCTTTAGCTTAACCTGATGTATTAAAATAACAAACAGAAATAAAAACTTATAGATATTTAAAAGCAAAAACTAAAAGACAAACACTAAAATTACAATGAAAGCAGTAAAAAAAAAAAACAAAAAAAAACAACTAAAAATCAAATCTAATAATAATTTTAAACGAAAACTATAATAGTAGCTCAATGAAAAGTGTGTCAATCCCTGAAAAGTACTGAATTTTGCTCTTTTGTGTCTTTTTGCACTTGAACGGTCAAAAAACGTCAGGGACAATCTTCAGCTCAGTTTTCGTTACTGGCACTGCATTGTGGTGGGCTCCAGCTCCGCAACTGCGGTGGGCTCAGGATGGTCTGTCGCTGCAGTTGTACCCGTGGCTGGCACGCTGTTTTCCTCCTCACTCTAGCTAATAGTGACGGGGGATGGAAAAATACGTATAGGTATTAAATAATAATAGTTATTAAATGTAATACCTCTGCGTATGGACCTCGAGGGACATTTCCAGGAGTATTTGTACTGCCGCTAGATCCACGTTGATGGTCAGTTCTTCTGTCAGCAAACGTTTGCAATAAAGGTGAGAAAATGGATCTATTCGCATCAGTGAGCACGTTTACATGCACAAGAGTAAGCTGATAACTCAAAAATATCAGCTTATTGAAATAACCAGTTTTCTCCGTTTACATGCAAACCAGTAAACTGACAACGCAAGTAAACTGTGTTTACATGACTTTATTAATAAATCAGGTTATTTCCCTGTAGTGTCGTCAAAAAATAATTTCTGTATCTGACTCAGAGTATTTCATATGTTTTGGCAGTTGCGATGTTAAATAAAGCTTGCAACATGTCATTGAGAAACTTACGGCTCATATATTCTCTCATGCAGTTACAGATGCAACATTTTGACTGAACCACTTCTACTTCTGCTGCAGGAAAGATGAGAACACATTTTTACAATTTTTGGGGTCTTGAAAGAGTGCATTTGCGATATATTTGCTTCTTCCTTTCCTGCAAAACGCTCGCTCTGCCTGGATGCATTTAAATCTGCAATAAGGATGCGTTTCTGTCACGGATCACATGCACTTCAATAAGCCGACAGAAAGCAGGTTAATGTGTTTACATGCAGTGCGAAATCGGGGTGAGAGGAAAAAAACTACCTGATCCAACCAGTTTATGGTTAAGCCATTTATGACCTTACTCCAATAAAAGAAAACGGATTACCACGTTTACATGACCACGTTTGTTGTCAGCTTATTAACTATAATCGGCTTAAGAACGTGCATGTAAATGCACTCTGTGTAAATATTTATTAAACAGAACTAAAACAAACACTCAGAACAACCACTATATAATAACAAGAACTGACAATCATCTGAAAGAAACAGAGCTTAAATAC
Source organism: Megalobrama amblycephala (assembly GCF_018812025.1). Taxonomy (NCBI): domain Eukaryota; kingdom Metazoa; phylum Chordata; class Actinopteri; order Cypriniformes; family Xenocyprididae; genus Megalobrama; species Megalobrama amblycephala. The sequence goes on along the minus strand of NC_063046.1, from coordinate 39,874,379 downwards.
ACAGACCAAACTAATCAATGAAATAAACAACAGGTGCAGATAATAATCAAACAATGAGAAACCATAGTACCTAACTGAAACACAGCAAACTGAACTATGTGAAAACCCACCCAAACAAACAAAGAACACAGAAACACAGACTATCCCTTACAGTCCAACAATACAAGAACAATGTGCACAGGATTGAGATTTCATCATCATCAAATCTTTCAGCTTTACAACAACTGAAGGTGTATTGGATAAAAAGAACATTTGCATCTAATATTTGACACGATCACGGGCAGCAATGCAAAGTTTATTCTGGCTAATTTGATCTAGTATTTAATGTTTTTTTTCACTAAAATCTAAAATGTAGATTTGTGTAACAAATGAGAATGTAATAAAATCACCAAATATATTTTTGAGACAAAAGTCAAAGGTTAATGATTTTAGTTAGATAATTAATTAAAGTAATTAAATCAACAGTTTTCAATAACCATAAAAGTATGGTATTTGGGGTAAACAGCACCCCTACTGTTGGAGTTAAATGTGCAAGAATTGACATGGTAATCAAGAGATGACTGACTTTTCCATTTGTTGACATGACATGGCTAGACTGTCATGGGCTCACCTTGAACCCTTCTAGTGCATTCAGGTCAATTTTTACCCAGAAGAAGTAAATATTTCTAAAAACTTTAGTATAAAAATTAAACTGTGGGAATTGTCAGACTTTCAAAATACACTTTTTTCAGATTAAAAAACAAAACAAAACAAAAACATTTAAGAGGTATAACCTTTTAAACTTAATTGTTACACATTCCATGTTTGGGTTCATTTTGACCCGGAAGCTGATTCCATGATTTTACATTTTTGTAAATTAATGTAATTGTTGTAAAATTTGAAATTTCAAAGAATTTCTCAGATGAATTAAAGGTGCCCTAGAACCAGTTTTAACAAGATGTAATATAAGTCTAAGGTGTCCCCTGAACGTGTCTGTGAAGTTTCAGCTCAAAATAACCAATAGATTTTTTTAATTAATTTTTTTAACTGCCTATTTTGAGCCATAATTATATATGCACCGATTCAGTGCGCGGCCCCTTTAAATCTCACGATCCCTGCCTCCGAGCTCTCGACTGCCTTAACCAGTATAAACAAAGTTCACACAGCTAATATAACCCTCAAAATGGATCTCATTCATGTTCATCATTCGTGTTCGTCATTCATGCTGCATGCATGCATCGATTCCTGTAAGTATAGTATTTATTTGGATGTTTACATTTGATTCTGAATGAGTTTGATAGTGCTCCATGGCTAACGGGCTAAAGTTAACATTACACACTGTTGGAGAGATTTATAAAGAATGAAGTTGTGTTTATGAATTATACAGACTGCAAGTGTTTAATAATGAAAATAGTGACGGCTCTCTTGTCTCCGTGAATACAGTAAGAAACGATGGTAACTTTAACCACATTTAACAGTACATTAGCAACATGCTAACGAAACATTTAGAAAGACAATTTCACAAATATCACTAAAAATATCATGTTATCATGGATCATGTCAGTTATTATTGCTCCATCTGCCATTTTTCGCTGTTGTTCCTTGCTTGCTTACCTAGTCTGATGATTCAGCTGTGCACAGATCCAGACGTTAATACTGGCTGCCCTTGTCTAATGCCTTGAACATGGGCTGGCATATGCAAAATATGGGGAGCGTACATATTAATGATCCCGACTGTTACGTAACAGTTGGTGTTATGTTGAGATTCGCCTGTTCTTCGGAGATCTTTTAAACAAATTAGATTTATATAAGAAGGAGGAAACAATGGTGTTTGAGACTCACTGTATGTCATTTCCATGTACTGAACTCTTGTTATTCAATCTATGCCGAGGTAAATTCAATTTTTCATTCGATGGCACCTTTAAATTATTATTATAATTTTTTAATTCTGCAATTTTCAAAATGAACATTTTAATGACAGTGTATTTACTGAACAAAAATAAATTATTTATCAAAATAAACTTACAAAATAGTACAAACTTTGCTTGAGTGAACAAGTATTGAACAAGTATTACATCCTGGGTGCCTTTTGCCCCATGCTGGTGAGTCTTTTACCCCATGTGTCATGTTACCGCCCTCGTCACCTCACACATTTATATGATTTTTAAACGAAAAAAACTACTTTTATGATTTATTTTACAACAAAATGTGCTCCATCAATGTTCTTTGTTGTTTTTTTTTTTTGTTTTTTTTGTAACCATATGGGTGTATTGAAAGCACATGTTCTTTAAGGTTGTTTCTTTAGCCCTATTGTATTCTTTACTGTGACGTGCAAGCAGACTCAGAAATCAAGGAGAGATGGATTGAAAAGCAGGTTGACTTTATGATATAAATGATGAAGGAAACAACAAAGGAATGCAGAGAAACACAGAGATCAAACCGATAACTATCACATCATGACATACATGGAAGGACAACAACTGACAATGAACAAAGGAAACACCGGGGTATACACAGAAGGTAACAAGCTTAACAAGGTAAAAAGGGGAAATCAATTGCTGGGGGAAGGAAAACCATTTAGAAACCACTAAACACCATTTCCCTTTGTCAGCAAAAGCCTCTAAGTCCACAGAAGATCCAACTGGAAGACGGGAATTGAATCATATGATTTCAAGATGAATGACGGTGTGTGTATGAGCCTGGTAACATTTTGATCATGTTTTGTCCATCATTACAATAGCAATGACGGGATTTCACGAGTAGCAAGTGCTGCTGTAAAACTGACAGAAACAGATGTTATGTCTTGTTGTCCAAAGAGAGGTTTTTGTTAAAAAAAAAAAAAAAAGCACACATGGAGCTGGTTTTGCAGCAAAAGACAGTCAAATTTGTTAAATACCAGATGAAATGAATAAAGCGATATTTTTTGAAAATAAGGCATTTCAATAACTGACTAATAACCTTTTCATTGCCATTAAAGTGAAATTACTGAACCTAAACACAGGAGCCTGATAAAATGCTCATTTAAAAGAAAACATGTCAGATGGACTTTTTGCATCTGAATTCTTCAAGTGTACATTCAATACAATTCATTTCATCACTGTACATATATAGCTAAATGTAATTTGACAAATAATTGTATAGAATGTATATTTTAAACATAATGATTTATCATAAATATTACAGCTTAAACAAACAGAAAGGCCCACTTCTTGTGTGGAACATGTTTGTACACCTCTATGTTCTTGTTGAAGCACATTACTACATCAAGCTCATAAAAGCAAGGATTTCAATGTCTTTTTTTTAGTGAGTATAAAATTATAGTCCATATATAATGCAGATCATATGAACACACAGGGGTAAACATCAATATTTAACTAGGCTATATATATATATATTTATATATAGTTTTTTTTTTTTTTTCAGTTTCAAGAATAGATGTAAAATGCCACGTGTCATGCTACAGCTAAACTAAACATGTGTAAAACCCACACAAAGATACAAAATCACCCGTAATAATGTGAGTTCCAAGAACAAAAGTGAATATTGACTGAACTGTAACTGAATTATGTAGTAAGAGTTTTAGATTTTTGAACCAGTTGAATTTTTTTTTTTAAGAGTGGTTTGGTCTCCCTTCTCATTAGTGCCTCATCTTACCTGAGAAAAAAAGTATAAACAGTAGATTGATAGATATTTAGAACTGGTGAAATCAGATGTGGATGTGTTCCTGTTCAGGGCAATTGTGACAACAATATAACTGTAAGCGAATCAGCTCAAGTGAAATAATTAATTAATTAAAGGTGCTCTAAGTGATGTCACCCGTTTTTAGGCCAAAACATTTTTTGTCACATACAGCAAACATCTCCTCACTATCCGCTAGCTGCCTGTTCCCTGAACACACTGTAAAAAAAACGCAGTCTCTGTAGTCGCCACAAGCTCTGAAAACGGCAACAAAAACAAACTGGTGCAGTCTGGACCACGAATCATAATAAACACGCTCCAGCCAATAACTGACAAGAATGATTTTAAATGTGCGTTCATGACTGTTTCAGGAAGCACGGAGGGGAGGAGGAGGAGGAGGGAGGGTCTAGCTAGCTCAAACGTCAACGGGAAGTTACTCCACCCAGGATCGCTTAGAGCACCTTTAAGTTTTTTAGCAAATTTTAAAAAGATTGACTTTGTTTACGACCGAACAACTGAATCGTCCAGCGTTCATTTGCTGGGGCCGTAATAAGCTCTTGTAGCAGATATGAATATCCAACTATCGTGAAAGCACTATTTATTAGCAAGGTAACATAGATCGCAGTAACATAGATTCTTAAGCACATACCACAAGACACTTCTTTTTAAAAATTTACAGGAGACTTTATTGATCTAACACAAACTAATATCTAACACAAACACACACATTCATACAAGTTGCAGAAAGAAAGGAAATGAGAGAGAAATAGTTTTAAGAGAGAATGAATTGATGAGCATGATTTCTAGCAAAATATGCACTTCATAAGACCTGACCTGAACGCACCATGAATCATTAATTTAATGCACCAGTTTCAGCTATAGAATCTGGCAGGTACTTGCTTGTCGTTCGTGTCTTTGAATGCGGATTCCCTTGTCAGCGTCCTTGGCTTGGAGAAAAGAGTTTTCCAGGTTTGCTGGTTTGTCGTGGAAAAGCCAATCACGTTCGGGCGTGCTGGTCATGCCTTTTGTCGTGGCTGGAGTTTAAAGTTGAGTCTTAAGCCATATTATACTGAATTTTGTCATTCTGATCTGATTATTTAAACGCAAGTGTTTGTCCAAACTCTTCTGAGGAGTTCTGACCAATCAGGTATCGCCTTTGTGTCAAAGGTGGCTTTTCTTCTCCCCAATCATAAATTAAATGTTATCTCATGTTTTCCTCAATTCCCGCTCTCGGCAGATAATAGTTTATACATAATTTCTATAAAAAGAATACAATCTATTTTACACAGATTTCATTCAAGCCACACAATGAATTATAAATAGAGATTTCAATTTATTCCAAAGAAGGTACACTTTCAATCATTCAAAAGTTATCACATTTACATGAATTGTAAGTGTTCTAAGCATAACTGGTCACATGTAGAATGTGTAGACATGATATGGAATTATGCAGTGGAATGATGTTTGATAAGTCCATTTAGAATTGTTTTGGAACAATTTGATGCAGTTTATTGTAAAAACAATCTGTGTTTTTTGTGGATTTCAGCTGTGTCACTCAGAAATAGGCCTGCAATGTCTCTCTTGATCTGGAGATCAAAGTCTCTTTATCTTCTTGTGGCTCAAGTTGTGTTCTCTTTTCACCCATTTTGTCACTCAAATTGCTTAAATTTGACACCTCTCTTCCAGGAAGTAAGCATGGCCATAAAACGTACTTAGCAGGTGGGTGTTTTGTAGCCTAAATGGAGCTGAAAAATGAGTGTTGAGATGAGTTTGTATGGAGTTATGGTTTGAAAGAATCATCTGAAAGATTAGTTTGTCTGGTTCGTCCTTGATTCCTACATAACAACATTCATTATTCTGCATGGCTTAAAATGTGTTAGATATCGATGCAAATTAAATAATTATATGGCATTACCAATCTATCAATCAATATATAAATAAATAAAACAGTCATTACACACACAATATTTTCAGTTTTACATGAAGTAATATGCTAACATAATAAAAACTTTTTTTTTTTTTTGCACTGATTCGATGGTGATTGGAAAGAAACTAGACAAGTAGGTAGTGACTGGATACCCAAATAATGCAAACTGTATATAAATGTGGTTTTGACAACCCAACCGGCTCACCGGGACAAGTCCTGGTCCTCCATATGCATCCAAGTCCACACCTGAACATGACTTTATGTTCACTCATTTGTAAAGCAATAAAATGTGACCAAAAAAAAAAAGGTGATTTTGCATTTATTTATGCTACACCAGTATTAGTTGGATAAAATAGACTGATACTAGAAAAGAAACACTGTTTTGAAAACAGCTAAAGAAAAAAGTAGCACCACTATTTTGTTTACTACAGTTTTTTTCAATTGCTAACATACTTTTGTCCATTCTGTAGTCACATTTTCAAAACTCTAAACACATTTAGCAGAACATCCGTCTGTTGTGACCATACCATTAACACAATTCATGTCGTTTTCACACAAAATGCAGTCAATTAACACATTTCTTAAATGCTTAAATTTTCTTTTCATATAAGCTTACCTCATACCAAAATCATGGATCTTTCTCATCTTATTTGCAAATGCCTAAACACAGCAAGTCAGAAATGAAGACCCAATGTTCCAATCTTTAAATATAGGATAAAACCTCTAATTCTGCAACAACAGCAGCTCAAAAGTATTGAAAAAAAAAATATATAAAACAAATACTGAAACAACTGATAAGCATTTGTAATTAGCAGATCACTGAAATATTGAGAAATAGCAGATTCCAATCTCAGTTGGAAGCATAGTCAGGTGTTGAAGTTCTTTCCATTACATGGACATACACAGTAAAATAGGACTCTTTGAATCGGATTTGTTCAGTGTGGATGAAGAACAACACAGAGGAGCAGAAAGAAAATAATATCTGGGTAAGGGAGAAGAATAGATGAAGGAGGAAAGGAGAAGTTGGATCAGGACAAGTGAGAAGAAGAGGTATGGGAGAGGAGGAAGAATGTGTGCTGGACTGTGCATCTCTGTTTTTTTCACTTACACGTGGAACCTATGAAAGATTATTTCTGCCATGAATAGAAAATTAAAAAGGTAATTATGTCTTTTTATCTCACAATTCTGACTTTTTAAACTCAATTCCTACAGTTTACATATCACAATTCTGAGGGGAAAAAGTCAGAATTGTGAGATGTATATTCACAATTGCAAAATAAATAAAAAATAAAAAAAAATAAAAAATAGAATTGTGAGATAAAAAGTCACAATTACCTTTTATACTTTTTTTATTCTGTGGAGGAAACAAAGCTTCCATAATCACCAAAGACCATGTATGTTGGATTTGTTGTTGATCAATGGCAGCAATTTCATGTTTTCATTTCAGTAAAAGTTTCATGTAAAGCTTTTACCTCAACGATTCCACTACCACTGTTCCATATATGCAGAATATGTGGTCTGCGTAGGGCACTAACTACCAAGGGGACACCATCCCACCCTCTATGGGGGCAACATCAACACCACACCCCCACCCCCAGAAAGAGATTTCAACCAAGGGGCACTGAAGTCCTGCACTGGGGACTCATCTGACCAGTAGCTGCCCTGAGCAATTCTGTTACTTTCTTCTTCTCTTTTTCTACTGTACATTCTATAAAATAATGACTCACTTCTGTTGCCAAGAATGCACACATTCAACACTCAACCAAACATGTAGAATGGCTTACATGCATTATACTATTACTGTAGTAAAAGGAAACTGAATTATAAAAACAATGGATTTCATATTTTCTCCAGTTAGAACCGAAACATGACAAGTAATGCAGTTTTCATAATGCCATCAACTGTTAGTATTTTGACAGTCATTGCACTTTGATTGACTATATGTTCATGTTGAATAGAAAACCAGTGCTATGTTTTGACAGAACGACTCGATTTTGAATCAGGTTTGCTGTGTTTTGATAGAGTTAGTATATGCTGAAAAAGGTTTTTAGCATTTTGAAATGCAGAGTTTGTGTTTATTTAACAAAATATGGTTTTGGGTAGAAAATTAACTATTTGGCTAATTGTGTGATGTTTGTGTGTTGCTGTGTTAAGAGTTTAGAAAAAGTACTTTAAGTATTGCTAAACGCTTGTTAGCAATTGAAAAAAACTGTATTATATTAAGCAGCTCACTAGGGTTTGAAACAGAGCCTCTATCTATCTATCATTTCATGTATGTAGAATCCAAACAGCATTTATACATTGGGCAACGGTTTATGGATTAATAGAGGATTAGGCCTATTAGTCCCTCACCTTGCCTCCAGAGACAGGAGATTTGTAGTCTTTTGCATCAGTGGAGCACACCACTCTTATTCCCCTCCCAGTGGAGCTCAACATCACAAAAGAAAAATAAATAAATAAATACAAAAGGAATATATAATATTGAACTCACTCACAAAGAAAATGTCTGGGTCACTGAAAAAAATAAATTCTACCATGATATATACGGTTCAATAGTTTCAGGTCAGTAAGTTATTTCTTTCAAATAATGCTGTTTTTTGTTTGTTTTTGTTCGGTTTTTTTTTTTGTTTTTTTTTTTAATTAAAAAAAATGCTGTATTTTGAACCTAATTCATCAAAGAATACCGGGAAAAAAAAAAGTTTCACGGTTTTCAACTCGTACAAAATAATAATAATAATAAATTAGCTGCGCGTAAGTTGTAACTGTGTGCCCATTTACAGCAAAACTAGGCTTGCTTTTAACTTATGCACATTTTTTTTTCTAATTACATCAAATCATAATTGAGAGGACATATATATATATATATATATATATATATATATATATATAATATTTTTATATTTGATAGTACTGCTTTTAAAATTACTACTCTTGATTGTTTTTTTCTTTATGGGAAATATGACCCAAACATATTCTTGACAGGTGAATTCTGTCCGTGAATATGTAATATTTTCTGTCCACTAGAGGTCACTAGAGGCCTATTCAAAACAAAGGTGTAGCTTGATGACGGCAAGTTTGAGCGCAGAATCTTGGGACATGTAGTCTTTAACTCAGCGGACGGCGCAAAAGAATAGGGATTGGAGTCGGGAAGAAATCATGTTCATGGATGCGATTATTAACGTTACTGTAATATGAAGCAGAGCAGGACTGAGTGTTTTGGGAGCTGAACGAGGAGCTGGAGCGATTACGCAACACACGCCTCACAAGCAGCGGGACTTTTATTATGCCACAGTCGCCGGCACCGCTTCTGCTTTTCCGGTCATGAGTATGAGGTAACGCAGCTCTGTTTATCATATTAGATACATTTGAGTGTGTTGAAAATGATGTTATAACGTTACTCTGTGCGTTCGCTCGACGGCTGCTGTGAGTCACTGTTACACACTGCAGTAAGATAGATCGATTTAAGAATATCATATTAAATGCTGGATGTCTTGTGTTGATAAATGGCATGGAATTAATTTTAAAACGTATTGTATGATGGAGAAAATTCTGTATTACTGTTACTAAAAATAAATCTGCATCTGATTATGCTATGTTAGCTACTTCACAAAACAGTGTTTTTCTCTGAGGAATGGTAAAGCATGGTACTCGCAAAAAATCAAGAAAATTAGATTTAAACAATAAGACTAAACGTGTTGAGCTATATAACAATAATTAGTTTTCTGTCTATAAATATATCAAAACAGTTGTTCCCTTGTCTATTAAAACATGTAAATATTAAAGCATCTTTGGTGTTTCCATGGTTTCTACAAAGTAAAACCGGAAACCGAAGGTAACGCGGGTATGACGCAATTGACAGCCGACTCCTCACATGTCCCGGAGCCTTGGTTAAAATTGCAATTTTCTCACGATTTACAAATAGTTGGAAACATCTGGGATATTGTAAGTACTCAAGTGAACAAAATCTATAACGATGGCCTAGTGGTTTTTGGATATTTTACTGCAAAATTCTTACATATTACACCTTTAAGGAAGCTTCTCTTGAATCACAGGCAGAGATAATTTGAAAAGAGATGAGGGCTGAAGGTTTAGTAAAAGATGCCATAACTCACTGTATGCTTGCATGAAATCCCCTAGAGAAGAATCTGCAAATCAGCAGATTTAAACCCAATTAAATCCACATTAGAAATTCTATTTTGTTACAGCACTGAGCCTTGGCTCTTCCCCATCACTCTCCCCGAATGTGTTAAGTTTGGTTGCACGGAGCCTACAGCTCATGGGCCACTTTAAAACTTAATTCACTCAGCGGCAGCCTTCCATCATCCTCTTCTAATAACCACGACTATCGCAGACAATCTGATATATTCCCAGACAGACGGAGAGATAATATTCCTTCCCCAGCCTTGAGGGGGAAGTCAGAGGCTGAGATTGAGTCGAATGCTCTCCTGCTGGCAGGCCATAGCTCATGAAAAAACTGGCACATTGGCATAGGTGAGGCACGAGAGGACCTTGAGCCAAAAGTGGAGCAGACCGAGTCCCAGACAGCTGCGACGTCAAGGGGAATGAAGCTTCCTGAGACAGCGGTGATAAAGGCTTGAAAACTCCTGCAAGGATTTTACTGTTGGGTAACAAGTCTGAGGGGTGACCTGCTTTCAGAGGCTTAAAACAGGATTAGATGGATGACAGTCTTTGAGGCGAGATTTTGCTCTGTGTTTTTATTTGAAAAGGAGTTCCATTGTGTCCATCCAGATAAGCTCTTGTTATTCTTTGACAGGGGGAAAAAAAAAGAAGAAAACTTGGGGATAATATTTTTCTCAAAAAATAACAATTTATCAGTCTTTGTTGTTCCATACAATTGTTTTTTTTACGTGGGACACAAAAGGAGATATTTCACAGAGTGCTCATGCTGCTCAGATCTGCAGTCATTTTTGTTGGTAAGGAGCGAGTGCACACTTTATGATTTATAATAGTCCTTTACGACTGTTTCTTGTCTGACTGTAAGCCATGTCGCACTGTATCTCAGGTGTCATTTATGTCAGGTTGTGTGGCAGTCAAGGCGCGTTGAAATTGGACTCACGCAAGAAGACTCGCCCGGAGATTTACATCATTTTCCATTTCAGCTGTCTAGATGCATATTATTGATGAATGCGATGTTTATGTTTCGACCCTGCTTGAAGAATTAATCAGCAGGTCAACTGAGAGAAGGCCCACTTTTGGAAAAGTGTGAAAGCCCTTAGGAGCTCAAACTGTTCTTTTTCTGAATGCTGTATGATATAGCCTAGTGTTATAATAAAGGCTTGATTTATTCATTTATTTCGTTTCATTTTCTTAACAATTAAGATGCTGCATGTGTTTATCCAGTCTAATCAAAGTGTGCGTCTCTCCCCTGACTTTCCAAACAAAAATCCCGCCCCCTCTCAGAAAATACATAAAACTGACATTAATGAGCTATATGCGTTTAAAAGTAGCCTATTAAAATGGTACAATGGCATTGCTCAGTTCAACGTGTTGGGAAATTGGGCATTTTGTCCCGCGTCAGCATTTATTCAAAAGGTAATAACGCTCAACATTCAAAAGGTAAATAAGGATTTCCCACTTGTATTAGTAGGCTTAGGCTATTTCGCCACGTGAATGCCCAATTGAAGCTCTCACAAGCACAAAATGCAGGGATAGAATATGTTAATAAAGTATTTATTAACGCATTTTAGACGAACAAAAACAGGTAGGCTAAGCCAAAGACTGAGGCTACGATATCCATAAATAAATGTTCACAAATACCCATGAAAGTAAAACTGAAACCTTTAGTAAGTAAAACTGAAAATTACAAAGGTTTAATTGGCATCTTTATTTCAAACGACCCGACCGACCGCGACCCGAATGTCATTAAAAATATTTTTGGATGACTCGTAACCGCGGGTGACCGCAGGCACCCGCTCATTTTGGATCAACCCGCGCATCACTGCTATTTATAGTCCAAATGTGGTCGTTTGTGGACGTCTTTTCAAAATCAAATTTATACTTATTTTGGACGTCATTTTTATAACTTCTATAACTGTGGTCCCATGTTTCCAGAGGGTGGAGGACATGTTTTCTGTGCCAGTTAATTTTCCTGTAGCTTTGTTTGGCTCAACCGCTAGTTTCAACAGGAAATGCATTACACCTTCGTATGCATCTCCACTTATCACCTGCTGCTGAGATAATCAAATGGAATTTTTGCAAAATGATCTGGAACAGTACGCCACCTTCTGAAATGGGACTAGATCATTTTCCAAAAACTCCATTTGATTGTCTCAGCAGCAGGTGATAACTGGAGATGCATACGAAGTAATGCATTTGCTGTTGAAACTAGCGGTTGAGCCAAACAAAGCTACAGGAAAATTAACTGGCACAGAAAACATGTCCTCCACCCTCTGGAAACATGGGACCACATACAACACTACAGTTATACAAATACAAATAAATCACAATTCAATATCATCATCTTTATTCAAAAATAAGTGCAGCGATGCAGGCTGAAAAGCTGTGCCGTCATTTTGCAATGGTTGAACACTCACGTGAAATGCCTGTCCTGTTGCCTCGGCCAATCAGAGTGGCGTTTACTGGTTGGGTTATGATGACATGCTGCCTCGACCAATCACAGTGATGTTGCCTGTTTTTTGTCTCTTTGGTTGAAGTCCAAAGCCCTTGATAGAGAGTTGTCCTCGCCTGTCCTTTAGCTGCTGTTGGTTCTTTTTAAATTAGAAATAAGGAGGATATCTAATATATGCTACCATGAAATTATTTCCCACAGATTGCATTTCCAAATAAATAAACAGATACATGCAAAAATACATGTATGCATAAAGAAATAACTTGATTAGGCTACTTTAAATAAACCAGTTAAAGAAAAACAGGAAAATGAAGAAAAAACAAAAACAAAAACAACATGGCCTGAATAAATAAATAGGCATTCACATAATAAATCGTGTTTGTTTATTTAAATAATCTGTATGTGAAGAGTCAGATGCAAAAGCCTCTAAGTGCCATCTGAAATTCTTCTAGAATGATCATTTTTATAAAGCCTGTATAGTTAAGTACTTTCACTTAAATGACAATTAATAGGTAATTTGCATTGCCATTTAAGTGAAATTATTGAACTTAAATATACAAGCTTGATAAAAATTATCATTCTAGAAGAAAATTTCACTTAGAGGCTTTTGCATCTGAACTCTTCATGTATTAATCATAGTCATATTCCCTATAAAACAAATATTACATATTAATCATGTAAATTTCCTGCACCTGTTATAGACTTCCAAATGACGTCCAAAAAAATTACCCAGTTCAAAGGTCAAATGTTGAACGTCAAGATGACGTCCAAGTTGGGTCATGGTTGGACGTCCAAATAGTGGACCTAGTTTGGACGATTAATAGACGTTCAGAAATGGTCATGGACCGACGGACCTAATATAGACATGATCTGCACGTCTATCCGACGTCCAATGTTTAGTGGGTAGCTTCTCTTAAGAAAACTGGAAAAAAAAAAGTGTGTATGGAGCAAGTGGTTGTTTGTTGGTGTCTTGCTAATTGCGTCATTAGGTTCTCCACTCCTTGGTTTTTGATTTGACGGTTGTCATAGGAGAAGCCACAATGCAGGACTGTGTCAGATCTCCTGACACTGCCATTATTTTGACAGAGGTAACAACGGTCATTATTCGGCTGCAAGGGAACATGTCAAACTAGCGATCAAAGACTTCAGATTTTGGCCTGGGATCTGAGGAATATTTTAGGATTCTCAACCTTTGTCTCAGACGGCCAAATCATGACCAAAATTGTACAGTGCACTGTAAAAAAATGAATGTGATTTTAACGGTAAAATATTGTAAAAACGCTTTGTAAAATTTGTAAATAGGTTAACAGTAAGTTCCCATACTATATACAGGGAAAAACTGTAAAAGCTCTTACCAGACATTTTATGTAATTTCACAGTAAAATTTTACAATAGAAGTAAAAAAGAACAAATCAATGTATAATTTACAGTCAAAAACTGTAAACTGATATTCCCACAATTCCCTGTGTGACACTACACATTTGAAAGTATTTTGTTAAAATAGTCATGCAATAGTTTTTGTTATCAGTTATGTACATTAGGGTTTTATGTTACATCTTCTGTTGTTTAATGAATGTTTATTGCAGTAAGTGTTGTGGGTCACTATGATGGTGTTTTGCATTTGTGTGAATGACTCTGTGCATATATTAGTATTAGTATATTATATTTATATTAGTATATACTTCAGCTCGTGGAAAAGCTATTTGTGATTAACTGATTCCTCATGTGGCTTTCTCTTTTATAACCTGCATTATAATGTGGTTGTCAGTATATGTTAAAGGTACAAAACAGATTTTAGTAGTAGCGCATTGATGAATTTACTGGTTTACGGTAAAATTTTATTGTTTGTAAATTAGTTTTATACTGTAAAATTTACAGTTTGTTCTGTAAATGTGTTTACAGATTTTTACAGTGTGTGAACCCAGTTTTAGGTGGACATGTGCACAACACAACAAAATTAAAAAAGAAAACATAAGTTCACAACACAACGAAATCGAGCCACAACACAACGGAAATGCTCCCAACCACTAGGGGGCTCTCAGAGCTCAGTATTGTTAGTATTCCTTGCCAATGTTTTATAGAGTCAGCAGTGATATGAATACCACGATTAGTATCAACAGTATATAACCACTGTATATCGACATGAAATATTAATTCAAAATCACTTGAGTGCACAATAGCTTCATATTACACCTGTGAATGATTTGACGCGCTACCACGGCGAATGATGAAGGGAACGTCTGCCAATTCCACCAAGTGGTTAAAATGTAAAAACAGACATTTAAAAACAGACATATTCAAATGACAAAGCTTGTCAGTCTTACCAACAGGAAGTAACAAGCTTTAGAATTTGAACATGTCTGTTTTTAAATGTTAAACAAAGTCATTGTAATGAATACAAATTATACGTTTTAACCACTTGGTGGAATTGTCAGACGTTCCCTTCATCATTCGCCATGGTAGCGCTTCAGATCATTCACAGTATAAATATGAAGCTGTTGTGCACTCACATGATTTTGAATTAATATTTCATGCCGATATACAACGTTTACGTACTTAAAACTAATCATGGTATTGATATCTTTGTAAGACTCTTTGTAAGGAGCTCTGAGAGCCCCCTAGTGGTCAGGAGCATTTCCGTTGTGTTGTGGCTCGATTTCGTTGTGTTGTGGCTCGATTTTGTTGAGTTATGAACTTATGTTTGCTTTTTTTAATTTCGTTGTGTTGTGCACTACTGGGCCACCATACATTTGAGTAAAAGAAAAGAAAAGAAAAGAAAAGAAAAGAAAAGAAAAGAAAAGAAAAGAAAAGAAAAGAAAAACTATAAAATGGTGTAGGATTTACAGCACTTGGACACCAGAAATTGGTAGTATATTTCACAAATAATTACAAAGAAACTGCAAGTAACACACTGAATTTAACATGAAATGTTAAAGTAGAAAGACTGAAATAGCATTTCCTTGTAAAACATACTTCTTTAATCTTTGTTTTAT
This sequence comes from Megalobrama amblycephala, assembly GCF_018812025.1. Lineage (NCBI taxonomy): Eukaryota > Metazoa > Chordata > Actinopteri > Cypriniformes > Xenocyprididae > Megalobrama > Megalobrama amblycephala. The sequence continues at coordinate 39,859,213 of NC_063046.1, read as the reverse complement.
TTACAACCTTGAAAAATAAAGTGAATACTTGAAACTACACAGCAGTCTGGTCAATACTGCTGAAATGTTAAGACAGGGGACAATCAAAGAAAGGGGAAACCTCCGGTCATGCGAACGGTTTGTCGGATCTGCACACTAATGTAGGTTAAAATCTCACACTTTGATAGTATTTATAGCTCCTTAATAACAGGCTGTGTGACTATGAGGAATGATTATCTAAAAATGTGCGTTCGTATGACTTTATTTTAATTAAATATGGCATTAAAATGCATTCTTTTATTCCTACTGCTGAACAATTTTATAATAATAAGGAGTCTGAATGATGTGTTTGCTTTCTGTGTAATTAATTTTTATTGTGTTTTGTACAACATTATTTTGATGAGTTAAAGTAATGTAAAAACATTTTGACTTATTGATCATATAATTTTTACAGTGTACTGTATGCAGGGCTTGACGTTAACTTTTTTGCTCACCAGCATTTTTGAGTGCTAGCCACTCAGCATTTTCATATATATATATATATATATATATATATATATATATATATATAAAATCTCATAATTTGGCAGCAGTTATATTAGACTGATGTCACTAAGTCCTGATGCACGGATCCATTATACTGTTACACATGCGTTTTCTTTCTCAACTGTGTTTATTTGAGTACTCGTCAAGACTGTCATTTTGACATTTTTTGTGTGTAATTAACTGTTTAAGAACAAAAAGCAGTGAAAAAGAACTCAATTTAGTACTGAGAGGAGACTTTATGTGTGCACACTTTGGGTGTGAGCACAAAATCTGCAGGAATGAGTAATTATGCAAAATGCAAACCAAAATTCAAGTCCTGCCCTGTAATACCAACACTATTCATCCAGAGCAAATGCAATGAATGAGTGAGGGGAGGAGGGGAGGAAGGTTTGTGTGTCAACTCACTGTCGGAGAGATGAGAGAGAGAGAAAGCACAGCTAGTATTGTGTAACTATTGTGTGGGAAATTAGTATTGGAAGCCTTTTGGATATTTCAGTATCGATATGTATTGAAAAATCTATATTTTTGACAACACTACATTCCACTTAGTTTATTATTTCAAATGTATTTTTAAAAGACTTCAAAAGAAAATATATATATTATATATAAAATTCAACCCCGCCAAAGTGGCTAGTAGAAGTGACAGTGTTTCACACCACTGCTGAAATCCACCTGCATGGGTGTTAATGTTAAAAAAAAAAAAGTATGTTATTTTTAAGATAATTTTAAGAAAATGTTTGAGATAATCTAAAACTCTGAATGCATCATGTTGAGTTGAATTTTTAATTCTTATTTTTATAATGTAAAGAATGGAAACAAGCATTTTCGGTATCAAAAATGTATTATCCAAACAACATTAAAAAGATGCCACAACGGGTTTGATCTGAATACTTCAATGACAGTATGACAAAGTGGGACACAGTGTGTATTGCTGCAGAACTGAATAGTCATATAATTGGTGACTGGTTGAATATTTTGTTACAGAAGTATGTCACAGAACAAACCTTCTCGTGCATCAAGCAAGAATGTGTTAGTTTCCATTTACCATATTTGATTTGTTCTTTGCATGTGCATTGATCAATGTTTATATGTGAATAAAAGCCTAACTTAAATCTGTTCATCATATAAGGCAGTCACTTCTCTTTCAGGGGACTTGGATTAAACAGCTCAATTCATGTGTGTTGCTTTTACAATGTCTTTATGAACTTTTTGAAGCTTGAAAGTTTTGGTGGAATGGACTTTGAATGGAGGGACAGAAATCTCTATGGTTTCAATACAACTATCATCATTTGTCTTTCAATGATGGGTCTAATGGGTTTGAAACAACATGAGGTTGAGTAAATGAATGAACTATCCCATTATGTCAACACATATGCTGTCAAACTCCCAACATTACTGGTGCTAGTCTTCTATCAAAAGAGCTCCCAAAATTTCAGCAAACCAGTTATTTTAAATAATACACAAAATGAGCAACACAGCAACACTCAAACCCAGCCATCTCTTTATCGAGACAGCTTTCCACACTGCAATCTTACACAGTTTCAGAGTCACTGAATTCAAGGCTTCAGTGAATGCATTATTATATTAACAAAGCCATCTACGATGGAATGCAAAAAATGTAATTAGAAGATTTTCATGCAACAAGAGACAAATATGGTATGCTGTGATTGACACTTGTAATTTCAATTATTTTTTGATTAATTGTGCAGCCTTAATATGAACTTAATATAAAAAAGAGTGGGTTACAGTTTGTACATCCAAATGAGTGCCTGGCAGACCATTGGATTAGACAGAGCAATGGTGGATGTGTTTACAGTGTGGTGGTTTTGACAAATGACTCTGCACCAATCGAATTATCTCAAGGTGACATGCTGAAATGCTAATATCTCCATGTTCATCACTGCAGAAGGTTTTTTGGAAGTAGATATTGAAAATGTATCAATTTTTCTGTGCACTTCAGGATTCAAGCCAACTCTGAAATGTCCTAAACAATGCATTGAGTCCCTGTCTTTTAGTTTAACTTCAGTGAAAAAGGTATACTCAACTTTCAAATTTTCTGTGTCATAATATCACTCAAAAGCAGCACATATTTATTTTGACACCCGTATTTATATTATATTTAAACTGCATGCATGAGCAATGTGGTGCTGCAAATTGCAGCTAAAAGTAGGAACAGTGGGAAAAAATATAACATGATCTATAAACCTATTTATCAAGTCTTTTGAAATACAGGATTTTATGAAGCAACACAAAAAACTGGAGTGAACTACTCAAACATTCAGTAACACTTTAGAATAATGGTCCGTCATTAATAAGTAACTATGCAGGAAGTAATGCAGGACTAATGAGTAGTACTATATTAACACTTCAGCTACTTCTATTAACTAATATAGAAACAATATTAACTAATCAGTAATTAAAGGTGCCCTAGAATTAAAAATTGAATTTATCTTGGCATAGTTAAATAACAAGAGTTCAGTACATGGAAATGACATACACTGAGTTTTAAACTCCATTGTTTCCTCCTTCTTATATAAATCTCATTTGTTTAAAAGACCTCCGACGAACAGGTGAATCTCAACATAACACCGACTGTTACGTAACAGTCGGAGAATCATTAATATGTACGCACCCAATATTTGCATATGCCAGCTCATGTTCAAGGACATTACACAAGGGCAGCCAGTATTAACGTCTGGATGTGCACAGCTGAATCATCAGACTAGGTAAGCAAGCAAAGACAATAGCGAAAAATGGCAGATGGAGCAATAATAACTGACATGATTCCATGATAACATGATATTTTTAGCGATATTTGTAAATTGTCTTTCTAAATGTTTCGTTAGCATGTCGCTAATGTACTGTTAAATGTGGTTAAAGTTACCATTGTTTCTTACTGTATTCACGGAGACAAGAGCCGTCACTATTTTCATTTCATTCATTTTTTAAACATTTGCAGTCTGTATAATTCATAAACACAACTTCATTCTTTATAAATCTCTCCAACAGTGTGTAATGTTAGCTTTAGCCACGGAGCACTATCAAACTCATTCAGATTTAAATGTAAACTTCCAAATAAATACCAATACTTACGTGATTAGACATGCTGCATGACGAACACTTTGTAAAGATCCATTTTGAGGGTTATATTAGCTGCTTGAACTTTGTTTATGCTGTTTAAGGCAAGCGCGAGCTCCGGGGGTGGGGAGCGTCGAGGCATTTAAAGGGGCCGCAGCCTAAATCTGCGCATATTTAATGATGCCCCAAAATAGGCAGTTAAAAAAATAATTAAAAAAATCTATGTGGTATTTCGAGCTGAAACTTCACAGACACATTCAGGTGGACACCTTAGACTTATATTAACATCTTTTAAAAAGACGTTCTACGGCACCTTTAATATCAAATTTAGAAGATAATTACCTAATGAGATTACCATCATTAATAACGAACAAATTGTAAAGAACATTATCGTGTGTCTGAGGCGTAATCAGTCATCATTTTTACTCTGAATACAGTCATAAAATGCATCATTAATTACTCAAGTGTTAGTCACTATGCAGGAACTACTACTAATTCGATATCACTTACTGATTAGTTAAGCTTGTTTCTATATTAGTTAATAGAAGTAGCTGAAGGGTTAATGTAGTACTACTCATAGTTACTTATTAATGGCGGACCATTATTCTAAAGTGTTACTAAACATTCCTACTGAATAATACATCTGTCAGAACAGACACAAACAGCATTTTCTATTCAATAAATCTGACTGAATGCAGACTATTGGTGTCATATTTTGCCTGAGTTTGAGTTGTATTCTTAATTGGTTTTGCCCTGTTTCCTGTTCTGTTTCCTTTGTTAGCTTTTGTTACAATGGTTATTCATTTTTTGATTATTGCACTGCACCTGTCTCTCGTTTCGTTCATTGGTTTGTTTGTTTTAGTATATATAGAGCCTGTTTTCTGTTAGTCTTTGTTCCATGTCCGTTACATATAGTTGGTTATGTTATAAACTTACATGAGATGAAGACTGTAGTCATCTAGAAAAAGCTGTTTTATTCTACCTCTCATTAATACTACTCACTAACATTGCTTTTGCATAATGATGCATCCAGGACCACTAGGTGTTAGTATAAAATCCACGACCATTCTTGATTGTTTGTGCAAAACTTCTCAGGTTACTTGACTGTAACCCTGTTCCCTGAAAAAGCAGGAACGAGATTCTGCACTTGATTTAAGCGCTACGGACAAAAACATCTTTTGACCGGTTGTGAACGTGTGGCAAACACGCCAAAATTTGGCTTAAATAACCTCTGATGATGACGTCATTAGAGTGCGCACATCAGAGGCTGTAAATAAACATGTGATAGGTGCGCTTTCAGCTTACTTCGTCTGAAGAACGTACTGAACAAGCCCCTAGTGTGGCAACGCCTCATAGGCTAGAGCAATAGCATCCCTCACCCAGTGCGAACATCCTTTGCTTGGTGGTGACAATCCCCAGGTTGTGGCCCCTGTAGCAATTGAAAACATTGCTTTGACTTGCGCCACTGGCTAGTGAGGTGGACGCAAGTCTGAAGAGCACAAACCTGGACACAATAGGTGAATGGCGGAGGACAGAAAGGCTTCAAGTACGACCGGCATGGTCGATAATGCAACTTTAAGGGTGCAAAATATCAATAATATCAGTAATCGCACATATAAACAGTGTGAGATACAGATATGGCGTGACAGCTGATAATGCATAGGTACTGTAGATTCACTTGAAAAACTATCAAGTCTTCATAATTACATAATTCTGTGGGTTACGCTGATGAAATTACACATACAGTTAAATTGCACTTTGTACTTCAGTAACACTTTTTATCAAGTCTGGTGACTGGAGACTATGGCTGTGAAATTAAATACAGTATGTGTTGCTCAAAAAATATTTAACCATTACTTGCAAATACTGTGGGTTTATTCAAATTTTCTTTTAGTATGATTGTTTTAAACACGTAAAACCTGCGCAGCATTAACCCACCAAATCATTTGAAAAATAGTCACATATCAGTAACAGACTAATATAGCATTAAATTTCACATTCCTTGCAGCGAATTCATTACGATGACATAAAATAAACTGTGCGATCAAACTTACAGATAATACAAAAACGAATTCATTACCTGAAACTGTCATCTCCCATCGTTCCATTCTTCTTCATAGCGTCATCAAGCTTCGCCCTTGTTATTGTTATGAAAATGCGACCTCTGGCTGGAGAAAACTTACATATTGTGCTTTTAAGCTTAAAAGCAAAGTTAACATTTAGGAGAAGATAACATTGCATCATTGCATGATTAGACCATGAAAATACACTTCATTAATTACAGAATTTAATAATCTATTATCATTACTATAATAATATCTAATACCATTACTATAATAACAGGTTACAGTTGACCTCATGCTTGTTCTCACAACAGACACTGCAAAAAAAAAAAAAAAGGAAAAAAAAGTGCACTTTACATAACGAAAGTTCATCTAAGCAAGTTTGGCTTTCAAATCATTAATCATAATTGTGTCCTTTTTTTTTTTTTGTCTTAATTATGTGTTATCATCATTTCACCTTGGATAAAACTAAAAGTGTCTGATAAATGAAATATAACAACTAAACAATACTGATTACTGAAGAAAAAAAAGTAACAGTTTATATAGTGCAGATGTTGTATAGAAATAAGTAGAAATAGCATGTCTTTATAATTCACTATTTTATGTTTTCAGTACACTGCTGTATATAAAGTAATATATCTACTTCTTAAGCAGGCTAGCGTATGTATTTTCCTCAAATGCAAGTGGCTAAGTGTCTCTGGCAAGCCTGAGGATGATGGCCCTGGCCTGCACTTATTGTAGAGGTGCACACCCCGAGGGTGTTAATAAAACACCTCAACATTGGTAAAGCACCAGGATTAGCTGAATCAGCACACTGTCAGGCTCATAAACAACAGATTCCAGCCCATAAAGATGCCTTCACAGACTGCAAAAGTCACCCAGAGCCGCAGCATCTTTCTACTCCTTTCCCTTATTTATTTAATGGAGGCAACCAAGCAAAAATGCAATGAGTTACATTAAAGACCAAATTGCTTATCCATATTTTGTAGCTTGAACCTATAATGAGAATATTGACCTGTAAAAGATTGCATCTGTAAAACTCCCAGTTGTCTTCTTGCAATAATTTGTATAATGTTTGTCGCTAAAATAAGATTTTCTTTTTCCACTGAGAGAATCACATCCTTTCTTCATCATTTCCTCGTTCCAGTTCTGTATGATTTTCTTTTCTTTTTTTCTCTGTGAAACACAAAAAGAGACATTTTGAAGAATGTTCATGCTGCTCTCTTCCATACAATGAAATTGCAGGGTGATCAGGTGCTGTCAAGTTCTAAAAAGACAAAAAGCACCCTAAAAGATTCATAAAATATGACTCATGCACTATATTTTAAATCTACTGAAGTCATACAATAATTTGTGTTTGAGAAATGGACTAACGTAAGCTTGGACATTCAGCTACAAAGAGCTAATTTTAAATTCTAAAGTCTAGGAGGATATGAGAGACATGAGCATTAGTAAATGATGATCGAATTTTCATTTTTGCATTTAATATAAATGTAAACTCTAATATTGCAATTGTAAATTACATGCATTTAAGTGTCCAAAAACATAACATTGAGTCCACACTTAGTATATTCCGTTAAACTATATTATTTTCATAAGTATACTTATGTAAGTATGCTATTTTTTAAAGTATGCTTAAGCTTAAGTCTTTTTCACAAGGGAAATAACAGTTTCATAAGATATGACTCATGTACTATATTCCAAGTGTTCTTAAGCCACATGACAACTTTTGTTTGAGGAACAGCTCATTTTGAAAAGCTAATTTTGGTTTCACAGAGGAAGAAAAAAGTCAGGTTCTGAGGGATATGAGCAGTAAATGATTGATTTGATGTTTTTTTTTTTTTTTTTTTTTGGTCAACTATGCCTTTAAAGCATTAAAATATTTTGTCATTTTTCTCACTCTGATTTAGAGGCAAAATCAAAGACTCGTTTGCAAAAGGTCGAGAGATTAAATTTTGGCATCAGCACTTTTCACTGTGATTCTCTATTTGCTTTGTATCTGCAGAATATTTTCCTGAATGCAATTTGATTAACAACTCAACTGTGACCTAACCTAAATGGCCTATTGTATAAAAATCAGCATTTATGCTGACGCAAAAATGAAACTCAGCCGAATAAGTGGGTAAACTAATTATCTCTCACAAGATGCAATCCAGAGGTTACTGTCGATGCAAAACTAGAGTAAAGGATTCAGCTAATTAATGCTTTTCCTATTGTGAAGTCTGACTTACTGTTGAGCTGTTAAAGCACCTTTTATATTAAGAATGTCAGGAAAGTTAGTGCCAGCCTTTGCCTGAACCGAAAACATTTAGTGGTCGACAAACCAAGTATCTGAATGCTCCTCAGAGAGTATTTTTGCAAAAGAAAACCAATTATTTAGCATAGCGTCTGTGTGTAGTGTGTTCTTATATCACCCTCTCTAGCCATAAATGATATCCCAGAAGCAATCATCGGACATGGGCTTTATAAGAAATATTCCTGTGGTTGTTATGTTTTCCTGCCTTGGAGGTCAATAGCGTTACTAAACCCTACTTTCCCACTACGTTTTAGATTCATTCATGCATCATTTCTTCGGGTAAATTATTCATGCTCCTTTCCCCCCTCTTCTTGGTCTTGCACAAGGAAAAGTGTGCTACCTGAATTGAAATCTCTCTCACAGAAGGAAACAGTGGTTCATAGGGTTATATATATGTGTTGAGGATTTGTTTAACTGACTGTTGGCTTCATTTCTCAAAAAATGAGGACAGGTGCTTTACATTAATGATACGGAAAAGCAGTAGTGCAGGAATACTTGACAAAAGCAATAGCTATGTTTCCATCCACCTATTTTTATGTGCATTTTGGGATATTACAACCCGAATTCCAGAAAAGTTGGGGCGTTTTTTAAATTTGAATAAAATGAAAACTAAAAGACTTTCAAATCACATGAGCCAATATTTTATTCACAATAGAACATAGATAACATAACAAATGTTTAAACAGAGAAATGTTACACTTTTATCCACTAAATTAGCTCATTTCAAATTTGATGCATGCTACAGGTCTCAAAAAAGTTGGCACAGAAGCAACAAATGGCTGAAAAAGCAAGACATTTTGAAAATATTTAAGTCAAAAGTCAAATTTATTTATATAGCGCTTTTACAATTGGTAATTGTTTCAAAGCAGCTTTACATATTAGAAGCACAGAAAAAAGGGAAGTGGTTAAAAATAAGCTGTACAAACAAGCGTGGTAATATGTAACATATACAAGATGGTGCTACATTAAGCCAATGTCGGCTGACTCCCAGGGGTGGAAAAAACCCCCTAGGAGAAAAACCCAGCGTGCTAACACTGGGAAAAAAGTCCTAGGAGGGAAAAAACCCCTTGGAAGATATATATAATATATGTAAATGGATATGGAGATCAAAATCTGAATTATGCATTTTTATTATAGAGATTAAAAATAGATTATATATAAATATATGTAAGCGGATACGGGGATTAAAAATCTGAATTATAGATGCAGCCAGAACTGGATCTGTAGGCCCATTGTCTCCTGGGCTACGTTGTAGTCAGGTCCAGACACAGGTTCTCCATCTGATCTGGATACGGCCTGGATCCAGCACCCGGCAAACCTCAGGATAAGCAGAGAGACAGATATTAGCGTAGATGCCATTCTTATTCTGATGTACAGGTATATCTAGTGTTATAGGAAATGTTCTCGGTTCCGGCCGACCTAATTATTGCAGCGTAACAATCCTTTAACGGATTTGAAAAATGTTAATGTATTGATAATGTGTTATGTGTATGCAAGAGCAAAGAGATGTGTTTTTAGTCTAGATTTAAACTGACAGAGTGTGTCTGCTTCCCGAACAATGCTAGGAAGATTGTTCCAGAGTTTAGGTGCTAAATAGGAAAAGGATCTGCCGCCTTCAGTTGATTTTGATATTCTGGGTATTATCAACTGGCCTGAATTCTGAGATCGCAATAAACGTGAAGGACTATAATGCATTAAGAGCTCACTTAGGTACTGGGAGCTAAACCATTTAGAGCTTTATAAGTAAGTAGCAAGATTTTAAAATCTATACGATGTTTAATAGGGAGCCAATGTAATGTTGACAGAACTGGACTAATATGGTCATACTTTCTGGTTCTAGTAAAACTCTAGCTGCCGCATTTTGGACCAACTGTAGTCTGTTTAAAAGCCGAGCAGAACAACCACCCAGTAGAGCGTTACAATAATCTAGTCTTGAGGTCATGAATGCTGAACCAACTGTTCCGATTTGCATTGAGAGCATTTCGTAATTTAGAAATTTTTTGATGGAAGAAGGCGGTTTTACAGATATGAAACTACAGATAAGCCATTTACATCTGATAAATCCGCCATTAAATCGACAAGGAAGGTTGGTTTAGAGGAAAAAAGAAAGTAGCGGTACAGCAGGCTATGGCTAACACTAGGTGATTACGCTGGTGGATTGCTAGTAATAAATCGTTCCGTTTAGTAATACTATGAAAGGTTAAGTAATCTAGTGAAAAATAAGAAAGTTATATTATGTGAATAGGAATAAAGAGAAGGATTTAGGATAAACTCCACGAAGCTCCGAGCGTAGGTCAGACAGCAGGCAGGCAGCAGCGTTGAACCGGAAGCTCTCCCACTGGGAGAACATCTAGCAACTAATTAAGTTAATTGATATCAGGTCTGTAACATGATTAGCTATAAAAGGGATGTCTTGGAGAGTCTCTCAGAAGTAAAGATGGGCATAAAAAGATTGTGGAATACTTTAAAAACAATGTTCCTCAACATCAAATTGCAAAGGCTTGGCAAATCTCATCATCTACAGTGCATAATATCATCAAAAGGTTCAGAGAAACTGGAGAAATTACTGAGCGTAAGAGACAAAGCCGAAGACCTTTATTGGATGTCCATGGTCTTCGGGACCTCAGGCGACATTGCATCACTTATTGGCATGATTGTGTCAATGACATTACTAAATGGGCCCAGGAATACTTCCAGAAAGCACTGTCGGTAAACACAATCCGCCGTGCCATCTGCAGATGCCAACTAAAGCTCTATTATGCAAAAAAAGAAAGCCATACGTGAACATGGTCCAGAAGTGCCTTTGTGTCCTGTGGGCCAAGGCTAAAAATGTCATCTAAAATGGACTGTTTCAAAGTGGAAAAGTGTTCTATGGTCAGACGAGTCCAAATTTGACATTCTTGTTGGAAATCGCCGTGTCCTCCGGGCTAAAGAGGAGGGAGACCTTCCAGCACGTTATCAGCATTCAGTTCAAAAGCCAGCATCTCTGATGGGTGCTTATGGGTGCATAAGTGCATACAGTATGTGCAGCTTGCATGTTTTGGAAGGCACTATGAATGCTGAAAGGTATCTAAAAGTTTTAGAACAACATTAAATGAAAAATACGTCAAAGACAACCACAAACTCTTCAGCAGCTGGAAACCTATATCAGGCAAGAATGGGACCAAATTCCAACAAATAACTCCAGAAACCCATAACCTCGACTCATAACTGTTATGAAAAGAAGAGGAGATGCTACACCATGGTAAACATGCCCCTGTCCCAACTATTTTGAGACCTGTAGCAGGCATCAAATTTGAAATTAGCTCATTTTGTGCATAAAATTGTGATGTGATTTAAAAGTCTTTTAGTTTTCATTTTATTCAAATTTAAAAAACGTCCCAACTTTTCTGGAATTTGGGTAAAAAAATGTGCATAAACAATGATCGAAACACATTACCGAATAAATGCCTTGATGCGCGTCAAAAAACAATGTGACTGCTATGGGACAGCATAACTGGATAAACCAGCCGACCAATGTCATTGCACAGCATCTGAAATGATGTTTTGGTCATTCTGTAATGCCTGAGCAAAGTCTATAATTGGTTCGGTATAATTCCCTCCTAGAAGCGCCTCACATGATTGCGTTCACAAACACCAGACATCTGAATGCAAGATAACATGACAGTGTTTATTGTGTTTCGTCTACACGTTCTGAGACGCAAATAATTTATTATATACTAAAATTATTATTTACAGTGGCTTCAACTGCAGCAACTTCTATTTTCCTTAGTGATATTTAGCGCCAGTTTATCAGAAAGTGACAATTTTGTTCTCTTCGACTCACTGGATGGAAACAGTGCTTTATTCGCAAATGTTTTACAAAGTTAAAGTCGTTAATAAAGTTTGGATGGAAACATAGCTAATGTCTTGTATAATTTTGTCACTTCTGATTGATGTATATGATAGAATGTGATAGAATGTTTTTTTTTTTTTTTTTTTCAGGAATAATGAATTACAGTATTACAGACTAATGGTGTTGGTGATTTGCATTAAAATGTACATGTCACAATAAATGAAAACTCCAGATTGTTCACAGTTTTGTTAATTTACGAATTTTGTTAATAATAATCATAATAATTGAACCAGATAGGACCAGATGAGAATCCATGGGTCTGAAGATAAATGTGTTCCCTTCATGGTTTTTATGAAGAGACAGGCACCTTCTCAACCAGAGGCAAGCGTTGTTGTCCTAGGTGGCCCAGATCTGTCACAGTCCTGTTTGTGAAAAGATACAGCACATGTGCTACCCATCAACCCTGTTACAGACTTTCACGGAAGCTTAGATAAGAATTTATGGCCACAGTGATGGGATGCAATGGGCAGCAGGTGCAGCTTTCCCACGCTGTCATCAGCGCTCCATCATGGCACTGCTCTCCTGGTGCATGCCTATTGTCTTGCAGCCGCGATTATTGGAGGGTGGAGCTAAATAAATCTGGTAGATGAATGTGGGTTTGCTCACTGGCATGCTATCTAGCCACACCAAACTGTGTGCTTTATATCTTCCACTCCATCGATCCTCAATTTGGCCCGGAGTTCAATCGAATTACCCTCAATTGGACACAGGCAAATTACCCAAGCTTTCTGCTGTCCCTAAACTGATTGATAGAGTGGCCAAGAATACTGAGCGCATAAGTTATTAACGCCACTTTCAGCCAAATCCACACTGTCCAGATGAGCTATAACCAGCTTGGCATTGAAGAGGCTGAAGGGGGTTCTGAGGGATGGTCTTGGCATCACTGCTAAATAATCTGAAGCCCTGGGTGGGCTAGGACTGGAACTTAGCAGTGACAGTAGCTAAAGTAACAAACTACTTTTGTAACAAGCAGCGATGTAGTGCGATAAAACACTACATTTGGATTTTAGTGGATTGGTTCGGTCAGGCAGTTCATGGAAATGATCTGGTTTTGTAAGGCCCACCCACATGGCCCAACGACGGTTTCCAATAGAGCGGGTGAAGGTTTTCTGCGCGTTCTGTCTTTTTAGTGTGGCAAAGTACAAACCCGATTCCAAAAAAGTTGGGACACTGTACAAATTGTGAATAAAAACAGAATGCAATGATGTGGAAGTTTCAAATGTCAATATTTTATTCAGAATACAACATAGATGACATATCAAATGTTTAAACTGAGAAAATGTATCATTTTAAGGGAAAAATAAGTTGATTTTAAATTTCATGGCATCAACACATCTCAAAAAAGTTGGGACAAGGCCATGTTTACCACTGTGTGGCATTCCTTATTCTTTTTATAACAGTCTGCAAACGTCTGGGGACTGAAGAGACAAGTTGCTCAAGTTTAGGAATAGGAATGTTGTCCCATTCTTGTCTAATACAGGCTTCTAGTTGCTCAACTGTCTTAGGTCTTCTTTGTCGCATCTTCCTCTTTATGATGCGGCAAATGTTTTCTATGGGTGAAAGATCTGGACTGCAGGCTGGCCATTTCAGTACCCAGATCCTTCTTCTGCGCAGCCATGATGTTGTAATTGATGCAGTATGTGGTCTGGCATTGTCATGTTGGAAAATGCAAGGTCTTCCCTGAAAGAGACGACGTCTGGATGGGAGCATATGTTGTTCTAGAACTTGGATATACCTTTCAGCATTGATGGTGCCTTTCCAGATGTGTAAGCTGCCCATGCCACACACACTCATGCAATCCCATACCATTAGAGATACAGGCTTCTGAACTGAACGCTGATAACAACTTGGGTTGTCCTTGTCCTCTTTAGTCCGGATGACATGGCGTCCCAGTTTTCCAAAAAGAACTTCAAATTTTGATTCGTCTGACCTCAGAACAGTTTTCCACTTTGCCACAGTCCATTTTAAATGAGCCTTGGCCCAGAGAAAACGCCTGCACTTCTGGATCATGTTTAGATATGGCTTCTTTTTTGACCTATAGAGTTTTAGCTGGCAACGGCGAATGGCATGGTGGATTGTGTTCACAACAATGTTTTCTGGAAGTATTCCTGAGCCCGTGTTGTGATTTCCATTACAGTAGCATTCCTGTATGTGATGCAGTGCCTTCTAAGGGCCCGAAGATCACGGGCATCCAGTATGGTTTTCCGGCCTTGACCCTTACGCACAGAGATTGTTCCAGATTCTCTGAATCTTTGGATGATATTATGCACTGTAGATGATGATAACTTCAAACTCTTTGCAATTTTTCTCTGAGAAACTCCTTTCTGATATTGCTCCACTATTTTTCACCATAGCATTGGGGGAATTGGTGATCCTCTGCCCATCTTGACTTCTGAGAGACACTGCCACTCTGAGAGGCTCTTTTTATACCCAGTCATGTTGCCAATTGACCTAATAAGTTGCAAATTGGTACTCCAGCTGTTCCTTATATGTACATTTAACTTTTCCGGCCTCTTATTGCTACCTGTCCCAACTTTTTTTGGAATGTGTAGCTCTCATGAAATCCAAAATGAGCAAATATTTGGCATGACATTTCAAAATGTCTCACTTTCAACATTTGATATGTTATCTATATTCTATTGTGAATAAAATAAAAGTTTATGAGATTTGTAAATTATTGCATTCCTTTTTTATTCACAATTTGTACAGTGTCCCAACTTTTTTGGAATTGGGCTTGTAGTTTTTAATTCAAATTTACTTTTATCTTACTCCATTTTATCAAGACCTCACATTTGATTATTCTATTTAACTCTTTATTGAAATTACACTTGTTCATCTGGATTCCTATAACACGTTGAGTCTCTCACTGGGCAGGTATACAATCTCATAATCACAAACTCATCAGTTTTGGTCATTAGACAGAGACGATTGACTAATATTCTAGAGGCTGTACCCACTTTGCTCATTCTGGAAAACAATATTTAGTCCCCATAGATCTGAACACACTGAAGGTAACCAGAGGTCAAGAGCATTACCACAGAGCCAAACCGACCAACTTAGCTTCCTCTAATGGTAACTTTATATAATCATGCCGTGGTTTTCCACAGACACTTAGTTAGAATAATCGGTAACACTTTATTTTAGGGTCTTTTAACTAGTTGCTTATTAGCTTGCATATTACAAGAATATTATCTGTTTATTAGTACTTATTAAGCACATATTAATGTCTTATTCTGCATGACCTTATTCTACATTCTACAAAGGATTAGTCCACTTTCAAATAAAATTTTCCTGATAATTTACTCACCCCCATGTCATCCCAGCGGATGACAAATCTATGGTCTTCTTTCTATCTATAGTCGAAAAGAAATTAAGGTTTTTGATGAAAACATTCCAGGATTATTCTTCTATAGTGGACTTCAGTGGCCTCCAGACGGTTGAAGGTCGAGATTACAGTTTCAGTGCAGCTTCAAAGGGCTTTAAACGATACCAGACTGTTACGAACCCCACTTTCAACGTGCTTGCTAGGGAGGGGGGCAAGTAACATAAAAAGGACACGTGAGACATAAAGGAACAATTTAACTTTTATTAATGCCGCAGCACTCACGTATCACAGGCAGCTGTTCAGATGGTGAAGAATCAGCTCACTGACACACAAAAAAAAAAAACATTAATAAAACAAACACACAGATCAACAAGACAAAGAGAAATACAACAAAACAAAAATAAAACACAGCTTAACAGTAACAGCGGGCCATCAGGACGCACACAGAGCTCGTTGAGCACAGCTGGTCGTCAGCGTCAGCTTAGACAGCACGAGCCCTCCCTCAAGTGTGCGCCACGCTCAGGTAGAGCTAAAGACAGTGGCAGTGGCGGCCTGGCGACTGGAGTTCTGACACAAACAGCACAAGTTCGACACACTCAACAGCACACACCCACGTCTACACTCTCCCATCTTATATCCAACCCAGCGCGTCATGAATGAATGGGACGCAGGTGCACAGGGGCGGAGCTTACCCCCGGGAGAAGAGAAAGGACCAAATTAATACAAAGAGAAAAATACAACTAAATGATAACAATAATGATAATAAATACAAAGGCTTGGGCCATAACAGACGAGGAGTAAGGGTCTTATCTAGAGAAACGATTGGTCATTTTCTAAAAAAATACAACTGTATGCTTTATAAACACAAATTATATACACATACTTCCGCTTTCCGCATTCTTCAAAACGCGTACGCTGTATGTCCTACGCCTTCCCTATTCAACTGCCGTGCGTTCACACCGCCGCCAGCGAGAGCGTCAATATTCGCCTTGGCCGCCCTGCCAACAACGCTGTACTGTTCATTCAAACCGCCGCCGGAGGGAGGGTCAAAGTAAATGACAAGTTGTGGCAACCAATCGGAATCCTCTCAAGCAAGGCCCTCTACATTCCAATTGGTTGCCGCCGAATAGCGTCATAGCTCATTACCATAAAGTTAACCTGGGGTGCGTTTCCCAAAGCGAACTATGGACGCAAGTTCCGTCGTTACCAATAGAGTTCAATGGGACTAACGACCATGGTTCACTAACGATGCTTTCGGGAAACTCACCCCTGATTTCAACTCTCCTCGACACTCTCACCGTCCAAGACGCGCCGCGCCGCTCTCGCCGGAGCTTCATTGAAAATTAATGATGTCCTGTCACTTTGACGCTCTCGCCACCGGCGGTGTGAACACACAGTTACGGAACAAACGCTGCGCCAGAAAGACACGAACATCTTGGATGACATGGGGGTGAGTAAATTATCAGGAAAATTTTATTTAAAAGTGGACCTTGGCTTTAATCCTACCTGATAACTAAACTTAAAAACTAGCTTACTAATTATTAAGAAGTGGTAAATTAGGAGTTTATTAAGGGAAAAGTCGTAGTTAGTAGTGAATATGTGTTCCCTATACTGAAGTGTTACCGAATAATCTTACAATAATCAGAGGTTGAGGCACACCACTATTTAGATTGGTCTAGAAACACTCTCTAAACGGAAAACCCATTATTAGCCTACACAGTCTAAGTATAGATAACTAATGCCAATGTGTTAGTCAGAGCTCTTAAACATCAGTCGGAGTGCCCCACTGCTCCACCTAAGCTGTACTAAACCTGAGTGTAGATTTGTGGTGTTATGGACATAATCTACCAGAGTTAATAATTCCAGAATACATTCAAATGTAACAATTTATTATTAGTCAGGTAAATGTATCATGCCAAATCAAAGATAATTGATGCAAAATATCAAATGCTCAGAAATAAAGAGTAAAAGATGCATAACTGACATCAGAAAGATGCATAATGCTGTGTATCTGAAGGACACACAGCATTACAGGAAGATCTGGCTACAGAATAATGCCTTGAGCCCTTTGCATCATTTCCTTAAATACCAGACCAAGACAGAAACCTCCTCCAAACGGAGACATGAGTTAACAATGAAAATTTGCAATAATCAACGTCCCAAACTTGGGTAGTTTACACCTTACCAAAGACAGAAGGTATTCATTTGCATGAAAGACCCTGTGAAAGGGGGCACACCCACCACAGTAAGCAAAATATCTCTAAACTTTTAAGGTGCTAAAGAGGATGTTTTGTTTTATACATTTTTGCAATATTACTTGAAACTGTCTTTACTAACTGATAAAAGACTATTTATTAGGTGCACTGAAAGGAATAATATTAATATACATCATCTGTGCACGAGATAGGGCCTTAAAAACATCAGCCAATCGTTTACGCGATCATCGCGTAAACGATTGGCCCTCTGGCTTGTCAATCACTGCCGTGACGTTCCTTGTGAAAGATGTGCGTGGCTGCGCGCTCCAGTAACTTTCCACACTCTACAGGCGCCGCATGCAATGTTTTTGTCAGGAGACAGGAGTAACAGCTGCAAATTATGAGTTACCTGCGGTGAGTCCGACATAATGAATCCACTAACACAACACAGCGAATGCCGGTGGTAAACACTCGTGTTCCAATACTCGTGCACGAGTTTTGGGAGCCGTTCCTTTGAAGGAGGGGGGTTGTTCTTACGCATGCGCTCATTTCAAAAACTCAGTAACAGTCTTTGGTTTCTCAGTCGACGAAAAGATCCTCTTTAGCACCTTTAAAACCTTTATTACCTTCTGGTTTACTTCTGTGGGGATGGGACCTTTGTACCAGTCGCATTGAGACATTTCAAATGATACCAAACATGTATAGTGTTGTATGATAATTATTCCCATTAAACCATATAGATTTTTGAGTGAATTTCAGGTCATCTCCGCATGTAGTGAAGAGATGGGGGAAGAGGGGGTGAAGGAAAGGAATATAGATTAAGACAATACTGTGGTGTGATCGACTCAGTGTGATTGTGTCTCAGATGGGGAAGCTAATTTTGCAAGAGAGAGTTTAAATGTTAATTTCCTTTGTTTTCTCAGAGAGTAGCCCTTCCGTGTTCAGTTACGACACTTTATTAAAAAATGATTGTAACACGGTTCGTAGATGTGGGAAGAAGGAGGCGGGAACCGGCGAACATTTAACAAACCTTAAAATATAAAAATAAACCAAAAACCAAAGGAAAGTAATGCCGGCAAACCCTCACGGACGTCTGCAGGCCACACAAACATAATAAAACATAACGTAAAGTCCAGGCCTGGTCCTCTCTCGTCCTTCACTGTCGTCGCTCCTCCTTTTATGCTTCCGGAGCTCCTCCGTGAGAGACTCAAGGCCGGTGCGCCTCCCAGATGGAGCTCATTAACTCTCGCGCCGTTCCCTCATGGCTCTCGCCCGCCCTGGTCACCACAATGATTCACCAGTTTGTCTGAATCTCTGCATAGAGATTCCTTCAAAGCATTTTATGTCTTCTTTTTGTAGCTAGTTCCAGATAAGGAAATTGGACTATAGGTTGGGCTATGTTGTCAGTTGTAGGATGCTGTGATCATAAAATATATATTCATAACAGCAGGTTTTGATGCTCAAATTTTATTGACCGAACAACGTTCCGAAATTCTGATATCTACGGAGCTCTGCACATTAAATGACAAAACTTAAATTGTGTTAAGAATTAAGAACTTGTTTCCACAATTTATTAATTATTTCCCTTGTTTTATATAAAGTGTGGCCATGTACTAATCCTTTACCACAATGTATTCATTCATTCATTCATTCATAATAATACAACGTGGCAATGATTTAATGAAAACAGCAACAAATTCTTAATTTGTGTCCACAATATTGTTTATTTCACCCCACCCCCCATGCGCACATCCGGGCAGGCCCTGGAGCCAGAGGAACCCCACCCCGGAACGTGATTCCGATCGTGGGGGACTTTGGTACTTCCTGGAAAGCGATTTCAACCCTCTCTCCCCCAATTCGTGTGTCCTGGCCCGGGGCTCCATGTACCCCTTTCCACCAGAAAGGTTCCCGTTCTGTAGCCAGAGCCTGTTCTCGGCCAGACAAACTGGAGCCTGTCACGCACTGGCCATGTGTTTCCACAGACTTGAGGAACGAACGGTGATGTAATGCCACTCTGTGTTGTTTACCTGCCTATAATCAGTCAAAAAAAATCATTGCGCGTTCCTGTGTTTGCTCAGACAGTTCGGTGTTTATGTTTGTGCACCCTAGATATTCTGGTCAGTGGCACTCTTTTTACCCTTTCTGCAGGTTACATTATTTCATTAGTAGGTAGCAGACAAGTGTCTGTCTTTACTCATCTGAATCTTTACTCATCTGATTTGTTTAAAACAATGATTCATTCAGGAGCAAAATACCACCACAGTATTTTGTTCGGAGATGCCACGGTGATGGTAAAGCTGAATTTTCAGCATCATTACTCCAGTCTTGTCACATGATCCTTCAAAAATCATTCTAATATGTTTAAATATGGTGCTCATATTATTGTCAAAATTTGAAAACAGTTCTGCTGCATATTGTTTTTGTGGAAACTCTGATGTTTTTTTCAGGATTAGTGTTGTTGTTGTTGAACATAAAAAGCATTTATTGGAAATGGAAATATTTAGTAAAGTTATAAATGCCTTTGCTGTCACTTGTGATACAATTAATGTATACTTGCTGAATAAAAGCATTTATTTCTTAAAAAAAACAACTTTTGAACAGTGGTGTATATGCAAAGACTGTGAAATGATGGATAAAGCTTAGTTAAAGGTTATCATAAAATCTTACTCATTGTCTATGACTCATATGGATAATATCAGTATTATTTATGCATGAGGTTAAAAAGCTAAAGAACAGAATTGAAAAGAGATTGAATTGGTAAGAAAATGAATGCTATTAAATGATAATAAATGAGCGACTGACATTTTGGCACCATCTTTGATGTTCATCTTAAAGCTGCATTTATTCAAGTTTTTTTGGTGTAATTTTCTTAACGTGTGAAAAAAACACTGGTTTGGTATTTATTCATGATATATCCCCATTTGACACATAATTGCATAATTACAATAATTCTCCAATAGCGACAGAGTGACACTGAAAATTGGTCGCCCCGGGGAAGATGATTCATCATTTCTTATGAGCGCGAGTCTCATCAACATTTGTGTGTGAGTGAATATTTTACTTCCATTTAAAATCATTCTCCAGGACACAAAGAAAATTAATTTCATTATTTCGAGGGTTTTCAAATGAGTGTCCACAGACCTGGTGCTCCATGACGTTATGCATGACTGTGCATTGGCATATATACATTTTATATATAAATGTATATATGTATATGTAAAGAATAGCTTTTTTGTTTATGATAGATGGACAAGATCATATAGGAATGATTTTTGTCTGGACATTTCACTCTTTTCATGCAGGGTACTTTCCAGAGGCAAATTAAGAGAGGTTTCTATATTTGAGTGATGGTTTAAACTAGAATGAATGCTAATTAAGTTTAAAAAATTACAAAATTAAAACTCAATCACATCAACATCTGTCATGGTGTTCCAGTGTGTCAGATCTGGAAGTTTCACTGATGACAGATAACTCTATCTACCACAGACAAAACACACGGGACGTCGGTTTGTGATTGTCACATCAGTTGATGATCCAAGGAGTCTGTTACATGCATAACTAGCTATTCCAATCAATCATTATTCAGAACAGCTGGAATGTATTGTAGCATTCAAGTACAACTGACTTCTTTTATGATCGTTTTGAGTTTAAAATCAGGGCCAACTTCACGGCTTGGAAAAAAAAAAACTCTTTGTATTCAACTGAGGACAGAAAATATGAGTTTGTAAGCACATGACAGTGAGTAAATCAAGTTAGTTGGTATATAATGAAAGTACTGTATCATGGATCAATTTCATTTGATGTGCCTATGTGATTGCCTGTGTCTACAATTGCTTTAATTTTACGTTGCCAAAGCTGTATTCATCTACTTTCCTTATATCACACATCACCCTGTTTGGTAATGACATAAATTAGTTTAGGGTTCCAAACTATAAAGACAGCCGTTACATTTAATCCATTATAACATCTGCATTTAGCCGACAACACACAACAAGCCAGTTGCCATGGTCACCAGAAATAGCTGGGCTGAAATAGAATTCATGAAAATCACTAGGAGAGAAAATAACAGTGAGTGTCTGACCTAATAGCAGCAATACAAAAGCACTTTTTAAATACAGACAAGCATATTCAGTCTTCGAAAGTGTCATTAAATCTGGAGGTGTTGAACTTGTGCATAATTCGATGATGGACTAGGAGAGAACATTATTTTCTTTCATTTGCTCACTACTCTTTTTTTTTTTTCTATTAAAAAAAAAAGAGTAGGGAAGAAGACGAAAGAGGCATTCTTTAGCATTCATCATCCAATATATTAATGGAAGTACATTTACTCACTCATAACATCTTTCGAGACTCATACACTTTCATTTATCTTCGAAGCACAAATTATATTTTTTAATGAAACCTGAGAGATTTCTGTCCCTCCATTTAAAGTCCATTTAAAGTTTGATGCTTCAGAAAGTTGTAAAATTGTAACATTGTAATCCATATGCACTGTAAAAAATCTAAAGTTGAGAAAACTTAAAGGTTTAAGGCAAGATTCAGCAGATTTTTGAGTTTTCTCAACTTGTATTCAGTTTATACAACAAAAAGTTGAGAAAACTCAAAAATCTCCTATAGAAACAAGTTGAGAAAACTCAAAAATCTGCTGAAGTTTGTTGCCTTAAACTTAAGTTTTCTCAACTTTTGATTTTTTACAGTGTGTGTTGAGCTGTTGAATTCAGGTCTTCTGAAGAGACATGATCACTTTATATGCTAAATAGATTTAATTTAGGCTTTTATTTACATATAAACATTTATCAATGCACACACAGAGCACATCAAACATGGTAAATAGCATCGTAAGACATCGTAATAAAAAATCAAATCAAAACTGTTCTAATAAATCAAGTCTCACAAATGTTTATACTTTGATCAGAAATCAACATTAAGGAGAGAATAGACATTCAGTGAATGTGCCGTGTATGGTCGATAGGAAACTTATAAAGAGGTGCTGGCACATCTTACCCATCTTTTACAATCACGTTTTAGGTATAGCGTCATTTCCCGGCATTCATAATTATTGTTCTGTACTCTGTGCCTTATGGGAAGACCTTGATGAAATCACATTGTTTTGCTTGCTATACACAAGACAAATCAAGCACATTATCCCACCACAGTGGCAGTTACACTCTAATAATCACAATGCAATTACGGGTCGCCTTCTAGAATTAATTTGGAAACTGAACTCCCTTGCAAGATCCAAGAAGGATCATTTGCAGTAGAATGCAATGAGAGGAACGATTCCTGAGCTAATTAAGACATGATCCGTGTGTCATCTGATCTATGAATGTGATTTCACCAAGTACAGTACAATATGTTCCTGGATCAGCATCTTTGTTGATCCTGGAACAACATTCCCTGGACAGGATTACAGTTTATTTTAGGTTTAGGCTTACAACCAGGGTTAGGTTGTAACCTAATTGGTCGCCCTATTGGTCGAGTTTATATTAATTAAAATGAGGTCAGATTTAACCGTTTCCCCCGGTTAAGGCTTAAGCTAGTCCTAGACTAAAATGCATGTTTGAGCTGTTTTAACTGAAAGTAACTTGTACTGACATATCTTAAAATATATCAGTGCCATTGTCTCAAGATGCACACCTTTGTAAGGTTTATAAAAGCTACTTAAATGCCCTAATTGAACTAAGACTCACTCTAAAAAATAAAACATTGGTTTTCCACTAGAATTTTTAACTTAAGCCAATTGGGAGAATTACATTAATTCAAAGCAATATTTTGAGTTGATCCAACATAATGTTTTAAGTAAGGTGAAGACGTTTTTTTTGCCACAATAAAAACACATTTCTAAGTAACATGAACTTAATAATTGTCAACATGAATGCAACTATTTAAGTTGATCCAACATGATGTTTTAAGTAAGGTGAAGACGCTTTTTTGCCACAATAAAACGCATTTCTAAGTAACATGAACTTAAAAATTGTCAACATGAATGCAACTATTTAAGTTGATCCAACATAACGTTTTAAGTAAGGTGAAGACACTTTTTGGACACAATAAAACACATTTCTAAGTAACATGAACTTACCAAGCACCGCTTGTCACCATGATGGTAACTCTCCAAAAACCCACATTAACAGAAACTCTTCTAAATTAGCATAACAAAACACTAATTACTGCTACATCTCCCTTACCATTAATCTTGTGCAAAAAAACATTATATAACACTTAATTTTAGCATTTACTCTCCCTTTCAAGTGCCATGGGCAAAGCATGATGGGAAATATAAATCCCAGCCCAGTTTCACTTAACTTAAGTTCAAATTAAAAGAAGTGTTCATACAACTCAAAACAATGAAACACGTTTACACGTCATCAGATTGTATTTTACATTAACAGAACTTAAAATTGAATACATTTTTGATTAACTGAAAATGTTAAACTATGACAAGTCATGATAGTTTATCAAATCAATAGGCATAATTTGTGTGTCATCCAAGCTCAGTAAAATAACAATTACAAGTAAAAAGTCTAACAGCATTTCAGAACTTGATTTTTTATTTCACAACAATATATATATTTAAGTAATGACTAAAGGTCCCCTGAATTAGTTTTTAGAGTGCTTAATCCTGACTTAGGCTAAGCCCTGTCTGTGAAAACAGGGCCTGTGAGAGGTTAGGAGTGCTAAAAAAATGAAACAGACAACAGTTAAGTGAAAACCAATGGTGTATTTACAATGATTACAAGGAACTGTATGACTCACTACTCTCTCCTTTTCCACTGCTCTGTGTGCAGGTAATTGTTTGTCATATAATTCCATTGTTTTGTAGACCACTTAATTTGTTGTTTTACTAAAAATGTTATTTCCATTAATTTTATACTACATTTAACAAAGTGGATGATTATCTTATATTCAATATATTATACTTTCTGTGTCTATTCATATCATTCTTAATTGATGTTGAAAATCATTATATGATCACAAAGCATTAAATTTAAGAGAGAAAAAAAGAAAAGCCATGTTGTACTGTTATAAAAAGTCTGTATAATTTCCTTATAGAAATTATTACATTTCAGAATTTGTTTTATTTTGTTTAAAGGAACACACTTTTTTTTTTTTTTTTTTTGAAAATAGGCTAATTTTCCAACTCCCCTAGAGTTAAACTGTTGAGTTTTACCGTTTTTGAATCCATTCAGCCGATCTCCGGGTCTGGCGGTACCACTTTTAGCATAGCTTAGCATAGTTCATTGAATCTGATTAGACCGTTAGCATCTCGCTCAAAAATGACCAAAGAGTTTTGATATTTTTCCTATTTAAAACTTGACTCTTCTGTAGTTACATCATGTACTAAGACCAACAGAAAGTGAAAAGTTGTGATTTTGTAGGCCGATATGGCTTGAAACTATACTCTCATTCCGGCGTAATAATCAAGGAACTTTGCTGTCGTACCATGGGTGCAGCAGGTGCAATGATATTACGTTTAACTCAACTGTTTAACTCTAGGAGAGTTGGAAAATGTTTTCAAAAAAAGTGGAGTGTTCCTTTAAGTACAATGTGTTTATTGTTATATTGAGAGAAGAAGAGCTAGAGAGAACAGCTGTGGATGGAGCTGTATTATAACTACATATGACTTGCTACTCTCTCAGTTTCCACTGCTCTGTGTGCAGGAAAATAAATTTGAGTGTCTGTGCTGTTGATGAGTGGGGCACACCAGGCCAGATAAGCCAAAAGTTACATGTATTGAGCGGTAAAACGTGTCCTGTATAACAGTGTCACAAGCTGCTTCTACATCAGTGTGATTCACCTATTGTTTCCCTCTGATTTTAGAGATAACTTATGGGTAGGTTTAGGTTTAGGGATAGGGTTACATTTTTGGACAGAAATGTTGTTCCAGAATATATGAATCCAGGAACATGTCTTACTTGGCAAAATCACGGTGACCCTATATGATCTATTTTAGAGTTTGTCTTGTAAAAATATTCTGCTGTCTTATTGTACAAGGTAATAAGACAGATATAATTATTCCTCTTACTGTTTATTGCACCCTTGGATGACTGTTCAGCTAATGAAGGAAGCTTCTGTGATTAAAATTTTAATGATTTCTTCTCTAAAGCTGTGAGTTTGTAGAGAAAATGCCATTTGAATGTAAATGAGGAAATGCCATACAGCCTCAGATGGCATCCACACCCACGGTGCATTTACTGACCTGATGCATATGGCACACAAAAAAATGGCAATTGTTGGTTGAAATGATCAATTATAATCTGATTGGCTGGTTTTATGAAACATCTGGATGGAACTAATCACTGTATTTGCCAAAGTTAGCAAGATTAGGGTCATTAGATATTAGACAAGAGTCACTTGTTAGTACACTGAAAAAAAAAAAAAAGATACTTTGGGTCAACTTTAAAAAAAATCATTACAGCCAAATTTATTAGTTTTTCTCATTATGTTTATGGTTTGCTTCAAATCTTAATTTTTGATTTAATATTAATGAAAATAGTTATTAATATTCTGTCATATTTTGTTGTTGTTTCAGTTTCATGCTCAAGGACTTTTAGTTTGTCTTCATTATTTCCTGTGTTTTTGTCACACTTGTCATGTTAGTTAGTAGAATCATGACTAAGAATATCAAAGAGAGAACGCAGAGAGAATACACAGGAGTCTGCACAGAGAAATATGACGAGAAAGAAAAGAACCGAATGATACAGGGAGTATAAATACACAATGAAACTTAATGATAGACAGCTGAACATAATCAGTAACCAAGGAGACTAACTAGGATGCAATCAAGACTAAACTGAACTGAAGCACAAGAAACAAACACACAGGAATGAAATAACAACTAAACAAAACATAATCCTGTCAGCACACCCCCCTCCTGGAAGGTGTGACGTGTCACGCCGTAAAATACAGTACATCTGCAGAGGGTGGGAGGGGGCTCTGGAGGTGGACGGCTATGAAGAGGAGTAACAGGAGAAGCTTGGAAGATGGCCCTCCATGGTGGAGTAGACAGTGGGAGGAGCCAAGGTGGAGTCCGGATGGATTTTCTAGACGAAGCCTTGGGACCAACCAACGGAAGTGGAGCCAGCTGAGATGGAGACCTCAGTATAGCCACGAGGATGACGTCGCAGGTCAGGAGGTCCAAGGCAATGCCACCGTCTCAAGGGACCGAGGTGAAAATGGGGGACTGGTAGAATGGGGAGAAGGTGGAGTCTTAGTGATGACGGACCACGGTGGAGCCGACGGGCTGACAGGCCGAGGTGGAGTCAAGGGCCTGGAGTCCTACATTGAAGCCAGCGGATCCATCTTTCAGAACTTAGCTGGTGGAGAGGAGACCCGGAGCGGAGCTGAGGAGCTGGAGAGAGACAGCGTGAAGGTAAATCTTCACAACACCAGCTGAACAGGTGAATCCAGCATTGATGATTGAGTTAAAGGCCACCTGAAGTGTCTTGGAATGCACAGCATTATTCAATGTGTTGACGTAATTTCAACTGAAACAGGAAGACAGGGCGATATATCGAACAGCCCCGCCCCTTTTTTAAAATAGCCAATAGCGTTTCATTTATAACACAGCTTGGCCAGAGTCGTTAAACTCAGTAAAACCTCTGTTTCCTTTTAATATCTAACCATTTATCCTCATAATCTCCTCTATATCACATTATACTAACGCAAAAACGGACTTCATTCGCGTCAATGGAAACTATATTTACACTGTCTGAATCGTTCCCTATTCTAAATATAGTGCACTATGTGCTATTCACCATGTAGAAACTAGTAAATATATGAACAAATGACAGATTTCAGCCTCAGCTTCAGTATCTGTTTATAGTGTAGGAGGGGGCGGGACTTTAGATTCTAGAGAGCGTTTGATTGGACCGAAGATTTGATGAGAAGCTGAAGTGCGATGTGATGTCATGAAAATCCTTGATCCATTTTAGCGGAAGTGAGAGACTGTAAGTTTTGAATGCTTATATCTCCAAAATGCGAAAAAACGTACATTTTGATTTCAGAGGGACTTTAATGGGGTGGGTAGGTGACTGGGTGGGACCGGGATGTCAAGGAGGTTACCTGGTGTGCTTTCAGGGGTGGGAACTAGTTCTGACCAAAGGTCAATGAGCCAGCTGGTTCTTGAGAGGATTGACTCCCAGGTGCAGACTCTGAGATGGGCTCTGGCCTCGGGACAGAAGTGGCATCTGGCTCTAGCTCCAGGACGGATGCAGTACTCACATATGGTCCATGACAGGCGTTGACTCAGGGCTTTGTATCCGTAACAGGCTTGGGCGTCAAACTCAAGTCCGTGTCAGAAGATACACAAGGTGTAATCAACGAACTCAGCGAAAGGATGGTAATCCTCCCCCAACAGCAGCATCTGGCTGAAGGTGTCATCCATCCAACTCCAGAAAAGTTTCAGGGTCTCATCATCCCAGCGTGCCCTCCACATAGATAGCCCTCCACATATTCCTCCAGTGAAAACACCAGAACGACGAGAACCGACAATGAACTGAATGAAACAGGGATTATAAATACACAGGGAAACTTAATAATAGACAGTTAATCAGTAACCAAGGAGAATACCTTGGATGCAATCAAGACTAAAATGAACTGAAACACAAGAAACCTGAAAACCTGAAACACAAGAAATTCTGAGAGTTTCCTATGTTGTTATGAGTATTTTTTCATTGATTGTCATGGTAATTCATTGGTTTATTGATTATCTCAGCTGTTTTGTATTCAGTTCATTATCTTGTGTATATATTGCCCTTAGTTCTTTCAGTTATTTGTCTATTGTATGTGCCTTAGCTCACAGTTTTGTTTATTTTCGTGTCTGTGGATTACTTGCTTTTTAATTTTTTAATTTTTTTTTTTTTTATTAAAGTTTATGCTGCAGTTGGATCCACTACGCATACCTTGTCTTCTTCTTCTTCATCACACTCATACAAAGTAAAAATATTATTCATAATAAAGATCATTAATTTATTTTCTATAGACACAAGCCAAACTGTTACTTAATGTAGGTCAATATAATAATTTATTGGCTTTTTACGTCTTCATTTTTACCATAATCAAAAGCTAAACTAGCTATTAAATGAAATTAGAATTTTAACTTAAGATAAATTACTTACTATAAATAACAACAACTTCATAAAGTCCTTAATGATTAATGTAATATTAAAATATGCATGGCTGTTTAACTTTTTTAATGTACGGTATATTGATTCCCATTTTATAAGTTATGTATGCACTTTTTTATTTCCATATCATTATCATAGCCTACAGTTCCAATAAAATAATATGAGCTTGGAACAACATGGGGTTTAGCAAATGATGATAGACATTTCATTTTTGGGTGAACTACTTTCTAATTTTTGAAAAAGATCATAAAATATCAAAATGTCTAATGCTCTCACATCTTAATTAGCCAGAAGGAGAATTTGCAGTCATAATCCTCAGAAGGTTGGCATTTGCCATTAATGTTCTATTCAGCCAGATGACTGCAATAGAATAGGAGTTCAGTCAGAGATGAAATGGTCTGGAGGGCCAGTTATTAATGTGTTATGTGAATACTCAGTGATTTATGATGTTATTCAATGCCTTGTTTGAGACTTCATACATCAAGCAAACAGTAATGGTACACTCTGTACAGATGCCTTTTTATATGTTTATTTGTTAATGTGGGATGCAAATAAATCTGGGATTTTGATCAGCATAAAATTGCAGAGCTAACAAATCCAGTTACCCTTTAAACATAGGTCCATGATTCTGATTTCAAACATTGTGTTAAAGTGTTATGATGCAACGTATGTATTCATAGATGTTCCTACATAAACTCGGGTTCTAAAAAATGTAAATTGTTTGAGTTCGTATATAGATACAGATGCATAATATCAACATATGGACAACTTTAAAGAATTTCAGGTTGACTCAAGTGTTTGTTGTATGTATTTATTATTTTAAAAAGAGATAATTATTTATATGGTAACACTTTACAATAAGGTTCATTAGTTAAACATTAGTTGATGTATTAACAAACATGAACTAACCATGAGCAATACATTTGTTACTGTATTTACTAACGTTTATTAACATTAATGAATGAAAATACAGTTGTTCATTGTTTGTTCATGTTAGTTTACAGAGCATTAACTAATGTTAACAAGATTTTAATTAATTGTAGTACAATTAACATGAACTCTTCTGTTGAAATGTGTATTGTTTGAGCTGTAAAGCTGTTTAAATCATTTTAAGGCGAAAATTCTGGCTAAATTTCTGCAAAATTTTACGGGAAATAAAAAATCTATTGGTCAACGTGACTAATTTGTGTGTTTAAATTTCTTGAATCCAATGCAAAATCTGCATGGGTGAATTTTTTTAACAAAGATGTAAAATTAAATTTTAGAAAAAAGAAATTGTAAATAACTTAGCAACTTTTTCCTCACTAAAATCAAGTTAACATTCTGGAATCCATAAACGTTTTGATGAAAATGATAAAAATGTTGGTGCTGCCTGGCAAAAAAAAAAAAACTGGCATGGAAGACTTAACTTGTACTAAACCCAGAATATTCCTTAAATGTCCGCAACATTGGGAATGTTTCACTTATATTGGATACTTGTGCTTTAAAAGTTTAATAATTATACTGTTATATAACAAGTGAAAATGGCTTTGCTGTTATTAGTCCCTGTGAATGTCATAAATACATTTTCCATTTTTAAAAGATGTTTTTGAACAAAGTTTCTCCATCTACCATGTCTGATTATAGCTCAGTCAGCCCCATCGCAAAGGTACTTCCAAATTTTACATGTGAATATCTAGGAATATAATAACCCTAGAAGAGGTTCAGATGTAATTTATCTCACTGAAGACATATTTAAACCACCATAATCTGAAATGTTGTAATGTTAAATCCATCTCAAATTTTGAATGCATTCAATCGCAAGCAAGTTCAAGTCCAAATCTCAGGTTGCTGCTCATGGCATGTGATTTTCTAGTGCAATATGTGTGCAATGCTCAATATTCTGTCCTATTCTGCAAGGTAGTTGCTGTGGGAAAGTGAGATAAACTCTGGGGTTATTCTACCTTTTCCTCAGGCTCTGTTGATTTAATCAAAGTTTATGTATAATTTATCTTTACTTGAATTCCTGAATGTTCAGTGCTAACGCCTGGGGAGGCATGCTGTCATGGGACTTCTACATTTGCACTTTTGTAAACAGTCTACCAAACTCAGTTTTTCTAAAGGCAATAGTTTGGGGGTTAGTGTCTCTTTGGATGTATTGCCTAATGCATGTATTAGCAAGGGACAGTGCCGTTTCAAATACTCGCTATAATCTTTTTGTTGCAACACCAGCACTATATCATTGCTATAAGTATATCATCAGAAATCAGCATTTATATAGGATTCAAACAGTTATACGTGAGGATTCTTTCAACTGTTCTTGCTCTGTAGGAATTACATGGTGTACTTGTCATGCAATACTGTTGGCTCCTGTTATTCAGTGTTTTCATATCTAAAATCAGTTATGCATAACAAGTTGACATGTCAAGTCATGTAAACATCTAAAACATTTTTTTTTCTCTCTCTGCAAAGGGCATAAGCAACTCTCATAAGTGGTTGAATCAAGCCTGGCTGATTTACCTACAACAGTTTTTCGTCATGGTTACCATTCTTGTTTGCCTGCGTGATTGTCAGTTAACTAAATCCTGATAACTATTAAAAAATCTGCTCATTATAATAATGACTATGTAGGACTATTGTATTTACATGGTCTTGATGTCAAAATGTAAGCAGACAAACATGCACATATTGAATAATCTGACAGACATTTACATAAAAAAGTGAAATGGGGCAATGAGCCAAAACCTAGTTGTGTTGTGTTTTGCTTGAGAAAAGAATGTTGTTTATGTCATTTATGACCTTATACAACATGCATATAAATAACTATCAGCTCATTAATACACATACTGCTAGTCCAAAAAAAAAAAATATATATATATATATATATATAAATAAAAATAAAAATAGTCGCCGTTTGGATTTAAATAGGTAAATGCCTAAGAGTCTATGATTGGATCATTATGTTTCTGGCATATTATATGTTTGGCAACAGTTCAAAAAAGCAAGAGTGTGTAGCTTTTAAACAACTATGTAGTAAGGCATGGCCATTTTCCAGGATGACAATGTCAATATTATATATATATCAAGATCTATATATTAGTGTATGACCTCTAGCTTAAAGAAGAGAAGATCAGCCAAAAATAGACAGGTCACATGTTAAGAGAGTGTTAGCTCTATTGACTACAGAGAGGAAAACAAACACTAAGATATAATCCAGTGACTTTCAACTCTGAGAGCAGCATTTTACCCATCAGTAAGCAAAAGCTGTAGGAGGACAGCTGTGGGCTGGGAGAACAAACATTAAAAATCAATGCAATAAGACATTGCTGCAAATATTTTTGTTTGATTCGGTTCAGTTTTTATTTCAAGACCATTACAGACTGTCTGGCTGTCTCTTTGATCTTGTGATATAAAAACTGATACTAAAATTTCTGTTTTACAGGATTTGGAACAACAGGAGGTTTAGTAAACTATGACAGAATTTTCATTTGTAAGTAAACTCTTTTAATTAATTACAGTTACACTAACATTTTATGAAGATGATCTAAAACACATTAATTGAATGTGTGTGTGTGTTGTTCAGGTAAACCCTACATTCCCTTTTGAGGGAACTTGCGCTGCATCATAGTGTTGACGCTTTGGGAACACTTCTGCATGACTGAGTCTGAAGCACGTGTGTGAAATCAGTCCAATGGCGAAACAGTATGTTAAGGGCGGGTGATGCATGGCCAGGAAGCATAAAAGTGCATCCAGTTAGTTTCTGTGCCTCAGCAAGTGCTCTGTGTTGATATTGTCTGTCTTATTTATTGTTGTCTGTCCAGAGATAGTGCAGTACACAAAAAGACATAATATGGCGAGCAAACAGTCATTTATATCGGGTGGTGAAACACACATCACGGGTGGGGATACTCACCTAAGGGATTCAGCGCTCTCTCGCTGGGATTCACCTGCCTAGATCTGAGGAGGTGGATCTGCTGAGCATCAAGGCAGTGGATATTGAAAACTCGCCACTTCTGTCCTCTGCGTACAAGGAGCTGGTGGAGGTGATAACTTGTGTTATGTTAAACATTGACTGGCCTGCCAAGATGGTGCCCATCCAAAAAGCAAACTGGACGAGTGCTTTCTTTGCCCAAAATCATCACCTCCACCCCGGGGCCTTCCATTTCTTCCTGACCTCCATAAAGAAGTTTCAAGGTTGTGGAATAAACTTCCTCTTCCTGTCTCTTCAACCCTCAAGTCCACATCTATTCTGATATCAGGGGGTTGAAATAGTATGATTATGGGCAATGCCTAAGGTGGAACAGATGCTTGTGAGCTATCTGTCCCCCAGCACGGCACTGTCCAGGCCAGTACATGATCTGCACATGATGTCCATTCTGCAGGTGTACAAGGCTGACCTGTTAAGAGACCTCAATGAAGGTGAGGGGGTGGGGCCCGATGCTGTTCAAGAGCTGTGTTGGGCCACTAAAGAGACCTTCCGTTCCTTTCCTCAAAAATCATGGGGGTCAGGGCAGCACTCTCAGCTGAAGCCTCCTAAACAGAAGATGAATATGAGGACTGTTCTTTTCGTGAAGAAGGCTTAGGCTAAAAAGAAGTCATGACGCCAGTGCCGTCAGCCTTCTGAGGGCAGGCGCCTCTGGGGTGCAGTGGTGTACACTTCATTATATGGTGCTCATTCTTCCTCTGTGCCCTCAGGAGGCTGTTCTGTCAACCCCACCACCCTCCATGCCTTGGGGGCGCAGCGGTTTCCAGCGAGCATATTTCTCAGTGTACATTTTGGCCTGCTGTACATGTGATCCTTGCAGTGGTGGCTCAAGACCAAGGTTTTCAGGTTTTCCCTGAGGGGCAACCCACTCCTCATGATCAAGGTTATGCGCAGGTGTTTCGCACACTGGAGGAAGCCTTGATTCTTGTCCCAAGTTCCCCTGTTAGGAGATCATTGTCATCGTGTCACGCTCACGCCAGATGCTTCCCTCACGGGCTGGAAGGCCGCTTAGCTCAGGGTCTGTGGAGGAGTCATCATCTCTTGTGGAACATAAATTGGAATGATGGCTGTCAACACCTAGCATTGAAGCATTTTCATCCCAGACGTAAGAGGTCATTATGTACTTGTCTGCACAGACAACACATCGGTGGTCTCTTATATAAATCATCAGGGGGGTCTGCGTTCATGTCCACTGTTCAAGCTGACACACCAGGTCCCATGGAAAGCTGGTATACATTCTGCGGTACCAAAATTTAGGAGCAGACATCCTGTCGAGGCAGGGGCTGAGGCCCAGGGAATAGAGACTTATTTTGGGGAGTGTTTGGCCAAGCGGAAGTGGATCTGTTTGCGTCTCAGTGAGAGAACTGAATGCTTATGTCCACAGAGCTGCCCTCTGGAGGAAAACTGATCAGCTGTATGTCTGCTTTGGATCGCCTAAGAAAGGACTTCCTGTGTCCGAGCAAGTGGTAAGCATGTGCATAGTCAAGGCTATTTCTCTTGCTTAAGAGGCCTCTTGCCAGCCTTCATTCTTGGCTGTCAGAGCTCATTCTATCAGGAGTATGGAATGTCCCTTCAACATGTTATCCCTTCCAATTTGGACTTGGGCACTGCCCCGGGTTCACAGGTGCTAATGTCTTAATTGTGCTTGCAGTATTCACATAGACAGGCACTTGTAAGTATAGCGGTTTGGGTAATGTCATTCCGAGAGCATCAACATTATGAGGCAGCAAGAGTTCCCTTGAAAGGGAACGTCTTGGGTTTCAACTGTAACCCTTTTTCCCTAAGAAAAAAGATGCGTTGCCCTGTGATCCTTTCTGTGATCAAATTGTTTCAGCTATTTGAAGCTAATGCTGGTCATTCCAGTTGTGCTTTTATGCTTCCTGGTCAAGACGTCACCTGCCCATGACATACCATTTTGCCATTGGAATGTTTTCACACACGTGCTTCAGAGGCAATTACACAGAAGCGTTCCTTAAGCATCAACACTATGATGCAGCATCTCATTCCCTTCTCAGGGAACAAGGTTTACAGCCATATCCAGAGACATTATGGGGACAAAATTTTCCCACAGATAGCAATATCTGAAATCTTTGTCCTTGTGGGGACATTTTTTGGTCCCTGTGAGAAAAACAACTTGCATACATTATAACTTATATTATATAGTCATGTTTTTTGAAAATCTAAAAATACAGAAAGTTGTCTGTGATGGATAGGTTTAGGGGTAGGTTTTTTGCAGAATTAGCAATGCCTTCCACTAGGCAGACCTCAACAGGGCGCCCAGTTTTGTTTAGGAAGTACGAAATTGTACGTCAGAGACATTGTTTCTGTCAATTTGTTCTTTCGTACTCCATTCTGGGTACAAATGACAAACCATATTCCAATTTCTTCACTTTTTTGAGAGGTTAATCTGGGTTCCAACTGTTCTTTGGCTCCCCTGATGCCCCTCCCATCTTAGTTTAAATGACTGTACCAGTGTTCAAGCATTGCCTCTCCTATTTCCTTCACCCAGTGTATCAAATCCTCCTCTGTCTCAAACCTCCTATATGGCAAATAATCCATTTCCTTTCCCAACGCATTGATCATTTCATTTAATTCTCTCAAAACTCATTTCTCCCTTTCTGGTAGCTCCTCCATATAATTCATCTCTGGTATCTTAATTACAACATTGGGAAAAGTACTTTCTGCTGCCCCAGCACCCTTCCCAGTAATCTCTGCAACTGTTGTTTAATCCAAGAGATAGGATCACTTTTAAGACCTGCAGACTCACTGGTGTCTTGTGTTTCAGGATTCTCCTTAGGGCTTAAAAATCATGTCTATGGAAAGTCCACATAAAACATGAAAACCCAACTTGTGATTACCTGTTCCCCTCATGTGAGCCTGTTATGTGCTTCCACTTTAGTTTTAATTGACTCCTTTGTTTTATGACTCATGGTAACAGTGGTTCTTATTTCATTAGTTCCATCTGTTCATTGGTTGTTCTTGTCACGTATTTCCCCATGTCCATGTGTTTAAGCCCTCAAGTATGCCATGTTTCCTTTTCCTGTACTGTTTGTGTTTCATTTGCTGTTGGTGAGTCTGCTTGTGGTTAAGTCAAGTTCATGTGTGTTCAAACCAAGTTCAAACCAAGTTCATGTCTGTCCAGTCATCATCTTGTTGTGTTAGTTTCGTATCTGTTTTGTTCAATAAACTGCACTTGAGTTCAGACTACTCGCAGTCAGTGGATCATTTGTGATAGAATACACAACCGTAACCAGGATCCCAGCAGTTGCTCTCCTGTAAGCTAGGGGAATCGTACCATAAAGGAGTATGTCGAGGAGTTTGGTGTGGTTTTGTTGTGTGATGTTGCATTGAAAGGCATCTTTTGGAATGTACTCAGTGACTAACTAATAACTAACTGATGCCTGAGAGTGATGTTGTGGGGAATTCAGCAGAATATATTGAGTATGCCTTGTTGCTGAGCAGTTCTTGTTTCACTGTGGGAATTGCGGAACCACTGTGCCTTAACTTCCTGCCCTGTCTCACGAATATATATATATATACACACATTTTTTTTTTTTTTTTTTTTTTTTTTTTGAGGGACAAGTGGTCTCAGAGCTTCTTAGCTTAGTGGTCCCAAGTTCAGTGATCCCAGAGGTCATTCTGCTCTCTATGGTGCTTCTGGTAATTGCCATTGCTATCCTGTTTATGTGGGCCGCACACAATTCTCCAGAGGCAGCAGCATCCGTGACAACTCTTGCTTGTGCTCCCTGTCACAGCCACAACACTGATCTGTCGAGGTGATCACTTCCTCCGCCAGCTCCCCCTAGTGTCCACCTTCTCCTCCATGGTCTCATCCACTGCTCCACAGTCCATTGTCTTGTCCACTGCTCCACAGTCCATGTCCACCTGATCCTCCATGGTCTTGTCCACTGCTCTACAGTCCAGGTCTACCTGATACTCCATGGTCTCATCTACTGCTCTACGGTCCATAGTCTCATCCACTGCTCTACAGACCAGGTCCAACTGATCTTTCATGGTCTCGTCCACTGCTAGAATCCAGGTCCACCTGATCCTCCATGGTCTTGTCCACTGCTCTACTGTCCAGGCTCACCTCTACTCTGCAGTGCAGGCCTGTCTCTGTTCTACGATCTGTTTTGTTCAATAAACAGCACTTGGGTTTGAATCACTTGCTGTCAGTGGATCATTCATGACAAAAATAAGTGTACTTCTCTAAAACACAGCAAAAGATTATTACATCGAAAATGCACTTTAGCCTGTTAACTGTTAACCCCCCTTTTTAGCATAGACATGAAAATTAAACGGTCATGATCTGCGCTGTTTTATTGTTTTATAATGTTTCCTGGGGTGCACTTATAATGTTAGTATGCTTTTTACATCAAAAATCGTCCTAATTTAAAAATAAAAGCCATTTTTCCTACCCTGATTTTAGCCCTCTTATTTGAACGTTCTGTTTTAAGGGGCGTATCTACTGTGAGACTTCAGTGTAAATACCCACTGCTGTGATTGACTGACATCTTTGCCAATGAAATAGCTAATGATTACTCTCTCAAACTTTTAGCACGTTTTTACTATTATAGCTCTCATGGTTAACTAATCATGAAAAATGTTGATTATAGCATTACATTAGATCTATGGCATTATATTTAGATCGTGGCATGAAAGGTTTCAGTGATGAACATTGTAGCCGATCTCAGACATGTTGTTGAGCGCATGAAAGCAGTGATCTCGTCATTACAACTCAACTTCTGCACACCAATGAATGCTTTCATCATAACTAACAGTGCAAACGCGATGTAACTAAGAGTTCTGGTGTGAGTACAGAACTCAGTCACTGATAAACTGTCACTGTTTGATTGACAGCTCCAGTGATTGTAAAGGGAGCGTTCTTTGATCGCTTTCTATATATAATTTAATCACCATTTAAATAACAAATTATTTTCATCCTACTAAGAGAAACAATGTGAAGTTCACCGTTTAGTCACTGGTTTGATTTACTGACACATAGACAAAGAACATCTGACTGTATATGAATCATTAATATCAGATCAGGCATTAGAATTATCACAGTTACTTACATGTTTCACATTACTGTCAGGTCCATATCGTAGAAATCTGTTTGCAAAGCCTGCGCCGAAATGCAACTGATTTACCAAAGAATCCACAGTGAAATGTACCGAATACAAATAAATAAAGATCAACTGAGACATTAACATTGTTGAAAATAACCATATTCCTAGCATTAGGATCCATTGAAAGGTAATGTTAGTTTTAGTTCTGTATCGCTCTTCTCTCCTCTTCATCTCACTAACATACCAGTGGGCGGGGCTAACGTTGCAATGATGAAGTAGGCAAGGATTTCTTCTGCGGAGGTGGTGTTTCGCTTATCTATGATAGACACATTCTGGGACAAGTCGTTCGCTGGGCCTAGTGTCAATAAAAGATTTTCAGTTCTGAAACTTACAGGATATTCTTATAGTACGATGATCTCTTATATATCAAACGCTCAAGGAAAAGTTGATTTCTCAATTCATGATTTCTCAATTCAACGTTTGTAATTCATGAATGCTTTGGAATACAGGATTATATTAGTATCGTTTTAAAGAAGACACTCTGCAGATAAAAACCTATGAATTTGACTTGATTTCAGAGTGCTCTTTTTAAAAGTGTACTTCAGTGTGTTAAGAAACTGAGTCATAAAAACGGTTCTATTTTAAGCATAATATAGGGTCCCACTTTATATTAGGTGTATTTAACTACAGTGACTAACATTTAAATTGATCAATTGCACTTGTTTTTATGTTGTACTGAAATTTTAAAAAATACCTGCATGTAATTATAGTACATCGTATATTTCTGTAATTACATCTATATTTACACTGCTGACCCCTTAAACCTACCCTTACCTGTATCTCACCTCAATAGCAGAACAAGTATTTTGCAATACAGCATGTACATTGTACTTTTTATGTAAGTACACAGTAGTTAAGGACACCTAATATAAACCTTCAGTTGTACAGTTATCTACTTAAAAGTTAAGTAGCTTCTAGCTAGTTGCTAACAAGCTACAGTTTTGAAGTAACCCCCTCAACACTTGTAATAATTTTAGAATGAGTATTGAAGTTGTTATTGAAAATGTGATCATTTCAATTAAATATATTATGTACACAAAAATGATTTAATATTGATTTAAATTTGAAATGATTTAAACATTAATTACAACATTAAACAATCTACAGTAATAGTGTCATTAACATAAAAGGTTAGTTTTTGAAAGGAACCTTCCTGAAGGAGTTGGAATGTTCCATGCTAAGCTGAATACCGACAAACTGTCACACCTGTCTTCCACACTTCCACGGCACAGCACCCCTGTGCTTATCGGCCCCCTTTCCATGCCTGGTTTCCATGGCAACGCTAATAAGAAGTGAAGAGGCTTCTCAGCTCCCTAACCACCCTGGTCTTGCTATTAAAAGCTGGAATATTCGTGCAATACCAGTGCTGAAACCTGCAAAATGTTCAGCTAATGTTTAAGAGTCGGTACATTGGTTGAAATGCCTGCTATTATATTGTCTACTTTTCGAACCACATTTACAAGATCCCTGTGAGGTTTGCAGGTGAGTGGACAGCCAATTATACTTTTCGCTGTGACAAGACGTGGGTAGATTCAAAAATGATCATTTACATAAGAACTAAAAGCTCTATAAAAATGCTAAGAATTATTCATCATCCAATGAAGCACAACATGATCTCTCAATGGTTTTAAAGTCTCATACTCAATTTCAAAGTCATCAATTGAGCAGCCTTGATGCATTTTATTGCTGTATACAACATATAATTAAACTTTTTGTATCACTATTGCTTATTATATGTATTAAAATTTTGGAATAAATACAATTTTTAATACTTTTGAAAGAATTTTCTTATGCTTAATAAGGCTGCAATTATTAGATAAAAATATATATATCATTACTCTAGTCTTCGGTGTCACATGTTCAGTCAGAAATCATTATGATATTCTGATTTGGAGCTCAATTATTATCAATAGTTATTGGAACTCAATTATTAATGGTGCAATAGGTGATTCTCTACAGAAACATTTTTGTTATACTGGTTGACAGTGTCCTTATATCCTGAAAGCAATAATCACTATGTTAAATGTAATTGTGTTTTTATAAATATATATGATGTGTGGAAGGTGTAGGACCCTAAAATGTTCATCCAATCTTTATATTTGGTCTAAGTGAAATAATATGATGCCCTACCTGCCTGTCAGCATATGTTTTACATACCCTCATGTACCATTCGTGCAGACATCAGCACGTTTCATACTATGTAGAGTTTATACAAGATCTCAGTCACGGAGCACCTCAACGATCTCATGCTGCATTCACACCATAACTACCGTAATTAAGAGATGTCAACGTTCTAAATGGAGCTGTTCGCGTTCTCAGACTCGGAATTATGCGTTTCCTTGTCAACGGTATCAACAACGAAATTAATCTGCAGCAGTCAGGTACAAGCTCTCTAAGTTGTTTACATTCATTATTATTGTAATGTTGTGTGCTTTGAGACATGAAAATAGTTTAACGCCGTCTCTTGTGACACTTTGCTGAGAGCAGCTGTGTGTGTGTGTGTGTGTGTGTGTGTGTGTGTGTGTGTGCGTTCATTGTTTTGGAGGAGGCGTGTCTTTGAACAGCGATTTGCAGGGAGGGTGGGATCATATGCTTTAAATGCTAGCAGGCTAACATTAGCATTTCCTCACCGACTGCACCTTTAAGAGTGATTTTTATTCTATTAATGCTTTTGTGGAAACCGTGATACATTTTTTTTCATGATTCTTTGACAAAGGTCTTTGAACAACATTTAAAGGATCAGTTCACTTTAAAATGAAAATTACCCCAATATTTACTCACCCTCAAGCCATCCATCCAGTGTGTATGACTTTCTTCTTTCTGATGAGCACAATCGGAATTATATTAATAAATATCCTGATGCTCATTAACATTATCATTAACATTAATGTCTTTACTGTCACTTTTTATCAAATTAATGTGTATTTATGTTCTTTTTTAAACAAATAAAACAAAAACAAAATTCTACCCCAAACTTTAGAGTATCACAGTTTCCAGAAAAGGAATATTTCTTTTTCCAAACCAGCATATTAGAATGATTTCTGAAGGATCATGTGACACTGAAGACTGGAGTAATGATGCTGTAGGAAAGTAACTGCATAACAAATAAATGTCCTCTAGTGTATCATTCCTGCAAATCCCTCTAAGGTATAATCTGTTTACTTGATGTACTTCCAACATGGGAAATGTTTTATTTATTTATTTATTTATTTATTTTGTCTTAAAATAACACCAAAATGCTATTCAATTATGCACAACTGCCTCAGTAAACACTACTGCTTAAAATAACCCTCAGGCAACAATTGACTAGATGGTCTCAAGATGGCGGTCAGCACATGACTACTGCCATGGGCTACGGAAAAAAAAGACAATTCTCATTAAAAAAAGATTCTCTCAATTGCCCGTAAGAGGGATATTACATTATCACAAACCTATTGCTCATAACATGTTCGATAATTATATATTACGTATCCATAGAGAGTCAAATTTCACATTTCTTTATTTGAAGGACCCCAAGAGTTACACAAATCCATTTAAGAATGATTAGTCCTATTTTATTTTCAAATTCATGCCTTCACCATATGGATGGATTTCCAGACATCTAATAAAGCAGGGTCGCAAAGAATGTCCCAGAATTGCCCCACTTTACCATAGTTATTATTGTAAATAAATTCTAAATTATTATAAACAATAATATAAATAATATAACTTTTTTATTTTGAAGAGTGAAAAGTGGCTGTTTATGTTTCGGTTTTGGGATAGGGTTAAGCACTCATATATAATATTTAAAATTTATGTATTTGAATAGACAAACTTATTAGATACACTTAAAGCAATATCGAAGAATGAACTGGTGTGACATAATTTGGAACAAAATCAGGCCAAAACAAAGTTCATTTGGATTTCTTTTCAGGAGTTCAAGATGGCTTACCAAAGCGACCACTCCGGAAAAGATCGCTCAGGGGTGCTTTTCCCAAAAGCATCGTTAGCCAACTATCATTACTTACATAGTTCAACGATTTGGTGTTTCCCGGAACCATCGTTCAAACGAACATTCACAAACTGCATCGCAAACTTGTGTGGTTGGAACGACAGCTCTTGAATATATACAAAGCATTTATATATTTTAGTTTGTGATTTTAAGCACCATTTTTGGAGAGTGCGCATGTGCGTACGTGCTCTGGTACGTTATGACTGAATCTGGAAATAAAGCAAAATAACTGAGAAAAATTAGAATTAGTCCTCTAATGCCATGTCTATAATTTATAGCAAAAAATCTAGCATTAATTCGATCTCAAACGGATTCATTTAAAGAAGTTATTACTCACCACCTGCGTGACGTCATCCACATCATCCACCAACGTCATCCACCAACGTGGTTGAAGGACACAGTCGGGAAACAGTCGTGACTAGCTAGTTGATTTGTTCAACGATGCATCGTACTATGGTAGTTCAGCAGCGAGTTACAGTTACATCGTTGTTTGGGAAACGCACCCCAGGCTGGTAAACATCTTTGAACTACCATTGGTCAATGGCAATACGTAATAGGTAGGTGTGCTCTGGGGCTCCGCCCTCTTTGATGTGGATTTCCTCTGTTGAGTCCGTTGAGGTCAGACATCTGCAAGTGAAAACATGAACAGAATGGACAGCTGCTTTAAAGTAGAATTTGAAAGCAACACTGACACTGTTTATTCATGTTTAGCTGTTTGGTTTAAAGCAATCTATTGTATAAAGTGCCATAGAAATAAATATGACGTGAATTGATTGGAGTGTTGAATTGCAGAGCTCAAGCAAACATATCCACACCGCTATGATCAGATGCTTTCTTAAAGGGGACCTATATGCCCCATTTTTACAAGATATAAAATAAGTCTCTGATGTCCCCAGAGTGTGTATGTGAAGTTTTAGCTCAAAATCCCCCATAGATGATTTTTTATAGCATTGGGGTTCAGCAAAAGTGCGCCGTTTCGCAGAACCTGATTTTGCTGAGTTCAACATGTTCCTGGGTCAACATTTTTGTCAATCCTGGAACAACATTCAAATCAACCAATCAGATTTGAGGGACAAGTTTACAGATTATGTCAAGTTTAGTCTTAAAATCATGAATTGGTGCTTCTACATCAGTGTTATTCATCTGTCATTTCCCTCTGATTTTTGGGATAACTTATGGGTAGGGTTAGGTTTAGGGGTAGGAATAGGGTTAAAACTAATTTTCAGACTTGAATGTTGTTCCAGGATCAACAAAATATGTTGACCCAGGAACGCATCTAACTCTTAAGAACATCTAAGTGTACTCAACTCAAATAGCACAGTTGAGTGCACTTAGATGTTCTTAAGATTATCTTAAGAAGTACTAAAGAAGAAGTTTTAGTATATTAAGTAAAAAATTAGTGCGCGAAAATAGAGCACTTTAAGTACAATATAGAAATGTACTTTTTTTTTCACCTGCATACGACAGTACACAGTGTTGACACATACTGACTTAAGTAAATGGATAAATTAATCAGAAAAAAATCCACAATATACAAAATTATGTAAATTCTTGGTCCTGTGCATAACATTTCTGCAACATGTTTTGTCTCATTAAAATCAGTGATGGGAAAAATGAATCATCTCATACCAAATCACGTGCCCCACTCTCGGATACGTCAATTTCTGTCTTTTATAATCAGAGTGCATGTGTGTGGGAAGAGAAATGCATGTTGTCCTTGACCTCCTGATGCTCATCTGCTAGTGCGCATACTGTGACCTCAGCATCCACTGTTATATGCTAAATGTTAAGATGTAGGAGTTAGTGTCAGCGTTAGCCTGTAGCTAACAGTTCCTCCATTCCCTTTAATGTTTACCTCGTGTGTAGGTCCCCAGACAGGACCGTGGTCTCTCAGTAGATGTGAGACATCTGAGAATGAGCGAGCGAGAGTGGGTGGACCGTCCAAAAGAGTGTGTGGGCACCACTCACCACAAATTACATATTCAGTCAACCACCGCAAGGCAAATGTGTCATCAAAAAGTAAAATGTCACCACTGAGAATCAATGTGCCTGTCGATAAATGTGAGTTAGTTTTACTGTACAGGCCTGTCAGGTTACAAAAACTGTACAAACGGAAGTCAGGCTTGATTAATGGTGCACTCCATGCTGAATAAAATACCTTACACTAGCCTCAAACCCTTGTGAAAAAGAAGTACACTTTTTTTAGCATACAAGAGTATTTATTACATAAATGTCTTTAGAAGAATATACTGAATGTAACACTTCAATTGCATGTTAATTACAATTAAATGAAAATGTATCATAGTTTAATATTATATTAAATGCAATTAGATGAACACTACATTACGGTTGACTCCACCACACTTATACCGAATAAATACTGGTGTGTATTCTGCTGCTGTAGCTCATCTGCTGCTGTTATTGCTGCTGCTGCAGAGCAAGTACAGGACTTGCTACTGCCAATACATACACAACACGCTGCTGTGAGACAATATAGCATACATGAATTACCCGTAGAAGATATATACAGGTGGAGCTGGGAGTGTTGGAGGGTTTCTGAAAGCGCACTGCGAATTCCTAGAGCAGATGCTGACCAAGAATTTGAAAGTTGAGCAGCGAGCTCATTGGCTACTGATACAGCAGGAACCAATCAGCTGTGCCCTATAGAGAATGATGTGATAGTGAGCAGGTTAAAGGGTAAGTTCACCCAAAAATGAAAATAATGTCATTTATTACTCACCCTCATGTCGTTCTACAGCCGTAAGACCTTCGTTCATCTTCCGAACACAAAATAAGATATTGTTGATGAAATCTGATGGCTCTATTGAGAACAAAGCCATTGAAACTCTCAAAGTCCATAAAGGTAATAAAAACATAATTGAAACAGTTCATTTGAGTTCAG
Source organism: Megalobrama amblycephala (assembly GCF_018812025.1). Taxonomy (NCBI): domain Eukaryota; kingdom Metazoa; phylum Chordata; class Actinopteri; order Cypriniformes; family Xenocyprididae; genus Megalobrama; species Megalobrama amblycephala. Next base: position 39,814,721 of record NC_063046.1, on the reverse strand, counting down.
TGGTTCTATCTTAATATTATAAAGCGAAACGGATACTTTTTGTGCGGCAAAAAAACCCAAAATTACGACTTTTCAGCAATATCTATATGGGCCGATTTCAAAACACTGCTTCGGAGCTTTATGAATCAAATCAGTGAATCGGACCGCCAAAGTCATATGATTTCAGCAGTTTAGCCGTTTGATAGGAGATCCGAATTATTGATTCAAAACAAAAGATTCATAAAGCTCAGAAGCTTCATGTTTTGAAATCGGACCATATAGATATTGTTAAAAAGTCATTATTTTGTTTTTTTCTTGGCGCACAAAAAGTATAATTGTCGCTTTATAATATTAAGATAGAACCACTGAACTCGCATGAACTGTTTCAGATATGTTTTTAGTACCTTTATGGATTTTGAGAGTTTGAATGGCTTTGCTCTCAATAGAGGTCTCACTGAGCCATTGGATTTCATCAAAAATATCTTAATTTGTGTTCTGAAGATGGTCTTACGGGTGTAGAATGACATGAGGGTGAGTAATAAATGACATTATTTTCATTTTTGGGTGAACTAACCCTTTCAGGACCTATCAGCCTGTGCCATCTGTTTCATGACAGAACTTTGTAAATTCAAGCGATCAGAATGTTTCAGAAACACGTCTATAAATGAAGTGTTAGACAGCTGACAATGAGTAAATGCCTCAAACAGTGTTCTTTTATTGAGAAAAGGTCATAACTAGTTGAAAATCAACATGAACGACTTTCAAAGCCAATTTCACTTGCGTAATGTGATGAATGTCCGAGTAAAACAGAACATTCAAATAGGAAAAAATACGCTTGATTTCATCCATTGTGAATTGATTGAGCCAACAAACCAAAACATTATTTGACCTTATTTCAGAGAACAGAATTTCTTGTAGTAACTATTTTGTGTCCTGCTCAAACTATTAAAAAAAGCTCAATATAATGACTTTACAGGCGCATGATACTCAAAAGGTGAATTATTATATAGGAGAGCCGAGAAGAATATATACTATTGATTTTCCTGTTTCAGTGTGATTCACTGAAGTGCAGAATATCGGCATTGCTGCCAGAGGAAAAAATAGATTTGATTATCAAAAGTTATTTTAAGGACAAAAGCTGCAAACATCAATGGAAAATGATATCCAAATAGTTTATAATCAAACTTAGTCTGTGTAGCATATCAATGATACACAGAAGTGTGAAGTGTGTAATTTTTGTAGATGCAAAAAACAATGTATTCTGCTAAGCACAAGAGACAACAAGTGTTTTGACATTATTTAAAAATGATAATATAATATCAAAATTTAATAAGTTATTATTATACTTTAGTATTTAATATTTCATATAATTTGTAGTATAATATTTATTAATTCTTAATAATATTATTATGTAAAATCTGATTGTTTGGCAGAAATATTGACCAGTGGAATCAACATACTGACTCACAGTCATGTGCATGATGTATACTAGTCTTTCTCATTGGACTGGTAAACTATAACCTTTCATTGTGCCATCTGTTATGTCATTGGACTTAAACGGCCAATATTGCAGAAAATCCAATTAATTAGAAGATTTCTCAATAAGGCATGACTGACAGCCACCATAAACCAGGCACAATCCCTTTTAACTGATGCATGACTAATGCATGTCAGCAGGCAGGACCATTGCGATAGCTGAGGCTCTCATCTGAGAAATCACACCACACCATAACAATGATGGTTGCTCCCAGGGTGCTTAACTAGATGTCCTGTCAACGGGCAAGAAAATTCATATCCTAACACTTCCCTGCTGATGGGCCGTTCGGTTGTCTGAGAGCGTGTTGGGTAAACAGATGTATGAGCAGACTGCTCTGCTAAATCATCATCGTCCACAAATTAGCCCAAAGTAAATGTGAGCAATAAATACTTTCAGGATTGAATGTGGTAAGAAATAGTTCATTTATTATCAAATTGGTGAAACATATATAGGGAGAACAAGAAATTGCAGCCACTAATAGTGTCATTTATTTACATGTGAGGTTTAGATTAATTAGCATGCACCCTATTAATTAAAGTCATTATGCAAATTAGGCAACTGCCCAAACACGCCCAAAAAATAACCTGAACACAATTTGCACAGCCTTGTATACGCATGCATGGAGCAATCCTAGGCTATACTAGGTTGACCGAGTTTTCTGGAGACAGTAACAGTTTTTGGTGGCCTGTTTCATGTGGATTACAGCATGTTCAATAAACTTGAGCAAAGTATTAAATACAATTAGAAAATATTAAATGCAATTAGAAAATGTTAAAAAATATATATGTTTTATTGATCTCATTTGTTTACTTTATGTGTTTACTTTATGTAAAGTCATAATTTTGTTATAATATAATACTGTTTTGATTTGTTTGCTATTTCTAGTGGCTACACCAGATTATTAATCACCTGCAATTCATTCCTGGATTATCAGGACTGCACATTTACCCAGCACGCTTACCTAGGCTGTGTCCGAAATTGCTCCCTATATCCTTAAATAGGGCACTATTTGAAGGGAACGGCCATTTGTAGTAATGTCCGAAACCATAGTGGACATTATCGAGTGCAACTCATTCAATCCCACAATGCACCACAGTAACAGCCAATGTTTGCTCAGCGGCTAGAGAATACCCATAATGCACTGCAAGAGTCACCGGCTGAATGATTTCCCGTGTCTCGCCAGAAGATGGCGCCCGCAGTTGAATCATCCATCCATTTTTCAAACTGGTGGTCCAATGTGGCTACTTTGTAATATCACACAGGTATACATTCCTTTTTAATTGATTCTGAAATGTGCCCTAGAATCAAAAATTTGAATTTACCTCGGCATAGTTGAATAACAAGAGTTCAGTACATGGAAATGACATACAGTGAGTCTCAAACTCCATTGTTTCCTCCTTCTTATATAAATCTCATTTGTTTAAAAGACCTCCGGAAAACAGGCGAATCTCAACATAACACCGACTGTTACGTAACAGTCGAGATCATTAATATGTACGCCCCCAATATTTGCATATGCCAGCCCATGTTCAAGGCATTACACAAGGGCAGGCAGTATTAACGTCTGGATCTGTGCACAGCTGAATCATCAGACTAGGTAAGCAAGCAAAGACAATAGCGAAAAATGGCAGATGGAGCAATAATAACTGACATGATCCATGATTACATGATATTTTTAGTGATGTTTGTAAATTGTCTTTCTAAATGTTTCATTAGCATGTTGCTAATGTACTGTTAAATGTGGTTAAAGTTACCATCGTTTATTACTGTATTCACGGAGACAAGAGCCGTCGTTATTTTCATTATTAAACACTTGCAGTCTGTATAATTCATAAACACAACTTCATTCTTTGTAAATCTCTCCAACAGTGTAGCATTAGCCCATTAGCCACAGAGCATATAGCCTCAAACTCATTCAGAATCAAATGTAAACATCCAAATAAATACTATACTCACAGGAATCGATGCATGCATACAGCATGCATGACGAACATCTTGTAAAGATCCATTTGAGGGTTATATTAGATGTGTAAACTTTGTCTATGCACTGTATAACTGCACTTATAGTCGAGAGCTCGGGAGGGCAGGGAGCGAGAGATTTAAAGGTGCCGCAGCCTGAATCGGTGCATAGTTAATGATTCCCCAAAATAGGCAGTTAAAAAAATTAATTTAAAAAAATCTATGGGGTATTTTGAGCTGAAACTTCACAGACACATTCAGGGGACACCTTAGACTTATATTACATCTTTTGAAAAGTTCTACGGCACCTTTAAGATGTTTAATTAAGGTTTATGCATAGTTTCCATGACAGAGTTCAAGATCTTTTCATTACTACTGGTCCTGCCAGTTTGCTAAATTTCAAATAATTATTAAACAACAACCTCAAACTTTGCAAAAGCCGCAGCTCTTCTGGCACACTCAGTGTCCGAATTCACTCACTCACTTGTTTTCATTCACTCCCTCAAGTGAACTATATTACTGGACCAATGCAGGAAATCTGATCTCATTGTGTTTACCCACATTGATTCTCCTCATTGTTCATGCCTTCCCCTTCAAGACCACCAGTCATCTCTAAACCTCCAGCATCTGCTCCAGCATGGAGGAGGAGGAGAAGGAGGAAGAATAAGACCTCTTCAAAATCACTTGGATACAGAGTCAGGTGGTTCCAAGTCTGGCGCTCCCCTGGTCAGGGACATGGAGGCCACTCTTCGCTCCCTCCCAACGAGGCTGCCCTTCTTTCCTTCATCTCGGCCAAGGAGGCCGTTCCTTGCTCCATCGTATTGGCCATGGAGGCCACCCTTCTCTCCTTCGTCTCAGCCACCAAGGCCATTCCCCTAATCTTGGCCACAGATACTGTTCCTTGCTCCCTCGTCTCAGCAACAGGGGTCGCTCCTCGCCCCCTTGTCTCAGCCTGGAAGGCCATTATGTCCACAGAAAGTGTCCTTCTAGTAGAGTAGCCATAGTCTGTCCTCCGGTTTCATCTGCTACACCCTGGTTCTCAACACTGCTGGTTGCCTTGTGGTGGCATCTCTGCCAGCCTCACCATGGTTTCACATTTGACTGGTTCTCCCAAGGATCCTCGCTCTGCCAGCACCCCCAAGGTCTCCTGCTCCACCTGGGTGGTCCTCAGCTACATCTTTCTTCAGTCTTTCCAACCCCTCCAGTCACGCCCTGTCCCCCTTCATTTGACACACCCATTTCAATTCTGGTAGTCGCTACTAATGAGTTGATTAGTTGAATTAGGTGTGTTAGATGAGGGAGACATAAAATGTGCAGTGGTGGGCATCCCCAGCACTGGTTTGAGAAGTGCAGTGCAAATATCACCTGGATTGTGGATGATGTGATTTAGTTTAGTTAGTGGGGGAGGAAAAGAAAAAGAAAAAACATTTGAAATGTTGGAGAAAAAAAACAAACAAACAAAAATACAGCACAGGAGTAATATCATAAGAAAAACTGACACAGTTGTTTAGTTTATTCATCTCTTAGTGTGTTGAGGAACAATTGGACAATGTGGATAGATAACCTCACAGACAAAACAAAAGGATTTAGCATGGTGGAGAGAGATAAGGACAAGCCAGCAGGACAGAGTTTACCAAAGCAGAGCCCAGATAAATTGAAAACAGAGGTGGATGACTGACTGGCCACATACACACTACTGCAGCTGCAATTACTTACATATTGTTTTTTGTTTAATATTGTTTTTAAAACCCATATGCTGTTAATATATTTTGGGAAAAAAAAACAAAAGAAGAATTTCTGATCAAGCACAAAATCTTGCTCTCTGCGGCAGGTCTCAAATCTAATTCCACATGTTCAAACACTCAATTAATTGTGATGTGGGAGTGCTACTTCAAAGTACATCTAGATGAATAAAGTTTGATGACAAACTTTGTTGTTGGCTTAATAAAGTCTGGTCTGAAATAGGGATGGGTTGAAAATATTTATTTCTTCAATTGTCATTCTGATGAATCGATAAATCAATCTTTCTATGAAGCTCTAAGCTGGTGTGTGAACAAAACTTGTAGTGCACTTCCCATCCGATAAATGGCAATAAGATTTGTGCTTTGTTAATTTTGATACAAATCTCAGCTTTCAAATTCTGTCAGTTTTATTATGAAATTCAAACAATAAGTGCCTCAGTTCAAGTGAAGCAGCAGCACGAAGCACACACAAACTGATCATCTCTTCCACTTTATTACTAGTTACAGCATGAAAAAAAACATGAATCAACATCAGAAGGTATGTACCGAAATATGATATGTCTCAAATATGTCTATAATCAATGTTTTCTTTCAACCATAGAAAGAGTCAATAAAAATCTTGTAAACAATATGTCACATATCTTGTTTAGTGTCTGGAGTTGTCCTTAATGAATAATACATAAGTGTTGTTTTCAGTTCCTGTTTTGCCTGCCCTGTGGATTTACATTGTTTTTGCCTATGGAAATCGCATTGTTCCCTACTGTATAGTAGGTGGGAAAAGGTATGAGACAAAAGAAGTATGTCTGAATTTACAGTACTCGTAAAAGAATAGGCAAAAAGTACCTGGATGACCTACTACTTCTAGTGAGATTCTGAAGTGTGCATATGATGGACACTTTACTATCCCATGAGGCCATGGGAGAGGAGTTGTGAATGGCACTGATTGTAATGCAACTGATGCTGGTAGGTCACGTGATAAGGACAACATCGCGGATATAGTACCTCCAGATTACAATACACACATTCATACTATATACAACCTACTTTTTTGCTGTCATGAAGTAATTACTTATTATTCAAAATAAGAACTTATACGAGAGTATTTGGACACAGCCTCTGTCTTTCTGAAACAGTGATTCAAATTGATCCAAAATCTAAATTGAATTGGATCTCAAGCTTGTGAATCAAAATCGACATCTTGTGACATTTCTGTCAATGCCTAGCACTAGTCTGGTAGTATGAAATAGTTTTAAAAGCTTGAGATTTGAAGGATTTACTGTCAGATAGGCAGAAAGAAAATCTAGTGAAGAATACAAGAGATTTGAAAAGATGAAAATAATACATATAAAAACATCATAAAATGATACTTATTTTCTTCATAAACAATAAGATGCAAAACAAGAAATGAAAATGGCTTTTTGTTTAAAATTTACTAAAACTGAAATAATACAAAGTGAAAAAATTATTGTATTTATTATAAAGTCAGTATATTTTCTTTAGACATAAGACTGTATATGCTTTTTACAACTTAATTTCACCATAAACAAAAAGCTAAATTAGCTGTTTAATTTTGTTTACTTACTATATTTAAAGACAAAAAAGGGATAAAAAAAAGAAAAGAAATCATTCTTTTACGTGAAATATTCATGAATGTGAGCCAATCTATTTGGCAGCACCCAACAGGCTTCAAATTAGGATTAATCATTTTTGCCAGCATAAAAACAAGGATAATGTTGATTGGACATGGGATTCTTAATACATTTTTACCCAAGTGGATTGCTCATGGTTCTGAGCTTAAACAAGATTTACAATCATTGAGTAGCAACATATGGTATGTGCATTGGCACAAGTGAAATGCTGTGAGGCACACTGTCATAATGCACCATGTAATGTATTATAACTGCCCCTGTTTTCTTATCCAAACCCAAAGCTGTTTACCAACTTCAAACAAAATTAGCATATTTGTTGCAAGTAAGCGCAGGTACATTTAAGGCCGTTTTGCAAATAGATCCCCAATCCCTTTGCAGCACAGTGGCGATGTTCAGAAGCCAGAAATGGTTATGCTATTTATGGAATATTATACCATGTTAGGCTGCAAGAAAGAGGCCTATTAACTGTGTCAGAATAAAACACAAATCAGAGAGCTAAATTACAATGGCACATTTTGGTGAAGACATCTCTTTTGTTTATATATATATAGTGTTTCCTGACTGAAAAAACAAAAAAACAAACAAAAAAAAAAAAAAACCCAGAAGAAACGTGTAAATACCCTGGGCATCTTTCTCCTTGTGTTTTTCAGAGTAAGTTATTAGAACTGTGACTTTATTTGTCTTATGGACTGTTCCTACAAATGCATGTGCAATAATTGTTTATGGATAATTGTTTAAACCCTTTCCAATAAAGATCTGTAAAGCTTATTTGGATATTACAAAATGTCTCAGGTTATTACTGTAACAAATGTTTCCCTGAGAAATGTTTTCCCTGAGACACTGCATCTGATGTAGACGCTGCATCTGACCAGGTGTGGCTCATATGTCCTGAAAAGTGAAGCTGTGGGCTGTTTGATCACCCCCTGGTGGCTGGATGCAGTACAGGTAATAAACCTTGCCCTCTCCATTGAAACGAACGGGACTTGGGTCAAAACAAAAAAATAAATTATGCTTCAAATAAAATTTTCAGAAAGATGGTTTTGGTCATTTAAGGTAGTTGTTATCATGCTTATATATATTAAATTGTTCGTTTTTGTGATACTTTTTTTTAGTTAGCAATTTAGATGCTATAGAAATGGGGTGTGTCGTTATGATTGACAGTTGTGACTGACAGCTTCTCTGAGGACTGTCGGAGCTTCGAGGGGAGATTGAAGATATATAACTAACTATTAATTTTAAATTTCTGTGTTATTTCACAACGACAAAATGAGTTGTTCAGCAGTAAACTGTACTAACCGACCTACAGGATCTGACGGATCACTGAACTTTCTTCGGTAACCTTAAATGTGGAGCTTTATAAGCTAATTAATAAATGTTATTAGTTAAGATAACACACCTAACGTTAGCCATGATGGGGAAAAGCAGGTGATCGTTATCTGGCAGTTACTAATTATTTTTATGGGTATAAAATAATAATTAGCAGGACAAAACTAATGATGGCCTACTCTAATTAATTATAGAGCACTGTCTACAGCAATCAATCTCCTGTAACGTTAGTTCAACGTGATTTAAAATGGCAGGACCATTTCTGACATTTTAGAGTTGTTTCTATATTATATGGCATATTATATTGAGTTTATCTACTGAATTTTTGAGTTTCAAAAATATTATTGCTCTAGAAACAGAATAGCCTATTATTTTATAGGAAGAATTTTAAATTGTGTATATAATTTATATAGCCTATTTAAAATACATCAATGATGACGCAATCGTCTGGCCGGAAGTTTGATACCGCGACTCCGCCTCCGGGCTCCACTGACGATTCCTTCTGCCAATGCCCAGGGTCCAAACTGACGTTTTTGCGTAACATGTCTACGCCCATCATCATACGTTTTACATTCAGTTAATTACAATGGAAGGAAGCGACGTCACGTCGTCCATCTTTTTTTTACAGTCTATGCATCTGACATCTCAGTGTGATTGTGTCTGAAGCTCGTGTGCAACTATTCCGATCCTGATTGGTGCAATATCACCCTGTAAACGTGTGATGGTGTACCACAGAAGCTATTAAAGATACCCGGAACCAAGCATCATTAGCTTCTGATTGGGTGAAGAAAGCTGCTCATAGGCATGCAGGAAGTACTGCAGGGCAGTGCACCATCTAGTTTCCTTCTCAGGAAATCATGATTACAGTCATAACCTGAGATGTTACCTTGTGAGGGAACTCCAAGCTGGAATGAAATTCTCACTGCCCCATACTAAGAAATGTTCTAGAGTGAAGCACTTGAGACCCTGGTGTATAGTCCAGGTATAACCAAACCAGCAGCTAGTCAGTCTTATGCCACTGAGCAGTCCGGTGGATGTAAGTCTCAAGGGCTCTAACTGGGCAAAGCAAATTAAGCTTCTCTTGGTCCGCTGACACGAAAAGAGGAGGGTGAAAGGCCTGCAAGGTCATAGAACATGCTATATTTGTCAGAACTTTAGGGATGTAGCCAGGTCTAGGGTGCAAAATTGCATTGACCTTACCCAGGGCAAATTTTAGGCAGGAGGAGGCAAGTGACAAGGCCTGCAAGTCTCCTACTCTCTTAAGGAACATAATCGCCAACAGAAAAGCCATCTTTAAAGTTAGAAATTTCTCAGAAATTGAGTCCAAGAGCTTGAAGTATGCCAGGGACAGTCCTTCCCAAACAACATCAAAATCCCAGGCTGGAACTCTTACATGGACCACAAAGGAAACAGGTTATCAAATCATGTCTCCCCAAAGATCCGTCTCCTAATGATGCATGGAAGGCATCCGTGTACTCTGCTCACTGGCAGCAGCCCCTGGGGCCTGGGACTGGTGAAGGATGAACCTTTGGAATGCCGACTCTCATGGAGAGATTCCAGGACTGCCTCCTGGAACCTCTCGAAGACAAAACTGACTGTATTGTCAAATAGGACAGGAGGAGACAGCAGGGCATCCTAGAGAAAACTGAAAAGTTAGGCCAAAGATGTCTCTCCGTAGCCACCAGTGCTAAAATGGGGCGGCTGATGGCATATGCCGTCTCTTTGGTGGCCTAAAGAGACAGGTATGTGGTCAGCTCTTTAATCCCGTCAGGCCCCGACCCCCTCGCCTTCATCTAGGTGCCTAAGCAGGTCAGTCTGGTGTGCCTGGAGGATAGCAATGGTGTGCAGGCATGCCATATACACTGCCATATACTGTAAGCCTTGCCCACCAAAGATGATGTTGCTCTACAGGTCTTGGTGGGCAGGGTTGAGGCCTTGAGGGACCATGCAGTCTCACAGGAGAGATTGCACACCAGTGTCTCTTCAATCCTGGGCATCATCCCATGGCCATGCTCCTTCATTCCCCACAATCAACACGTAGTTGGAGATTGTGGGGCTGGAGATGCAGGAGAAGAACAGCTTATTCCAGGATCTCGACACCTCTGGAGGTCTGAAAAGAATGGTAGGCCCTGACGTGGAAGTTGCATTTTACTGGACAGGAAGCACTCGTTCGGCTTGCTTCTATGATGTGCCTCCTGCCTTTCAGCCGGCCAATCGATGTTTAACTTTGCCACCAGTGACAACTTTCACCAGCTCCCCATAAGCAGGTGATAGAGGTGGCGAATCCTCTCCATCCCCTGCCTCGATGCTCACGATATCCACCTCCTTGGAGTTGGATAACACTAACACTGGGCTCTCACTCTGGGCAGAAGAAGCTGAAGGGAGGGCTTCTGGATCCCAAGTGAAAGCACTGGAACCCACAGGTGAGAGCTGAGAAAGGGCTTGGCCTGTCTCAAACTCCTCTGCAAGCTCCATCCATGATCTCTCATCAAAGAGGACCAGGTGGGAGTGGAGCATACTGAGTGGAAGATGCTCTCAGTGAGTGCAGTCAGCTCCCTTGAGAGCTCACCAAATATGCTCCACTCCCATGCAGCTTACACACGATTGAAACTGCTTATTTACCATTCTAATATATTGTTTTAGGGCCTTACGCTACAAACAAACAATAAATAGGATGGACAGTAACACAGAGCACTTTAAAGCTTTATCCTTTATAGCTTATGCGGTATGCCGTCACACGTCACGGGGTGACATTGTGCCATTCGGGATTAGTTGCACACGTAGGGTGACCACCTGTCCCGCTTTGCGTTGTACCGCACAGCATTTTGACTCCTTGTCCCGCACGTCGCATATTGAGAAAATGTCCCGCATTTTCATCAGTCTGTTGGTTTTTAATTAGAATATTAAGAAAACGTCCATGCATTCTTTTGCCTTTTTAAGAAAGCATTAAATTTATTATTTTTGCTGGGTAGTTTTTCACCTATATTTAACAGCGCTTCGACAGAAGTAACATCCCGCCTTACACAAATACAACAGCCGTTTTTAAAATCCTATCCAATGGTTGAAAAGAAAGGAGTAAACACGGTCACTAGTAGGTTGTGACGGCTGTCAATCCAAATGTGGAGCGGAGTTGGACTTGGTCAGACCTGTTTCAAAAATAGGGTGACCAGACCGGTTTTTGGTGTTCTGTTCCCGACTGGAGCTGTCGACGGAAATGTCCCCGTTTTACAGCTCGTTCAAAACAACCCGCATATACATTGCAAAAAGACCGACGGGCATAGAGCAGCCTGCTGGAGAAATTGTGTAGTGTTCATGTTCTCCAACAGAGGGGGCTGTGCAGCTACACTTGGTCGCGCGTGCGCCGCTACTTCATGAGGCTCGTAATCTGGATATGGACCAGAGCAAATAAGCGCCATTATCTTCAAATATCAAAATAAACATCGTTATCAGTTTCAAGGTAGTAACATACTAACTATTCATACTGTTTGTATGTTTTATAACATGGCCTCAGCAGGGTGCGAGATTGTTTTGCACAATTTTAAACGTCCACAAAGTTCCGCAGTCACAGTAATGCACACGCGTTGTGGTGAAGGTACACTCTCAGAAATGAATAATTAAAAATAAAATAAAATAATTCACGTACTTTGAGCCTAAAATGCAAAATAATAGTTAAAAGTTAAAACAGTTGTAATTTCATACAAAACAGCTTGTGAACATTAAAATATTAAATTCAATAATGTTAAAAAATATTTGTTAAATGCTGTTAAATATTTATCTTCTGATAGGCCTATTTATGTTTTCTTTTTGTAATGTAATGCACTTTTGTAAAGTCAAACTAATGTTATCATGTAAAAGGTGTTTTTTTTTTTTTTTTTTTTTTTTTTGGGTGAATTGTAAAACCAGATCAAAAATCCTAATAATAAAACTAAATCATAAATATTAATGTAATAATAGCCTATAAGGAACCCACAACAATTAAAAACAAAAACATTCAAAAATGTATTGTCCCTGTTTTTATATAAATATAAATAGATAATAACAAATGAGATTTTGGTGATATTTTGACCACTCAAATAGGAAATGTCCCCAGTTTCCATTTCAGAAATCTGGTCACCTAATTCAAAAATAGTTATCTGCATGATGCCTGCTGCCTTTAGGGTCAGTGATGTTTAATTTAAATCACATCACAAAATAAAGACATGTTATGTTACATTGTGATGTAATGGTGTTTTGTGGAAGTGAGTAAAGAACAAAGTATTTTTATCAGCTGAAAGACATAATACAAATGTTTTTATTAAGTTAGATAGACATTATATAACAGCTTCAGGTTGTGTTTTATTGTTGGTAACATGTCCCACATCGTCCCACATTTGGTTTGATTGATGGTGGTCACCCTATGCACACGTGTTTCAGACACAATCACACTGAGGCATTCCCATAGCTTTGATGTCCGATGCAGCATGGAGTTCCCTCGAAAGGGAATTATCTTTAAAATACATTATCCTGAAAAAGGGACGTTTCTTTTTTTTGCAGTGTTTATATTATATTTATGTAGTTAAAACATTAATATTGATAATATTTAATCCAAAGTATTTCTTTTCCCAAAGACAAAAACATTCTGGTAAAAAGATTTATTTATTTGTAAGACCATATACTTATTCAATATATTTTCTTTATATATATATGTAAGTCAAAATGTCACTTGAAGTAGGTCAAAATAATACTTTTGGGACTTTTTACAACTTCATTGCATCATAAAAAAAGCTAAATTAGATATAATAGTGGTTCCCACTGTTTTGTTGCATCTCACTTTATACATAAGCCAACATGTTACTTAAAGTAGGTCAATATAATACCTTTTGGACTTTTTACAACTTTGTTGCATCATGAACAAAGGCTAAATTAGATATGATAGTGGTTCCCACTCTTTTGTTACATCTCACTTTTTTCAGCATCTTACACTATCAGCAGCTTGTTTTTATGTCACTGTCAAATTAAAATATTTAAATGATTAAAGGATTAGTTCACTTTCAAATAAAAATTTCCTGATAATTTACTCACCCCCATGTCATCCAAGGTGTCCATGTCCTTCTTTCTTCAGTTGAAAAGAAATTAAGGTTTTTGATGGAACTGGCGTCACGTTCATTCCGTAAGTTAAACAGAAACGTATAAAGCATATACATTTTTTTTTTTTTTTTTTTTTTTAAATGGGGAGCAGTTGGGAAAAAGTGCAGTATATTATGTCTTCAGGAAATCTAATAAAGCCTGATGCTCATGGAAAACAGCCAAATCTAGTCTGACAGGAAGAAGGCATGTCTCTGAGCTCCCCAGCCTCCTCCCGCTGGCCTTTACCATGTTCAGATAAGTGGCCTATCTCACAGCCATCACCTGTACTAGCCACTCTCCATAATTAAACACCACCCAGCTTCTACATTTCATTTTTAATGCCGACCTTACAAATGCATAGTTATATCTAACAGTGTTTTTCTTCACTTTTTTCACAGCTAAAGGACCTTTCAATTGATCTAATGGTTCATGGGTAGATGAATATTTCACACTTGGTTCAGACAAGAATAAAAAAAACCTGCTGTCGGTGAGTCATCAAGTCAAGTCAAGTCAAGTCTACACTTGACACTATTCACTATTAAGTAGTTGCTTATTAGCATGCATATTGCTAGCATTTTAGCTGTTTATTAGTAGCCTACTTATGAAGAACATATTAATGCCTTATTCTGCATTACCATTTTCTAGATCCCTTTACCCTACCCCATAACTAACCATAACCACCACAACTACAACAACTACCTTACTTACTATCAATAAACAGTACATATGAGTTTAGTGAATATGTGTCCCCTAATCTAAGTGTTATCCAATACAATCAGTGTTGCCAGATTGGAAATGTCCAATTATCGTACCAGAAGCTCAAAATTGTCATATTTGGAAGAAAATTGCCGTACATGACTTTTTAGTATAGGTAAATGAACTAAATTAATAACTAATGATTTTTACAACGGAACAAATCAATACTGAACTAACTTATGCTGCACAATCACACTATTTTAGCTGCTGTACAGCCAAAATTATGTTCCCTCTATCTCTTTAAAGCTATACTTTGACACAATCTGCACTGTAAAAAGAGCTGTATAAATAAAGGTGACATGAGACGTACAGAATACAGCTATTTATCTTAAGACCAACAACTTTTTGACATGAACTGCAAATTACCACAATACATAAATAATTATTAGGTGTACCTTAGTGGGAAACAACTGACCTAAGTAACGCGGCAGAAACGTTAACTTGGTCTGTGTCTCAATGTGCATACTATCCATCCTAAATAGTATGTGACATTAGATCAATGAGCCGCTTATTATAACGACCATCATTTGAAGTGTCACAAAATACTGATATTATCGTACATTATGGGATTTTTTTCATTATTGATCGTACAGAGGTCAAAATTATCGTACAAATACAATAATTATCGTACGTCTGGCAACACTGAATACAATACAATACAATACATGACATCCCATTCACAAACCCAATCCAAACCACAACCATTTTTGTTTTGAATTCCAATTATAATGCTTTTGTTTATTTATTTATTTTTGCAGAATGCAGCTTAGTCTGAATCAACTACATATGTGACATTTACTATGTAGTCAATACGTGATTGAATGATTAATCAGTTTTGGACATACAGTACATCCAGATGGTTATCTCCTCTTAAGCACCTTCTCCAGTGCCGTGGCTAAATGTCATGATGGACATGAACTCAGCCAAAATTTTCTAGTTTTCCATCCTTTCTTTGCATACTGACAGCTGCTCTCAGCCATTATATGAAAACATCTTGGGGTTATCATGCTGACTATAGCAAATAATGGATGTTAACTATGCTGTCTACTTTTTTCAAAACAAAGCCTATCCTTGACTTTTGCTTTGTAGGTCACATTTTCAAACCACTAATATGCTGATATGCTGAATACAAATCTCTTCCACAAACTGATTCTGTCTTTGTTCAGATTGTTGTGTCAAGTCATATAGGTGTTCATGCTCAAAAATCACAAATTGTAAAGAAAATACAGCATTCTGAATGAGTACAGTACATCTCACATTCTGGCATGATGCCCCACCTAATGGTCAAATGGCCAAGCTGTGTCCTTCTATCGGACAGACAACATCCATATTAATGCATGGGCACAGTGGTGGCTAATTAATTAGGGGTGAGATGATTGTAGAAGGTTACTTGTCTAAAATATAACAGAGACAGTCAGTAAGAGCCCTTCCTTTGACAGTGTCATTATTTAAAATGCATAGATGAAAAAAAACTACAAGTATCTACTACTTGTAGTGTCTGTATCATTCTGTAACTCCTTCAAATATAACACTTTGTTACAAATGTTTATTTATGGACTCTTTTACCATTTGTGACCTCTTCTAAAAGGAGCGACTGTTCTCCATCTCTCTTCTCTGCTTTCACATGAGGAACTGAGTTTTATTGGGCTTTTTATTATGCTAGAGCCAATAAGCTGCATTTCCCTATGCCGAGCTGCCATCAAAAATATTTGCACCAAATGGCAAAGCAACTGGCATATTCAAGATTATTTTTTAAATTCTTTTATTTTGCCACTTAATACTCGGTCTGCATTTATTAACTGAAAAATATAGAGTGGGCATAGATATTCAAATGTAGTCCAGAATGAATATAGATATCTGATAGGCCTATCAGTTAATCCAAGATTTATCTATTAATACTATCTTACCTCATATGTGAAAATTTGATAGTGTTATCTCTTGGTGTCAGACCATAGCCTGCCATTTACATGCTGTCACCTAGCAACGGAAAATGTTAGATCAAATTAGCATTAGCTAGTGAAAAGCTTGCCAGAATTCACACAAAGCTTTTGTCACCTCTGAGAGCATATGCAAGAACCTGCTAGAATGCAAATTTTGTGTCAATTGCAAGAACATAGAGGACCAATTAATGAAACTATGGTTCTCTGTCAAATTGATACTCTAGAGATCTGTTTCAACACATGTGGTGCTGCCTACAAAAGACAGCAAAATAATGCATTGTTTGGGGCACATAGCATTGCATTGCATGAATCCTTCCCAGACAGGTACCATGGTTAGCTTAGCAACATGCTAATGCCACATGCTATCTAATCTGTATGTAATCTCATATGTATGTACTGTAAGTATGGAGTCTTGTGTGTATTGTGTGATAGAATGGAAAATATAGGTATTGGAATAAAGCTGTAAAGTAGTTAAATTTAACTCATGTACAGTATATTGCTATTTATCTGTTTTACTAACTTTGGCCTCTAATACAGTACAATTGAGTATTTTTAGAGAATGGTGTTTCCTTCTGGTAAAGCACTTTCACTCTCAGCTAGAAAATGACCTGTATTATCCTCTGAATCTCCTCTGAGCACAATGAAAGCATGCAGTGAATATAAAGCACAGCGTAAGAAATGGGTAGAGCACTTGAAAACTCTCTGCAACTCGAGGCCGAGGAGAACTCCAAGGTTACAGCCATCAGCTGGTGAGATCAGCCGAAGCATTATAAATGGATAACTGTGAGATATGTCGTTGTCAGAGAAAATTAGATCTTTGGCGGTAGAAGAAAGAAGAGCTTTCAGAACGAAACTGCTGTCATTTTGGGTTGGATGTCATTCAATGTACTTGGAATCACTTATCCAGCTATTTTTGTAGTAGATACTTCTTCTGTCGCCCAGATTTTCTATTTAATGTAGAATAAAAGTATGAAGAGTAAAACAAAAGACATGAAAATGGTAGTTACAGGATTCTTGTAGTTAGTTACCTTGGTTATTCATTGTTATCACCAGTGGATTGTTTAGTTGATTGGTTTGTTCAGTGTTTCCATCAGTTCATTGTCAGTTCTCATAGCATTTGCATTGGTTGTTCTGTTCATCGTTTCCTGCTTGCCTTTAAATCTGTTAATTCATCTTTATTTTCAACTAGCGGTGACAATGGTTGAGTTAATTAAAAACCTTGACTATTTCAGTAGCTTCTGTATCATGAGGATTTTAGGTATTATGGCAATGAACTTGTAAAATTAAACATAGCTTTACCCCGAAAAAGTTAAGTAAGCGCTTTTTCACATTAAATGAATGGTAGCACACTTATTGTTTAGTCTTGTTGCTGTACTACAAAAGTGAAGAATTTTACAACAGGGTTTGGGGATGGGTTGATGTGGAAACTGTGGTAAAGCTTTGGTTTTTTGGGGGGGTCTTTTCATATCAGTAGCTTTATGCCCTATAAAGACATATTTAGTGAGTCTGACCCTAATTTGATTAACCGCTGACAGGCATTTTAATATGAATCTGAAATTTCACAGTTAAAATATGGCCAAATGAAGTAATCTCCAAGTCAAAGACATTACAGGAACACTTTAACAAAGGCACAATTGAAATTTCCATCATTTATTTGTCTTTGAATGAAGGTCTCTAAAGTGTTGCCACAGAATACTCGACTCAAACCCTGCACACGTCAGAAAGACTTATCAAGGGGCTGCAGGCTTGGAGGAAGACTTTTGATCGATAATTAGAGAAGCCTTTACGTTTTCATTCAGAGACCTGAGGCCAGGCTGAGCGGCGCACAAGACCCTGCAGTGATGCCTGTGAAAGCTGCCACTTGCATACATAAAGCCACCAGAGAGCTGCAATTCAACCGCAGGAGTTTTTTTTTTTTTTTTTGCAACCATGTTAACAATTAGCATATTTTTGTGCTGAGCCACAAGGGTACCTCAAGGAGTCTCTATGATGTCCAAGACTTCATTTACAGCATTTTTTATTATGAAACAAACTGTTTGAAACAGTACTCACTGTAATTAACGGGGATGTCGCCCCAGACCACTGTGTGCCCGCAGCGAAGTTTGGCTGGGTTTGTGATGGAATGAATGAGAAATTCATGAAAAATAAGCAGGATTAATGACCTTAATTAAACATTGTAATGGAGCAGCGGCTGAGAGTTGACGGATGAGGTCCTAAGCCTTGTTCTTGTACTGCTTGCTAAGCTCCTTAGAAATATCAAAGTGCTTAACAAAACACATTAATAGAGGCTTGATCTAATACAAATATAACTAAGATGTCCTGTTAATATGAACTTTGTGTGATTATCAGTGAAGCCTGAAGAATCAATCAATCAATCAATCAATCAATTGGGGCAATTAAAAAAAAAAAAAAAAAACACTTTTAAAAACCCTTTTCAGGCAAGTGTGTTCATGTAAAGTGTTTTCATGGGTTTTCAATGTGAATAAATATAGATTTAAATAGTCTACGTATGACCTGACGTTTTATTCTTATACAAAATGAGGTGATGTGAACATTATGAAGCGCTAAACTCTCATGTAATGTATGTTTCATTCATACTGGAAGCCAGAGGGCGCTCTCTCGCAGAAAGTCAGAAACGGACTCATAGAAGTAATAACTTATGACTTTCCAGAAAATCCTTTATATCGGCTGCGTCCACTATTCCAAGGTAAGAAGTAGGGCTGTCGCAATATAATTTTCATCATATTTACATTATTTATATTTTATATTTACATTATCCTTATGAAAATACCAGAGATGGCTTGAAGAACACAGATAAACTGTCACAATGTTTAATCAGTAAAAATGTCTTTGGCTGTGTCTGAAAGCTGAAAAATTCTGTCTTTGGAGGACGCGTTCCAAGCTAGGAAGGCATCAAGGCACGTCTGAATCCAATGTTAGCTTCACTTCCTGTCTCATGAGATGCCTTCATCTGATCAATTTTTGAAGGCAGCATAGATGTATCATTCGCTGCCTCTGATATCCCACAATCCTGTGCTTTCCATGCTGTGACAGTTGAGCTAGAAAAAGAAAGATGGCATCTGAAAGTTGCAGTTGCTGGTCAGTTTGTGTGTAAAAAAGTATTGGATTATAGTATGTTTACTTCAAATATATTTAGAGAGCAGTATGTTGTTAATACATTTTTACCCAAAATAGGGTGATGTGAGTGCTAAACTCTCACATGTAATTTATGTTTCATTCATACTCCATGCTGGAGGGCGCCCTTGCACAGAAAGTACACAAGTGAGACTCATGAGTAATAAGTTCCAGGAAATCCCTAATATGGACAATCATAAGACAAATCACAATAGCAGCATAAAACGTAGATAGAAGAACAAGGAAGGACAAAATGACAAGGAAGAACAAAAAAATCAACATACAGTAAAACAGAGTCTATGCAAGTAAAAGTCCACTTGCAACAGCATTTTTCAAAAATCGCATACTGAACCTTTAACAGGTCAATGTAACATTTTCTGTTTCAGGACTAGCAAAATGATGGCAACTTACTGTCTGTACAGCAGCCAAATCTGGAAGAAAACAAGAGGTGGAGGTGGGTGAACAGGGCGGTGGCGGTATTGTCCTCTTTTGTGCTCACTGTTGATTGGCAGACTGAGGTGATTAACAAGTAATTTCCATGGAATCCAAAAAACTTTTAGACTGGCGAGCTAACTTTCTTGGAAACACCCCTAATTAACACAATAACGATATTTCATTTTTTTTTTAAATGAACATATTTCACACTGTCAATACCGGTGTATCGTGACACCTGTAATACATACTCATTCACACAAATACTCATGTAAAATACTCACTTTACTGTATACTAATTAGGGTTGCAAAGGGGTGGAAAGTTTCTGGTGAATTTCCACGGGAACTTAACCTGGGGAATTTTGGAAATATTCCAATTTGGAAACTTAACAGGAATTTACGGGAATTTATGGGAATTAATTGGAAATTTTGGGAAATTTATATAAATGTATAATATTTATATAAAATGTATCATATACAGACATAAATATAAACATTTTGTTTGGTCATAACATGAAATTTCTTTTTCGCATTCAATTAATTCTAATTTAGCAAATATGTAAAATAAATATATATTTTTTTATTTAACATTGATAATTGAGTATCAAATTAGCATATTAGAATAAATTCTGAAGGATCATGTAACACTGAAGACTGGAGTAATGATGCTGAAAATTCAGCTTTGATCACAGGAATAAATTATATTTTAATGTATATTAAAATAGAAAAACATTATATTAAATTGTAGTTATATTTCACAATATTACTGTTTTTTTTTTCTGTATTTTTGATCAAATGTGCATGTTCTGGACTGGGGGAATGCACAGTGCATGCAGGGGGTGTGTCCTCAATAGCCCTGCAGTAAGTAGTGTGCTGTGTGAATGTCAGGGTAAAAATTCAACTGAAATTGCATTAAATCTGGTTGCTTTAACCAAAATTATGCTGCAAGATGTTTTTTTCAACTACATTTAAGTACCCTGTTATAGGCTAACCTGCAATTTTGCAAATTCCCTGTTTATTCCCATATATTCCCATTAATTTCCATTTATTCCCGTTAATTCCCATGGAAAGTTTCCAGCTTTGAAAATTTCCGGAATTTTGCAACCCTAATACTAATTAAGTAATTTTTTATGAGAAATTGTACTTTTTTAAATAGTTTAAAATTGTGTACCTTAAGTACATTTTAAGTGATGTAATTTACTCCAGTGTATGTTTACTCCACTATTTTTCCCTCCGTTTGTGGTTTGAGGATCTGTATATCGCAGGGCCTGAAATATGAGTATTCGGGTATTGCATATAATGTTTAGAAATCCCGCAAGTACCACATTCATAATGTGGTTCCTTACATCATCAAGCAATGATGTCGCTACGCATTTCTTTTCTAACAATTTATTTTTAAATGAACCATTCAAATAAAGTCATTTATGTCAATGCATATTGAAACATTCAATTGCATTCAAATGCAGAATTCAAATAAAAAGTTATTTGTGTGAATGCATATTACTGATTATTGCCTTTCATTCACTTAAATTAATGGTGTTTACGGTCAGAGTTTCATTCGCAGATCCGTGATTTCAAATCTGTGATTTATTACTCACCCTCATGCCGTTCCACACCCGTAAGACCTTCGTTCATCTTCAGAACACAAATTAAGATATTTTAGTTGAAATCCGATGGCTCAGTGAGGCCTCCATAGGGAGCAATGACATTTCCTCTCTCAAGATCCATTAATGTACTAAAAACATATTTAAATTGGTTCATGTGAGTACAGTGGTTCAATATTAATATTATAAAGCAACAAGAATATTTTTGGAGCGCCAAAAAAACAAAATAATGACTTATTTAGTGATGGCCGATTTCAAAACACTGCTTCATGAAGCTTCGGAGCATAAATGAATCAGTGTGTCGAATCATGATTCGGATCGCGTGTCAAACTGCCAACGGCGGAAATCACGTGACTTTGGCGCTCCGAACAGATGATTCGATACACTGATTCATCTGTGCTCCGATGCTTCATGAAGCAGTGTTTTGAAATTGGCCATCACTAAATAAGTTGTTTTTTTGTTTTTTTTGGCGCTCCAAAAATATTCTTGTCGCTTTATAATATTAATATTGAACCACTGTACTCACATGAACCGATTTAAATATGTTTTTAGTACATTAATGGATCTTGAGAGAGGAAATGTCCATTGCTCCCTATGGAGGCCTCACTGAGCCATCGGATTTCAACTAAAATATCTTAATTTGTGTTCTGAAGATTAACGAAGGTCTTACGGGTGTGGAACGGCATGAGGGTGAGTAATAAATGACAGAATTTTCATTTTTGGGTGAACTAACCCTTTAAGGGTTAGTTAAATTCTGTCAGTAAGTACTCACTCTTATGTCGTTCCACACCTAAAAGACTTTTGTTCATCTTTGGAACACAAATAAAGATCTTTTTGATGGCAGAATGCTGTCAGATTTCCTTCCATAGATTGCCTTTGTAACTGAAACTCTGATGCTTGAAAAACTTAATGAAGAGATTGGAACTAATCCATAGGAATCGAGTGATTTAGTCCAAATTTTCTGAAGAGAATCGATTGCTTGTTATGACGAACAGGTTTAATTTAAGGGTTTTACTCACATGTAAGCATTGATCAGCGAACAAACCTCTTCCGGAAGCTCAAACGTGCTGTGCAACCAGTGAGGTTCATTCTGGTGTGTTACGATGCACGTTTGACTTTTTGTGGTCTAAACTGCCATATAATATCTGTAGCTACCATTTGGACACTTACAAATTCTAAAAATACAAAAAAGGTTCATGAAGTAAGAAGTGTTCTTGAACTTGACTCCTGGACTGTGTCAGGTTCTTGATTCCATTATTCCAGCATGACCATCAGCTGTTGTGGCTCAGAGAAACATTTCTGGCTCTATGAGCGGCAGTTGTGACTCTTGCCCAACTGACAATTTAAACATAACTCAATCACAATTCTGTATTTTTGTCAGTATATCAGCAACGATGGCGTATTTGGATTTGTGCATGGGGCAGCGCTCCAGGCTGAACATTTCGAGCCCTGTCATCTGACTGGAGGGAAGGATAATTTTTTAATGCTTATTAAGTACTAGTATTAAGTAGTCCATGAAGGATTCAGAGTGACATACCTCAGACAGATTACTGCAGGCACTGTTGCAGCAAATGTGAAGTGAGATCATATGATCACAGAATTTTAGGATGCCTGAGGTAAAGGACAAGAGGTCTGAAGCCCCCTTGCCTGTGGATTGTTTCTTTGATATAAAATCCGCTTGTTATATAAGAATATGCGACATAATATATAGAAACAAAAAAACAAAATATGTTGCATACTTGAAACTGAGAAACCAAGACAATTGAGGATATAAAATGAGAGAGAAGATCTTCAGAAAAGTGCTTAGCTGAATAAGCCAAAGCAATTTGTTGAAGCCGCTTAGTTATTTCTTTCTGTCTGTGAAACAGCCAACAGTGTCGGATAGCCAAACAACCCTCTCTTGTAGATAATATGGCATAAATTGAGTAATGTACCTATGCGAGAACACTGCTTTGTAAGATATGACTCTTTCATTCTCCCCTGAGTCTGTCTGTGAGGTCTCCAGACATGTTTTCTCTTTTATCTTCTTCCGTCTCTCTCCACGTCCCTGTGCTTGGCTTCTGGGCTGTCTCGGGGGATCGCAAAGCCTCCCCGGTTCGGAAGAACATCCTGGTGGGGATTTGAATGTTTAGTGCTTGTGCTGGATCCCGGCTGTCAAGTCCGCTGAGGGCATCTATCTCTCAGGCAGACCTTGGCCAGCATGGTCCTCTACATAATTCATCAGGACTTCTGACAGGCAGGCAGGCCTACATCTGCCAGTTCCACAGAGCCACTTGTTCTCCATCAGCCTGCCAAATGTAAGAAAATAATAAGTTTTGGGTGAATACACTTTCAATGGAGGGACAGAAATCTCTCAGATTTCATTAAAAATATCTTCATTTGTGTTCCGAAGATGAAAGGAAGTCTTATGGGGTTGGAACAACAGGAGGGTTAGTAAATGATGACAGAATTTTCATTTTTGGGTGAACTAGCCCTTTAAAGCTGCAGTCCGTAAGTGTTGCCTCTTTGTCGCCATCTCTGTTTGAAACCTTCAATTGCAGCTATTTGTGGAATTATCATCTTTACGGGGATTGTGCATCGGCACGGCTCCTCAGCGTGGATGAATCTAATGTTTGCTCTTGGTCCACACCGGTGTGGATACTGTACTTCAGAAACACAGATTGTAGTCTTGAAGTATGACCAAAATAAGAATGTTCACTGGAAAATGTCATCTGAGTTAATAACATGTCTGCCACTTTTGTTCTGAGCAACCGAGAAAAAAATTAAATATAGCGATCACTTAGCTCATATCACGTCAAACCATGCAAATTATTATTATTGTTATACTTTGTTCTCAAATTGTTAATGTTAACAACATCAGCATCGCGTGACTATGTGTATTTAATGTGTGTTAGCATTACCTGTAGATTTCAATTTCTTTAGCCTAAGTCTTGCTTTTGACTACGGGTGAATCTCCAGTTGTCACTGATGATTGTCATTTTGACCTTTCTGGATTACAATCCACCCTCAAAATGATAAGTTTAATTATTCCAGCTGCTGTGAGAAAAGGCTATAAATGATCTGTCACCTGGAGCATCCTCACATGCCATTTAGCTTACTAGCTGGGACTCCTTCTTTATGTAAACAGACGTGACGTACGAATGGCTGAATTCTCGAATTTCCCGCAGAAACTCACCAGTACCACCCAAATGATAAAACATTATTACAAGCTTACCGTTGTGAATCAGGCTAAGGTAAGGAGATAGTTTTTAATTGATTTTGGACAATTTTTAACAAAAAAGTTACGGACTGCAGCTCTAATGTAATTTCTATTGAAATTTGCATTTCATTTATTCAGCTATATTTGCAGTTACGTATTTGTAGTGACGAAGTTGCAATTTAGTACATTTGAAATATCTCACTGTACTCTAACTGTAATATCAAATAACACTACAGTCAAAATTATAAACGTAAAGTATTTTAGTAAAGTATTTTACTTGTGCTTTAGCATGTTAGTCAACACATCAAAACAAGTGTATTACTTTAAAGCATGACAAAAGATTATTAAAACTTGATGATTTCAAATGTACTTTAAATATTTGACATTATTACAAAATGCACTTTTTAAAATTAGCCTGTACTTAAGTGTTAAGAAAAGTCATGAAAATCTTTAATTCATTAAAGTGGCCTTTTATTTCCTTCATATTATCTGCAAGTACAGTATATATAATTTTAAGATTTTAAGTACACTACAAGTGCAAATTCAATACAATTTAGTGCACAAGGGCAAGTACAAAGATCAACATATAAAACATTGCCAAATTCACATTCATGTTTTGGATACAACTTAAACTTTTTAAGCAGAACTCACTAGTTAAGTCAAGTCAAGTCACCTTTATTTATCTAGTGCTATACAGCTCTTTTTTTTAAAAATGGTGTCGTTGTACATCATAATTCAGTATTGATTCATTTGGTTATAAGAATCAATAGTTATTAATTTAGTTAATTTATCTATATCAGCACTGGAGTAAACAGTCATCATCCAGCTCAGTTCATTTCACATACAATTGTGTCAATGCAGGCAGGTCAAAACACTGTTGAATATCAAATGTCAAGTGTCCCCAACTAAGCAAGCCAAAGGCGACAGTGGCAAGGAACCCAAACTTCAACAGGTGACATCAGGTGACAAACAGGTGTTAAAATGGAGAAAAGGCAGCTATCATAAGTCCAATGGGATCGCAACATTCATGTATTTATTACATTAGTATTACATTAGTACAGTCAGTAGTATTTATTACAGTTCCATCCAGTTGAGGATCGTATTCATCATGCCGGTATGGATGGTTTGTTGAGGAGCTGTGCCATGTGAACATGGTGGATGATCACTTTGCGAAATGTGCAAGAACTGATGCAAAATGTCACAACAGGCACATTTTTCCAATGAGCCTGGGTCAGAGTTTCTGTGTGAACAATTCCTTTAATGTTAACTTCTAGCTGAAGAAAGTAGTGCTCTTTCACCTCTATGCCCTTGCTGCTGTTGTTCCCTACTATAACTTCCAAGTTAAAATAGAGGGATGAAAAGTTAGAAAAAAAAAAAGAGAATGTTCCCGAGATGTCAGACTGAAGTTGTGTTGGCAGCTACTGTACTGCAACATAGTTTGAACCAAAAAACTGTTACACTCAGTGACAGAACTAGAATTTTATACAGAGGGTGACCAAGGCTACTTTAGGAGGCCCATAGACCATGAAAGAATATCATGTGTAATACAAAAAAAATAGTTTTCGTTGTTTTGACCCATGTACTGAAACACTGCATTCTAATAAATAAGCTACCAAAATTGTAGATACCAATGAAATCAAAAACTATAAGCCTAACTTATATTAACTTAAATCATTGTTGAAGACAAGTGAGCAGTCAGTAATAAAATAAGAAAAGTGCTAAGAATTAAGTGCTTGAAGTTTTTCAGGTCTAACAGTAATGCATATACAGAAATTTAATAATAATAAGTAAAATAGCATGCATAATCTTCACTGTAGGCTATAAATTGGTAACACTTTTTTTGATGGTCTGTCTTGAACATTCTGTTGACTGTAAGTAATTTTGCAGCTACAAGTTAACTAAGTCTCATTAGAGTAGTAGTACAACACAAATTCCGGAAATGTTGGGATGTTTTTTAAATTTGAATAAAATGAAAACTAAAAGACTTTCAAATCACATGAGCCGATATTTTATTCACAATAGAACATAGATAACATAACAAATGTTTAAACTGAGAAATTTTACAATTTTATGCACAAAATGAGCTCATTTCAAATGTGATGCCTGCTACAGGTCTCAAAATAGTTGGGAAGGGGGCATGTTTACCATGGTGTAGCATCTCCTCTTCTTTTCAGAACAGTTTGAAGACATCTGGGCATCGATGTAATGAGTTTCTGGAGTTTTGGTGTTGAAATTTGGTCCCATTCTTGCCTGATATAGGTTTCCAGCTGCTGAAGAGTTTGTGGTCGTCTTTGACGTATTTTCTCTATAGGTGAAAAATTTGGTCTGCAGGCATGCCATTTCAGCACCTGGACTCTTCTACGATGAATCCATGCTGTTGTAATAGCTGCAGTATGTGGTTTTGCATTGTCCTGCTTAAATACACAAGGCCTTCCCTGAAACAGACGTTGTCTGGAGGGGAGCATATATTGCTCTAAAACCTTTATATACCTTTCAGCATTCATAGTGCCTTCCAAAACATGCAAGCTGCCATACCGTATGCACTTATCCACCCCCATACCATCAGAGATCTTGGCTTTTGAACTGAACACTGATAACATGCTGGAAGGTCTCCCTCCTCTTTAGCCCGGAGGACACGGCGTCCGTGATTTCCAACAATAATGTCAAATTTGGACTCGTCTGACCATAGAACAATTTTCCACTTTGAAACAGTCCATTTTAAGTGAGCCTTGGCCCACAGGACACAATGGAGCTTCTGGACCATGTTTACATATGGCTTCCTTTTTGCATGATAGAGCTTTAGTTGGCATCTGCAGATGGCACGGCGGATTGTGTTTACCAACAGTGGTTTCTGGAAGTATTCCTGAGCCCATTTAGTAATGTCATTGACACAATCATGCCGATAAGTGATGCAGTGTTGTCTGAGGTCCCGAAGACCACGGGTCTCCAATAAAGGTCTTCGGCCTTGTCTCTTACGCTCAGAGATTTCTCCAGTTTCTCTGAATCTTTTGATTATGTTATACACTGTAGATGATGAGATTTGCAAAGTCTTTGCAATTTGACATTGAGGAACAATGTTTTTATTGTTTTTATTAAGTATTCCACAATCTTTTTACGCACTCTTTCACAGCTCTGCCAATCTTTTACTTCTGAGAGACTCTGCCTCTCTAAAACATAGCTAATCATGTTACAGCCCTCATATCAATTAACTTAATTAGTTGCTAGATGTTCTCCCAGCTGAATCTTTTAAATATTTCTTGCTTTTTCTGCCATTTGTGCCAATTTTTTTGAGACCTGTAGCAGGCATCAAATTTGAAATGAGCTCATTTAGTGGATAAAAGTGTAAAATTTCAGTAACACTTTACAATATGGGGGCACTAATATGCATTAATTCACGCTTAACTAATGCACAGATAATCATGTTTTAATGTATGACTCATGAAGAACTAAACCATTAAGTAATGATTACTTCATCAGCAACTAATAAAGAGTCTAAATGATTAATAGATTAAGTAATATATGAATTGCTATTAATTAAATGTGTCATGATGTATTAATTCCTTAATAACATTTTATTAACTAAAAGTGTAAATTACCACAATGGGTTGAAGCCATGTACTTCAACTTCCAGTTTTCTGTTTTAATTAATCATTAGCTAATGATTTGAAAATGTATCATTATGTTATGACTTTACTTGATGAGGCACATGACTATTAACTAATTGTTAAGTAATATGTCATTATGGTTTTGACATCTACACTAAGCCATGGATTTCAATTTCCAGCCATCTACAACTGGAACTGTACCAGATGAACTGCTGAAACAAAGTTTTGTTGTTGCAAAGTGCCGGATGAGCAGAAAATGACAATATAATAGAGACATGTTTTGAAACTGTTGGAGATGACAGCATGGAATAAACCCACGGATGCATTTCTGCCAATGTTTCATAAGGTGCAGTAGTCCAGAGTGGCGGCTACACATTGTCATGTTGTAAATAAGACATCTGTATTGCAAACCCCTCCATGTTGCGGTTGTTGTTGTTTTTGATGTATGCCTACCAACGCAATGTCATTGGCATGCAAACCAATGCAGATACTCCTGAAAACAAAAAAGCGGCATGGACACTCAAATCGGGTCAAGGCAGTGTTTCCCAAAAGCATTGTAAGTCTAAGTCGATTGTAGCTCCATTGGTCGCAATGGAGCTACGATCAACTTAGGCTTACGATGCTTTTGGGAAACGCTACCCTGAACAGTTGTGATACACAATGTGGATGTCTATAATTTTAGATCAGATTCCAATCGGAATTCTTTAGATACTCACCAAGATGGCTATTTTGACATACCTTTTATGTGTATTTGTCCATTCAAGCACAAGAAGATGCAAAAGTGAACCCACTTGAGTATTCATGGGCTCTCTGTGTGTGAGCTATGGATGAAGCACCATATGCCTCACACCAGATATGACACATTCTCAAGTTCAAGGCAGCAGTGCAAAACAGTGAATCTAATCACCATAAAACCAAAATGTTCACTTCAAAAATGAGTTATATAAGAAGATCTTGCTCCAGGTTATCTGGTGCTTTTTCAAAGTATGGATTCGTCTTATATAAAAACAGTTTCAGGCTTGATGAGCTATTTGACACACCCCAGTCAATACTACCCTCACAGCTGACTAGAATGGTTGCAGATAAACTATTATTTTTTTCTCTTTCTCTCTCTCTGTGGAAAAAATGCTTCATTATATTTTAGAAATTGTAATGTTCTTAATAACTTCTGCGGAGGGCCGGTGTCATCCGAGGCTAAACTGCCAACAGTCTTCTCAACAGCATTGCTCATTAGACTGAGGGAGAGAAATATGAGGAGCGGTCAGGAATAAACACATTTAATTATAAACGAAGAACACAGAGGTCTCAAGACATGTTTTTCAAAGTATAGCCTATGTATCTAAAAACAAAACAAAAAAAAAGATAAAATGCTGAAAAGAAGAAGAAGGAAAAAGAACAATGCAACAGTCAAAAAGCAAAAGTTGCATAGAAAAATAGTGCAGACATAATATGTGTGAGCATGTCCTGTGGATTGCCGTGGACTGGAGGCTTATATAATTTTAGATTGACTTCTAAATCCACTTTTTGTATGTTCAATGATTTACTCGCCATTCACAATAATGTAATATTTAAATGATCAGAATTTACTTTGTTATAATATCTTAAACTGTCTGCATTATTATAAATCTTAAAACTTTTCTGTTATTCCATCCCTGAGCTTGTTCAAGGAAAATATGCTATTCACAGTTGACAGTAGCCTGATAGAGAAGCAGTGCAAGGCTTGACAGGCTTTTCTTGGCTCCCCCGCTGGGACGTGGGTTAGTCTGTATCACAGTTTAAAATTTGGCTTTGACACTGGTGTGTTCAAGCTCCTCAGAACTACAGTACCAACAAAAATCCTGCTGCAGGGGAGACCAGGAGCAGTTGCATTTTTACATGTTTTACGTGTCCCTACCACATTGGAAATCTATGATTCAAAATCCAATTTAAACATAGAAATTGTTGGTTTACCAAAAAAAAAAAAAAAAAAAAAAACTTTTGACTTTGTCTTCAAAGAAAGAAAGAAAGAAAGAAAGAAAGATGCAGGTTTGATTTTATTTTGATTTAGAAATAAGTGGAAATGATAATTAAAACTATTATAGTTTTTATTAATATTTTGAATCGGTTTTTATTTTTCTATCATCTGTAGTTATTTTAATTTTAGTTTAAGTTTGAAAAGTTTTAGTAATACAGACGTATCACACGGCTACGAGTGGGATATTGTGTTTATACAACAGTTTGACGGCACGAGTGTGTAAATAAATAAGAAACAACAATGGATTGTCTATAAAAACCCTCCTTTGTGAGGAACTACTTCCTTCCTTAAGCCCAAGCCTCCGTTACTAATTCTAAAACGTCACTTTAGAACGTTGAGTCGCTTCATTGAAACTCATTGTAATATGTAGAGTATTATGAGAGAGAGATCGACTAAGTGAGTGTATTACTTGCATCTAGCTGATATTCTTCAGGTCAATCACAATCACAAATTCAGTTTGAATGTTCGCTAAGGAAAGCAATATCTTTGTCCTTTTAACATTTAAGACATTCCTATGACAGCACTAGTAACTGCTTTTGTCAGTTGCATCTCATAAGTATAAGGGTTTTTTTAAAATATATATATTTTAATTTATTTTCAGGTAATAATATTTTTTGGTCACACTTTATTTCGATTTATCACTGGAAAAATGCTTTTCTTACATAGTATTTTTTATATCTTGTTTCCAGGTCATTTTAAAACAAGACATAATATCTTATGCCTTATGCCATATCTTATGCCATTTTACTAAAAAAAAGCAAAATTTGGACAGGAAGCATGTTAAAACATACTAAGTAAGAAAACCAAAAAATGTCTATAGTCTGTTAGGGTACGGTTTAGTAGAATAAGTTGACATATACTTGCAGAGTATGTATGAATGTCTGTTGGTGAGCATCAAAATAATTTAGCCTATAAGCAGATATTATGCACTCTAGTTGACATGTAGTTGCAAAGTTACTTATAGAATGTGTTACCCATTTTTTTTATGGTTTTAGTTAACTATAATAACCCTGGTTTTATTTGATCTGTATAGCTATTTTGAATCATTTTAACAGTCTTTTTAAGGTTTTAGGTTTTCAGTGTTGCAGTGTTGTTTTAGGTGTTCATTGCGACAAATTTGTAAAATTGTATATAACTTTACAAAGAAAAGGTATGTAAGCAACACTGACATCATGTTAACACGCATTTTATTTGTCCAGTGTCTAATCAATATTATGCCACAAATGAACTTGACTTATGAACACAGAACATGATCATCATTCTCATCATTCCCATACAGTATTTCATATAGTCATCATCATTTGTTTATCTTTCTTTGAAAGAAAGAGCTTCTTAGTTTGAGAATGACTCAGACATACTGTACCTTTTATCATGCTTAACACTATGGAACAATGGAATCATTTGAATGATAGAGCTCACCACAAGCATGGCAGGCGTAAGGTGTTATGATTTCCCATGGCAGCTCACTGCAGTGCAATAAATGGAGAAATTGCATCAGCTCTCTTACCGCATCAGTAATGCCATTTCATTTGAGTAACATTTTTCATCTCATCTGTCTGCATGTGATGCGCCTCAATCAAATGAACATTCCCTTGCAATTGAGGGAGATGTGTTATATTAGCTGGAGGCATTACATCTTCATCGCTCATATGTGTTGACTCGACATTTCCACTTGAAATGCAGCCATTTTCTTTATCCGTTAATGGCAAGGTAAGGATAAAGGCACAAACAGGGATAGGGATGAGTTGTTTGCCATTGTCTGAGAAGGCTCATACAATCTTAACCCGCCATGAAAATGAAATGGATTAAACACAGCCACAAGAGTCAATATCCAAGCCTGAAGAAAGTTTATAAAAAATAAACTTTGCTTATGAAGTGTTGTGAGTTATTACAACTGCACTTCAAATGGTTAGGGAGTCGAGTCAAAAGAGTAATATTATTGATTTGACTGCACTGACACTATTGGATGAGAACAAAACTTGAGCTGAATTGAGCTGGATGATGACAGTGTTGTCTTTATAGTGGATTCGCATTCGTTTCATAATTAACGTTTTTACAACATCATCACTGTTACTGAACTGAATTGAATCAACATTCAACTGACTCAAAGTGAGCAATGACCCTATTGCCTTCTGTATTGATTGAATTTTATAATTGATGAATTTTACACAGTCAACACTGAACTGACTAAAGCTGAGTTCAGACTGAACGATTTTAGCCCCCATTTTGGCTTGCTGACAGGTTTTGAGAAATCGCCGACAAATGCCCGAAATCACAGGCAAATCGGTGCTCGTTCACACGAGTGACAATCACGCAGTGTAAATGAGCAAAGACGCGATCTGAGAGAATCGCAGACGAGTCGCCGACACCCGTGAGATATTTTGCATGCTAAATATCTGGACCTGTCGGTGATTCAAAATCCTGCTGTGTGAAAAGTGTTCTGACTGAAAACTACATCGGCGATGACTGACAGACAATGAGAGAGCAAGATACACACAATCCTTGTTCCTCGCGTCTCCCCAACCATTTCCTCCTCCATATTCTTCTTTTATTCTTTTCCATCGTGCAGTTTGAACACAGCAGCGACTGAATGCTGGCCAAGATAGTCATGCAGTGTGAAAAGAACAGTGACCCGACTACTTTGAAAATCGTGCAGTCTGAACTCGGCTTTACTGACAGCTGAATAATGACACTATTGTCTTCTTTAGAGCTGCTTTGAAGCAATTGATTTTTGTTTGCATCATTAGGGCCTGAGCACCGATGGTGTGAGAACCCTATTGTTCGGTCAAATATTGTTCTTCTCCGAAATGAATCGCATTTTTGAGGGCCTAAACATGCTCGAAAACTCACAAAACTTTGCACACACATCAGAAGTGGTGAAAATTTACGTCTGATATGGGTTTCAGAATTGTGGCAAAATGGCGCAATAGGCTTCAATCAAGCGTCCTTTGCACTACGTTTCACGTACAAGTATGAAATTAAGCAGACAAATGTAACAGCCCAATACCTACAAAAAAGTCCCTGGGAGCAAAATCTGAAAACCCAACTAGAAGTGAGATATTTTTAAGTTTTTGCCATTTCCAGACGTTGTACTTTAACAACACCTCCTAGAGCTTTAATCGGATCAACATCATATTTAGTCAGTCTAATCTAAATGCCTTTGTGACGTTTGGCCTTCTAAAGGCCTTGTGATGACATGTTTTACACTGTGAACCAGATCAACATCATATATGGTCAGTCTAATCTTAAGGCATTAGCGATGTTAAATTGCAAACATTTTGTCATCAGCCAAAGCTCCACCATGGTCCTCCCCCCGTCGACTCCATCCTGGCTGTGCTCTGGACCACCACCTGGTCACTCCTCCTATCCTCACCTCCCTGGCTCCTCCCACCATCATCGCCACCCTCGTTCCTTCCACTGGGGCTTCGTTTTTCTCCAGGCCCTCGTCTGCCGCCAGAACCACCTGCTCAGCCATTTTACGGCACTAGGCCGTGCCTTCCTGGAAGGGGGCATTCTGTCACAATTATGCTTAGTTTAGGTTTTGTTTTCTACCAGTCTGTTTAATCACCTGTTTGCCTGTGTTCCTTTGTTCTCTTTTTCCAACCATAATAAGTTACCATGGATATTGTCCTCCAAAACAATTTTTCAAGCACCTTATTACGACCTATATTTATGTTTTAAAGTCATGCGCCCTCTAGCTGGCGTAAAAATAATGACAGTGTCATGTTACGTCTGTCGTCATGAAATGACGCATGACTGTCGTTACCAATCAAAATGCGTGTTCATTTAAATGCAGTGTGTGGACATTTACACCATTTGTCCTATTTCCATTTAGCAAAACTCATTTTTTTATTAACAACTACCCCTACCCCAACCCTAAACCTACCCTTAGTGATTTATAGTGTATATACACTTTATGAGCACGTGTGTTCCCGGGGATCGAACCCACGATCACATGATCACATGATCACATGATCACATGATCGCATATTGTTATTGCAATGCTCTGCCAATTGAGCTACGTGATGAGCTATGCGATAAAATGAAAGTATCCTGTTGTCGATAGGGGCGGCACTTTAGTAAACGCTCCTATGGGTCGTATTTCAGGGAAGTGACAAATGACCTATATGGTCATATTGGTTGGAGAACATGTTGTCCATGTGTATTTAAGTTCTTCACTTCCTCACAATCTTTGTCTGGTATTGGTTATGCATGGCACACTGTTTCAAGTTGATGGCTTATGTTTGATAAAGACTGTCATTATTTATACCTTCTTCTTCATCCTCGGAATTAAACCGTTACAGTTAGCCGTTAGTCTTTGTGTATATATATATCCCTCAGATTCACATTGTCTCTGGTCAAGCTTTGTTCATGTGACCCACTGATGTGAGTCTTGTCAGGTCTGTCTGCTCAAGTCAAGTTTAAGTTTGTTTATTGCTAATAGTGTAGCGATGTACAATTTGTATCACTTTCAAACCAAGCAGTTTTTTGTTGGTCAATGCAGCGAATCCTTGTGATCAACTTGAACCTGTTGCGAAATTAAAAAAATTAAAAATAGACAATCTTTTGCACTCCA
The DNA here is from genome assembly GCF_018812025.1 of Megalobrama amblycephala. Taxonomy (NCBI): domain Eukaryota; kingdom Metazoa; phylum Chordata; class Actinopteri; order Cypriniformes; family Xenocyprididae; genus Megalobrama; species Megalobrama amblycephala. Next base: position 39,780,162 of record NC_063046.1, on the reverse strand, counting down.
ACACAATTCCCAAAACTGTTGTGCAAAATCGTGCTGTTTACGTAACAGGTCAGAATATGATAATCTGTCATTTTTCCATTGACTGGGTAATCAGCGCTATGGAGGCACTGTATCATCTCACATGACTTTCCATTGAGAATACAATGACCTCAACAAAGCCAAAAGACACACTGCACGACAGACGCCAACCAATGCGGACAATCACCAGATTACAGCGCCTTCTTCTCAGACATTCCATGACCCGACAAATGTCGAATGAACATCTTCAAACTGCGAAAACAAGCACAGACCAATGGCAACAGACGCCGACAGAGCTAACAGACCAACGAGGTGTCTGTTGCCGTTGTTCAGCGTCTGTCGGTGCAGTGTGAATTTGTCTTTACACACTACTTGATTTCAAATTTTGCAATATTTTTTTTTGCTTGATTTCCCTCTTTCTGGCATGTACTGCACGCCCTTGATTGCATCCTTGGAGAAATCATGGCAGCTCTTTATATTATTGCCATGAGGAAAATCTGTTGTGCTGTTTCTTCTCTTAATAACTCAGTGAGCAGCTGCAGTCTGGATGTCATTTTATAGCAGACACCATATAGAGGTCACCATGTCACAGAAATGTCTCCCAGGTGCAGTATGTCCTTTGTTGCTCACTTGATTGGCTTACACACATCCCTTTACTGGAATCCGCTCTATCAGTCCCCACCAGAAAGCAAAGACCTTCATAACAATGTCACTAGACAGCCGTATTCAAAGGACTGCCACTTAGCTTAATTAGACTGATGAGGAAAATGCTTCGCTGCTACCGACACGAGGCACTGTGCCTCATGAGCTTTTTTCTACTGGTATCCATAACAACTAACGTAATGGGTGAAGAAAACGCTGGACTGTTTGGATAAACATAACACTTGGAACCGACATGCATACATAGTCTGAAAATAGATCCACAGTGCATAAATACATATATACAGTACATATTTACATGCATCTACAGGTGAGGGTGTCAATACATATAAGGCTGTTATATCTTTTTTAAATTACTTTTTTGGTTAGTAATGCATCTCTTAAAGGGTTAGTTCACCCAAAAATGAAAATTCTGTCATTTATTACTCACCCTCATGTCGTTCCACACCCGTAAGACCTTCGTTAATCTTCGGAACACAAATTAAGATATTTTTGTTGAAATCCGATGGCTCAGTGAGGCCTCCATAGGGAGAAATGACGCTTCCTCTCTCAAGATCCATAAAGCTACTAAAAACATATTTAAATTAGTTCATGTGAGTACAGTGGTTCTATCTTAATATTATAAAGCCACGAGAATATTTTTGGTGCACCAAAAAAAAAAAAAAATAACGACTTATTTAGTGATGGCCGATTTCAAAACACTGCTTCAGGAAGCTTCAGAGCATAATGAAGCAGTGTATCGAATCTGCTGTTCAGAGCGCCAAAGTCACGTGATTTCAGCCATTGGCAGTTTGACACGTGATACGAATCATGATTCGATACACTGATTAATTTATGCTCTGATGCTTCATGAAGCAGTGTTTTGAAATTGGCGCACCAAAAATATTCTCGTCGCTTTATAATATTAATATTGAACCACTGTACTCACATGAACCGATTTAAATATGTTTTTAGTACCTTTTTGGATCTTGAGAGAGGAAATGTCATTGCTCCCTATGAAGGCCTCACAGAGCCATCAGATTTCAACTAAAATATCTTAATTTGTGTTCCGAAGATGAACGAAGGTCTTACGGGTGTGGAACAACATGAGGGTGAGTAATAAATGACAGAATTTTCATTTTTAGGTGAACTAACCATTTAACTGAAGTAAAATGGTAACAAATTCTGTTTTATGTAATAAGAAAGTGTAATTGCACAGTATGATTAAACCGTGGAAATGCCCTCGAGCTGAAGTTTAGGGGGAGCTGGAACATTTCGTCTCAAAATGAGCCTTAAAAGGGCCTTGACTGGTGTCATAGAGTACAAAAGAGAGGAAAAATCCATTTGCCTGGATTATATATATAAAAATAGAATGCTTGGAAAGATGCTCAGACACAAAGCCCAGTCGAGTCTGTTTGGCCAGTTTGATGGGAAATGAAAAACTGCTGCCTGAAGGAGGGAGGCTGGTGTTGTGCATCACTGTGTCACGCTCTTCAAACAAAGACAGCAACCCATTTCAACTCCATTCAGTCTGAATGTATTTACTTTCACTGCCCTTTTTCCAGTACTGCCCATTTAATCAAATCTTGAACAAGAACAAGTGCTAAAGCTAAGTGCCTTAGCAGCTAAACCGTATGCCTAATAATAGATCCTACTAAATGCAATCACATAAAAGTGGGAGCTAAGCATCAGAGATAGATTGAAGATAGAGGATAAAAAAGAATAGAGGTCACCTCTTTAATTCACAGCAATAACTCGTTTCAGCCTCTTAACAGCTGCAGGGAGAGCTCACAGTCCTGTATGACTGTCTGATGCATACTGCAGTCCAAATTCAAAAGGTTTCACAGAATGACAAGGTCTAATCTTACAGGCTGCCAATTTTCTGGAGTTTGTGAGAGGTTTTTACTGATCTATCATGAAAAACATGGTGTACACAAGACAGACTGCTACAATGAGAGCTTCTAAGGAAGGAGAAACAGGAAGTGACATCATTTTGGTGGCGAAACAGCAACAAATCAGCAATGACTTCAACAAAACAGCAATGGCTCTGGGGCACGTTAAAGTTCAAACCGGTGTGCAACGTTTTGCTACGGCTTTCCGGGTTGAACGACATGATTCCTGGAAACGGTGTGCAACGGGGTTTGAGATATGTTTTCTCTCGTTTGGTGGGTGTGTCAAAAATGTTAGCCCAATCAGCAACAACATGTATATAAACCACGCAGTATTAAAGGGTTAGTTCACCCAAAAATGAAAATATCGAATCATGATTCAGATCGCGTGTCAAACCGCCAAACCGCCGAAATCACGTGACTTTGGCGCTCCGAACCGCTGATTCGACACAAAAAATTAATAGTGCTCCGAAGCTTCATGAAGCAGTGTTTTGACATGAGGGTGAGTAATTAATGACATTATTTTCATTTTTGGGTGAACTAACCCTTTAAATAGACAGTTCGCACAATGGGTATGAATGTAACATAAAAGTACTATACATATTTATATATTTTGCTATTGTATTTTGGAGTGAAACTTTCATAAACTCATCTGATTATATAAATATTTCAATATCATAGCACAATAACAGTGATCTTCAATAATGATAAGCCTAATACTCACAATAAAAATAATAAGGTCATATAGATCAGTCTCAGAGGTAAGTAGTGGATTATCCTTGATCTGAAACGTTTGTCTTTTCATCCTGAAATGCGAGGCAAATGTTGGATCACAATAATTAGGAACCACAATTTCCATAAATCCCTTCACTCGATTGGGATGTTCTCTTTTACTCTGGACGGCAAGGGCAGTGACTGTAATATTGAGCGTATTTTGCAGTATCAAACACGCATTTATATCAATTTCATCAGGCTCCGAAAATTCTTCAAAAAGCACACAAAGAATTGCAACTCTTGCTTCATCGGTTTTGCAACGTTTTGTCGGGGCTGAACGCAGCCCTGATTATGTGATGTTGTGGTAATAGCTGGTTTGTCTCATTGACTCCATCCTATTTGATAAAATTACAGAAATCATTTGATAATATCAAAATATGAAACAGCAGGGTGTCAACTGCCAACTGTCAAGGGTCTGTCCTGACTCACTCAGTGCTGTAGCTGAAATAAAACATGAGCAATGGACATTTTTGACAACTACATTTATGCAAATGATAGTTTGGCTTATCAGCTTTTGTGAGGAAAAAAAAAAAGACTACTTAATGTTTTCAGACACTTAATGTTTTCTGCAATTAACTGTATAATAGTTTAAATTTATATTTAGTGCAATTAGTTGAACTTTAGAGTTACATAACTTGATATGTAATTTCATAATTCTATCGTCTTTGAAATATGATTAAAGTGAATTGCAGAAAGGACTGTCTAGCATTTATGGTTGTGGAATGTACTGTCACATGTGTTCTGTTCCCATGAACTCTTATTTTGATATTATTTTGCCCCGTTGTTTCTGTATTCATTTCCTGTTTTTATCTGTTTCCATGGTTTTTGATTCCCCCACACCTGTGTTTCGTTTAGTTCATCAGTATCCCTTTGGTCATTTCTTTGAGTTACAGTGATTAGATCCAGCCTCATCTCCTTGCTTGCAGCAATATGTTACTCACGCATTGGTGATGAACTAAAATATATTTTAAAATTTTAATCAAGTACTTTACATGTATGTTAGTCAAAACATCGAATATTGTTCTGTCATGAATGAATAACTACACAGGAACAAATGAGTAATGCACTATTAACATTCTAGTAACTACTGCTAACAAGTAAGTAAGTAAGTAAGTAAGCAATAGTGCTCAGCTGAAGGTGGTAGTTCACTATTAGCTAATCAATAACTACTATTTTTTCATACCTCCCAGAAGAAGAAAACTACTACAGGTTCATAATGTGAATAATGCATAATGTATTATTCATTCTAAAGTGAAGATCATGTTAACACATTATAAAGTGTTTGTTGGGTTTTGCATAGTAATTTGTACAAAAACATCAAAAATGTCAGTCATTACTAGAGAGTTTTTGTGCTTTTCACTTTAGATCCAAATAATTAGTAATTCCTTCTGAAGGATTTGGAAACACTTCAGTCATTACTAGTGGGCTACCGTGATCTTCACATTAGAATTAATTATACATTATGCATTATTCATGTTAATTATGAGCCTGTATATAGTAGTTTTTAGTAGTTCTCTGGGAGGAATGAAAAAACAGTAGTTACTGATTAGTTAATAGTGAACTACCACCTTCAGCTGAGCACTATTACTTACTAATTCATTCATCAGAGTTTCTTGTTAGTTAATAGTAGTTACTAGAGTGTTAATAATGTGTTACTCATTTGTCATGTGTAGATATTCATTAATGACAGAACAGTATTTTAAAGTGTTATTAAATACATATCTTAAAAAACGGTCAAATAATTTTCGTCAATGCATGATAAAAGATTATTAAAACAATTATTTAAAATGTACTTTAAAGTAAAACTGTTAATTTGATATTATTACAAACTGCATTTTAAATAGTGTACTTAAGGGTGTTAAAGGGATAGTTTGCAAAAAAATAAAAATTCTGTATTACTGGCATCCACAGGTCACAGTTTGAACTAATTGTTATATACTTGCACTAGCATATTGTATATGACAATTTAGTTCAAACTTTGACCTGTGGAGGGCAGTAATACACTTAACAGTGTCTATACACTGCTGGGATTCTAATAGAGAAGAAGAAGAAGAGAACTAGTTCAAGATGAGCATTTATGGTTAAAATGTATAAAATTTATTTATTTATTTATTTATTTATTTTTTTGAAAATAAGAGATGGTTTCTCTATATAAGACCCTTATGTCTCGTCTGGGATCATGTAGAACGCTTTGAAGCTGCACTGAAACTGTAATTTTGACCTTCAACCGTTTGGGCTCCAGTGAAGTCCACTATATGGAGAAAAATCCTGGAATGTTTTCATCAAAAACCTTCATTTCTTTTTGACTGTAGAAAGAAAGACATGAACATCTTGGATGACATGGAGGTGAGTAAATTATCAGGAAATTTTTATTTGAAAGTGAACTAATCCTTTAAATGCATGACTGTTTCGCCAATCATTCTTACATATTCGAGTCTTTATCGACCCGGATCTACATCTAACACGGAAGGATCTCTACCTCTCGTGATAATATAAAACTCCTTTGGTTTTAGAGTAACAATCACAGAAGTGAAAAATAAATCATATTTTTTTACCTTTTGGAGCTTGGAAGGGCTCCGTTTGAGCAGATGTTTTATGCCATCATCACTGTCCTCGTCAGAGCTCATTTCCCAGTAAATTCAGCAAATAAAAGGCAAGTTTTTTGTATGAGCCCATTCACAATCTCAAACATATTCTCAAAACGATATAATCTTCACCAGATCCATCCAGTGACAGTGATATTTATATTTGATTGCGTTCAGTACTTGCTCTGCAGTAAATCGCCGAGCCATTTCATGTTTTGCTTATTCTTTCGTTTTTTTGTCTAAATGAGTCGTCACTTCAGCATTGTGTATCAGACATTGCCACCTTGTGGAATAAAGGTGAATTGCAATTATTCCGTCATCTAAGATTCAATTATTGTTGTGCAGAAAAAAATATACGTCCACCGATACACACGTCGGGTCATTAGCGACCCTATACAATTTTTTACAAAAAATGAATTCAAAAATAGGCATTCTTTTATAATTTTATGATTTTTTTTCTTGTTAAATTCTTTATAATGAATTGATTGAGGAATACCAAGAAGGTTGAAGTCTAACTTTAAAAAATGAACGAGGAGGAGGGTAGTAAATGACGTCCCGGGTCACTAAAGACCCGAGGTATGCATTTAAGGGTTAACAGGGATGTGCATTAGCTGCACCTCTCGGCCAGAATCTACATATTCAGATGATATGTCTAAATGAGTGGTTCTGTTGCAAAGTGGACCAAACATCATGCTGATAGTCAAAAGTCTGGTTTTGCGACTATGAGAGCCGCAGGAAACTCTTAATGGGAGAAATTATTCTTTTTGAGCTCCTGTCCACCCTGAATTCTCAAGGGGCAAAAGCACCAGCCCAAGCTTTCTCCCACCAAGTTAATGTCTATTTAAGACGGGATTGGTAATCGATTGCCCTAAAGAGAGAATAAGCCCTTCCCGATTCACAGACACAAAGAAGGGGCAAGATTCTCTCTGCAGAAAACCGTTCCTTCTGGTGCACTTCTGCACCCTCGCTGGAGAGTCATATCTCGCTTTAATTTGACAGGCTGAGGGGTTTTATATGAGTCTCTCTCCGCGTGACACTTTCGAGCATGGGTACCTCTAATCAATATGGGCGATTGTAGTGTTGTTTATGAAGGCTGAAAATGTTTTGTAGGTTAGAGAACATTGCATTTCGTTTCATCTGACAAAAGCAGCAGCTCGGTAGAGTTATTTCTCATCAGAACTCGTCATACTCCACGCTGCCTCATTTAAACCTTCATTTCACACTGCATGCTGAGGTGTCTTACATCTTGCCATTGCAGTCCAAGTCCTGCCCCTTTTCTACTTTCCATTCACCCACAAGCACTGTGCTTGAATACTAACGCCGCAGGCCGGCCTCTTTGATTGACAGGCCGTTCGACCCTGACCACCAGTGATGGGCCTATATGCACCAGTCCAATTACAGGATCCAGCCCGACCAGAACCCCCAATCCCATGGTTGGCTGCTTTTGTACTGACACACTGAATAACACAACTCCACGGCGGGAAAGGGTTCTGCTGCGGCACTGCGTTCACCTGAACACATGGAATAAAACCAAGTAGAAACAGCACTTCCTTTGAGCGGGTGTGTCAGACCGGAGGGACGCCTCTACAGACTGCAGATGTGGAATGATGGGAAGTCTTATTGTGCACTGTCCTTGAAACACAGTGGAGAATTAAAACACATCTTAAATACTACTGGTTTTATGTTGTAACTCATTAAATGCAGTCTCTGTTTTGACAGTAAAAAAGGCAAAGAAAGGCCCATAGGAAAGAAAAATCAAAAGTGAGATCTCTTTAACATCTCAAATGTTTCTCCTAGACATAAATGAGGTTACTTCAACATCAAATGGAGACTTTTGCTTGAGTCTCCTGCTTCTCACACTTGTGTCCTGAGACAAAAACTCTAAAGGCTGGAACACACCAAGCTGACGCCGACGAACTAGTGGCGACGAAAGCAGACTGTGGGGTTGCCTCACGTCGGCAGCGTTTGGGTCCAAAGTTGCCCCGACACACCAAACCGACGCTAGACAGCCGACGGCCAAGTAGCGCATCAGTTCTGCGCCTGCGTGAGATGAAATGCCTTTCTGAACAAGCAGGTGGCAGTATCTGAACAGCCAATCAGAATGATCAGATGGCCCGACGAGCTCCAACGCTGATTCAACATTTTGAATTGGCCGGAAAAAAGCCGACGAGGACCAACTTCAGCCGATGGTGTGGAACACACTGAGAAAACTTAGTCGGCCGACGAACAAAAACTGCCGAATGGCCGACCGTCGGCTTGGTGTGTTCCTGCCTTAACACTCTCACAATGGTTTCCTTTAAAGTTTTAGAAGAGATCTCAACACCATCACACACTGTGCTCAGACTTTTCTCTTCAGCTAGAGACTCAGGAGCTTCTTAAAGTTTAGAAGAGATCTCAATAACATTGCACATTGTGCTCAGACTTTTCTCTTAAACTAAAGATTCTGGATCACTCACATTTGTCCCTTTAAAAGTTTAGAAGAGATCTCAATAACATTGCACATTGTGCTCAGATGTTTCTCCTCAGCTAGAGACTTTGGTGTTCTCACATGTGTCTCCTCTAAATTTTAAAAGTGATCTCAACAACTTTGCAATGTGTATGTCTCAAACATTACTATCATATGTATTAATAATCAAATTAGTCAAGGATTGGGTCATAAGCCACTTAATGTGCCTTTCAGCAAAGAACGTGCATGGATACCTTTCCTGTAGCAATTTTCCTGATAACAGGATCTGGTACATTACTATTTTAAGAAAGTACTACTTTCTTATTGTATCTACACATCATTTCTGCATAATTTCACTCTTAATATAGGCTTAAATGCTGAAATTATGGACTTTTTTTTTTTTTTTTTTTTTTTACTTTATTGGTGCACAATTTGTAAAGTTGTTGAGATCTCATCAACACTTTAAGAGGAGACAAATGTGAGAGGTCCAGTGTCTTTAGCTAAGGATAAAAGTCTGAGCACAGCGTGTCTCTTCTAAAACTTTAAGTGGAGACACATGTAAGAGTTCCGAGTCTCTGAGGAGAAAAGTCTGAGCACAGTGTGTGATGTTGTTGAGATCTCTTCTAAAACTTTAAAAAAGACCATTGTAAGAGTGTTGAGATTTTGTCTCAGGAGACAAGTATGGGAAGCAGGAGACTCAAGCAAAAGTCTCCATTTGATGTTAATTTAACCTCATTTATGAGATGTTAAAGTTTTTTTCTCCCCTTTGGGTAGCTTCTATCTCATTCATGCACACCATTTCAATCAAGCACAATACATGCATTCTCATATTTGAAGTTTTAATTGTTGCACAATTACTTAACAGAGGAAAACATGACCTATTTGCAAAAACAAATGAACAGTGTTCAGGTGTGCATAATTATTAGGTACGTTTTTCTTTTACAGATAAAATGAGCCAAAAAAAAGAGCTTTAACTCAAACTGAAAAGTCAAAAATTATTAAATGCTCATAAGAAGGATGCAATACTAATGCAATACTAGAAATTGCAGTTAAGGCATGACCATTGGACAGTGAAATGCTCATTGGATCAGCAGGGTCAGGCAAAAACAGGTGGAGAAGAAAAGACACATGTTAACTGCAAAATAATTAAGAATTAAGGTGAAGAATTAAGTGTGAAACCATCAGGAACCCTTTAGTCTCCAGTGCCACCAATTTCCGGAAATGCAACCTACCTGGAGTCTCCAGAAGTGCAAGGTGTCAGGATCTCAGAGACTTAGGTAAGGTAAAGAATCCTAATGCACAAGTTCGCCTGCCCATTCAGTCTGAATGGTTAATGCACTCTAAAAAATGCTGGGTTAAAACAACCCAAGTTGGGTAAAATATGGACAAACCCAGCAGGTTGGGTTAAAGGGCACATATTATGCCCTCTTTCACAAGATGTAATATAAGTCTCTGGTCTGGTCACGTTTCAGCTTAAAATACCCCACAAATTTTCCCCTATTTGAGGGTGAGTAAAAACATGCCTTTTACTATATTAATATATTGCTGGATAAAAAAATAAATCCAAAATTGGTTTAAAAAAATGGCTGGGTGAAAACAACCCAAATCCCTGGTTTTGTCCATATTTAACCCAGCATTTTTTTAGCAAACTTGGCTTGCTGTCCTCGAAGGAGGCTCGAACCCAAGGCTCGGCTCGAGCTCCGAGTTAAACCCCACTATAACAGTACTGCATAGAGGGAGAATAAGAGAAATAGAGGAGGAGATGGGGAGGAGGAGGGATGCTGGAAGAATTGTAGCTGGGATGACGCACTGACTGCTGCTTATGTATGCTTGTAATGATGATTGACAGGACTGAATGTTTAGGCTCCTCCCGAACCAACGTTTGGAACTACATAAAATGACTCCCACTTAATAAGAATCACAAGCTGAAGTGTTGTAAAATACATGAAGACTGTTTTTATAGGCTTTATAGACAGATAGATTGAGAGTGACTCTTGAAGGACCAGCACCACATCCTCTTGTAACACTGCTTGAAGAATTTATCTTCCAGAATCTGGCAATATGTTTTGGGAGTTCATTTTTAGTCAATTTACTTGACTTTCTTGACTCTTTCTTTCTTTCTTTCTTTCTTTCTTTCTTTCTTTCTTTTTTTCCATCTTGAATTATTTATTTGATTTATATTGGTTAGCACATGAAAAAATATTAGGGTACAACGGGGCTAAAGGCGCTTTTAATTTTATTTTCCTCTAAACCACTAGATGGCATAAAACCTTGCCGCAGCACTTTCCTAAACAACCGTTTTTCAAAATGTATGTGCAAATTTGTCTGATCTTTGACGCGATCGCGGGCAGCAACGCAAAGTTGATTCTGAGGTAGTTTGATCTAATATTTGATGCTTTTTAAAATGTTGTTGATTTAAATAGCAAATAAGAATCCATTAAATTAATGTTTGTTAATTAATTTTCAGATGAAGGTCTTCTTAATGATTTTCAGTTTTGTTCATAGTAATTCGAACAACAGTTTTTCAATAACGGAAGAATATGTAAAAGTATGGTATTTGGGGTAAAAAGCGCCCCTGCTGTTGGGGCAAAAGGCACAATAATTAATGTTAATGAACAGCTGACTGACTTTTCAATTTCTTTACATGATATGGTTAGATTCACATAGCAAATATCATATATCAAATTGGGTATCCATCTTAGAGATAATCACCATATTTATAATGAAACAATCATATTTTAAAATATATTAATCATATGTTAATAAAATATAATTTATTGTTACTACTGTAAATCTATATTAAATGGGCTATTATGGGATCTCCTTCAATGCTTTCAGAAATATTAATTTTTAAAATCATTTTGTTTCTGTATAAAATCTATTTTTATATATTTTATATTTTTATATTTATTTTTATCACATAGGCCTATTTTAACGGCAGTATATTTACTGAACAAAAATGAATTATTTTATTTATCAAAATAAACAGAAAATCATTATTAAAAACATATTATTTTAGCTAAAGTATTTGTATGAATACTGTGTGCCTTTTACCCCATGTGTGGGGTAAAAGGCCCCCTCACCACCTCACATTTATAAGATTTTTAAACAAAATTAACCACTTTATGATTTTTTTTTTCACACAAAATATGTTGCTCCATCAATGTCCAATACAAACATATATATTTTTTCCTGCAATCATATACTTTGAGAGTAGTGAAAAGCACAATTTTTCTTAAGGTGTGCCTTTAGCCCCATATGTACCCTAATAATAATTTAAAAATCTTCCTTGCTTATGTTTTTTATGAAATAATAATAAAAGATTATGCAAAAAATATATGTATTCTTTCTTCCAAGACAAGACTTTTTCTTCATAATGGTATCAGGACAGTATCAAACTGACATTTTTTTTTATGCCACCTAAAAATATCAAAATTTAATTGAATTAGAATGCACTTTTGAATAAGGACAAAAACTGAACATCACATCATTGACCCCTATAAATGTGTTAGTTTAGTTAAACAGTTCTTGTTTACCTAATCACCTATTCGTTTTTTTAAAAATAAACCAAGCAAACTGAACTTGACAAAGTGATCACCATATAATTTCTTTTTCTGGAAAAGATATATGATAGAAAATGAAAGGCAAGGAAAATAAATGAAAACAAAAAGGTGTACTTACTCAAAAACATTACTGTATGTGGTCAGCTAATACATTCTATGTTCATCTATTATTAATATAGCTGACGCTGTTATGATCATCATAATATTAAGGTATGCGTAATGCAATCATTTGGTGTGCCAAATAAAATTAAGCAAGATCCCCTGTTAAATGCAAAGGTTTCAGGCAGTGAAATTAACATCCAGATGAGAATTACTTGCAGGCAACAGCAAAAAAGAAAACCTTGCTGTGCAATATAAAAAAAAAAGACTTGTGAAACCACAAAATACTTATACCGTCTTATGACCTGCAATCTCGGTGATGTAACCATTGAAATCTATGGAATCTTTGTGTTTTCTGTGCTGATTTTAGGAGAAAATCTTTGGAACTCAGATTTGGATTTGTGGTCCATGTGCAAACGGGCCAATGCACCTCTTTGAAATCCAGAATAATTCTCAGTCCAGTGCAGATATTCCATTTACTTTAAATCAATCAATTTGCCACAAATTTACAAGGTCAATGGAGCAGCTCCACTGTGCCTATGATGTGTCCAGAATTGACTGCCCATAAGCAAAAACAGCTGAGTTTAAATCACAAACTTCAGAAATAGCCTTGCACCAGCCAAACAACTGCCATTGAGATGCAGGTATACATTCAAACTGTCCATTCAGATTCGCTTATTTGTGAATCGGATTGGAATCTGATCTAAACTGACTGTCCATATTGTGTATCACAACTGTTCCGATCTGATTTGAGTGTCCCTTGGTGCTCTTCGTTTTCAAGAATATCTGCATTTGTTTCTTTGGCAGTGATGTTGTGTTGGTAGGCATACACCAAAAACTACAACATGGAGGGGTTTGCAATACAGATGTTTGCAATACAGATGTTGTGCTGCTTTATTCTATGCTGTCATCTCCACCGGTTTCAAATTGTGTTTCTATTATATTTTAATTTTCTTCTCAACTGGCACTTTGCAATAGCACTGTTTCTGCAGTGACTTTCAACATGTTTTCTATAACAATGTCTGACATGTTTTACATGGCATGAGAAAGTCACATGTGAAATCCGATCAGAGCGGTCAGACTAAAACCAGAAATGCGATTTGAATTGGATTTCAAACCACACATGAATGTGGCTCAAAATGGATTTGTAAAAATCGCATTTCATGTCTAAATATGATCGGATTCCAATCCAATATGATTCGACGTCGGATTTGGACTGACAGTCTGAACCTCGTTCTTGGGTAAGATACTTGTAGTAGTATCTGCACATCAAACTGTGATGAGAGAAAACATATCAACATAAAACAATTAGACACTTAACCTTTAACTCAGATTGTATTCCAGACATAAGTCAAAGGCTTGTTAATCCTTCAAAAATCTCTTAGGGAACATGTTCCAAATGGCTTTAGGCTTTTATTTATTTCTTTATATACAATTTATTTCCTGAGAAAACCATAATGCAGATGAGGGTGTAATTGACCATAAGGACAGCATGTTTGATTCATTGTAAAACATAAGAGAATTAATGGCTTACAATGCCAATAATTCACTGCAATAATGTTGTACTCAGACAACAAGGAGTCTGGAGGTGCACAGATCAATAACAGCTCCTCGGCTGTGGCTAATGGGCCTCCAGGAGCGAGTATGTGAGTACAAGCACATTCCCACATGTAGGCAGTATGATCACTTTGGCTCTGCTTTCTAATCCAATTGAAAATTCTCTTCATCCATTTCAATGTATGACAACTAGTAAAGCTCATTTTCAAAGTGCTGCTCATGTTCACATTTGCCCCCACTCCCTCATCTACCCTCTCCTACAGCTTTCCTATCAAACTAACCAGTGACAGCTCAACAGCCCAAAATAGTATAGCACCCTGTTCTAACAGCATGTTGCACACATTGCTGCATAACCACAGTGGTTTGGAAAAATACATCCCTCCTTCAACCAGTCTTTTTATTCCTCGGATTCTCCATGCTGTAAGTGCCATGGAGCGGCCAACTCTGTTTGTGACTATCCTCCGTTTTCACCATTCATTTGCTACTAACCACATCAAATCAAAGTCATTTCTTTGGATGGATGGATGGATGGATGGATGGATGGATGGATGGATGGATGGATGGGAGGGGGAGGGGGCATCTTGAAATGATTTTTCCTCTCAGGCGACTGTGATTTCAACAAGTAGTGTGTTCCAGGATCAGCATCCAGGGAGCAACATTCCTATCGACCAATCAGATTTTAGGGTAAGGCTTAATCCCAAAGTATACTTTGTTTTGGCGCGAACGCTTAGCATATGCATATTTGAAACAATACTTCATTTGAAAGTGTGTGCCAAATCTGCCTGCACTATTTCTTAAAAGTTATGATCAATAAAAATGTCTGTGTACTGTTTTAAACTAGAGTTGCGTGTATTTATTAACTGTCTCATACTTGTCAACGCGGGCATGTTGTTGCAGTTTCCAGTATTTTCTTCTTTTTGTTTAATCTTTCATTTCTTTTTCAACTGTGAAAAAACAGGCCAGTCTAGGGTTGCCACCTTGTGGACCAACTAAGTGAAAAAAAATCAAGGCGAATGTGTGAGAAAAGTCGGGTTGTGCATTTACAGTAAACATGTACTATGCTGATGATGACATTTGTATCACGTGACATACCCTTGTGTACAAATAAAAATCAGAGTATACTTTGGGGTATGCACTAGGGAATTTGAACTGTGCCCAAATGTCATCATCATAGTACTCATGCAGCCTGAATTTCTAACCGTGCATATTGTGGATGCACTAATTAGTTGGTCCACAAGGTGGCAACACTGGGCCAGGCTATTGTACAGTTGAAAAAATTACAGAACAACAAGAGATTGAACAGCATCTGCTGCATCCAAAATCGAATACTTCCCTACTGTACAGTATGCAAAAAACAGTACGCTAACAGAGTAGTATGTACAAATACGTAGTATTAAAAAAACACTTTGCAAAAAGTAACCGGTTGACCAATTACTTCCACCGAGATTCTGAAGCATGCATACAATGGGCACTTTCACAATTCCTCTTCCGTGGCCTCATGGGATAGTAATGGAGATGAAGCAACGCAACTGACTCTATAGGTCACATGATAGTGACAACATGGCTGATTTAGTACATCTGAATTTCATTCATACTACACACATTCAGACTATATAAAACATACTTTTTTTAATGGCTGCAAACTAAAGCCCAAAGTATACCTTTTTACACGGACGCGAGGGTACAGTGCGCGTGATGCAAATTTCATCATCAGAAGAGTATGCGCACTACTGTATTTTAGTAACTTTGTACATGCACGTCGCACGTGGGCATTTAATTTTTTTGCAGTAAGTAGTTTATACACAAGGTGGCAACAGAGCCTTGGGAGTGTTGATTCACAAAGTAGTCTAAGAAAAACTGTATAAACAGAACAGACGGGAACGCATGCAAGCTACAGTTGTCAATGGAGGCCTACATAGACGAGAGATTGTGTGAAGAGGTTAGAAAGAACCTCCATTTGTATAACTCTACCATGAAAGAATACAAAGATATTTACATGGGTTGTAACTCATGGCGAGAGATCAAAACTACGCATGTGTCGAATGGCAGTGTATGCGTACGAATCAAATGAAGTATACTTTGCAAGGGTGTACGTTCAAATGTGCACGTACACTAGCGTACACATAAAAAAAAAAAAAACGAAGTATACTTGCTGCTTAAGTTTCAAACTAAATGGACTAACATTTTGGACACAGCAAACATAACTTTTGGAGAGAAATAGCACAGACACTGGACAAAGATGAAACTTTCTAGTGAGAATGTGTTTGTTCTCGGTATGAAATGAACTAGGCTACTTAAATGGTGGCTGTACACCTATGCTAAACTGAAAGGATACTTTGGGTTTAGGACTAAGGAATACATAATTTACCATTTTATTTACAAATATTATCCAATGCATGTTCACACAACGTCAGCTCTCACATGAACGCAACATGTATGCGTCGCGATGTCTTCATGAACGCACGTTGCAGATCAATATTTTCATACAGTGGTAAATTGTGTTTGCATCTCTTCATAAAATTAAGGCGAAACCATTGGAGTCACAATGAGTACTTTAATGATGTCTTTCCTTTCTGGACCTTGAAAATGGTAGTTGCATTCCCACGCAGCAAAAGATCTGCCGCAGAGGTATCGCGGCTTTCGGAACGTATCTGCGAACGGAACCATATCAGCGTCCACTTGCTCACAGTGACGGATCCGCAACGAAGGTAGATCGTGGACCTGCCGTGGCTCTGCGCTGCATCTGCTCCACATCCGCGCTTAAAACCTTAACTCCGCGGCGGGTCCGTTTGGGACCCGCAAATTGATACAAACCCGATTCCAAAAAAGTTGGGACACTGTGCAAATTGTGAATAAAAACAGAATGCAATGATGTGGAAGTTTCAAATTTCAATATTTTATTCAGAATACAACATAGATGACATATCAAATGTTTAAACTGAGAAAATGTATCATTTTAAGGGAAAAAATAAGTTGATTTTAAATTTCATGGCATCAACACATCTCAAAAAAGTTGGGACAAGGCCATGTTTACCACTGTGTGGCATCCCCTCTTCTTTTTATAAAAGTCTGCAAACGTCTGGGGACTGAGGAGACAAGTTGCTCAAGTTTAGGAATAGGAATGTTGTCCCATTCTTGTCTAATACAGGCTTCTAGTTGCTCAACTGTCTTAGGTCTTCTTTGTCGCATCTTCCTTTTTATGATGTGCCAAATGTTTTCTATGGGTGAAAGATCTGGACTGCAGGCTGGCCATTTCAGTACCCGGATCCTTCTTCTGCGCAGCCATGATGTTGTAATTGATGCAGTATGTGGTCTGGCATTGTCATGTTGGAAAATGCAAGGTCTTCCCTGAAAGAGACGACGTCTGGATGGGAGCATATGTTGTTCTAGAACTTGTATATACCTTTCAGCATTGATGGTGCCTTTCCAGATGTGTAAGCTGCCCATGCCACACGCACTCATGCAACCCCATACCATCAGAGATGCAGGCTTCTGAACTGAGCGCTGATAACAACTTGGGTTGTCCTTGTCCTCTTTAGTCCGGATGACATGGCGTCCCAGTTTTCCAAAAAGAACTTCAAATTTTGATTCGTCTGACCACAGAACAGTTTTCCACTTTGCCACAGTCCATTTTAAAGGAGCCTTGGCCCAGAGAAAACTGCTGCGCTTCTGGATCATGTTTAGATATGGCTTCTTTTTTGACCTATAGAGTTTTAGCCGGCAACGGTGAATGGCACGGTGGATTGTGTTCACCAACAATGTTTTCTGGAAGTATTCCTGAGCCCATGTTGTGATTTCCATTACAGTAGCATTCCTGTATGTGATGCAGTGCTGTCAAAGGGCCCGAAGATCACGGGCATCCAGTATGGTTTTCCGGCCTTAACCCTTACGCACAGAGATTGTTCCAGATTCTCTGAATCTTTGGATGATATTATGCACTGTAGATGATGATAACTTCAAACTCTTTGCAATTTTTTCTCTGAGAAACTCCTTTCTGATATTGCTCCACTATTTTTCGCTGCAGCATTGGAGGAATTGGTGATCCTCTGCCCATCTTGACTTCTGAGAGACACTGCCACTCTGAGAGGCTCTTTTTATACCCAATCATGTTGCCAATTGACCTAATAAGTTGCAAATTGGTCCTCCAGCTGTTCCTTATATGTACATTTAACTTTTCCGGCCTCTTATTGCTACCTGTCCCAACTTTTTTGGAATGTGTAGCTCTTATGAAATCCAAAATGAGCCAATATGTGGCATGACATTTCAAAATGTCTCACTTTCAACATTTGATATGTTATCTATATTCTATTGTGAATAAAATATAAGTTTATGAGATTTGTAAATTATTGCATTCCTTTTTTATTCACAATTTGTACAGTGTCCCAACTTTTTTGGAATTGGGTTTGTACAACCGTTACAGTAAAGGCGTGTGCGCGTCCGCGGATCCGACATGGGTCCGCTGATTGACAGTAGAATTTACGGCGCCGCCCGGAGGCGGACCTGATCCTCTGGGAGGCGCCAAAACGAATGTGACAGTCACGGGGGTTTGGCGACTTGAATGCGGATCTGCCTAGGAGTCTCCTGCTGTGTGGGTTGGATCTCTATGGAGGGACAGAAAGCTCTCAGATTTAATTAAAAATAACTTTGGTTACAAGGGTGAGTAATTAATCACAGAATTTTCATTTTTTGACTTAACTAACTGATTGAATGAATTGATGGCAGGGTTGCCAGGTTTGCACAACAAAACCCACCCAATTGCTCTTCAAAACTAGCCCAATCACATTTCAGGAGGGGTCCCACATTCCAGGGGGTAAAATCCGTATTTTTGGCAGGGCTCCCCTGGTAAAATTCGCACTCCAGGTGCTAAATATTACATTATTTGGGGTCGATTCAACCTGCGGACATGAAAAACAACCAGTGGCAACAGTGTAAAACTAGCCCAATTACGCAGGAAAACTGCGGACTTGGCAACACTGAATGACGGTCCCAGTTGTCGCGCAAGATAAATAAGAGAATGACATCTAGTGGGGAAGATTAGTAATAAGATTGACGTCAATCAGATATTATGTTCAATGTTTGCGTAAATAAATACGGGAAAAAGATTGATTTGTGACTTTGAAAATCGATATCGAATCAACCACATAAAAAACAACATCAACAACAACAACAAAATGATTAATCGAAAAATTTTTTTTTTTGCCCAGCCCTAGTTTATGCTGTTTGCCTGCAACAGAGTCGAGGTTCTGGCTGTAAGTGGGCTAGCTAGGGTCTATTTTGGCGTACCTATTGTGGCGTACCTCAATGTGTAAAGATCGATGACAAGCGCCACTTTCCAGCTTCTTCATTAAACTCTCCTGACACTAACTTCTTCCCTCCGGGCATCAACTCAACCCCAGCTGCATGCTCAAGATCCCAGAGTAGTGCAAGGATAACAGAGTGTTTCCACACTACGGCATATGCCTGCAGCACCGGCAGTGGCATCTTTATCACATCCTCCTGCTTCTCATGATGGCTGATTTGAGGAGAGTTTTCACACATACACCAGCTTTATGGCTTACAGCTACTTCTACTATTACAGTGAGTGATCATTACAAGAGAACACATGCTGCATTTCATTCAACTAGGAAAATCAGAATTTCTTGGAAAAAATGCAACAGAATGGCATTTTGAGTCAAACATCGAACATGTTGGAAATGCGTGTGTGATGTCACACAAACATAGCGGAATGCAGGATAAACATTCTCTTTTAAACAAGTAAAATGCATTGGTGAGTCGAGGTTTCAATGCGCTCACGGCATGTCGGAATTAAAGTAATTGTGAAATTCCGACATTACAACTTGTAAAATCTGTATTTTCCATCCCCCTTTCATTTTTTACTGTTAAACAACAGGCTGATCTTGTGTTGCCACCTTGTGGACAAACTATTTAGTGCAAAAAATAAACAAATAAAGGTACTTGCGTGAGAAAAATACACATATACTACTGTATGTTGATGATGACATTGCATCTCACGATATATCCTAGTGTACGTGTATTATTCATTTAGCAGGAGCTTTCATCCAAAGCAACATAACAACTGCTACTTCTTGTGTTATGTTTTGTCTATTGATTAATCAAACTGCACATTAATTTTGCTGTTAATTGTGTTACCATAGAAATGCATAATTCTAAATACAGTGGCATGAAAAGCCCTGTGTAGAACGTCCAGGTTGTCATCTAGTAATTATGGTAATTACAACATGGTGTGAGCGCAGCACTACTCTTTCTTTGTCGATAACTGAACTAACGTTAGCCGTTGTGTTTCCTCTATATGCCATCTTGGGCAATGGAATCAGGTAGGAATATTCAAAATTAACAATTTTAATTTACCTGTGCTTTAACTAAAAGGCACCATGTGGTGAGCTTACTCTTAAATCTTCAAAAAAAAAAAAAAAGAGGAAAATAATAAAATATACTATAAAGTTTTTTTTTTTTTCATTACAGCAAGTCAATGTCATCCAGATGGTCTGAGCTGGTACATAGTCTTTGTCTGCTTCTCGCTCAAGCTTTCTTTAGCGCTCTCTCCAGGAGGAAAAATATGTCGTAGCACTGGAGCTTCATGATCCAATCACAGTGCTTGTCTCGTTATAACTAGCTGTCAATGAGAGCATTTGAGCATGAGGGGACAGCGTGACCATCGCACATTGCAAAGGATAGCAGTTCTTGTTTGTTACTGCATTAAAGCTGACTGCTGTGTGGGAATCCTCCAGAGGGCCATTAAAAATCCCGAGGACAGGCTGTATTAGGGATGCCTTTAAGTGCAGCTCTCCTCTTACAAACTTCTTTTGTATCAGGTTGTGTTGTTTTTTAATGTCAAACTTTCATTGCCTATAAATACATATTCCAGCTGGTCAGTTTTGTCTGGTGGTGATAACATCATGCTTTTAGATAACTTTTTTTCCGGTTGTGATGGAGTAAATCAATGGAGGGTTTCTTTTTATGCACATTCCTGCGGTGACAGTCAATGTATTGCTTGGTCAGATTCCACATACTACAATTACATAACTGTCCTGGCTTGAATACGAATAGGTAATTAATGATTATTTGCCAGAATCAATAATACTGAACAAAGAAGCTCTACCGGGGTTAGAGAGGTTGATTAAAACAGCTTATACTTCACACAGATATAGTCACTGTTACAAATAAGACATCATTTCACGTTTCCAGTTGAAGCTCATTTGATAGATAAACATGAAAATCAACGAATCCGGTCACAAAAGATTAATTCCAATGCAAAACATCTGTATATATGGTACAGGGCTTTGGTTGCACATCTACAGCCTTTTCAAAACCAGATATGCATTGAAGCACTGCCATCTATTGGTTGAAGTTTGTAAATACCTCTCATTTAAAAGAAGTTCACTCAAAAATGGTATATTTTTAAGGATTCTTCACAAAGCTCGTTGCTATACACTACCATCAAAGGTTTGGAGTTCAAAGCTGTCAAGCTCCAAAAAGCAATATAAAAGTAGTCCGTAGGTGCAGAATTACAAGTCTTATGAATTCATACTTAAGCTTTGTGTAAGAAACAGACCGATGTTCAAGCTCATTATTAACTGGGAAACTAAATGATGACAGAATTTTAATTTTGGGGGTGAACTGTTATTACTTGATGCAACAATCCCGATAGACCAGAACCTAAAACGCTGTTTCATGTCATACAATTATAGACATGAAACCTTAAAGGTGCAATATGTAAGATTTTTGCAGTAAAATATCCAAAAACCACTAGGCGTGAACCACTAGGGTAAAGACCACATGTCCCAAGATTCTGCGCTTAAACTTGGTGTCATAAAACTACGCCTTTTTTTTAATAGGCCTCTAGTGACCTCTAGCGGAAAATATTACATATTGCACCTTTAACAATATAAACAGTACTTTTTTGGTAGCAGTCAAATGCAGAGACAGATGCCATCCCTCATTATAATAAGTTTCTGCTTCAAAAGGTGACATTTCAGCAGGTACAAATGAGTTCACAAGATTTAGGCCCCAAGGACACACATACTGTAGAGGACAGGACGTGTAATTGAATCCAGCGCCCGTCCTTTTGATGGCCGTCCACTCAGTGCCACTGCAATGATCAGAGGGAAAAAACACCTATAAATCACTGCTCGTCCACCACAGGCCTGCCATTTCCACAAGCCTGACAGAATATAAATCATGTTTACAAAAATGGAGTCTTTACAGAAAGCTGCTCCAAAACATAATTACAGCTTGTAAAGTTTGGCACTGTGTTCACACAAAGCAAATGTTGGACAGAAAGAAATGGAACTTGTGAATTTGGAAAATGTGTAGCAGTCTCACCTGGCTTTAGGCACTCTCATAAAGGCACTTTAATGAGAATGACCTTTGGTGACATTATCAGGCCTTCATGAGACTCTTAAATCTCATTAGGTTTAAAGAGATTCTTTATAGGCATCTGGTTCCATGAAGAACCTATAACATATTACTGACTTGATGTGTAAACATTATGGGAAGCACGCTAGCCAGGTGGGATTTAAAGGTGCCGTAGAACGTCTTTTTAAAGGATGTAATATAAGTCTAAGGTGTCCCCTGAATGTGTCTGTGAAGTTTCAGCTCGAAATACCCCATAGATTTTTTTTTTTTTTTACGCTGATTTATAACGCTTCCGAAGCTTCCTGAAGCAGTGTTTTGAAATCGGCCATCTCTATATAAGTCGTTATTTTGTTTTTCTTGGCGCACCAAAAATATTCTCATCACTTTATAATATTAATATTGAACCACTGTACTCACATGAACTTATTTAAATACGTTTTTAGTACATTAATGGATCTTGAGAGAGGAAATGACATTGCTGGCTATGGAGGTCTCACTGAGTCATTGGATTTCAACAAAAATATCTTCATTTGCATTCCGAAGATTAACAAAGGTCTTACGGGTGTAGAATGACATGAAGGTGAGTAATAAATGACATTATTTTCATTTTTTGGGTGAACTAACCCTTTAAGGGATGTGCTGGACCAACAAATATGATCCTGGAGGCCTTGCAATTCACATCTCGCAAATTGTCTTGGTGCTTAAAACCACAGGACACGTTCAGAGGTCTTGTGGAGTCCATGCATCATTCGCATCAGAGCTGTTTTTGCAGCATGAGGGGTATACATGATTTAGATAGGTGGCTTTAATGTTGTGGCAGATATGTAACATCCTTAGTACATATTCAGATGTGAAGAGCCCTCCTGATTAACAACATGTTTTGCTTATAAATCAAGAATATAGTGTATCAGTAAGATAATCACTGATTCTGCTCTAAGTAACTACATTTACTTTGTGGAACACAATACTGGAAAATTTCTAGAATTTTCAATACTCGGAATACCAATCAGAATCTTAGTATTTGTAGAGATGACCTTAACTGATTTTGATTTTGCATGCCTATTATATTAGTGTTTCTGTATTTTAAGTTAGTTTGAGGTTG
Source organism: Megalobrama amblycephala (assembly GCF_018812025.1). Classification (NCBI taxonomy): domain Eukaryota; kingdom Metazoa; phylum Chordata; class Actinopteri; order Cypriniformes; family Xenocyprididae; genus Megalobrama; species Megalobrama amblycephala. Next base: position 39,757,114 of record NC_063046.1, on the reverse strand, counting down.
GATCCTAAAACTCTAGGCCGTTTCCACCTGGTATTAAGATTCGTTTTGTTTGATCGGATCACAAGTGGATGAGGCAGGCACATACCCATTTACACCTGGTGTTTTAATCTGTCCCTTTGTCCACTTTCAACCGCTTCTGTCCTGATTTCTTTGAGGGGAGGGTTTATGGGTAGGTAAATGTATGGGCTTTTTCTGATATTTAGTTCTAATGGACAAAATAAGCTCAGGCAATTTACATATAAAGGCGCACGGAGATGATGGAACAACATACAGAGAGCATCAGCTTTCGCTTCTGCTCTGATAGCCACAAGACCGGCTGAATGCGGTGAGTGTGTGTTAGAAATCAGGAATGGTAAGAGAACATTGTGCTTGGTACGTTTATCATCTTCAAGACAAAATTAGTTCTTCAGCTGACAAAGTTTAAATCCCGTCTGGCTAGCGCACTTCCCATAATGTTTATGCATTATGTCAGTGGGCGTCTTTTGTGGCTGTTCGAACGTATTCGATCACATGAGTGTTTGCACTACGAAAGCAATCCAGTCTGATGCATTTTCGACTACCTCTGGAAGTGTTTGAAAGTGGACAAGCTCAAAACATTTTAGACCCCTTTTACACCTGTATTTAGCATCGTCCACTTGTGATCCGATCGGCCAAACTGCATCTTAATACCAGGTGTAAACGGGGCCGTTGCTGTATTGCTCAATTCTTCTTTTGGAAATATGAAGAACTGCAACTCCTGGTCTTCATTGTTGATATTGGTCACTCTATTGGGTCAAGCACTGTTTCCTAACAAAACCCATGAAGAAAATCTGTTTGTTCAACCATGAACAACATTTTTTGACAGTGCACCTTGATATTCTTTGAGGCACCTTGGGCTACCATGTTAATAGTAAAAGCATGGTATATGAATATGGTAAGCATTCAGTACCATTCTTACCATCTGATACCATCACTGTATCATGGTACCACAACAGTATTTTTTCAGGAAGGTAAACTGACATTGCAGAAAAATGCAATTATTTTTAATAACATTACAAGCAGACATATTTTTTTTTTTTTAAAGTAATGTTTACAATGAAGTAGTAAATCATAAATGTGTTTCAACTGAAGCTACCATTATATGTTAAAGTGCAGTTAAATTGTTCAGTAAAAGCTTCCAGCAGTTTTGGTACGGCCTCTTCAGTTGAGACATCCCGTCCCAGCTCTCGGCTCAGTGAGGTCACACCTTTTCCCACAATCCCACAAGGCACAATGTTGTCAAACCAACTCATGTCTGTGTTGCAGTTAAGAGCCAAACCATGAGAGGTGATGTATCTTCCACAATGGATTCCTGCAGAACAAGACAATTACCAATAAAATTCTTGATCACATTCTTCTCTTGAACTCTATTTGTACAAAAAGTGCAGTGGGGTCCTGATTTTCTTTCTTGTTTAAAGCTGTGTGTGAATATATTGTTTGAACATTTTATACAAAGAAATTTTATGAGAAAACCAAGTGAATATTTTATACATTTAATCTGCACTATTTTTAACAGGGAACATTATCGTGAAAGCGCGATTCCAAAAAAGGGCTGATGTTAGTGGAAAGTTCTGCACATGATCTACTGACGATGTGCAAATTAAAGAACACAGATGCAGCCGGATCTTTTCCATAATGACCAACGCAATCTACCAGTGCAAATTAGCGTCTGGCTTAAAGGTGCTCTATGTAAGAATGACAGCTAGTGGTTGAAATGGGTACTGCAGTCCAAATTTAAAATATTGTTTGCCCCGCCCCCTCCTCCTCAGACCTGATGCTCTCGCGGGTTGCCAGTTTGAGGACACGCAACAGGAGCGAGCTCAATTGACATTGGAAGGCGAGGAGACTTACACACTGTAAGATAATTAGTTGATTTATTGATTTAATGATGAGTTGATATCGCGTTTTTATATGCTCCTGTTCATAGAGGTTTTAGATGGATGCTGAGGCTTTTTAGGTTGGGTAGAATCTGCAATCTATGACCCAGTTTGTTCGCTGGCTTCCATGGCTAGAATTCGCTGCATGTGTTTTCTGCCAACTGGCAACCCGGGGTGGTGAAATACTATTGGGTAAATTGACAATGTGTGATCTTGCACAGACCTAAACAAAAACAAATTCCGACAAAAAACGCAAATTTAAAATAACAGGCTGTAGCAATGGTTTTCAGAGAAACGAGTATGTGAACTGAGCATGTTTAACTCCCTGAGGTCTGAAAACGCGCCGGCGCGTTTTGCAGGTTTTTTTCACATTGCAGCAAAACAGACTTAAAATACTCTAATCATTTCTTGTCATAGAGACATAAGTAATATATCAATTGAAACTATAGAATATCTTCTTTTATTTGTGTACATTCAGAGTAAAAACACAATGTTGTGCTTTTTGTAAAATAAAGAAAACTAACATGATGCGTGATCTCTCCTCTCCCTCTGAACGAAGTCCAATCTGATAGTTCTCAGAAAATGAACTGTAACTTATGAATACTAATGACAAAAAAAATGACACTTACGTCTAAAGAAATGTTGAAATGTCAGGTTTTAAATCGTGCAAGTCAAATCGAAAACAAACATTCTGTGTTTATGTAATCTGTATGAAAAGAGAGCCATGTCAGAAGTCTGTGATTCAGCTCATTACCCGCTAATGCGGCCACGCCCACGGAGCCAGCGCTATTCAGACGCAAATTCAGAGGCAATACATGCATTCATCGTCTCAATCGTGTATTTATTGTCTTGAAAAGTGTTTATTTGGATGGTTAAAGCAATGGTTAGCGATCTCTAGAAGACATGCCATTAGTTCCTAGTTCCTTTTCTTCTTTATATTATGAATTTGTGGACTAAAGGTGTACAGAGAGCGCCCTCCGGCTGCAAGTATAAATTGAAAAAACAGTATCCAGCACTCATAGTGATGACAATAAATATTATTTCTCAGTATAGAAAATTGACATAAATATATAAGAATCCATCAATATTTCTCCAAATGTGCATGCTTTTAAGCTAAAAGCCTATATGAAATGCCATAGAGGTAACATAATTGTTCAGACACTTTGCACCACAGAAATACATTATATTTTAAAGAATATAATAGAATACCATTATTTTAAATTGTAATAATATTTCACAGTATTGCTGTTTATGATGAGCTGAGACATTATTACAGAGGGTTTTTTTCACAGCCTACCTGACGGATAGGCCTCATTAATATGCAAGTCATTTCAGATCATTACTATGTGATTCCTTTGTCTTCTCAGGTGTAAATGGCCCATTATTCATGCAGATTCTCGCCCCCACGCATACTGTGTTTCTTGACAAAAAGTGTCTTACAAAAACTAAATCAATATATTGTTTTATATGAAGGAGTAGGCAGCATAATTTTTACATAATTCTGAAGCAAAAACTCTAGTCTACAACCTCCAATACCCAGAAGTCTTGTGAACACAGATTTAATATACTTTTTTTGGCCTTATTTCAGTGACTTAAGTTTTTTGTTTTTTCAATAACCACGCATAAACATTATTCCTTCAAAAATACAAACATGTATATACATGTTCCTCACATATCATTGTAGCCTAGTTTGTGCTGAATACAGTGTAATGACACTTTTGTCATTTATATGTTTATGAACAACTGAAAAAAGCACAAATGTCAGGGCATGTCAAAACTTCTCCAAGCCCCAAACCAGCCTCAGACTCCAGAGGGTTAATAAATAACTGCACACATATTTTGGTATTTTCATGCTTTAGTACAGTCAAAAACTTACATAGAGCACCTTTAAGACATGCTTTTTTTGGGCGGTAAATAATGGTGCAAATACCAGTAAATTGACTAGCGCAAACCATAGTAAATCACCTTTAATTTAAATACTTTCCTCTACTGTCCTTAAAAGTACCGACTTCGGTACTGAAATTTAAAAAATGTGATGCTTTGAGCAGATTCATAAACACCTCTGATTGGCCATTGAGTTCACACGCTCATCGGATATGTCTGTAATTGGCTACAATGATCAACGCTTCAAAAACATGTTGTAAATAGTCATCAGTGACGCTCTTCACCGAGCGCTTACACAGATACACACGGGAGTGTTTGAAAGCAGGCGTCTATCAGCGGACCGGTCCCGCTCTCAAATTCAATCACTCCCGTGCGTTGATCATTGAAGCCAATCACAGACATATCTGATGAGCGCATGAACACAGTGGCCAATCAGATGTGTTTACGAATCCGCTCAACAGTGCTCAAACAAAGCGTCACATTTTTTAAATTTCGGTACCGAATTGGTATCGCGGTCAGTACTTTCGATAACACTACTCTCCTCCCATAAATTTTGCATCTGAAAGGGAAAATCCTAATGCAAATGCAATGAGGTCAGCCAAAAATAACCCTGTCCACACCTAATTTCAGCGCTAATTTATCACTGAGTGTCTTTAGTAAATCAAAACAGTAGATTTTTAGGGTTTGTACTGACAGAAGCTGATAGTAAATCTGGCCCAAAATGTAAACAAATTGTGACATTGAAAATGCTCTTGGGAACATTCTATACACTATTGGTCACAAAGTTTTTCGTTTTGGTCTTTTCGTATTGGTCACAAAGTTTTCGTAAGATTTTAAGAAATTAATTAATACTTTGCAAAGATGCATTAAATTGATCAAAAGTCATTGTAAAGACTTTTACATCATTGCAAACAAATTATTTTAACACTATGTGCACCTTAAAATTCTATTCAAAGTATCCTGAAAAAAACAACAACATATGGTTTCCACAAAAATATTAAGCAGCACAACTGATAATAATAAGAAATGTTTTTTGAGAACCAAATAAGCATATTAGAGTGATTACTTGAAGGATCATTTTAAAATGTATTTAAAAAAAATATTTCAAAGTTTGTTTATATTGTAATAATATTCCACAATATTATTTACTGTATTTTTAATTATGTCAATGCAGCCTTGGTGAAACTTCTTTCAAAAACCTTAAAAAAAAAAAAGCCACCCCAAACTTTTCTATGGTAGTCTATTAATGTATATACACTGTACATATCAATATATAATATCAGTTTTTTCAAATATTAATAATTTAGAGTATTACCTAATAAAACGCTACAATGATGAACAGGCTATTTAAAGGTTTAAAAAGTTTTTTATTTGTTTTTTAAAGAAATTAATCCACTTAATATAATTCCAATACACATACATATACACTACGAGTCAAAAGTTTGGAAACATTACCATTTTTTTTGTTTTTGAACAAAGTCTTTTCTAACAATATAAATATTTACTATCACTTTAACACATCCGTGCTGAATAAAAGTATTAATTTCTTTCAAAAAAAAAAAAAAAGAAAAAAAAAAAGGAAGAAAAAAATTGACTGACCTCAAACTTTTGAATGGTAGTGTGTATTGTTAGAAAAGGTTTAAATTTTGAATAATTGCTGTTCTTTTTAACCTTTTATTCATCAATGAATCCTGAAAAAAGTATCACAGGTTCCAAAAAAATATTAAGCAACAAAACTGTTTTCAACATTGATAATAACTGAGTATCAAATCATCATATCAGAATGATTTCTGAAGGATCATGTGACACACAAGACTGGAGTAATGATGCTGAAAATTCAGCTTTGCATCACAGAAATAAATTATATTTTAAAGTATATTAAAATAGAAAAAACATAATTTTAAATTGTAATAATATTTCACAATATTGTTTTTTCTGTATTTATTATAGCATAAGAGACTTTGTTCAAAAACATTCAGAATAGTAATGTTTCCAAACTTTTGACTGTTATAGTCAAAAGTTTATATTATATTTATATTATTTATATTATGTTTATATTAATTATATTATATTATTCGTCTTTCCAGTTGACGACTTTACTATTATTCTAAAATGTGCAAATTAATAATAATGAATAAAGAGCAGGGGTGTCCAAACTTTTGACCAGTAATCAGTATTTATAAAGGAAATGTAAACCTAAAAATGTACTTACCAATTGCACAAATTTTGTTGTTGCCCACCCAGACACCTGTATCTGGAGAAGTGGAGGCGTTGATCCCAAATTTGCTGCACATCTTGATCACAGTCCTTTCCAGTTCACACACGTACCATCTCACACTCTTCTTAAAGCAGCCCAGGTTGAGGACGGGATAACACACTAACTGACCAGGTCCATGAAACGTTATTAGACCTCCTCGGTTGGTACGGAAGAAGTCTGCGCCCAGCTCTTTCAGTCTTCGCTCCTCCTCAGGAGGGTAAGGAGCCTGTCTGATGCCAACGGTGTACACAGGCTCATGCTCACACAGTAATAAAGTGTTTGGGCTGATGCTGGACCAATCCAGATGTTGCTTTATGTGCTGCTGCTGTATCTTCAAGGCACTGCCGTAGGAAATCCTCCCTAAATGCAGCACCTTGACAGCAGCCTTACCGACTGACATTGTGTTTTCAGATGAGCTTTTGAAGCATCAACTATAGATGGAAAATAAAGTCACAATTAGTTCCATATTTTGCCCATAAAACATAATTCAAAGGAGGTTGGCATGACATTGTGAAGCAATGAAAGCAGTTTCCTGCACTGTAATTGTCAAAGAATCAAAGAAAAGTAACTTTTTTTTTCATTATAATGCTGTTTTATGGAATCATGTTGTGTATATTACATGCAGATTACAATAAACATTTTTTTTTTTACATTTCATGTATGCTATTTATCAACTACCCATATTTTCTGCAATTAATCTGATACATTTTAGGAAAAATCCAACACTAACTGTAATGTCCTCATTTCACACCAGCTTTAGCACAGGATGCACTGAATACAAGGATTATAAGCGCAAGTTCCAACATAAACTGATGTTTAACGCTCACAAAGCTCGATGTGTCTGTTAAAGGACAGTCATTCTTACTGTACGCTGCAATGCTGCCAGTGCGGACTTACTCTGCTTTAACTCCAGAGGGTGAAGGCGGAGGCGAGATGCATCACTGCCATCTACTGGTTTGGTGCACTATATACTAAACAAACTTTACATCAAGAAAAAGCATTGTTTACAAAGATAAATATATATACAGTACAGTCCAAAAGTTTGGAACCACTAAGATTTGTAATGTTTTTAAAACAAGTTTCGTCTGCTCACCAAGGCTACATTTATTTAATTAAAAATACAGTAAAAAACAGTAATATTGTGAAATATTATTACAATTTAAAATAACTGTTTTCTATTTGAATATATTTCACAAAGTAATTTATTCCTGTGATGCAAAGCTGAATTTTTAGCATCGTTACTCCAGTCTTCAGTGTCACATGATCCTTCAGAAATCATTCTAATATGCTGATCTGCTGCTCAATAAACATTTATGATTATTTTCAATGTTGAAAACAGTTGTGTACTTTTTTTTTCAGGATTCCTTGATGAATAGAAAGTTAAACAGAACAGCATTTATCTGAAATACAAAGCTTCTGTAGCATTATACACTACCGTTCAAAAGTTTGGGTTCAGTAAGAATTTTTATTTTTATTTTTTTGAAAAGAAATTAAAGAAATGAATACTTTTATTCAGCAAGGATGCATTAAATCAATCAAAAGTGGCAGTAAAGACATTTATAATGTTACAAAAGATTAGATTTCAGATAAACACTGTTCTTTTGAACTTTCTATTCATCAAATAATCCTGAAAAAAAATATTGTACACAAATATTTTGTACAATTGTACACATTAAATGTTTCTTGAGCAGCAGATCAGCATATTAGAATGATTTCTGAAGGATCATGTGACACTGAAGACTGGAGTAACGATGCTAAAAATTCAGCTTTGCATCACAGGAATAAATTACTTTGTGAAATATATTCAAATAGAAAACAGTTATTTTAAATTGTAATAATATTTCACAATATTACTGTTTTTTACTGTATTTTTAATTAAATAAATGTAGCCTTGGTGAGCAGAAGAAACTTCTTTTAAAAACATTAAAAATCTTAGTGGTTCCAAACTTTTGGACTGTACTGTATATATATATATATATATATATATATATATATATATATATTTTTTTTTTTTTTTTTTTTTTTGTGTAACTGTATTTCATTACAGTTATATTTTAAATGGGTATTACAGTTTCATACCCCTTGAAGAATATACAACATTTTAATAATTTTAACAAAATAAGAGTTGCATGTTATTTTTATTTTATACTGTCCTGAATAAGCTTATTTCACCTAACAGATGTTTACATACACTCCACAAGACAAAATGACTGAATTTATAAAAATTGACACGTGCTTGAATCTTAACGTTAATCTTAATCTTAATCTTAACGTTACCTGAATGATCCATGACTGTTTTCATGTTTTGCCATAGTTGTTTGTGAGTCCCTTGTAGTTGTAAAAAAATGTGATTTTTTAAATCTCACTATCTGACTTTTTCTTCTCAGAATTGTGAGATTTAAACTCACAATTGCGTTTTATAAAGATAGAATTGGGAGATGTGCTGTAAACTCACAATTGCAAGTTATAAAGTCAGAATTGCATGACAAAAACTTGAAATTCAGACTTTTTTCTCACAATTCTGGTATATTTCTTGCAATTCTGACTTTTTTTCTGGAAAATTGAGACTTTATATCTCACAATTCTGACTTTATAACTCACAATTGCAACTTTATATCACCAATTCTGAGAACAAAGTCAGAATTGTCAGATAAAAACTCAATTACCTTGTTTTTGTGTTAGCCTACATACTTATTATTATTCCAAAGTATTCTAAAGTATTTAGATTAAGTTACAAAATTCGGGTAATCTAACAATTTTATTTATTTATTTTTTTCATGTTTGCCTTTTAATGTTGTCAGTTTTGTCTCGAGATTGTAGTGAAAATGAAATAGTAAATCACCGGTACATTTGATGATGCATTGTCACTGTGAAATTTAAAATAAAAATGAAATCACTTAATGTTGCACAAACTTTGGAAACTTCTGGATCATTTTTATATATTTATATGATCCATTTTTGGCAGGCAGTCAAATTTTGGCTAAAAAAAAGAGCTGATGAGGACTTGTGTTTTGATAACTTCAAATAACTGTGTACAGTTTACAATGTAACATTGTAAATATCTAGTTTTGGGTAAACTAAATAATTAGAAAAATGCAATAAAAAGCATTGAAGGTATACACAAACATTTTTTTTTCTCAGAACTAACTTCATTTATGCAATGACTTTTCAGTCTCAATACACAGTGGACATATTCCACAAGGTTTGATACCCAGAAAGTGTCCAAATATAGGATATCAAGAATATAAGCAGGGCTGGATAGGTTACTTTAATTGTGAGATATAAAGTCTCAATTTTCCAGAAAAAAGTCAGAATTGCAAGAAATATACCAGAATTGTGAGAAAAAAGTCTGAATTTCACGTTTTTGCAATGCAATTCTGACTTTATAACTTGCAATTGTGAGTTTACAGCACATCTCCCAATTCTATCTTTATAAAACGCAATTGTGAGTTTAAATCTCACAATTCTGAGAAGAAAAAGTCAGAATTGTGAGATAAAAAAATCACCTTTTTTACAACTACAAACAACTATGGCAAAACCTGAAAACAGTCATGCATCATTCAGGTAACGACAGACCGTTAAGATTCAAGCACGTGTCAATTTTTATAAATTCAGTCATTTTGTCTTGTGGAGTGTATGTAAACATCTGTTAGGTGAAATAAGCTTATTCAGGACAGTATTAAATAAAAATAACATGCAATTCTTATTTTGTTAAAATTATTAAAATGTTGTATATTCTTCAAGGGGTATGAAACTGTAGCCTAACTTAGGATGCTTTTGCAGTGTCAGAGTCAGAGAATCACCAATTACTGTTTACATTTAATTGCCCCTCACAGTTTATATTAATGTTTAAATGAAATAAATGGTATTAAAATTCAAAGTAATCACTTTGGTAATCTAAAATACTTTTCGGATGTAACTGTAATTTGATTACCACCCATTTAAAATGTAACTGTAATGAAATGCAGTTACTCAAATTTTGTATTTTAAATACGTTTAACTTACTCCCCAACCCTGAATACTGAGTACTGAAAGTATACACTTAACTTAATCTTTAAAAAAAAAAAATATATATATATATATATATATATATTAAGTGATAATTATTAAGTTATAATAATTAAGGGAAGTGTCCAGATACTTTGTGACCAGTATATAAAAAAAAAAAAATTAAAAAAAAAAAAAATAAGAATTTGTCTTTCAACCGCTGCACGTGACGTCACGACAGGGCGGGGCTTGTGTTCAAACCCAGACGCAGGCTCATACCAATGAAAATGGCGGCGGTGGGGTCCGCCAAATCCACTGGACTGGGGCAGAGAAGCAAAAGCAGGCCTGGCGCTCACGCCGCTCCTCTGTCTCTGGAGGAGGCCCGGTGCCCGGTGTGCTCAGAGATCCTCCTGGAGCCCGTGACGATGCCGTGTGGACACTCGGTGTGCCTGCACTGCTTCCAGCGGACGGTGAAGCTGATCAGCCTGTGCTGTCCGCTGTGCCGGCTGCGAGTGTCCAGCTGGGCCCGTAAACAGTCCCGGGAGAAGAGCCTGGTCAACACCGAGCTCTGGGAGCTGGTCCGGCTCAGTCACCCGGAGAGATGCAGGCGGAGGATGGAGCAGAGAGATGGAGAGATCGCGGACGGAGGTTCGTGCGACTTGACATATTACATAATCATGAGTTTGAAATAATTATTTACGCTTCGGGAAATCGCGGCATGACATAACAGACAGTTTCAGTGATTTCACTTCAGATGACCGTTTCACCAATAACCCAATAATAATACAATATTTTTTATTATTGAGTGTTTCCATCGCAAACGATATGAAGCCAGTAAATTTGACCAGTGAGACTGGAAGGATAACAGTGTTTTGTTGGGGGGCGTTCACACAGGACTGTGTTTTTCTCGGTCGGTCCGCGTCGCGTCTGGCGCGTCGCGTTTTCAACTTGATTAAACACAACTAAAGAAGATTTTAGTGGCTAATTTGATCAAACACGTTCAACATACTTTTTTGGAGTATATATATATATATATATACACATGGTGTTTTGCTGGTTATTTTTGCCAAATTGTTCAGAGTTCATCAGTTTTCGGACGTCATGGGAGCAGATAGAGTAGAAAAGGGACAAAATGATAATACCTGACTTTATGAAGTATTGAAAACACCTGAATTTAGACTTTATAAAGTGTTGAAATTAATTTTATTTTATTTATAATTAATAATAATAATAATAATAATAATAAAATGCTTTTTAGTTCTAGCTATGTTTCTTACCCACATCTGACTTGCTATATTTTAAAGATTTACAAGACAATCTAGTGTGATATCATGGTTGTTTGTAAACTTGAATGTAAAACTGAGTGGTAACTTGTCCAGACATGTGTGTGTCCAGTGGGAGGAGCTGGTGACTGAACTGAGAGCATCAAGTGTGTTTATCATGTGTGTGTCCCATTACTGAGTTTGACTTGGTGTTAGGAAGAAGGAAGCCAATTGGCCATTTTTGTGATTTCTGATATGTTTATTTTTTCATATCTTAGAGATTTTTCGTGCACCTGTACCAATTCATAAGTCTGGAGAAATGCGTCAAGAGTACGAGAAACAAAAGATGAAGGTAAGTCACTGAGGTGTGACACTAAATTGTTTGCACTCTTTATTGCAGTTCTTCATGACATTATTTTTTGCCTACACTTAGAAAAAAAAAATATATATATAGTTTTACAGTGTTCTTGGACATATACCATGCTATTTATTCTGGAGTACTTATAAATACCTTGGTATTAACATTTGATAAAATTACTATTGTTCCAACAAAGTGGAAAAGTCCACAAACAAAATGCAAAGGACTTCTGATTTCTAATAATCTTGTTTTGCTTGATCTACATGAAATACAGTTTTAGATATGTGTGTGTATATAATATAATATAAAGCACAGTTTTATTTTTTCAGGGTGGATGCAGTGAAGAAACTGAAGAGAGAAAGAAAAAAATCCATAGAAAGGAAGAGTGTGGGATGCTGAAACATTGTCAATATCCTGTATGTTCAAAACACTTCTTCATTGTTACTTGCTTGGGTCTAAGTTGGGTGTAAACATGTACACATACAGTTAAAGGGTTAGTTCACCCAAAAATGAAATTTCTGTCATTAATTACTCACCCTCATGCCGTTCCACACCCGTAAGACCTTCATTAATCTTCAGAATATGAATTAAGATATTTTTGTTGAAATCTGATGGCTCAGTGAGGCCTCCATAGCCAGCAATGACATTTCCTCTCTCAAGATCTATTAATGTACTAAAAACATATTTAAATCAGTTCATGTGAGTAGAGTGGTTCAATATTAATATTATAAAGCGACGAGAATATTTTTGGTGCGCCAAATAATGAATCAGCGTGTCGAATCAGCGGTTCGGAGCACCAAAGTCACATGATTTCAGCAGTTTGGTGGTTTGACAGGCGATCCGAATCATGATTCGATACACTGATTCATTTATGCTCTGAAGCTTTCTGAAGCAGTGTTTTGAAATCGGCCATCACTAAATAAGTCGTTATTTGTTTTTGTTTTTTTGGTGCACCAAAAATATAATATTAATATATTTAAAATATTATAAAGTTTTTTTGTATATAAATAAGCTTTATAATATTAATATTGAACTACTGCACTCACATGAACTGATTTTTAATATGTTTTTAGTACATTAATGGATCTTGAGAGAGGAAATGTCATTGCTGGCTATGGAGGCCTCACTGAGCCATCAGATTTCAACAAAAATATCTTAATTCATATTCTGAAGATTAATGAAGGTCTTACGGGTGTGGAACGGCATGAGGGTGAGTAATTAATGACATTATTTTCATTTTTGGGTGAACTAACCCTTTAATTCATATGCTTCATAATTTGGGATATTTCTTTTATTTAACTATTTTGTTACTGCTTAATTACATTTGCTTGTCCATTTTACACTGTAGTTACTGTGTTTCAGTTCTGTGGCGTGTCAGACTCTGAGAATGAAGAGCCAGTGGGAAAGAGGACCAGACATGTTTCAGCATTTGTACGAAAAACAAGATGCTCCCCTGCTGTCAATAGAGGGTATTGCACTTATATTTACTTTATATTTTAAATGTATTTATTATTAGTGTTAGAATTATAGAATTAGTGTTAGAATTCATTGTATCTAGAACGGGGGGCCTGGAAAACACTAACATGCAGAAAACATAAACACACACACCTATTTATTCCTTATTACGACCATTTTCCACACTTTTGAAAAACAGTCAACACAAAATATGAAAATGAAACATAGAAGCATACAAATTATGTAGTGGCCAAAAGTGGCAAGCAAATTATATTATGTTTGAAATAGGGCTGGAAAGCGATTAAAATATTTAATCTAATTAATTACATGATGTGTGATTAAAGGTGCCATCGAATGAAAAATTGAATTTACCTCAGCATAGTTAAATAACAAGAGTTCAGTACATGGAAATGACATACAGTGAGTCTCAAACACCATTGTTTCCTCCTCCTTATATAAATATCATTTGTTTAAAAGACCTCCGAAGAACAGGCCAATCTCAACATAACACTGACTGTTACGTAACAGTCGAGATCATTAATATGTACGCCCCCAATATTTGCATATGCCAGCCCATGTTCAAGGTATTACACAAGGGCAGCCAGTATTAACGTCTGGATCTGTGCACAGCTGAATCATCAGACTAGGTAAGCAAGCAAAGACAATAGCGAAAAATGGCAGATGGAGCAATAATAACTGACATGATTCATGATAACATGATATTTTTCATTAGCATGTTGCTAATGTACTGTTAAATATGGTTAAAGTTACCATCGTTTCTTACTGTATTCACGGAGACGAGAGCCGTCACTATTTTCATTATTAAACACTTGCAGACTATATAATTCATAAACAAAACTTCATTCTTTATAAATCTCTCCAACAGTGTGTAATGTTAGCTTTAGCCCGTTAGCCACGGAGCACTATCAAACTCATTCAGAATCAAATGTAAACATCCAAATAAATACTATACTTACTATACTAAAAAAAAAATCTATGGGGTATTTTGAGCTGAAACTTCACAGACACGTTCAGGGGACACCTTAGACTTATACTACATCTTGTTAAAACTGGTTATAGGGCACCTTTAATTAATCTGAGAAATGCGTCATACAGGCACAATAGCTGTATGACAGATGTATCACTTTTATTTCATTTTTCCTTTTTTATTCAAAATATTCACGTGTTAAAGGGATAGTTCACCCAAAAATGAAAATTTCGATGTTTATCTGCTTACCCCCAGCGCATCCAAGATGTAGGTGACTTTGTTTCTTCAGTAAAACTTGCATAGACAAGTCCAAATTAAACCCTGCGGATCGTGACGACACATTGATGTCCTAAGACATAATTTGGACTTGTCTATGCAAGTTTTATTTACTCTTATAGTAGAAGTTCCCATCCACTCGCATTATTTGACTGACAGACGGCAACGGTTGGAGTTAAAAATCATCATTTGTGTTCTACTGAAGAAACAAAGTCACCTACATCTTGGATGCGCTGGGGGTAAGCAGATAAACATCAAATTTTCATTTTTGGGTGAACTATCCCTTTAACTGTAGTCTATCATGAACTATAGGCTACATAGGTGCTGAGAACCCACAGAAACACAGGATATTCTCCATTTATTTTAACCAATAATAGTTCACTTGAGGGAGTTGCTATGGCATTTTTTAACGAGGCATGTCAAGTGTGCAGTATGAATCTCTCCACAAAACTTGCACACTCTCAAATATAGTGTCCTCATGTCTACTCTGGCTCTGATATTAAGTGTGCGCACTCTGTTATGTGGGCAGAAACATAAATAGGTGCCTATTGTCAAATATTTAATTGTGTTTTGTCGTTTATCATGTCAGTTGATCTATAATGCACAATGCGTCAACCTCAGCCAAAGTGCAAAAGCATGTTTAAATTTAGATTCAAATCGATCGCCTTTCGCCTTTCATATTTTTAATTTTATGGACATTCTAAGTGGATTTTGTAGTTTATATCATGCAGTGAGTTGTTGCCCTGTGTCATATTCATCTTCAGTCAATTGCATGAATAGCGGATGTCCTATGTAGGTCTGCGGGCGGGGCAAGTGCGTTAAATGCATTAAAAAATTGTAAATTCCCAGCCCTAGTTTGAACATATTCAGAGATGTAATATGTGTAGATTTCAGCTATACAAAGTTCTGTCATGAAACTCTAGATGGCACAGGCTGATAGGTCCTTAACTCAATCTGCTTGCAATCACATCATTCTCTATAGGGCACAGCTGATTGGTTCCTGCTGTATCAGTAGCCAATGAGCTCGCTGCTCAACCTTCAAATACTTGGTCAGCATTTGCTGTAGCAGCTCTTTCAGCAACCCTCCACCTTCCCCAGCTCCACCTGTATAGATCTGCTACGGGTAATTCATATATGCTATATTGTACAGCAGCAGCATGTCTGTACTTGCTCACAGCAGCGTGTCGTGCATGTATTGGCAGTAGAAAGTCCTGTACTTGCTCTGCAGCAGCAGCAATATTCCAGATCAATTCCGCCAAGACCAAACATATCAATATTGTCATATCCATTACTATACCAAAAACTCTGAGAGTTGTCATGACAGAAATATATTCATATTCACTCAGCAGTCATAAAAAAGAAAACAAACTATAATTAGTGTAAATATAAGTGCATGACAATGCATTGATAGAGCCAGAACTGCCACAAACATAAACTACAACACCGCTGTTAATATGCGAAGATACTAGTATCAGTCAGTGCTAATCTCAAACTTTCCAAATGTCACATAATTTGCCATTGTGCTTACAGCTGTCTTCATAGCACTGCTGTTCAGAGGAGCAGGAGCTGTACAGATTCTGAGGATGGCAGAGGAAAAAGCAGAGTTCACACACATCATGCCATTCCTGACAAGGTATAACATTTCAGTTATTGCCTGAACGCATCTGTTCAAATAATCATAAGTCTAATTTGTTGTTTAGGGTGAATTGGTAATTAAAACACCAGTCCTGCTGTTCCAAGAAATATATTTGGTTCTCAACTCAATTTCAGAGTGCTGAAATTTTTTTTTTTACTAAGCAATCATTTAGAAGATACATTTATCAAAAGCAGCTTATAGTACAGTTGTTACTTTCTTTAGAGCATTCTTCTTCATATCTGGCCCTGGAGGTCCACTGTCTTGCAGAGTTGAGGCCCAACCCTAATTAAACGCACATGAACAAGCTAATCAAGGTCTTCCTTAAGGATTACTAAAAAATTAGGGCCAGGTTTGAAGAACTCCTGCACTAGAGAAACCTAAGGTATACTTCATTTTCCTTGTTCTGTTCCATTGAGCGCACAAACCACCTTAGACCACTCGCACATGCGCTGTTGTCCGCACGACCACAAGAATGACGGGCTGCATGTGGATGGTGTGCACAGACATCAGCTGACTGTGTTGATAATGAAAATTATGTCACAGACAGGCAGCCGTCCGGAGTGGAACACGGACACAGGAAGTATGCTTTTGGCTTTTCTTTGTGGATCGAACCAGCCTTACTGCACTTAAACACTGGAGTTTACACTACACCAGAAAACACGGCATAATAGATTTCAGTGCGGAAAGTGACACTTTGTTGTTCAGCCAGTTTTTAACATCTTCTGCAATGCACCAAAATGAGAATTTCATGTAGGTCCATTTGTGATTTCAGATATCCAATATATTGCAATTTGATTTTACAACTGACTTGGAATTTTTTCCACACCTTAAAATGAATCTTGTGCATTCCTGTTTCTCAACACACAACTAGAGCTTTCTTTAGTGTATAGGTGCGTTCGCACCAATTTGGATTTAACGTAATTATGAGATTTCAACTTGTGTAAAGACCCAGAATTTTCTGAGAGCTCTGACTTGTACCATGTGACTGCTGTAGGCTACCACCTGACCACTACAGATTCATTTTGGCATTGATAGTGTTGCTATAGAAATGCATAATTCTAGGGGTGTGACGAGACACTTGGCTCACAAAACAAGACACAAGATTGGGTTCACGAGAACGAGATGAGGTTTTTGCACATTATTTTTAAGAAATCCTCAATGACAAAATTCATGACTGAAAAAATATTCTGTAGGTGCATTTTGAAATGTTTTAACTAATCATCATGTAATGAATGTCATTTCAGAAATTAGAACTGAAATGACATTCATTACATGATGATTAGTTCATATTAGGGCTGGGTAAAAAAATATCGATTTCTCAGTTTTAATCGATTCTTAAATCCCAAGAATCGATTCGTCTGTTTTCAGTTGAGCAGAATATGTAGCGCCTCCCATCCAATAAATCACAATAATCTTTGTGCTTTGTTACTTTTGATATGAAGCAAAGTCTCAGATTTATGAATCTCATAATAACATTTCGAAAATAAATACCTGTTTTGGCGCTGTTTAATGTGGCGTGACAGATCGCTGTAGCGCCTCAGTTAAAGAGAAGCGCATGTGAACATCCTCTCCTCCGCTTTAATACCAGTTACAGCATGAAATAAACATGAATGAACATCTGAATGTATGTTAAAATATACAGTACAACTTACCGATCATGTCTCGTGTAATCGCTCAATCAGTGTTTCCGCGGAAAGACGTCAATAAAACAGCTTTTAAACAATGTCACATTTACCTCAGAAAAACATATTCAGTGACCATAAACTCATTAGTCAGCTCTAGAAAATGAACTCTAGAAAGCAACATTCTGATAAATACAGTTATGCACCGTTACATATTCATTATTATTTTTAATGTTCTTCAATATTTAATGCATGTTTGAATAAATCAGTTATGACAGCTGCGATTTAAATGTTTACATTTAAAAAAAACCGAATTGGAGTAAAAATATGATTATGTAATTCTAAACTTTATTTTGTAATTGGTGTAATTTAAGTGTTTTTAAATAAATAAGTTAATTTAACCTTCAATATTATTGTAGTAGTACCAACTGACTCCCATGTGTAGTTTACAGCATTAGTTGAGAGATTTTTCCTCTAGAAAATTTGCCATGTACTGTAACTGAAAAACTACATCCAAAATAATCGACATCGAATCAAATCGAAAGCATGTGAATAGTAATTGAATCGAATCGTGAACATTGTGTCAATACCCAGCCCTAATTCATATGCATTGATAATTCATATGCAATGAAAGACAACAATATACAAGCACTGTAAAAGGTTTTGCCACAAACTCAACTAACTGGCTTCTCTCCTGTTTGATTTCACACGAGTCTCTTCAGACCTTACTGTACATGATTTATGAGCTTCCAGAACTTCTGATTGAAGCTGTGTGTGACCTCCTAATTGAACTCCTTTCCACAAATTGAACATAGAAATAAAAACAGTACAAATGACAAAAATAAATATCACAGTTTTTTCTTAGTCTTGTGCAAACAATAAAAAACAATAATAACACAACCATAATCAAAGTGCTCTCTCAAAATTCAAAATGCAAACAGAGACTAAAACGCTACACAGCCCGGCCTGAAATAGGTTTGATATTGGGAGACAGGCTAATGTATCCTAATTTGCGCGCATTAGGTAGCTTCGCGTTTTACTTTCGCTTTCGAATTCGTGATCACACGTACTCTATGAATAGGGATCGGTGGTGCTGAGTGTGAACTCTACAAGATGAGACATTATCAGATGCTTAGGCTCTGTTGCGCAACAAATCCTCCACCATGGTCTTGTCAGTCATCACGCCTTACTCGTCACATGATCAGTGAACTGTGATTACTGCTGCACAGTGTGCGACTCTGCAGCTCATGCTGGATGAGCAAAGCATACGTTTACAATTGAAGTGACCATTTTACAACTGAATTAAATGGATTTATTTCTATAAAAAAAGCAAAATGACAGTGAAGGCGGTGATGTGGTGGGCACCGTAATGTAATGTAAACGTAGCAGTTCACCCTCACGCTCCGTCATGGTCATCTCTTCACACCCCTACATAATTCTGAGGATGTGAACAGCTCTGAATGTTGAATGTCACGGGTTGTCATCTCCGTAAAAAATTATGGTAATTACAATATGGCATGAACACAGCATATAATCACCCTTAAACTTTGCCCACTAAACCACAGTACCTATATTGTAGGACTGGCATGTCCAATCCTGCTCCTGAAGTTTAGCTCAAATTCAGATTAAACACCTGAACCATCTAATCAGTGTCTTCAAAATTACAAGAAACTTCCATGCAAGTGCAGTTAGGAGCTAATCTGTGCCGCACATTGGCACTTCAGAAGCACAATTGTACACCCCTGTAGTACAAAATAGCATCTGTTGTTGAAATCAGTGGCAGGCTTGACAGTAAACAGATTGTCCAGTGAATAGTCATTTTTACTGTCAGTGATACTACTCTACCACTCTTTCCCCTCTCTAGGCTAGCATCACTCATAGTTACAACGCTGGAATCCTTCTTTCCTCGGAGAACAGTCTATCTTTTTCAGCCCCGGTACTGAGCCTAGATAAGAGACACCACTGGCGGGGCATCCACACCTCATCCGTTTCTGTTGTGCTTCAATCGAAACCAGAGAGGTCCATTAGCCCCGAGAGCAATGATAGCATATCGGAAGAACTCAACCATTTCAAGCCTATCGTCTGCTCGCCATGCACACCCCCCAAAAGGTTGCCCGATGGGCGACTTTTGGAACCTACGATCGTGAAGTCGACCCCTAGGAACTTGACACGGACTCTGCACAAGTCCACAAGCTACGAGGCCAGCCCAACCATCTTGCAGAAGTGGAAGCAGATTGAAGTCGATCGTCAGTGCATCAAGGTGACCTCAAAAGGTACAGTCACGAGTCCGATCGCAGAGGATCTTAGCCTTAAATTGAGTCCCGTTGAAGAACAGGACAGCCAACTCTGCAACTGTGCTGTGGCCAAGGACGGCTTAGAGGATCATCAATGCAATTGTGGGTCTAAGGATCGGAAGGATAAACTTGTAGTCTGTAATAAACGACGGCTTATATTTGATCAGTGTAACAAAGAGGAAGATACACAGCCAGTTAGCACTCACATCAGGTCAACACCTCAAACTGTTGCAGATACTTCGTCCCCGAAAAGGCGTAGCAGATGCAAAGCACTCTGTGAACCCACAGAAACTTTAGATAAACACGCTGGACATGGTACTCAGGGTACTGTAGACCCTGAGAACTTAATAAATGAGCCTACCACCCGGAGCTGTGTACTTAACAGACCTACCTCAAGAAGGGGCAAAAAGAGAAGCCACAAAACCAAACACTTGGAAGAGAACCTACAGACAAAAATATCCCGGACAGATAGCTGCAATGCCTGCGACAGGCTTGATGATCTGATTGTCCGGCGAATGAGTCAGGAAAAGGAGGACAGAGAACTGGCGCTAAAGTTACAAAGACAGTTTGACAGAGAATGCCAAAAAGTGGACCGGCACAAAACAAGTCGTAACAAATACGAACTCAGGTCCTGGGCTACAAAAGATGGGATGGTAGGACACAATACACGCAGATCAGGAAGAATCTCCAAAAGAAATGAGCACTTTAACTATAGCTGTTAAGGGGCTTGCGGTTATAGTAGTGTTTTATTGTAGTGATTTGTTACGGTCACAAGCGTTTTCTTTGCTTAGGCACTACAAAGGCTTTCTAATGTCTGGAAAAGTATTGCAAGATAAGGTATTTACTTTTTTGACTCGTCATTTAACAGATGTGTTTCATCCAAAGCAACTTGCTTTAATCGAGTCCACCTAGAGCAACCTGGGGTTAAGTGCCTTTGCTCAAGGGCACAATGGTCGTAGGAGAGGATTGGGCTCTCAGCAACTTTCCCATTCATGGGGATTCAAAGCTGCAGTGTTTTGTTTCCAGCTCTGTTACTGTTTAACTGGCTTCTACCACTCAAAACGAGGAAACTGGGTATATGTTGTTTGGGGGACGGAAAATACATACAGAACTATATATAAGAACTCTGAAAGGCTTTTTAGTACTTCAAGCCAGAGACGATAGTACTCCTTACAATCTCTTTGTGCTCATCACAATCACAATTGCTCCTTAAGAAGTTTGTTTGCATGTTTTAAAGTTATCATAGGACATTTGTACAAAGGTGTAGCTTAACCCTTTATTTGGCATTTCTTGTTTCCAGTGGTCTGGGAAGTTTTCTCTTGATGTATCAATCTATCAAACAACTCGTACCAATACATATATATGTATATTTTATGAATGATTTGGGTGGAAAAGAGTAAAATTGTAGCCTTAGGTCAGAAAACTACTCTACACAAATACATAGACACACAAACGCTTGGTCAACGATTTGCAAGAGCACAGTCTTGTTTGTACATAACCTGTTTACTGCGTTCTTGAGTACTAAGGTTTGTTTCTGCCACAATGCTAAAGGCAGCGATAGAGTTGCCTTCAAATGTTTGTTCCATTTAATCAGGATGTATTATTTTTTTAGTTAGCTAGCTATGGACATGTCAGCAGTTAAAGGGTTAGTTCACCCAAAAATGAAATTTCTGCCATTAATTACTCGCCCTCATGTCGTTCCAAACCTGTAAGACCTTCATTCATCTTCAGAACACAAATTAACAAGATATTTTTGATGAAATCCGAGGGTTTCTGAACCACACATAAGCAGCATCGTCATTGCACCTTTTGAGGTCCCGAAAGATATTAAAGACGACTTGACTGCAGTGGTTCAACCTTAATGTTATGAAGCGACGAGAATACTTTTTGTGCGCAAAAACAAAACAAAAATAATGACTTTATTCAACAATTTTTTTCTCCTCCCTGACAGTCTCCTATGCTGTTTATGTTGTAGACTCTGTGCAGCACTTCCTTGTTTACGTCCAAAGGCCGGCTCAGTATTGGCTGACGCTGTACGTGTGAGCACAATGACGCATGCTTGTGATGCTGGCGCAGGAGCCGACCAATAAAGAGTCGGCGTTCTGACGTAGAACACGGAAGCGCTGCACTGTGTTTACTATGTCAACAGCATAGGAGGCAGTCGGGGAGAAGAAATTGTTGAATAAAGTCATTATTTTTGTTTGTTTTTTGCACACAAAAAGTATTTTCGTCGCTTCATAACATTAAGGTTAAATCACTGGAGTCACATCGACTATTTTAACAAAGTCTTTACTACTTGACTTCAAAAGGTGCAATGACATTGCTGCCTATGTGTGGTTCAGAAACCCTCAGATTTTATCAAATATATCTTAATTTGTGTTCTGAAGATGAACGAAGGTCTTGCGGGTTTGGAACAACATAAAGGTGAATAATTAATGACAGAATTTTCATCTTTGGGTGAACTAACCCTTTAAGGTAGAGCCACTTTAAGACACATCCAAGGTTACCAACAAAACTATTTTTGTAGTTTTAAGCTTTAAAAAAAGAAGTCATGGACAATTTTATTTATATGGATATCTGCAGACAGTGATTGACTGTCGTAAAACTCCAGCAGCAATTCAATGACTTTCTCTAATGGTAGAGCTGCGGAGGTTGGGATCTTAAGATCTCCGATTAAGGGGTTAGGGTTAGGTAAGTAAGTAGTTCACCAGAGAAACTGATCGTAGATTACGGTTTATGCTCTAGCACCCCTTATGGCAGTGCTGAGAATGCAACACTTGTATTACGAATTATTTTGTTAAACATTTCATCATTTGAAAACAAACTTGAGTAGAAAGCTCTTGCGTTCACATGTTTGTGTAGAGTATGTTTTGGGCCTAACTGTACAAATATATGTTTTTACTATTAAGTAAAATAGCTATAAAATAGTTTGGGATGTTAAAACTCTAAAAGGCATTGTGCGAAAATGTTGACCGTTAAGATTTCTGTTTTATTTGTCTTTTTATTATTTAAACAAAACCTAACTTTTTTTTTTTCTTTTACATTTCAAGTGTTTTGACACTCTCCAAACTGTAATCTAAATAACATATAATAAATCAAATTAAGAGGATATAAAGTAACTGCATTTTGGATAACGCCATAATGAAAAATGATGCATCCTTAATTGATTTGGCAACTAGCAAAACACAGATGTGGATTTTCTTTAAGACATTAGATTTCTGTTATTATGTTTTTTGGAGTTTCCACATATTCCACTTTTAGCTTGATCTTCACGTTCTTAAGGGCTACTTTCATTTCACAACTTTATCTTTATCTGCTTTGTTTCCTAGAAAGATCTATCTTGTGACTTGTGTTTGCCAAGAAAGCTTTAATCATGTTACTTTTGCTGTAATAGACATTCATTTGGACCACATCTATATGCACATACATTTACTCTTGTCTACTTTTGAACTCATTTTATTACAGACAGATCATTTCAGTCCTGTGTACTTGTTTGTAATGTGCCAACATGTCTGATTTCTGCAGTCAGGCAGTCTTTCCTTTTCCTTTTTTTCTTGTTAAGTTCTATACAATTCTGTAGGTTGCCAGATGTACTATTGGAGAAGATAAGATAGATTTTTATGCATTACTGTACTATTTTGGAAATATGACTTGCCTATATTCATACTGATGCAAGGGATTGTTTCTGACTGGCTTTCGAAGCACTTGGATTGTCTTCCATTGTTGAACGGTATTGCTGGACTTGAAAGAGAATGTGGCATATATGAATTATGTGGAGATGTAAAGCACACATTATATTTATTTGAACAGTACTTCGTAATAATGTCATCTTTTTAAATATTGCCTTTTTACAGCATTTTCTGGTTTCCGTCAACAACACACTACGAGCGTTATAACTGACATGAAAGGAATTAAATAATGTAGCAAGTTTTTATGCCTTTTTTGTTTTGTTATGTAAAAGTATATAAATTGTTTTGGTTTGAAAGGGGGTGTGTGTGTGTATATATATATATATATATATATATATATATATATATATATATATATATATATATATTATTCCTGTTGTTAAGCATTGATATATATATATATATATATATATATATATATATATATATATATATATATATATATATATATATATATATATATATATATATATATATATATATATGCATTGACAGACATTTGCCAGACCTTCTTTACATATTTTTGTCATGTTTACCTTGAAGGAATTCATTGAAGAAAATCAAGATGGAAAAAAAAAACACTTTATTCAATTAATAAAAGGAGATAAAAGCTAAATGTGAACTAGAGGTCTTCGCCTTTATTTCATAACATGGCAAATATACCTCTGTGGGACACATTGGCAGGGGTTCAAGCTGGTATATCTGTTTGACAGATGCAAAAACATTTACAAAATGTAAAAAAAAGGGAATGATTAAAGATCATGAGGGCATTAGAAGGAGACTTGATAACAAAAGGAGGCTTATTTACTGAGATATCTGAAAGGTTGCTGCTTGTACTCATCATATGACTGCAAACGTGTGTAGAAATATATCCTAACGTTCCAAAGTGGGCGGAGCATAGAACGGGCGGTTACCTTCGATTGGTCAGATTCGGTGATGACGTCAAGGTATGTGGCTTTCATGTTAGCGCGGGAAAATAAGTAAGCTTAGCATTCTTAAAAACATAGTGATCTTCGTGCCAGTAAAGATCACAGTTTTTATTTTCAAACATAAGAATTTACATTCGTGTTTGTGCTGTTTCAACGTCACCGTATTAGCCACTGTGGACCCGCCCCCTGTGACGTTCACACACACACCAAGCGCAGAGCCGTTTCGATTGGACGGTGTTGATGTGATTTTAGCCAATCACACTCACCCAGGTCACAACAAATGAACAGGAAGAAAAGATGGCGGCGAGGAACGGAAAGAATGGTCTACTGGAAAAAGTAAGAAATCTTCTTTATTATATGTCGCTTTTTAGGAGATGCGTTTACATTTGTGTAACGGCATTGGGGGCACAACATAGTTTATTTATTCATTATTATTATTATTATTTTCTTTACATATTTCATCTTTCGCACTCGTTATTCGGCCGTGGATGTTGATGGCGCTCGTTTGCGTGTCAGTAAGCTGAAACATACACTTGTAACGTTAAATGGATGCACACGACTAATGTAACGTTAGCATTTTTATATGATCAAATTAACATGCATTGAAAACTGATGGATTCCGTTTAAATGTCTTGATAAAGAAGATTACACAGCATTGCACACAATATTGTGTTTTGCTCATCATTTCCATAGTCTTCAGCATGATGAACGAATCGTGTAAGTTAACGTTATTCAAATAATATCTCCAGGAAACCATATAGCCTAATATAAAAAAGGCAAAACTGTCTTAATACTAACATAATATCTATATTATATGCACGAGTATGCAAGCTATATAAAATCTGAAATCCATCAAATACCATTTGCTCTTTTTAAAAATATGTATTTAAATGTTTTGATTATTTTCTTTGTCACTTGTAGCAAAAAGACTTGTTAATGTGTCTAACAAGAAGTGGATTTTAGTTTCACAAACACACAAAGTTCTTGTACATGGCTGAAAGTAATGACTTGCTGTACAATAAGATGCCAGATGTTAATTCAGTAGCTGAAGGATTTGATGGACTGATTTAGATCAAAAACTTGCTTTTTGAGGAATGTATTAAAGAATCGTGCTACTCTAGTAGCAACCATATGTTACAGAGTCCGGCCAGTGAAGGCGATGCAATAGAAAGATGTAAAATGTTTATTTTGTCATTTTATTTCATCACATTCAATTCAAACTACAAACTTAAAATAAAATGCTAAAATCAGATTGCATGTGTTGTTTCAGTGGAGGATTGATGAAAAGCCAGTGAAGATCGACAAATGGGATGGTGCGGCTGTGAAGAACTCCCTAGATGATGCAGCTAAGAAGGTGCGTTTATATATATGTAACGGTGCACAAACATGACGGTTCGGTACGTACCTTGGTATTGAAGTCATGGTTCAGTACAGCAGGGGGAGAAAACTAAACATAAAATTGCTTCTTTTTTCTTCTTCTTTTTTATTAAACGGTGGTTTATTGAACACATTCTCTCTTTCTCTATTCAATTATAATTAACATTTTCTTAAAGGTGCCATAGAATGGAAAATTGAATTTACCTTGGCATAGTTGAATAACAAGAGTTCAGTACATGGAAATGACATGCAGTGAGTCTCAAACTCCATTGTTTCCTCCTTATATAAATCTCATTTGTTTAAAAGACCTCAGAATAGGCGAATCTCAACATAACACTGACTGTTACGTAACAGTTGGGATCATTAATATGTACACCCCCAATATTTGCATATGCCAGCCCATGTTCAAGGCATTACACAAGCCAGTATTAACGTCTGGAGCAGCACAGTCGAATCAACAGACTTTATGCAGGTAAGCAAGCAAGGACAATAGAGAAAAATGGCAGATGGAGCGATAATAACTGACATGATCCATGATATCATGATATTTTTAGTGGGGCTGCACAATTTATCGCGATAAAATCGCATGCGATATGGCAAAGGCTGCGATTATTTAATGCGTGGCTTGTCAGAGCTTTACGGCTCTGTGATCAATAGTAAATGCTTCTCCATCTGAAAGCCAGAGGGCGCTCTTGCACAGAAAATCAAAATATGCCCTGCAGCAGAAGAAGATAACATGCATCATATCGCTGTAGCTAAATAAACAGAAGATTGAAATGCTTTGATTAATTAAACATGACTAATAAACACACAACTGTCTTATTCTGTATAAGAAGCCACATCATCTCACAGAAGGACGCTCCACTGTCGTTATGAAGTGAGTTTGGAGTAAAAACATGTTATTAAATGTTGTCTTTTGTTGGATGTTAATAAATGCTTCTTGTGTCTGAAAAGAAGTTTGACGCGTGTTGCTTTTTCAAATGTACATTATAAGCGACTCAAACTCGCAGTGCATTCAGATGGATTAGCATTTGGAGCCATAGTTCATTGACATGCTGCGCAAAAAAAATAATCACAGCCTTTGCGATTTCATAATCGCACTAAGAATCGCGTTTAAGCAATAATCGCGTTCAAGTTCAATGTTCAATGTCGCTATTTGCATTTTTAAACACTTGCAGTCTGTATAATTCATAAACAACTTCATTCTTTATAAATCTCTCCAACAGTGTAGCATTAGCCGTTAGCCACGGAGCACAGCCTCAAACTCATTCAGAATCAAATGTAAACATCCAAATAAATACTATACATGATCCGATGCATGCATGCAGCATGCATGACGAACACTTTGTAAAGATCCATTTTGAGGGTTATATTAGCTATGTGAACTTTGTTTATGCAATGTATTATGGAGTTGCGAGCTCAGGGGCGGGGAGCGCAAGCATTTAAAGGGGAAGCCGCCTGAATCGGCGCATATTTAATGATGCCCCAAAATAGGCAGTTACAAAAATTAATAAAAGAAAATCTATGGGGTATTTTGAGCTGAAACTTCACAAACATTCAGGGGACACCTTAGACTTATATTACATCTCGTGAAAAAGCATTCTAGGGCACCTTTAAGGATAAGAAAAATCTATCTCAGCTAGTGCTGTAAACTATATACAGGAAGCCCTTACTTGCATATTACTATAATATTAAAATTTACAATTAACATCAGAGCTCAAACTATTCAATTCAGTTGCTATTTATTTTTAGATATAATAATCAACTCTCAAAAAAAAGTAAATTGCACATTGGGCAGGTTTTGCATTAACTTCTAATTCTAATTATAAAATTATTACATTACATTTTTGAAATATAATCATTTACACAGTTACTGTCATAACTTGTTTTCATGACAAATTTATTTAAACATATTAAATAAGACATTACTAACAGGTAAAGTAAATATAATGAATATATATGTTAACATAGTGCATATATTTGGTGAAATACTCCCTCTAGAGTTAATCTCTCTAGTGAACTAACATGCTGTGGACACTAAATGACTTGCTTGAGGTAAATGTGATGCTGCGTGAGATATTATTCTCAAGCTGTTTTATTGATGTCTTTTAGAGGTTGAAACACTGGTTGAGAGATTACACGTAAACATATCTATGCATAGGTCGTCTGTTCTTCATTGTGACTGACTGTAGTCACTGTTTGACTGTATGCACCGAACCGTGACGTCCGAACTGTGATGATTCGGTACCGAATACGTGTATCGTTACACCCCTTATATAAATCTGGTCCTTGGCAGGTCTTAAAATTTGGAAAATAAAATCTCAGATGAACAACAACAGCTGACATATTACACGGTGTCATTATTTTTTTAAAATAAGGCCAAAATGGAAAAGCCATGGGTGACAAACTTAGGACACCCGTACTTTTAACATAGGAATTAAGAGGGTAAGTAGCGGTCAGAAGCTGCTAATCAAGTACCTTTGATTAACTGATCACCAGCAAGTGTGATCACCTCCATAAAAGCTGAAGTTCTGGCAGTTTGAGCTTCTGGAGCCTTCAGGTGTGTGTTAACACAATACCAAGGAGGAAAGGCATCAGCAATGGTCTTAGAGAAGCAATTTTTGATGCCATCAATCTGATAAAGGTTATACAGCCATTTCTAAACAATTTGGAGTCCATCATTCTACAGTGAGGAAGATTATTTACAAGTGGAAGACATTCAAAACAGACACCAATCTTCCCAGGAGTGGACGTCCCAGCAAATTCACCCCATGATCAGACCGTGTAATGCTCAGAGAAATTGCAGACAACCCAAGAACTACACCTCGGACTCTGCAGGCCCCAGGTAACATGTTAAATGATCAAGTTCTTGGACAGTACAGTTAGAAAAAGACAGGACAAGTATGGCATGTTTGGAAGTGTTGCCAGGAGAAAGCCACTTCTCTCTAAAAACAAGGCAGCATGGCTTAGCTTTGCAAAGCTGCATCTGAAAAAACCACAAGACCTCTGGAACAATATCCTTGGACAGATGAGACCAACCTGGAGATGTTTGGCCATAATGCACAGTTTAGTGAAAACCAAAAAAAAAACATATTAGCACAAACAACCTCATACCAAAAGTCAAGCATGTGGGTATAGGGTTGATGGGCTCTGGGCATCTCATGGTCACTGTCGACCATGAACTCCTCTGTATTCTAGAGTCAAACTTGGGGCCATCCGTCCGACAGCTAAAGCTTGAAATTGGGTCATGCAACAGGACAATGATCTGGGGCCATATGTATAAAGCCGCTCAGAGTAAAATTTTAGTCTTAAGTGTGTCAGAATTCTAAGAATGACATAATTTTACTCTTATTCTTAGACTTAAGAATAAGTAATTCATAAAGGTTCCTAAGTGTCAAGACAAGGTCTTAGCTCCTAAATTATTTAAAGGATTAGTTCACTTTTAAATAAACTTTTCCTGATAATTTACTCACCCCCATGTCATCCAAGTTGTTCATGTCTTTCTTTCTTCAGTCGTAAATAAATTAAGGTTTTTGATGAAAGCATTCCAGGATTTTTCTCCATATAGTGGACTTCAATGGGCACCAAACAGTTGAAATGAATGAAGGAAAATTACAGTTTCAGTGCAGCTTCAAATTGTTCTACACAATCTCAGATGAGAAATAAGGGTCTTATCTAGAGAAAACACTCATTTTCTAAAAAAAAAAAAAAAAAAATTATACATTTTAACCAGAAATGCTCATCTTGAACTAGTTCTCTTCTTCTTCTCTATTAGAATTCCGGCAGTGTAGACACTGCTCAGTGTATTACTGCCCTCCACAGGTCAAAGTTTTGAACTAATTTTTATATGCAATATGCTAGTGCAATAGTATATATTCTTGCATCTTTTAACACATTTTTAAAAATATTTAAATTAAGGTTGAAGATATCAGTTTTCATATGGCTGGACATCACATTTGGCCACTACTCTATGGCAGTTCATTGACTTCCCAACTGACCATCAAACCATTTGGCAAAAGAAAGACACTTTTATGTTGACTGTGGGCTTCCCTGGAGTTGTTGGAGCCGTTGATGAACTCATGACACATCATTGCTCTAACTGTAAATGAGGAGACATGTATCAATAGAAAAAGATTCCACACCATCAACACTAATTTGTGATAATTTTGCACAATGCAAAGCTATTGCTTTTAAATAAATTTAAATATTAAAACGTTTGTTTTTATTTATTATTGTTTTTTTATAATAACATTAAATTATTGGTGTTGTGCTGCTGTGACCTCACCCTTCCAGGCTCACTATTGGCTGATTCAGAGGTTGAGGGCGGCCATTTTGAGGTGACATCATTGTAGTCCTTAGTTCACAACACTTAAGTCAGCACTTAAGAATCAGTCTTATACATTACTAAAAGTTGCTTTTAGTCCTACTCTTTACTAAGAATTTTTTTTGACACTTAAAGGTGCCGTAGAACGTCTTTTTAAAAGATGTAATATAAATCTAGGGTGTCCACTGAATGTGTCTGTGAAGTTTCAGCTCAAAATACCCCATAGATTTTTTTTTTTAACTGCCTATTTTGGGGCATCATTAAATATGAGCCGATTTAGGCTGCGGCCCCTTTACATTTTGTACCCAAACCCCCCCCCCCCCCCCCCCCAACACCTGCGGAGGACCAGATGATTATTATATATTTTTTTTTATTATTATGTTCTGATGCGGAAAACCATGGAATTCAATAGGGTGTCCAAACTATGTCACATGACTGTATACTGTATGCATGCTCACCAAGGCTGAGTTTATTTGAATAGTCAACACAGTAATATTGTAATCATTTTAATATGCTGATTTGCTGCTCAAGAAACATTTATTATCAATGATTATTATCTAAAAGAAATTAATACTTTTATTCAGCAAATACGCATTAAATTGATCAAAAGTGACAGGAAATACATTTTTAATGTTACAAAAGATAAATGCTGTTCTTTTGAACTTTCTATTCATCAAAGAATCCTATTATTAATAGAGTATCCATAAATGAGCAGCAAATTTCTTGAGTGATTTATTTGCAGAAATTGTTTTTTATCATGGTTACGTCCATTTGATGAGTTTTTAAATCATCCACCTTTCTTTTTCACCCATAGGTTCTGATTGAAAAATACGGCTACGTTGAGAACTTCAACTTAGTCGATGGACGTCTGTTCATTTGCACGGTCTCCTGCCTTTTCGCCATTGTAGCTTTAATTTGGGATTACCTCCACCCGTTCCCAGAGTCCAAGCCTGTACTGGCGTGCTGTGTTGTTTCATATCCTTCATTGAGCAAACTCAAAATGCAAGAGACTTAACAGTTTATGCTGGAGGTTTAACAATGTAAATAAATGTATATCAGGCACTTCTTCAGTTCTTGTCCTTAACAGAACAACACATACTTCATAATGATGGGGATTTTGACCCTCTACACTTCTTACAAAGAGAGGAACATCTTCCTTGTGGCCTTGCAGAAGGACCCAGCTGGAATGGACCCAGATCACAATTGGCAGCTGTCCTCTAGCCTAAAAAGGTGATGACTTTTTTTTTTTTTTTTTTTTTTTTCTTCTTCTTCTTAAAGTTGTTAGTGGTGATTGAACAAACCCCTAACCATAAAGACCCTGATATCCTTTTTTAGCTTATGGGTAAAAAATAAGTTCTAAATATACGTGACCAGCGATATACTGACATTGCCCACGCTTTTAGATGAATATGTGCTGCACTCTTTCCCCTTGGAAACAATAAACAAAAATGGCTGTTAAGAAAACGTGATCATAGCAGTATGGATATGTTTGCACAAGCTTTCTAATTCAGAAGTCAAGTCATGTCAGGTTTATTTATATAGCCCTTTATACCATAGATTATACCAAGCAGCTTTACAGTATTAAACATGAAAAACAGTGTTAGTGTGTCTTTCAATTAGAATTACAAGCTCATTTTCTTCTATAAAGCAGCTGTCCAGCTGTATTCATGTTTTTTTCTCACAGACGTCTCCCCTTGATGGACTGAACAAAAGAAATCGACAGAAGATTTACATGTCTCTCAGAGCCACAACCACCTATTATGTAATCGCCACTGACCAATGATAGGTTTGAAGGTGTTTAACAGCCGGAATTAACTTTATCCGTTTCAAACTCTTGAAACGAATTTAGTTTTGGCCTGATTTTGTTTGAAATAATGTCACACCAGTTTCGCTTGAAGTATGTTGGGGCCTTAAATGTTAAACATCAGTGCAGTACAGAACACCTTAGCAACTAGGGCTCGGTTGAAAGATAAATTACTTGATTGTCTCAATTTTTCCTCTTCATTTTGATAAATCAATATCAGGGTTCGAAATATTTTACTTGGTGGCACTGGTGTTTCCAACTTTAAAAGATGTTTTTATTTAAGACATCACGTTTTGTCGAGAAATGAAAACCATAGTAATGCACTGATCATGCTTTTTCATGGCCAATTCAGATTTTTTTTTTTTTTCCTCCTTTAAGCACTTTTATTTGTTTATTTGCTCTATATAGTGTTGTCATGGTACCAAAAATAACCAGTAAATAATGGTAACCTAAATATTATATTTAAAAAAGAACAAACAAACATTCGTTTTATATTTCCACACAAAGATGCATCATATAGCCTACCGCTCTGCGCTTTGAGAGGGATGTGGGACACGAGCAGGAAAGAGACCATCTCTATATTATATCTTCATGTTTTCTCCTGATGTTATAAGCAACTGACACGTGTAATTGACGCACTATACAAATAAACTTGACCGCCTTATCGAGTCTAATAACAAGCACAAAATGTGTTAAATAGAATTTGACGTGCAAGCAAAAATGTTTCTGTCCTACGGTGTTTTTCCTACTTTACCACAGTAAAGAATGCGAATATAATAGGCCTAATTAAAAGCGAACCATAGGAAGAAACGAGTATAATCACTGCGAAAATGGGTGAGATGTGAGTGAAGATTTGGGAAAAGAAACAAGACATTTCATGTCCAGTGGAAAAACTAATGGAATATTGTTAAATTCGCTGATAATCGGGTGACAAGATCGTGATTCGCAAAACAATACAAAGCCAGCAAAGCTTAAATTTATGGACTCGTGTACCTCTCTCATTCGGCATGAATCCAAATGTTTCCATGGCTGCGATGTCACATTTAATTGCTAACCTATTATTTCTTTTGTAAACAAAGCTTTGTGCTTCACTCGTGTCATATTCACGTAAATACTGCACCGTGAACCCAAAAATTTGAGGTAATCAATTACATCAGATTTGAGTTATGATGTTCCCAATTTTAAGTAAGCAGAACTATCCAGTTTTGAGTTTGTAGTACTCATGCATGTTAATTTCTCCTAACTTGAAGTACTGAGTTAGCTAACTAGTACATTTTGATAGCAATTAACATAAAAATATTTAGTTCAACTATATAGTTCATGAACTTTTTTATTTTGAGTTCTTGCAAATCAAATGAGTTATTTACTTCACTGTAAATCCTAAGAAAATGTAGAAAATGCCAACTTGCTAATTTGCTAACATATTAACAGTAGCATGGTATAGCACTTACTGAATACAGCAACTTAAAACATAACAGAAACTCTTCTAAATTAGCATAACAAAACATTAATCACTATTAAATCTCCCTTACCATTAATCTTGCGCAAAAAAAACCAAAACATTATATAACACTTAATTTTTGCATTTACTCTCCCTTTCGAGTGCCATAGGCAAAGCATGCTGGAAATAGAAATCCCAGTCCAGTTTCAGTTCAACTTAAGTTAGTCTAAATTAAAAGCAATTTCATACAACTCAAAACAATAAAACCGTATCAGTTCTGTGAACTCAAAAGTAAAAAAGTTCTAAATACTCATAGCAGTTAATTTGACTGAACTAATTTGTTCAATTTAAGTTTGCCCTGCTCAAACCAATTAAGTATTTTGAGCATTAGGGATTACAGTGTGGCAAAGCCCATAGTGGGTACCAAATATACCCGGTACTACAGAAATGCCGGCATCGTCACATTTTCAAAATTTCAGTACCAACGTACCATTACTTTTGACAACACTAGCTCTATAACAGGCCAAACTGGCCTTTAAAGGTGCCCTTGATTCAAAAATTGAATTTACCTTGGCATAGTTAAATAACAAGAGTTCAGTACATGGAAATGACATACAGTGAGTCTCAAACCCCATCGTTTCCTCCTTCTTATATAAATCTCATTTGTTTAAACGACCTCCGAAGAACAGGCGAATCTCAACATAACACCGACTTTTACGTAACAGTCGGGGTGTACGCCCCCAATGTTTGCATAATGCCAGCCCATGATGTTCCCAACATTATAAAAGGCATTACACAAGGGCAGCCAGTTAACGTCTGGATCTGTGCACAGCCGAATCATCAGACTAGGTAAGCAAGCAAGAACAACAGCGAAAAATGGCAGATGGAGCAATAATAACTGACATAATCCATGATGGCATGATATTTTTACTGATATTTGTAAATTGTCTTTCTAAAATTTTCGTTAGCATGTTGCTAATGTTCTGTTAAATGAGGTTAAAGTTACTATCGTTTCTTACTGTATTCACGGAGACAAGAGCCGTCGCTATTTTCATTTTTTTAAACACTTGCAGTCTGTATAATTCATAAACACAACTTCATTCTTTATAAATCTCTCCTACAGTGTAGCATTAGCCGTTAGCCACAGAGCATATAGCCTCAAACTCATACAGAATCAAATGTAAACATCAAAATAAATACTTTACTCACATAATTCAAAGCATGCACACAGCATGCATGACGAACATCTTGTAAAGATCCATTTGAGGGTTATATTAGCTGTGTGAACTTTGTAAATGCGCTGTAATATAGTCGACAGCTCGTGTGGCAGGGAGCACGCGATTTAAGGGGGCGGCGCCTAGTGTAAATCAGTGCATTGTTAATGATGCCCCAAAATAGGCAGTTAAAAAAATTAATTTAAAAAAATCTATGGGGTATTTTGAGCTGAAACTTCACAGACACATTCAGGAGACACCTTAGACTTATATTACATCTTGTGAAAAATGGTTCTAGGGCACCTTTAAAAACATCTGTAGCCATTTGAAATTGGAGGCAACCACTGCTTTTTAATATCAATCCAAACACGCATATAGCATGAGCAGTTTTGTATTTAAATTAGATTTTATAATTTCAAGATTGGAGCAAATACAGAATTATGGTTTGACTTTAACTTTGTGAATTTATGCTACATAAGACACCTGCACAAAACAAAGACAGACGGACTGAATGAATGAAAATGCAAATTCACTCTCTGACAGTAGGTGGCGCTTATGAGAAAGAAGTGATACAGCGTTCCATTGGGTACTGCTGTAAACAAATCATCTGCGCCTGTAAACACTACTTTATACTGAGGTAAGAGGTAAAGAAAAGAGATTGCCGTCAAAACTATTCTGAAGACAGTCAGCTCCCTTCAGAGATGCATTCATATAAACCCCCACCCCGATTTAAGATTTATATTTTTCTTCCTATATTTCAAGCATCGCGAACAATGATCTTGATGTGTCTGGTATTTTTGGCTTTGCGTCAGTCTTCAGTGTGTCCTGTCTCTGGCCTGTGTTAACAGACTTCGTAATATTTTCACACAAATGACGTTTCGGGAAATGATTGCAATGCAGTTTGTGCGCAAGTCCGGAATAGACTTCGACTGCCTATCGTGTGTGTGTGTGTGTGAAGCACGAGCTGGCATTTATGGCCGGTCGACCGGTGCATCTCGAAATAAAAGGTCCCGTTCAATACTATTGCAACTGTCTGCAAAGCAATGCCATTCTTCAGAAAAAAATGTTTCATATTGTACTTTACTATAGTACTAAATGTCTTGTGTCCATTAGGTTTGATGACCAGTATACATTAAGAATGTCCTTCGCTGACGGGAAAACCAAGCTGTCGAGGGAGACGGAGTTTACAAAGTCAGTCGGGGCGTTCTTCGACGAGAACGGAACGCTGGTGATGGACCAATTTGAAAAATATGTCTCCAGACTTCATGACACATTGGCCACAGAGAAGAAGACAAAGTAACGGTTAGTCGAAACTGACGGCGCCGGCCTTCAGCGACCCAGCGCACGCAGTAACGGTGGCTATAGTGGGACAAAACACAGATGTTATTGAGGCTAGTGAGCGTTATCAGAGTTTAGCTCTCAGCTGTAACATTAAATAAGGTCAGCACAGTGTTTTTTTTTTTTTATTGCTAATGTTAAATAAATGGTCCAGTTTTCTTTTTCGTTTGCCATGATTTGTTTTTTAAATGCAAATTCAGTTTCTAACGGTGTCTCAGTTTAGTGCTCTATAATATGCGTACATAAGAGAAACAGTGTTCTTCAATATCAGTGTATTTTAGGTGCATTTAAACACTCACTTTAAAGAAATGGTTCACACAAAAAATACAATTTGGCCTTTTTTTTTTTGGTAAAGAGAAAGTTCACATCAAGGTTTTAGATGTTGGAAGAATATTTATATTTTCATAAAACAAAATTAGTCCCTCCTTACTGTAGGAGTGTTTTTGGATCAGAGGTCTTCTACATTAGTGTTCCCACATTTCACGACGCCTTGTGAACAGCTGAGTGTCTGAAACAAGCAGATTTTTGTACATCTTCGCACCAGTTTTTTTTTTTTTGTCCCGAGAGCCTTATTAAATGTCTTTTCAATCTGCATTTTTTTTTTTTTTTCCCTGAATTTTTCTGTTGTTTAGACTTTAAATGACAACGAAAAGCAAAAAAGGGACTATGTCCATCTGTCGTGTTGTCCACCTGCCGCTTTGATAGTTTTGTGTTTGGCCATTTAAGCTTGAACCAGGGATAATCGTTTTATGTTCCCTTTTTTTTTTTTTTTTTGAGCATCGGATCAGTCTTGACCTGTTTTTCACACTCAGGAGTGAATGGACCTGAATTTCCTGGTTTTCTGTCAACAGCTATTTTCATATAGATTATCTTAATTTATTTTGAAAAGTTTAGAACCGTACATCTGGATGCAGTTTGTTTCTCCATATTGTGAAATATTAGGCCTGCTGAATTCCACGGGGACTTCTTAGCGCTTTTTGTCTAATGATATTCAGCTTTAGCTACCCATATTGTATGTGCCTGTTATTCTCAAACAAAATAAAGTAAGGCATTTTTAATGTTTGTGTACTGCTGTCATTCTTTACTTCAGGAACATTTGCCAAATTAGTTGGATGCTTTTGTGATTGACCACATTTGCTCATTTTCCAATTAGGGTTCATATTCTGATAAAGCTTTTCTGCTCGTCATTTATGACAAGAATATTCCAAAATTATTTCATGTTTTCATCTTTCAGTTATAAATGAAATGTAAACAGTTGCAACATTCAGTTTAATACAAAGTAGATGGCTATTTTTATTTATTTTAAATATCCACTGTAAGAAAATATTACAGGGTTTCTGCAGATCTTAAAAAGTCTTAATTTGACCTCCTACAATTGAGGGCCTTAAAAATGTTTTGAATTTGAGCAGAAAGTCTTAAATTCAGTAGCATGGCATTAAATTAGGACCCCTTGATTTATCCAAAAGAGTATATTAAAAGTTATTTCCATATAGTGTTTGGGAGCAGAGTGATATATATATTATTTTATTTATTTATTTTTTTGTAAAATTAAAAAAAATAGAGCTCTGCTGGAAGTGGTAAACTTTGAAGTGTTGCTAATAATCATTTTTTCTAGACATTTACATATAAAGAACATATTGACGTGTTATGTTCCCTTCAGTTTATTCCTTAGTTATTCCTTAAATTTTCTTTAATTGGACTTAAAAAGGTCTTAAATTTACCTTCATAAAACCTGCAAAAATCCTGTATTATATAAGTATTCCAATAAAAATGTTTGTTCCAAAAGTTTTCTTCAGTTTCTTGAATTTTCACAATCATGTGTGTGTTGTTTCATGGAAAACGACTTTCAGTTGTGCAGAATTTGTTACATAATGTTGTTTACATAACCCAAAATTCCAGTTAATACTGGCATGTGCTAGATAAGTTTTCTGTAGAAACCATAGTATTGACTTCATTGTTTACATGCATATATAATTGACCATATTCCAATAAAATCTAAATGCAGACATTCACTTCAAAATATGGCCATTTTGTGTCAAAGCAACCAATTTCAGAAACTTTCTGAAGGTCTACACCGGTCACGAATTAGTCTAAAACAAGAAATTCAGAGGATTTTGATATGAGAAGAGGAGCTTGAGTTTGTTGTCCAGCCCTATTTGTTTGAACCGTGAGAGGCGTCTAAACTTACAATACTCCTACATCCTGTGTCATTTATCGTGTCAGAAGATTACTCATTTGGCACAAATCGACTTGCCTAGTATGTGTACAATCGTCTGGTGGAAGCCGGTTATTTTAGATTATAAAGTTTTAAATATGGATATTTTTCGGACAAAAACCCATCACTTCGCTTCAGAAGGCCTTTATTAACCCCCTGGAGCTGTATGGATTATATTGATGATGGATGGATGCATTTATTTTGGGCTTCAATCCCCCATTCCCTCTCCCATTCACTACAATTATAAATCTTTGGAGAGCTATATATATATATATATATATATATATATATATATATATATATATATATATATATATATATATATATATATATATAATATATACATGGCTTGAGGGTGAGTAAATCATGGGATAATTTCCATTTTTGGGTGAACTATCCCTTTAAGTCATATATAATACTGCAGGTCATTGCATTTACCACATGCATCTACTCTGGATTATTTTCCACAAATGACATTTGGCCACTTTTATCCTTTCGTAGTGAGTCTGTGGTCTAGACACTATTGTGATGGCAGAGCCTGTGTAAACAGATCTGTGGGGGTTTGTCCCATTGTGCTTCTAATACGCTGCGCTGACCAACTAGCATACGCACATAGATGGAATGACTCACATTTGGCCCCATCCAATAAAGTGCACGTGCCTCTAGCAACTCATGAAAACACTGCAAACAATACATTGTAGTAGTTACACACCTGCTTTTGAACTAAGTGGAAATTTTAAATCTGAACAGAACCGATTTAAAAGTCTGACACATTTACATAAAACGCCTGCCTTTTTTAAAAGAAATCCTCAGGCAAACAGATTAGTTTCGAGAAATAAATGTTACATACACTCTTAAAAATAAAGGTTCCAGAAAGGGATTTTTGCAATGAAGCCATAGAAGAACCATTTTTGTGAAAATAAGGACTTTTCAGTGAACAATTCTTAAAAGAACCATTGTTTTCTTAATGTGTGGAGAACATTTTGATAATCTAAAGAAGCCTTTTCCACTAAAGAACCTTTTGTGTAATGGGAAGGTTCCATGGATTCTTCATGGAACCTTGGATGCCAGTAAAGAACCATTCTTTCTAACAGTGTAGCATGACATGAGTGTTTGTCCTTTAAGTGTAAAAACAGTCAAAAAATCTTGATCACTGACATTCTGAAGAACCACTGTAGACTTTTCTTTAAAGATTCATTTTTATTAAGTTGAAACACCATAAAGTACAACACAAAATATTCAGCAATCCAGCTGCTTCATGACCAAACTGTTGAAAGACATCAAACTTGCATTTGCCCTCTTTGTATTGGATGGGATTGTTTTCATGTTATGAGATATGTGGGTCAGTGAACTCTTGTTGCTCAATGCAGGTCATACTGTGGAGACCAAAGCTTGACTCCACTAATCCAGTTAGAGCAAATAACAAACAAATATACTGCATGTATAAAGGGACCAGTCTAATAATAAACAAAGGGGCCATCTAAATATAGATTTTGAGTCCATATTGGCTGGTCCTTTTCACAAACAAAATGTGGATATATCTCTTTAGGTGTAACTTTTGCTGTGTTCTTGCTCAGTCGTCACATTATTTAAGGTGACGGTTTAATTGAAAAGGTGAGAGAATAATGCAATCTCTTGGTTACATTTTGCAGCATAAATCGTCCTTGAGGTGCGGTGGCGAAATTTTGCGGGTGAAGTCTAATAAGAACCGCACAGATTCCAATTAAAGGATCTGCGTGATCTGGAGTTTCACGTGAGGGTGAAAACATTCCCCACACAGCTTTTGCTGTGTTCATGTTGGTCACAAAGATTTGACCAACAGAAAGATTTGAATGTGACTCCTGTACGAGCTGTGCTTCATATATCTCTACGCTATTGACAATGGACTTTTTTTGCACGCAAAATTTCACCAACGTGACCGCACCTTTATGCTATCATTCGTAAATCAACACAGCATTTCTTATGTTCTGTGAAATCAGAGGTTCTGCATGCGGTCTTCGTAAGCAGGAGCTTACTTCTTCATAAAGGTTAAAATCGCAAAGCACAGCACCTAGAAAGTAATAGTTGAGAATAAAAATATTTGGTTAGGATATCTATTTGTGTAATTTCTTAGGCAGAAATATTTCAGGTTACTAGTTAAGATCAACTAAATGCATCACAAAATAATTTAAAAAAAATGCATTGACAGATATGCACTTTACCAACCTGGGCAGCGTTTCCCAAAAGCATCGTAAGCTTAAGTTGATCGTAGCTCCATTGAAACCAATGGAGCTACGATCAACTTAGGCTTATGATGCTTTTTGGGAAACGCTACCCTGATCTCACTGAAAAACGTAGCTATTTTACAAGGTGGCAGTTCCATATTAATTTGTATGATTATTAGAAAAAATTTAAGCATGAAGATCCCCAAAGCCGTTCACATCACGTCTTTTTCGAGCTCAAGTTCATTATTTAAAATGTAGATGACGCATAATAGAAGCAGTCGTGTTTTTTCCGCCACTTTCCACGCGTTTTAAGCGCGACATGTAATCGCCGATACTCCAACCCACCCCTACAAAAACGTATGAATGGTATTGTATGGATTCATACAATTTAAGGCCCGTTCACACAAAGAACGATAACTATATTAGCGTCCATGCCAATGAACGATAATGTTCTGTTTATTATACGCGCCTGCTGCAGGTTTGTTTCTGCCGCTTTAAATGCTCGTGCTCTTTAAAGCAGGATGGATTGTGATTGGCTGTCAATGTTTTTATGGATCTTCAGCTGGAAAAAAATTCGTTCTGAAAATGATTCCAACGATTATCGTTTCTCCGTGCCGTTATAGTTGTGGTGTGGACTAGAATGATTTTTATAACTATCTTTATCATAATAGTTACCGTCATTGGTGTGAACGGACCTTTAGCCACCTGTTCGTCAGAATGTAAAATAGTTACAAATTGCTGTGAGATTGTGTTGGCAATTACAATGGAAATCTGTGGGGCAAGTGTACAACGGTTGCCCCATAGACATCCATTGTAAATGATTTTCTTTTTTTTTGAACTTTTTTTTTTTTGTAATTCATATCTATATATACAATAACTATTAAAAAAAAAAAAATTTACACAGTAACATTCACTGAAGAACATTTGAGTACCTGTATCTTCGAGGGCAACCATGATAACCAATCATGTACTCCTGCGCATAACAGTGCTTCCTGCACAGCCCTCGATATCCACAAGTCCATCTCTGCGTGTCCGTGTCGTCGGCTGTCGGGAGAAGATCACTTAATACATAAGCAAATGCACAATCCATACTTGTCCAACAGTTGTAGTAAATAATGTTATTAATCTGCAAATGCACATAATCAGCATTAATATTAGCAATACCTACAGACCTGTTGTTATATTGCAGTAGCTATGGTATATTTGAATGTAAATGTACCTTCACTCGCTGTCAGCAGCAGCAGAGTTATTATAATCAGTCCCAGTGCTCTCATGTTAGTTCCCATAATGTAGCTCATAGCGTCTCTGTCTCTCCGGCTGACCACTCACATTTATATTGTAAAGCAGCCCTGTTCGAGGGGAGGGGGTGGGTGTGGGCCCTGTCAATAACATAGTTGTCATTCCTTTATCTGCGTCAGTTGTGAGTTTGTGTCTTTATTTATTTATTTTCTTTCTAATCCCAGTAAAAAAATAAATAAATAAAGAATCTAATTTACCCACAGTTAAGAGCTTGTCTACAGTTTCATAACTTGTTATGCCCATTACATATGCATGCAAACAAAGGAATGAATATGTTTGGATCAAATATAAGGATTGCTTTTATTGGTTTATAATAATCTGATCCTTAAGGGTCTATTTGTATTGTAAAAAATGTTTAAAATTGGGAAAAGTATGAAAAATGCACCCTTAAAGAGTATAATAGACAGGTTATATAATGCATTGGCATTTAATGATGTAACGTTGCATTGCAGCTGCTGGTCTTTTCTTTCAGTGCTAAAGTAGAGGTCAAAAGTGATGTTGCAAATATTATTATACAGTAGTCAGCATTTGAAGTGGATCAAAAAAGTTAATCAAAATTGTCCTAAGAACTAAGTTGTCCTAAGAGGAAGGTTTTAGGACAACTTTGATGAAAGGTTTTGATCCACTTCAAATGTTGACTACTATAGATTTGTAAAAGATTTTGTTAGCATGTTGTGTAGTTGAGCTTGGAGTGTTTTATTTGTGATGACGCAATGAAGCATGATATTGTGCAGAAATTTCAGATGCAAAAACGAGAGAACCGACAAAATATTAAGAAGTGATTATGTTGTATGTTATGTTTTTGCATAGTAACATAAAACCTGTAGATTTTGTCAGATAATTACCTTAACCAATATATATTACCATACACACACACACACACACACACACACATATATATATATATATATATATATATATATATATATATATATATATATATAAACAGTGGGTACGGAAAGTATTCAGACCCCCTTAAATTTTTCACTCTTTGTTGTATTGCAGCCATTTGCTAAAATCATTTAAGTTCATTTTTTTCCTCATTAATGTACACACAGCACCCCATATTGACAGAAAAACACAGAATTGTTGACATTTTTGCAGATTTATTAAAAAAGAAAAACTGAAATATCACATGGTCCTAAGTATTCAGACTCTTTGCTGTGACACTCATATATTTAACTCAGGTGCTGTCCATTTCTTCTGATCATCCTTGAGATGGTTCTACACCTTCATTTGAGTCCAGCTGTGCTTGATTATACTGATTCGGACTTGATTAGGAAAGCCACACACCTGTCTATATAAGACCTTACAGCTCACAGTGCATGTCAGAGCAAATGAGAATCATGAGGTCAAAGGAACTGCCTGAAGAG
Source organism: Megalobrama amblycephala (assembly GCF_018812025.1). Classification (NCBI taxonomy): domain Eukaryota; kingdom Metazoa; phylum Chordata; class Actinopteri; order Cypriniformes; family Xenocyprididae; genus Megalobrama; species Megalobrama amblycephala. The sequence continues at coordinate 39,713,993 of NC_063046.1, read as the reverse complement.
CTCAGAGACAGAATTGTGGCAAGGCACAGATCTGGCCAAGGTTACAAAAATTTCTGCTGCACTTAAGGTTCCTAAGAGCACAGTGGCCTCCATAATCCTTAAATGGAAGATGTTTGGGATGACCAGAACCCTTCCTATAGCTGGCCATCCGGCCAAACTGAGCTATCGGGGTAGAAGAGCCTTGGTGAGAGAGGTAAAGAAGAACCCAAAGATCACTGTGGCTGAGCTCCAGAGATGCAGTCGGGAGATGGGAGAAAGTTGTAGAAAGTCAACCATCACTGCAGCCCTCCACCAGTCGGGGCTTTATGGCAGAGTGGCCCGACGGAAGCCTCTCCTCAGTGCAAGACACATGAAAGCCCGCATGGAGTTTGCTAAAAGATGGTGAGAAATAAGATTCTCTGGTCTGATGAGACCAAGATAGAACTTTTTGGCCTTAATTCTAAACGGTATGTGTGGAGAAAACCAGGCACTGCTCATCACCTGTCCAATACAGTCCCAACAGTGAAGCATGGTGGTGGCAGCATCATGCTGTGGGGTGTTTTTCAGCTGCAGGGACAGGGCGACTGGTTGCAATCGAGGGAAAGATGAATGCGGCCAAGTACAGGGATATCCTGGACAAAAACCTTCTCCAGAGTGCTCAGGACCTCAGACTGGGCCGAAGGTTTACCTTCCAACAAGACAATGACCCTAAGCACACAGCTAAAATAACGAAGGAGTGGCTTCACAATAACGCTGTGACTGTTCTTGAATGGCCCAGCCAGAGCCCTGACTTAAACCCAATTGAGCATCTCTGGAGAGGCCTAAAAATGGTTGTCCACCAACGTTTATCATCCAACCTGACAGAACTGGAGAGGATCTGCAAGGAGGAATGGCAGAGGATCCTCAAATCCAGGTGTGAAAAACTTGTTGCATCTTTCCCAAAAAGACTCATGGCTGTATTAGATCAAAAGGGTGCTTCTACTAAATACTGAGCAAAGGGTCTGAATACTTAGGACCATGTGATATTTCAGATTTTTTTTTTTAATAAATCTGCAAAAATGTCAACAATTCTGTGTTTTTCTGTCAATATGGGGTGCTGTGTGTACATTAATGAGAAAAAAAAAATGAACTTAAATGATTTTAGCAAATGGCTGCAATATAACAAAGAGTGAAAAATTTAAGGGGGTCTGAATACTTTCCGTACCAACTGTGTGTATATATATATATATATATATATATATGTATGAGGGTTAAACTTGGTTAAGGCATTATGTTGGTTAATAATATTTTGTTATTCCTCATTAAAAAGTAATATCCCCTCCAGATATCACTTTTGGCCACTACTGTTTGAGACCGAGTTATTAATCTGACACATGTTGCCTGTGTAAGTATCATTGTTTCAGGAAATATTGGTAACTTTATTTTACAGTGCCGTAGTTACATTGTAATTACTCAAATAAGTACTGAGTAATATCAAAGACTATAGAATAACACAAGACGCGTCACTCGTATTGTTTTGAATGGGAGAAAGTGTAACGCGCAATATGGCGGAATAATAAGTTCCGCCTTCTAAATAAGAGCCAATCGCCGACTGGTAAAGTCATCGTGTCACTTCAGCGGCCGTTAGAACGCTCCGAAGAGATGCGCATTTAGGTCTGCGCATGCGCATTAGCTTGATCCAGCCTGAAAAATAGTTTTTTTGTCATGATTTGAGCGTTTAGAAACAAAATTTATGAGTCGGTTGTTAGATTTCATTGGTGATTTAAAATATGAAATATAATCATAAGGTTGGCGAACAGTTTTGGAGAATTTGATGTTTCCCCATTCAAAGAGATTGCATGATGCCCAGGATGCCCGAGAGGCGTTTCAAAGATGGCCGCCGAGTGAAATGACTTGTCTTAAAGGGACTTTGGTAATATTAATTAACTACATGTACTTACTGTAGAGTTACATTTAGGGTTAGGGTTTGGATTAGGGTTAGTTACTTGTAATTATGCATAATTTACTGTTATTACTATAGTAAGTACATGTAACGTGTAACTACAGCACTGTAAAATAAAGTGTTACCCTTTATTTTATAGTGTCCTTGTTACACGTTACTTGTAGTTACTACAGTAATGCCCATCATTTATGAATAATTACATGCAACTAACCCTAAAGCAAACTCAGTATGGTACAGGTGTAAAATTAATATGTTTTAAAGGGACAGTTCACCCAAAAATGAAAATTTGATGTTTATCTGCTTACCCCAAGCGCATCCAAGATATAGGTGACTTTTTTCTTCAGTAGAACACAAATGATGATTTTTAACTCCAACCATTGCCGTCTGTCAGTCAAATAATGGGAGTGAATGGGAACTCGAACAATAAGAGTCGAAAAAACTTGCATAGATAAATCCAAATTAAACCCTGCGGCTCGTGACGACACAATGATGTCCTAAGACACGAAACGATCGGTTTGTGTGTATCTATATCATTTTTTACCTCTAAAACAACACTATGTCCAACTGCGTTCAGCACTCACTTAGTGAGGTCTGATTACGCTCTGACAACAGCAGTGATGTCTAGCACTTATACTTCAATGAGCAATCTTGGAACGGTCAACGTGTCGTCACTCACAGTAATGGGGCGTTCACACCAGACACAACTTGCACAAATAAATTGTGCTATTTGCACGTAGTTGGACACTTGAATATTTTGAGTGTACTCGCTTCATTTGCGCGTGAAATTCACTTCACAACAGACATGAATTCGCAAACTCTTCCACTTCTCCACTTCCTCTGAATAAACACATCAACTCGTCAGTGGGAAAGTAGTTGTAAAATACGGCAAATACGCTCAATTTGCCGGCTTTAGCTAGCTTGTAGTCTCAATATATATAGCTCAAATTCAGTAAGGAGCATTTTTTACAACTTACCAGATTGTCCGACCTCCTCACTCACTTTCTTCCAAGCAAGATCCTTTTTATTCCTGTTTCTATAAAAGTACGAAGATGTATCATACAGCTCCAGGTATCCACATACAGCGACAATGATCTTATCCTCCATTGTTGTTTCGGATTTCTGCCTCCGCTAGCTACATCGTAATCACTTCACTACTAGAGGCAAGCTCCTGATTGGTTAACGCAGAATATTCACCAAAGTTCAAACTCAACGTCAAACTCCCGAAATGCTCAATTTGCGCCGCCTCATTCACGCCGCAGGATGTCTATAGCGTCTTTGCACTGACTTAACATGTAAATCACTAGCGCTTAACGCTTCATTCGCATCTGGTGTGAACACACCATAAGAATCGATGATGCCACAACATTGCGCAGCTTCTGGTCGCGAAACCACCAAGATTTAAATTCCCAAAGAAATGGGATACATTTTCACAGGTGAGAATGTGTTGGTTTGTGTTTTTATATGTGTATATTTTTATATGTGTTTTTAACTCAATACAGGTTTTTAAACCATGGTAACTTTTGCTGTTGTGTTAGCTGACGCCTTAAAGGAACACTCCACTTTTTTTTTGAAAATAGGCTAATTTTCCAACTCCCCTAGAGTTAAACAGTTGAGTTTTACCATTTTCGAATCCATTCAGCCGATCTCCGGGTCTGGCGGTACCACTTTTAGCATAGCTTAGCATAGTTCATTGAATCTGATTAGACCGTTAGCATCTCGCTCAAAAATGACCAAAGAGTTTTTATATTTTTCCTATTTAAAACTTCACTCTTCTGTAGTTACATCGTGTACCAACGGAAAATGAAAAGTTGCGATTTTCTAGGCCGATATGGCTTGAAACTATACTCTCATTCCGGCGTAATAATCAAGGAACTTTGCTGCCGTACCATGGGTGCAGCAGGCGCAGTGATATTACGCCCGGAATGAGAGTAACGGTATTGTTTTTAAAAACTTCCACTTTTGAAACTCGTTTTCAAAATTTTGTATTTTCATCCCCCCAAAATGCCGTTGTTGTGTAAATGAACGGCCAAAACACATTAAAGATTTTCCTTTTTTAGGGGCCATTTACACGGCACTTTTCAACTAAAAACTTTGTTTCTTTACAAAATGACATCGCCAACTACTGGCCTGGCATGTAATCTTTAGTCTTTTTCGATGATCCATGTGAATGCAGATCGGTTTGGAAAACTTTTCATTTTTAGTACATTGTCGTTGTGTAAACGTACCCTAATACCTGATCAGAATCACTGCTGACAGAAATATTGTTAATCTAAAAATAGTCTACTTCCTGCTGCATGATTATGTTGAATGACCTCATTTAACACTCATATATGTGTTTCTGCAGTGGACACTCATTGATAAACAGGTAGTTGGAAAAACAGGTAGTTGTGCAACTGTGTACGGCCAGAGACATTGTCAGCAAAAATCTACTATTCAGGACCCACATCAGCGGCAATAGCAGCTCACATGCAAGACCTTGTGACCAGGACCCTTTCTCTATACACACACACACACACCCATTCACACTCACCCACACACTGCTTTCAAAACTGTTGGGTATAAAGAACTTACTTAACTGTTTTTTTTTTTTTTTTTTTTTTTTTGATGAATATATGCTTGCATTCTACAATGAAACTGGTATAAAATGATGATAATGGTGTACACTTCTCTCCCAATACAATGTCTTTTGCAGTGAGTATCCACCAGAGGGTGTGCATGTGCATTAAACCTGCTCTTAGTAAATTCTGCATTGGTAGAATAAAGTTTAACAATTCATAGGCTGTATTGGCTATATTTAAATTGAATTGATATACTCAATTATTTACTATAGTAGGCCTATATTAGCTCTATATTATATATTACAATACATAATATACTAAATATGAAATAAAAATTATAGTCTACTAACTATAATATAGTAAATAATATATGTTATAGCCTAGTAATTAATAGAAATAGTATATTATATATTATAATAGTATATATATAAACACACACACACACACACACACGTCTGGCTTTAGTATCCAAACACTTTTTGGGGCTTTTTTTCTCGTTATATTTAGCGTGCGTCGCGTCTCGCGCAACAAGTGTCACGTTTTATGAAAACGGTTCAGGTTTTTAATGCACCTCGAGACCTCTCTCTGGTCTGTTCCGTTTGGTGTGTTCCATTTCATCGCAAAAACGCGTTCCGTGTGTCCTGGATGTCCCGCTCATCAGCGCTCCGCGTGCACGGTCAGTGACGTCACCCTCTAAACACCGAGCTCAGGTACTGCTCTTGTAAACAATAATACCGCCGAGGAGAGCGTGCACGACTCTGAGGAGAGCTGAGGACCAAACAAATGCAATATCTCACTGCATTGGCCAAAATCGGATTTAGTCGCAGCACATTTTAAAGGAATGGCATGTCTTATGGCAGCCTTTTCAGTCAACAATACTACAGTGACCAACTCCATCATAATGGTAAGATTGTTTAATGTCATTGATATCTATTTAGATTTTTTTTTTTAAGCAATTTATGAATTTTTAGTTTAACATTTAACACATTCAGCTGCATAAATAAACTGTATGTTTATAACATGCTTCAATGATGTGTGTTTACCTCATGAACCAGAGTAACCCTCAGTGACTCCGTGCACAGATCTGTCAGTGTGCTTCACATGACTGTGCTGTTGTTATAGACTGCATAAACTTACTGTTGCAAAGATATTTCTAATGCATGATCAATTGCAAAATATTTCCATTGAAAATGTAATGCCAGCATTAATAAATTATTAAAATTTCATATGTGTTGACGACGTTTTAATATACTTCTATATTACATCATACAGTTTTAATATGCAGAAACACATTACTGCATTAAAATGACATTTGGCCATTACTGTTTTCCCTGAGCTTAGAATAAGCTTTGTCCGATAGTAACCTCTTCTGCCTTGTGTGGTTGGAGGGAGAGAGATTAGGTTGTCTCTCTTTATATTTAGCATGCATTTCACTGATGAACTTGTATTATGTGCTACTGTATATATATATATATATATATATATATATATATATATATATATATTTGTATGTTATATGTGGTGTTAATAGGATCTTATTCAGCTATATAGTTATTAGGGCTGGGTATTGACACAATTTTCACGATTCGATTAGATTACTATTCACATGCTTTCGATTCGATATCGATTATTTTGGATGTAGTATTTCAGTTACAGTACATGGCAAATTTTCTAGAGGAAAAAAATCTCTCGACTAATGCTGTAAACTACACATGAGAGTCAGTTGGTACTACTATAATAATATTGAAGGTTAAAATTAACTTATTTATATAAAAACACTTAAATTACACTCGATGTTTTTATTATAAATAAAGTTTAGAATTACATAATCATATTTTTACTCCAATTCTTTATTTTGAAATATAAACATTTAAATCGCAGCTGTCATAACTTATTTATTCAAACATGCATTAAATATTGAAGAACATTAAAAATGATAATGAATATGTAACGGTTCATAGCTATATTTATCAGAATGCTTTCTAGAGTCACTTTTCTAGCTGACTAATGAGTTTATGGTCACTGAATATGTTTTTCTGAGGTAAATGTGACGTTACGTGACATTGTTTACAAGCTGTTTTATTGACGTCTTTCCGCGGAAACACTGATTGAGCGATTACACGAGACATGATACGGATTTCGGTAAGTTGTACTGTATATTTTAACATACCTTCAGATGTTTATGCATGTTTATTTCGCTGTAACTGGTATTAAAGCGGAGGAGAGGATGATCACATGCTTCTCTTTAACTGAGGTGCTACAGTGATCTGTCACGCCACATTAAACAGTGCCATTTATTTTTTGAATCTCATAATATGATGGACGTCATTTGAAATCTGAGACTTTGCTTCATATCAAAAGTAACAAAGCACAAAGATTATTGTGATTTATTGGATCGGAGGCACTACATATTCTGTTCATTCATCAACTGAAAACAGACCTAGACTAATCGATTCTTGGGATTTAAGAATCGATACCGGTTCGTAAAAATGAGAATCGATTAAAATCGAGAAATTTATATTTTTTACCCAGCCCTAATAGTTATGATTGCTTATTCTTGTTAATACAAAAAAACAAAAATACTGTCAGTGCCATGGTACAGATAGCAATAACATGGACCTTTGATATATACCATAGTACTCCGATGTACTTACTTTGAAATATACCATAGAAATATCATTGTATACGAGAGAGCTATATTAGCATGTCCACGAAATACTTGGCACAGCTTATAATTCATACTAGGATGACAATCTAAAAATGCCAAAAGTTTTTGTGATGGTTATGTTTAGAGGTAGGTGATAGAATATATAGTTTGAACAGTATAAAAATCATATCTATGGAAAGTCCCCTTAAAACATGGAAAACGTGTCATTTTTGTATGATGTTAGAGTCTTCTTACACGTTTTCATTGTATCCTTGATGACTTCTGAGCATCAAACATTTGTCCGCAGAGATTTTGTTGTCCTCGAGGCAAAAATCTCAGGTCTTTTCCCTCAAGGTTGCAGTGTATTACATAAGCGCTCTCTCTTTCCATCCTCAGAATACAAATGGACCTCCCGATCTCATGCTAGACCCTAGAACGGTGTGTGTGTCCATTGATGAAATGATGTCCAACCCCGTTGGCAGTCAGCAAACACCACTGTTACACGGACACCTGAAGAAAGTCGAGAACAGTCTGACCGAGGCCCAGCGATTTTCATATCTCCCCCGCAGACCCGCAGTCAACATCCAATTCAAAGATCTCTCGTACTCAGTTCCTGAAGGACCATGGTGGAGAAAAAAAGGTAATGTTTGACCTTCAAGCCTCGAAGAACTGTAGATGTCATAAAAGTTAGAACCATTAAAAAATGACTAGTTTTACTTCAGAATCCAGATCAGAAATTGATTGTTCTGAACTTAAGCTTGTTGTTTACTTCAAATCTTAAAATGATATGCTTAAAAAAGAACTGTATTTGCAGATAATATAATAGTAATTAAATAAAAGGCCACTTAAGTGTTAAAAGAGTACACTTTTTTTAACACAAAGTACAGTTATGTCAAATTAAGTTTAACTTTAAAGTACATTTTAAACGATTGTTTTGTTGCTTTAAGCATACATACACTTAAATATCTAAAGCACAAAATTAAGTAAATTTAAAGTACTTAGTAATTTTAACTGTAGTGTTATTCGACATTACGTTTCATGTAATGCATTTTAGTAAAAATAAATTTACTTCAATTGCAACTTCATGTTCACAAATGACATACAAGTCTCAAAAGAAATGATGTTCAGCTAATCGCATTTACTGTCAACTTATACTTCAATGCATTTTCATTTAATTACAATTAACATGCAATTAAGTGTCTGAAAACATTGCATTAAGTTTGCACTTAAGTATATTATTTCACAAATATAGGGACTCACATGTATATCTTTGAGCACTCAATTAAATATTTCATAGTAAAAAACAAAAAAACAAACATCGAAATCCATCTTGTCATAGAATAGTGGGAAATTTAGTTGTTTAATGTGCTTTTTTAAACTAATATGCACATGCAATTTTATGTCTATAAAATGCGTTTTAAACACAAACTAATTTTAATGGAAAAAGTGCATATATGCACTTAATCAATTAATCTTGCTTAGTTTTCATCTAATTTACTGCAAGGGGATTGGTTTCTATTGGAAATATTCTGGGAATTGGAATGATTTGTTTTGTATACAGCTTGGCAAGGCAGTGCAAATGAATTGTCTAATCTAGAGATATGGAGAGTATGGGATGTGGAATGGATTAGCCAAGAGTTGGTTCCAAAAAGGTTCCTTTTCGGTGGATGTTATCCTGAGGATGTCTGAGGATGTTATCCTCAAAAGTGAATTCAGTAATTAAGCACTACGGTTGACATAACAGCCCAGCTGTCTGCTTTGCCTTGGCTTTGTTTTTTTTATTGTTACCTTAAAGGATCAGGGTTTTTCAGATGTGCAGTGATGTCTTCAAATTAGGGTCACCATCTGGATTGTAATTTGAAATTAAGTTTCTTGGATACAGCTAATATTCAGCAGCAGCAGTTTTGTCACTGGCATTAAATCCTGAGCTGCCAAGTCTGAGGTGAACGTGATTTCACCAAGTACAACATGTTCCTGGATCAACATCCTTGTTGATCCTGGAACAACATTCCAATCAACCAATCAGGTTTGACTGAACAAGTTTACAGTTTATGTCAAGTTTAGGCTTACAACCAGGGTTAGGTGCTTCTACATCAGTGTTATTCACTTATCATTTCCCTTTGATTTTAGGTGATAAGAAATGGGTAGGGTTAGGTTTAGGGGCAAGGGATAGGGTTAGGACAAAATTTTCAGACAGGAATGTTGTTCCAGGATCAACAAAATATGTTGACCCAGTACATGTCTTGGCAAAATCACGGTGACCCTTCAGAGCTTGAGAGATGGGCTCTTTTCATCCTACAATCTGTTGTTACTGCTTTTTTTTTGGTCACTTGTCAGGTTGCATTTTTGTCATCTTTCCCCTATAGCTCAGAAGGATTTTTGGATGTGCTCATTCGCTGCTCAGTGTTACCTAGCCCTTCTACTAAGAATAATGAATAGCTTAGCCATTGCCCCCAATGCTTTTCCAGAAATATACGTGTTTGTCCTGTCAGAAATCTTTTTCAGAGCAGTATTTTGCTTGCATATCATACTGTTCATAACATTGCCAATGCTAGTAGATTTTTTTGTTTTTACTTACTCTACTTTAGCTTTCACAACTTTTCAGGACAAAGTGATCTACTCTAAATCTGATATTGTGAGAGACTTGCTAAAACAAAATATCAAATAAAATATTAAATAACAGAGTATTAACACTGAGTGCAAATTACGGAAGAGGATTAGGGCCAAGCAATAATAAAAAAATAAAACCATCTCGAGATTAAAGTTGTTAAATTTCGAGAAAAACGTCTAAAAAGTCTAGATAAAATGTTGAGAATAAACTCATTTAATTATGAGAATAAAGTCATTAAATTACGAGAAAAAAGTCGTTACATTATGAGAACAAATTCGTAATTTAACGAATTTGTTCTCGTAATTTAACAACTTTTTTCTCATAATTAAATGACTTTTATTCTCAACATTTTATCTCGACTTTTTTCTCGAAATTAAACGATATTATTCTCTTAATTTAACGAATTTGTTCTCGTAATTTAACAACTTTTTTCTCATAATTAAATGACTTTTATTCTCAACATTTTATCTCGACTTTTTTCTCGAAATTAAACGATATTTTTCTCGTAATTTAACAACTTTTTTCTCATAATTAAATGACTTTTATTCTCAACATTTTATCTCGACTTTTTTCTCAAAATTAAACGATATTATTCTCTTAATTTAACGAATTTGTTCTCATAATTTAACAACTTTTTTCTCATAATTAAATGACTTTTATTCTCAACATTTTATCTCGACTTTTTTCTCGAAATTAAACAATATTTTTCTCGTAATTTAACGAATTTGTTCTCGTAATTTAACAATTTTTTTCTCATAATTTAACGAATTTGTTCTCGTAATTTAACAACTTTTTTCTCGTAATTTAACAAGTTTATTCTCAACATTTTATTTCAACTTTTTTCTCGAAATTTAACGAGTTTATTGTCAACATTTTATCTCGAATTTTTTCTCGAAATGTAACGAGTTTTTTTCTCGTAATTTAATGAGTTTATTCTCAACATTTTATCTCGACTTTTTTCTCGAAATTTAACGAGTTTATTCTCAACATTTTATCTCGACTTTTTTCTCGAAATTTAACGAGTTTATTCTCAACATTTTATCTCGACTTTTTTCTCGAAATTTAATGAGTTTCTTCTCGAAATTTAACAACTTTAATCTCGAGATGGTTTTATTTATTTATTTATTTTTTTATTGGCCCTAATCCTCTTCCGTAGCAAATAACCTGCCTTGTTGGCAGAGGCTATTTACACTAACTCTTCACACCATTCCAAAATAACAAAAGAAATCCTGCTGATAACAGGATCAGTGGTGTGGACAGTAAGGCGGATGGCGTTAACTTTTTCGAATCTGAGTTCGAATCCATTTTCCATCCCTTTTCCAATCACATATCAGCTCAGAGAGGCATTTAGTTTAAATAAAAATTAAGAAAAAGTTTGAAAAGTTGAAATAAAGCGTCAAACAGGTATTTAATTGAGGTATCAGGTAGGGTTAAGGGGAGGTGTAGGTTTTAGGGACAGAGACAAGTAATGTCCCAATATGGCAGCATCCATATATCATGACTATATCTGATATTTTTTTTGATGACCAGCTTACATCTTTTTTTTTTAAAAGTGACCCATATCTGATATCTGCATTTACACTTGGCGAAACAACATAAGGTAGATGTTCTGACACGAAAAAACCTGAAAAGGAAGTCAAAATGGCTCAATTTGCAATGGATGTAGCTGAAATGATAATACAAGATTTTGTCAGGTCAGCAAAACATTGGGTTGACACTTCGTCCTCCATTGCGCCATTGAAAAGAGTCACAGTTGGTGTCCACCTGAGTTTAAGTCATTCGCCTCCATTGCTTTTTCAATGACGCACGACTCGCATTGACCAGAATATCTGATCTGTCTGCTTGCATGGCAGACGTAAGTGCGCATACCCGATTTTTTTCCCCACATACGAATGAGGCCTGAAATTGATCTGAGAATGTCGGAATCCATTTGCTTTTTTCCTGCTTACATGCTCGTGGGTTATATCTGATCTGTGCCACATGGGAAGAAAAAATTTGAATCGGATCACTTGAACCATGTAATGTAAATGTGGCCTTAGTGTGGATAATTGTATCCAAGACATCTAGGCATGATTCAGCATTGACAAATAGCCACTGTAAAATTCAAGATAAATCTCATGATGGGGGGGGGGGTCGTGGCCTAATGGCTAGAGAGTCAGAATGGTAACCCGAAGGTTGCTTATTTGAGTCTCAATGCCGGCAGGAAATAACTGAGGTGCCCTTGAGAAAGGCACCTATCTCCAAATCGCTCCCCGGGTGCCACAGCAAAATGACTGCCCACTGCTCCGGGTGTGTGTGTCTACTGTTTGCAGTGTGTGTGTGTGTTCACTACTCACTCACTATTCCTACAGTGTGTGGATTATATGCCCTTCACATGTCACTTTCATTTCTGACTAGATGTTAGAAAGCAAAATTAAACCATAAAAATGTAAAATTTGGGAAATGTTAGTTGTTGTTTTTTCTGAAATGTTCTCTCTGAAGTGTCCCTGGACCCCCCATTCAAAAATCACTGAAAATGTAATTAATATTTCTAACGAGTGTTTTCCATGCTTAGTCATGGAAATTTACACAATTGTTCTGAGAACATCTGACCTCCTGTTTAAAGGAATTGTTCATCCTAAAATGAAAATGCTGCTATTCTGTAGTCATATGGACTACTTTCATATGGTGGCCACTATAAATGACCTTTTTCTGGGTGGAAAAATTCTTACATAACAGTACAGGTTATGTATATGATATGAGGGCAATAATTCTTATGAGGGCAGAATATTTCTTTATTTCTTTAATAATGAATTCAGTTTGAACTAGTCTATTCAAATTGTAATGCACTGTGAATAATTGCAGTTTGAAATGTGGAAACTTTTGCCTGAAGAAGTGCAGAAGCAAGTTTCAACTTCAATGCCACACTCCAGTTTCGCTTCTTCCAACAGCCTCGCCATAAAATATACATAAGTCCTAGTCCCATAGCCAACTGGCTCATCGTGCTGGTGGCTCCACTGAGTGTCTTTGGTTCGAGCCTCTTAGATAGCATCAGCTTTTTTGGCTTTCTCCGAAAACAACAGAATGCTCAGCACACAGTCCTGCCTTATGCACTCAACATCGGAAACAGGCAGCAAACGCATTGGACCGGTAAAAGGATCGGCTCATGAAATGGACAGGGATAGTACCATGATGTCACAGAGTGGAAGTATGGAGCAGACAGGGCCGATTTGATCCTGGTGTTTTGTGCAGTTGCAGATCAAAGCTTTCAGAGCCTCTGGCATCTGCAGCTGATGTGTTATTGTCAATAAGAGGTGGATGCAGCTAACTAGGTTGACACTAATTATTTTATTGAATATGATCATATATATATAATTTGTGCACTGAAATGTATTTATGCATATAAAATATAACATCTTTTATACGATGATGATTCCAACTGCTATAAGAGCATCACTGCAAATTGAAAGTTTAAATCTTCATGAAAACTAATTTTCAGCAGCATTTTTTATTGTTGTTTGTCAGCGACAGGCATAAAACATTATACTTCTGTAATGTGTTCTGAGTGAAATATTCAACGAGAAAACCATGTAGGATGTAACATTATTTTATCTATTGAGAATCATTTGAGTTGGAAGTAACAAGTTGTTTGAGGGGAGGAGTTGAAAAATAAGAGGGCTTGCCCTTGTGAAAAAGAAGTGTGCTAAATTGTATTAAATGTGCACTTGCAGTGTACAAATATTAAAAGTATATTTAAAAAAAAATACTGTACTTGCAGGTAATATACTATTTGTGAAATAAAAGGCCACTTAAGTGTACTTAAAGACATTTTCACAACTATGCTACTTTAACACACTTAATTTTACTTTTAAAAACTGCACTTTGTAATAATGTCAAATTAAAAGTTTTGGTTACACTTTATTGCAAGCTGTTCTTGTAATTATACGTGTAATTACTGAGTAATAATAATGAATTACATGTACTTACTACAGGGTTAGGATTAGGTTTTGGTTTAGGGTTATTTGCATTTAATTATGCATAATTTATATTACAGTGACTACATGTAACATGCATAATAAGGACCTTGTAATTAAAAGTGATACCAAAGTTTTATTTTAAGTTTGCTGTAAAGTACACACTTGATGTGTTGACTAACATCGAAACACGTTTAAAGTGCTTGATTATAATACATTTAAAGTTAATATATTTATATTATATGTTCATGTATATATATTAATATATTTTAACTGTACTAAATTGCAACTTTATCATTACAAATGTATAATTACAAATATATTTAAATACACAACATACAAGTTTCAATAGAAATGTATATTTTAGTTTACCGTAAATGCTTTTCATTACATTCAGCAGTACACTTTTAACATATTTCAAAGACATTAGAAGTAATTAAGAAATTACATATAAAGATGTACTTAAGTCGGTCAAATAAGCGCTTTTAAGTTCAACTAATTGCATTTATTATAAATTACTTCATTTTCTTTTAAATATAAATAACATGCAATTAAGGGTCCAAAAACATTCCATTGAATTCACTCTTAATTATGTTATTTTGAAGTATATTATTTCCGTAATAAGTACTCTTTTAAAAAAATAAGCTAAAGTGTACTTCTTTTTCACAAGTGGTGATGTCATCCAAAGAGGAAAGTTGGTTCCGAGGTGGAAGTTATTAAATTTAGGCGAAATTGTTGTTTGAAGCATTTGTGAATATTAAGCATTCTCATGTTTTGTACAACTTGGATCATGAACCTTTCCCGCAGCAATGTTTAATTATTTATAGTGCATATATTTAGTCAGATGCTCCCCTATGGAGTTTATTTCTCTAGTGAACTAACATGCTGTGGACACTAAATGACTTGCCTGAGGTAAATGTAATGCTACGTGAGATATTATTCTCAAGCTATTTTATTGATGTCTTTCCGCAGTTGAAACACTGGTTGAAAGATTACACACATTTCTAGATCGTCTGTTCTGCACTTTTTCCTGTTGTGGCAGTTAGCAAAGAGTGTTGCATTACCGCCGATGCCCCCTTCTGGATTGGAGTGTGGATCGCCTGTGACTGACTGTATTCATCGTCTAACTGCATGAACTGAACCATGATGTCCGTACCGTACGGTTCAGATGAATACATGCACCATTACACCCCTATAGTATGCTGTTTCCAACATAGTACTCTTTTGTTTCTGTGGAATAATTGTGCACCGATAAATCATTCACTACTTAAACATGTTTAGGAATTTACATAGGGACGATTTTAATTTCATGTTGACTTTTAAACAAATCCATCTGACATGTTATCATTTGTTTTTGATCTTCTAGCTTTGTTTTACTGAAAAGCAATAGAGAGTGATCGGCACCTTCACCTTGTTTATTATCAATTGATTGTAATCGAAACTGGGCCTTTGAGCTGTCTAACAAATCTTTGTAATCCATACTTAGAGGAAAAAGAGAGCGGGCAAAGGCAATGCTAGCAGGCCAGCTCTGCTCTCACAGCCGGTTACTATCGGTCAATAAACTCCAGTAACCTCTCTGCTTTGAGCTGGGGGCGGGTGGAAACCATCAGCTGTGCACTTGTGAAGATAAGGCTGCTAATGAGCGATGCTTGTGGAGGAGGCATATTGTTCTGTCGCTAGGTGACTTGGCAGAATATCATGGATGTAGGTCATTTTAGGAATGATTTCATTTTCCATGAGTTGTCAACTCCAAATTCAGTCACTGAAAAAATGCTTTTGTTTGAAACGCACAAACAAACGTACGTGTCTCTGTCCTGCATTAGTGGATTATTCCTGACTTTCCTGTCTTCATCATGACTAATAATCATAACACGTCACATGTTCCAGGTTCTGTGCACTGCTAACTTCTAAAATTGACACTTTATTAAGAAATATTCCAAAAGTAATTTATTTAGTTATTTAAATATTTTAAACACAACATGCTAATTTTTTTTGTTTTGTTTTTATAGATCAGTGTTGCTCACTGTATTTACAAGAAAGAGCTTAAGGCTATATTAATATTTATCATTATCAGCGAACTTATGTTGTATATTGTTAATATAACACTGGAGGACAATGCATGATAGCTGGCAAGGGTTGGCATACAGTGACGCTCAGTTTAGCTCATTTATTATTTACTTTATTGTACCTGTTCTGCAAAATAAAGTATGTTGTTAACATGCTTAGATGTATGACCCTGGCAGTAGAAGTACATCAGATTTTACATAAAAGTGAATATCTTGTTTGTTTGTTGCCATCAGATTTCTAAGACCTACTTCCTTCCAAATATTGGGCCTCCTTGAAACATTGGTATAATTTGAACACTCGCATTATAAAATGACGCGAAGGGCAAGTATGGTAGCCCATACTCGGAATTTGTCCTCTGCATTTAACCCATCCAAGTGCCCAAGTGCACACACAATCAAACCTGCAACCTTCAGGATACAAGTCTAACTCTCTAACCTAGCACTTCTCAATGTCCGGACTCCGGTCCGGATCCGGACCCGGAGGGAATTCAGTCTGGACCCGCCTCCATTTCGTATTTCAACAGCAGTAATTGTGTGTAAGGGATTAAAAGTCTGGATTTCCTACTTTGATAAACGCATGTCAAAATCATTTGTTTAGTGTTTTATGTCTTTTTGGAGATGGTCCGAAATTAAAGCGAAGGCAAGATATTTAAAGTTTTCCTCCGTGATTCAGTTGCCATGACATCCAGTGAGTGTATACTTTTGACGTAATTGGGCGCGAGTCGCGCAACGCGACACTTCACCGCAGTAAGCGTTTGAATGGGTGTGGAGCAGTGGTTCTCAACCTGCGGCCCGGCACAAATGTAAATGCGGCCCGCGATATGCCGACCACAATAAAAAAAAAAAAAAATTATAGCATAAAATTTATTTTTGTTTTAAAATTTAAATTAAAGTGAATTAAATAAATATAAATGAGCTATAATGCTTTATTTGTCATATAAAATAATTTTGGTGAGCATTTATTATTTTCAGACATCAGCCAATGTAGGCTAATGACGCAATCACTCAGTTAACGAAACAAACAAGTGCGCGCTTAGGAAGAATTCAAACAGTAGCCATTAATATTGTAAATTTAAGCCTCAAAATGGTCAAATTTGTTATTAAAGGAGAAAAACTAAATGTGGAACATAAAATGAAGGAACACATGCAAACGAGGGATTGCGACATGACAGAATGCTTGATATCGTCAGAGATTGTAATTAGCCTACAGTGCGCTCAGTGTTGTTTGTAAAAAGAGCCGAGTAACATTTGCTTATTAAGGCATTTATGTGATTGTTTGGTGACTATTGCGATGATGTTGAAGAGAGTCATAAAGTCATACAGAATTAAATAGAATTAGTGAATAGCAACTTATGTTAAGTGGTCTCTTAATTTTTTCCATAGCTGTATATATAGTTTGTGTGTTCATTGAGCATTACTGATAATTATTGTAAAGCTAATGTCAGTAAGTTAGTTTTTATTTGTTATTTATTGTGTGCAACATCTAGGTAATATAATAGTATAATCTGCTAATACCATAACATTAAATCTGATTTGCATTGGTGACGTTATATGTAAATTATATGCGGCCCGTGAGACTTGCACTTGGACCATTGTGCGGCCCACTGGGAAAAAAGTTTGAGAACCACTGCTCTAAGCATTAGGCCACGACTACCCCCTTTTTTTTTTTTTTTTTGTAAATTATGAATTCATTGCCAATGATTGTGTTATAAATATTTGATTGTGCAATCAGCAGGAGTGATCAGTCTGTTTCAGGTGTCGTTTCTGTGGCCAGAAAAGTTGTCAACATAACTCATCTGTCATGATCACATGACCACAACTTTATAGCTATTTGAAGGGTATTTGGTCAGCACAAAGAAAAGGTTATTCCTCATTACTCAAACCCAAAGTGTCCCTGGTAAAAAAAAGAAGTGCACTTAATCGTATTGAATGTTCACTTGTAGTGTACTTCAAATATTAGAAGTATATTTTTAACTTAAAGGATTAGTTCACATTAAAATGAAAATTACCCCAAGCTTTACTAACCCTCAAGCCATCCTACACGTATATGACTTTCTTCTTTCTGATGAACACAATTATATTAATAAATATCCTGACGCATCCAAGCGTCCAAGTATAGAGCTCAAGAAAGTGCATCCATCCATCATAAACGTACTCCACACCACGGCTCCAGGGTTATTAAAGCCCTTCTGAACCAAAGCAATGCGTTTTTGTTAGAAAAATATCCATATTTAACAAGTTATGAAGTAAAATATCTAGCTTCCGCCAGACCGCCTTCCATATTATGAAAAAAATGTAACTGACTTCGCATTTTTTTCGCAAGTTGAATACAGAAGGCGTAGGATGTAGCATAAGCGTTTTAAACAGCGAGAGGCGTTACACTTTCATTGTAAGTTGAAAACGAAAGACGTATAATATAAATGAAATAAGGGGGCATTTAAGTGTACTTAAAGGGATAGTTCACCCAAAAATGAAAATTTGATGTTTATCTGCTTACCCCCAGAGCATCCAAGATGTAGGTGACTTTGTTTCTTCAGTAGAACACAAATGATGATATTTAACTCCAACCGCTGCCGTCTGTCAGTCTTATAATGCGAGTGGATGGGAACTTCTACTATAACAGTAAATAAAGCTTGCTTAGACAAATCCAAATTAAACCCTGCAGCTCGTGACGACACATTAATGTCCTAAGACACGAAACGATCGGTTTGTGTGAGAAACCGAACAGTATTTATATCATTTTTTACCTCTAATACACCACTATGTCCAACTCCGTTCATGACTCCTTTAGTGATGTCTGATCGCGCTCTGACAGCGGCAGTGATGTCTGACACTCATTGAAGTATATGCGCGAGACATCACTTCCGTTGTCAGAGCGCGATCAGACATCACTAAAGGAGTCATGAACGGAGTTGGACATAGTGGTGTATTAGAGGTAAAAAATGATATAAATACTGTTCGGTTTCTCACACAAACCGATCGTTTCGTGTCTTAGGACATTAATGTGTCGTCACGAGCTGCAGGGTTTAATTTGGATTTGTCTAAGCAAGCTTTATTTACTGTTATAGTAGAAGTTCCCATCCACTCGCATTATAAGACTGACAGACGGCAGCGGTTGGAGTTAAATATCATCATTTGTGTTCTACTGAAGAAACAAAGTCACCTACATCTTGGATGCTCTGGGGGTAAGCAGATAAACATCAAATTTTCATTTTTGGGTGAACTATCCCTTTAATGACAGTAGACTTCCATGACATAACACGCTTTAGCACGTCAGCATACTAAAGCAAATGAGTGCTTTCTGTGTTGAGGACTTGCAATGTACATTGTGCACATATATAAGTATGTTGTAGCTTGAAGCCCAGATGCTGTGTACTTTGCCATGCCTTAAAATAACTTTTTCACAATGTTTGTGTGGGTCGGGCTTTTAATAGCATTTAAAAGCCCTTAAAGAACCTCGCACAGCCTTGAGTAACCTCCAGTATGGGTGAAAATGTCACTGAAAATAATGTCTATGCTCAGTCTACTGAAGCATGTAAAAGACCAAAGTGAACTCTGTGGTGTCTCTTTTACCTCGGCTGATCCCTCATGTTTTAGTAGTACCTCCTAGATTTCATACTGAAAGAGCCGTCTGAGCTGCATGGTCAAACCTGCTTTAGAGAAAGTGAGGTGTTTGCCAAGGATGCCTATTAGATTTGGCTCAATTATCCAATGAGATCTGCTTCATAGGTCAAAAAAAGGCCACAATAGCTGCCTGTAACATTGGAATGGAATCAGTGTTGTTCTGAATTGCACTTTTGATCAGTATTTCAGTAAAGCAGCTGAAGTATAGGCCACAGTAATAAGCACTTATCAAGCTCTTTCCCACCCAGCCCCAACCAAAGCTTCTTTCACTAGGCTGTAACAAATAGATAAAGAGGCACTGAACCTGGACTGTAACAAATAGATAAGAAGTTACTTCTAAATAACAGTACGATAAATTGTCGCCAAAACATCTAGGCATGACACAAAATTTCTACTGCGCTCTCAAGTTCAAAGCGTTTCTCTCCATGAAGCGTAGACTTAATTCAAGCCACAAAAATACATGAGAAATGAGAAATGCACATTGTGCAATCTTTCAACCTGTGGAGAAATATTTTAACAACGATTTGGAACAAATATGATTGGTATGATAGTAATTTAGTGGAAAGATTTGTGAGTGGTGCTCTGTGGCATGGCAAGATTTTGAACAGCCAGTGTGCGTACACAGAAAACTGCGTATTCAAAATTCATCAGTCCTAATGGTTCTTCAGTGGCCTGCACCAACAAACAGCAACAGACAATTTGTCGGGTTTTGTCGGATCAGTGCGTTACCCCTGTCAGACGTATATTGGTGTTGTTTGGTGCTTGTTTTCGATGATTGAACATGTTCAAGTAGGGTTGCCAACCATTCCATAAAATACAGAATTGTCCCATATTTAAAGGTGCAGAACACAGTTTTTCCCATATATAGACAGTAGTGTAGTATAGGGCATATGCAAACATTCTGTGTATGTCCAACCTGAATATATATGAGAGACCATACATGTATCAATAGCCGTTCATTAAAGGCTTTAAAGGTGCCCTAGAACTTTTTTTTAAAAAGATGTAATATAAGTCTAAGGTGTCCCCTGAATGTGTCTGTGAAGTTTCAGCTCAAAATACCCAATAGATTTTTTTTAATTCATTTTTTTAACTGCCTATTTTGGGCAATAATTATAAATGAGCCGATTCAGGGCTACTGGCCCTTTAATTCTCCTGCTTGATGCCCACGGAGCTCGCGCTTGCCTTGAACAGTGCATAAACAAAGTTTACACAGCTAATATAACCCTCAAAATGGATCTTTACAAAGTGTTCGTCATGCATGCTGCATGCATGCGTCGGATTATGTGAGTATTGTATACTGTTATATTGTTTACATTTGATTCTGAATGAATTTGAGGCTATGCTCCGTGGCTAACGGCTAATGCTACACTGTTGGAGAGATTTATAAAGAATGAAGTTGTGTTTATGAATTATACAGACTGCAAGTGTTTAATAATGAAAATAGCGACGGCTCTTGTCTCTGTGAATACAGTAATAACCGATGGTAACTTTAACCACATTTAACAGTACATTAGCAACATGTTAACGAAACATTTAGAAAGACAATTTACAAATATCACTAAAAATATCATGATATCATGGATCATGTCAGTTATTATCACTCCGTCTGCCATTTTTTGCTATTGTTCTTGCTTGCTTACCTAGTCTGATGATTCAGCTGTGCACAGATCCAGACGTTAATACTGGCTGCCCTTGTGTAATGCCTTTCATAATGTTGGGAACATGGGCTGGCATATGCAAATATTGGGGCGTACATATTAATGATCCCGACTGTTGCGTAACAGTCGGTGTTATGTTGAGATTCGCCTGTTCTTCGGAGGTCTTTTAAACAAATGAGATTTACATAAGAAGCAGAAAACAATGGAGTTTGACACTCACTGTATGTCATTTCCATGTACTGAACTCTTGTTATTTGACTATGCCAAAATAAATTCAATTTTTCATTCGAGGGCACCTTTAAAATCAAGCAGAATCCTCTCCCAGCTGGCCGTTCCCACTTCACAGCATACAGGACTCGTTCTAGTGGATGTTCCCTTTCACTGTAAGCGTTTTGATTTTAGTTTGGGACGAATTCAGACAACGTGATCATTGTTCATGAGACCAACATCCAGCCATGCTAGAAATCATGTGATCAAATGGTGTGTTCAAGTCCTCCTGGGAAGTTCGTATTAACCAGGTGGGAAGTTATGTTTATGACGTCAGGTAAGCAAGATGAGCAAGATGGCGGTGTACCTTCTCTTAATTAACTACACAAAAATACAGCAAGGTCTTTAAATTCTACTTCCAGAAAATGAAGAACAAAGAATATGCATCATGTGTGTTTTGCTTTTTAATGTTTAATGTTAATGTCTTTATCATTACATATTATATTGTTAAGTTATATTACATTGCCATTATATTTTTGTGCAGGGAATTAACTTTTTAACTTTTTTTTTTATTCTGACAATGTCACTGCTAAATACCTATAAATATTGTGGTATTCTGCCATGTTTCTCACTGACGCCCCCAAATCGTAAAGATCAGTCCTTAAAGAAAATCCCGAGCTTCCCACTCGTATTTACGATTTTGTGGTGGTGTTCAGCTCATAAATACGATCTTTCAGACATAACTTGAATGCACCAAAAAAGGGAAGTCGTCTTTCACTAATGTAAGTTCATGTTGAATAGAAAAAAACATTTTAACCTAAGTAAAAATTTTAGCATATGATAGATTAACCTTGGACCTCATTATTGTTAATCATTTTTCACAGAAACACAAAATGACCAATAAAGTCTCGAACACAACGAACAGCCCATACTAATTTTCTAAGTTCTTCAGAATATAAAAAAATATGCATTTCCATTCTTACATGGTTGCAACAACATTTTAGTTTTGAGTTTCCTTTGCTGAAGATCACAACCCTGTGTTTGAGTTCGAGTCCCCGGTCGTGGAATGTCTGAGAATTGACATACTGTGGTACATCTGGTGACTGTCCATGTTGGATGCGTGTGTCGTTCGGTGTGAATTGGCCTTAAGAGGTGCCACACTGTAGGAGTGTGACCTGAATTTTCTGATACCGCCAAAAAAATGAGATTCATCACAAAGATCATTAGCTTGCTGTGGTTGAACGTCACACTGGGCGATCAAAGACTCACAATTTGACCCTATGACAAAAGACATCTTTTACAATCCCAGAAATTTGTCTCAGGCGCCAACATTTTTGGCAAACATTATACAGTGTGCAAGATCAATGCAAAGTTCTGCACTGCCATATTTCGTATCAGTGAAAAGTTCAATGGTACTTTATATACTATGGTTGATTGACCGTATAAGACATTGAATGATTAACATTTTCATGTTCTAAAGTACTGCAAAGTATACCATGGTATCAGCATGGTGCATGTTTTTAAAAAACATGGTTATTGCACATGGTAAATGTCTAAACACAAAAATACCCAAAAAACTAGTAGGGTACAATGGGGCTAAAGGCGCCTTTGATTTTATTTTCCTCTAAACCACTAGATGGCACAAAAAATTGCCGCAGCAATTACCTAAACATCCATTTTTCAAATTGCACGTGTGAATTAAATTAATGTTTGTATTTTCAGACAAAAGTCGTCTTAATGATTTTCAGTTTTGTTAAATAGGCTATTATGGGATCTCCTTCAGTGCTTTCAGAATTTTTACTTTTTAAAATTATTTTTTTTCTGTATTTCTGTATTTTTAAAATCTATTTTTATATTTTATACATAAAAATATATATCACATAGGCCTATTTTAACGGCAGTATATTTACTGAACAAAAAAGAATTACTTTATGTTTCAAAATAAACAGAAAATAGTACAAACTCTATTTGTATGAATACAGTGTGCTGGCCCCCCTCACCACCTCATACATTTATAAGATTTTTAAACAAAATTAACCACTTCATGATTTTTTTTTTTTTTTTTTTTTTTTTTTTCACACAAAATATGTTGCTCCATCAATGTCCAATACAAACTCGGCTATATATTTTTCCTGCAATCATATACTTTGAGAGTAGTGAAAAGCACAATTTTTCTTATGGTGTGCCTTTAGCCCTGTTGTACCCCACTAATATGTTTTTGGTGATGGTTTTATGGAGTTACCATGGTATTTTGGGAAAATACCATGTATCATGTTTTTTCTTGGAAGTGGCATGTATGTAAATACCATGATATGTAAATTTCAGTACCATAGTACTATTCAAAGTACCATAGAATAAAATCTGATTCCAGGACTGTGCCGTGGTATACTGCCATAGGACTTTTTTAATAGAAATTGTGTAAAATAACGTTTAATGTAAACCATACAAAATCATAGCAATATGACGGTAGTTATTTGTTTGTGTAGACAGTATGATCTGGTTCTAGTATTTTTTTGTTTGCTTGTTTTGTATTTGATATGGTTTTTAATATAGTCATAAAATAAATAAACCATTTTGTTTTAGTCTGTCCACCTTATTCTTAAACACAGAAGTAAGCTATTTTCCTGTGAATATGCGATATGTCCGATTAATTAACCTCTGCAGGTAAAATACTTAGGAAAACACTTAATGGCAGGGGCGGAGCCAGGGGATGGCCAGGGGTGGCCAGGGGTGGCTGTGGCCACCCTTGGCCTAAGCTTGGCTACCCCTTTGGCCACCCCGCTCACAACTGCTGTTTCTGTCTACTTTTTTTGATGACAAGAATTGTGTTTATTTAAACGCAGAACCGTCTCTTTAAGACCACAAAAAATGGGAGACTTTTCAGACGCGCACTCCAACTTCGCCTCAGCGCCAGGCGCAAGTCAAAAATGCGCGGAAATGATACAGGTGCGGAATGAGCTTCAGCAGAACAGCAGTGAACAGCGAACAATAACATTATAGCTTACGTAAATGTTTCTCAACTGGTGGGTTGCAAGACGGCGCACTTTTCAATCACGCACAAATATGATGCGCTGTATATTATCACTATAAATAAAGAGCAAAAGAAACTACGAGCATGCAACGTCGTAGTTCTGTCATCTATTAAAAACTGTGCATGCATGTATGTAGGCCTATTTGAGATATATATGCGTCACATGTCTCTGGACTAAAATATTCTGCCTATGTGAGATCACAATATAAAGCACAAGCTGATATGTAATTTTTTAATGCATAAATAAATGTGAGAACTGTGCATTTGTAATAGAAGATGCTAATTTTGTTAATTTATAAAGTACAAACAAAAATATCACATTTAAATGCATAATTAAATTTTACATTCTGGCATTTATGTGCTGTTGATTTCTGCTTCCTTGTCAGCAAATGGGAATTCAAAAGAGTACACTTTTTTTTTTCTTTGTACTGAGTTTAATTTAGGTATGATAGAACTGTTGCAACAATATAGAAAGTTAAACATTTAGTGTTTACTTTTTTGGTTAGTTTTTGAAACAGACAAACTCAGAATTGTTGAGGTTCATTGATTATCCATAAAATTAAATGAAGGTTGAATAATCTTTGAACTACAGTATGTAGTTATCTGCATGTCTCATCCATGGAGATGCAACAATGGAGAACAAGCTATTGGGGGTTTTGAGAACCAGACCTGACTGAACAAGTTGAAGCTATAGTGTGAGCCCCTTTATTAATATGCCTGCAAGTGGGGAATGATTACAACAAAACAAAACAAAAGGTCAAATTCACTCAGCATTCCATGATCTATTTCACTATCTTAATTACAATTAAGTACAAATTAACTGTATTCAGTTGTGTTGTAATCACAGTCCAGTACATTATAGTCAGACTCGTTTTTATGTTGAAATTATGAATATTTCGATGCCACCCCGGACTGGTTGCTGGCCCCTGCCTGGCCACCCCTATGAAAAAATCCTGGCTCTGCCACTGCTTAATGGTTAAACTATTGTGCTACAAACCAGTGTGTTTATGATTATGATAAATTCAAATAAAATGAAATAACTGGAAATAGCTATGCAACGCAGAAAATGCTTTGCACATTCAAGTTAAAAATGGCTGTTCCTGCACTTTTGTTAAAAATGAGGTGGAGTCATATAAAGCCGAAAGTTTCAGTCATAGAGCCGTCATGCATCAGATAATTGTGGGGGGATAAAAAGGGGTTCTGTGTAATCCTGTGAGGAGGTGCTTCTAGCGGCTGAAATCATTATGACTCACTGTGGTTCTTTTGCTGCCATAATCATGGACCAGTGGAAGGCTCTATGCAAATGAACATGAATGTTAAGTACATTGCAGATGCTTTGTAAAATTATTTGGTTACGTAGGATGTGAATGTTTGCTGGCACTTCATTTGTCTATTGGTCAAACTTACATCTAACCCTGCAGGTCAATTTGTCTTTGCCATGTGATTTGAATGTTTTTCAAGTTTGAAAAACACTTTGGCAAGCAGTTTCAAAAACCAACTTCAAGCAAACTTCATTTTGGCCTGATTTAGAAGTATCACACTTGAAGTATCGCTTGAAGTATATCGGGCCTAAAGTACCAACTGTAGTGGTGCAAATGAAACAGTGATGCTAACAGAAAGCAATACCATGCAGTATTTGTGTTTCCGTTTCTTCCTCATGCACACTTGGTCATGACTCAAAGTAACCCCCGAGTCCCTCGTGGCCAGGAAAAGCTCTCTCCTCTGTTGACATGCAGCACATCAGGTGCACCAAGCAAGATCATCCTGCCTTTATTTGCTAACCAACTGGCTTCACCTAGAGACCACACCTTTCCATTTCAGAAATAGTGTGATGCACCTTTCTAAAGTGGTGGGGTTACTATAGTGCACAATCAGGGGGACAAGCCCTGGGATCCTGCACTAAAAGAGGACACAGAAGGTCAGAGGTATTTGTGTATTGCTCTGACGGATTGTAAGCACAATCCAATTAAGCTGGCAGCCACTGCAATCAACTGGATTAGCATCTCAGCCTCAGCTACTGGATAAATAACAGGTTACAATCGGTCATCCTGTATAGATGTCCTCTTTTCAGTACACAAAATATGAGTGCCAAACTAGTGCCAACTGAATTCATTTATTTTACACTTAATTGCATGTTAATTGCAGTTAATTGTAGTTTAAATTTATTGTAAATGCAATTAGCTGAACTTTAGAGTCAGACATAAGTGCATATTTATGTGTAATTTATTAAACTTCTACTGTTAATAAACCTCTGTTGTCTTTGAAATATGAGTAAAGTGCTCTGTCTCATACTGACAAGTATTTATGGTAAACTAAATTATATTTTAATGTCATTTCTATCAATGTCATAACCATGCCTTGACCATTGAGGGGACCAAAGGTTTTTTTTTTTTTTTTTTTTTTTCAAGTTTCAGGTCTAGTGTAGTTATGAAGTAGCCTCAACTATTTGCATATATATATATATTAGGGATGTGCAACGATTAATCGTGATTAATCGTTTGCAAAATAAAAGTCTGTGTTTACGTAATATATGTGTGTGTGTTCTGTTTATAATAGTTGTGTATATATAAATACAGACACATACATGTATATATTTAAGAAAAATGTAATTTATATATAAAATATTTATATTTACATGTACTATAAAATATATATAAATATATATGTATTTAAACATGCATATATTTCGTAAATTTATACATGTATGTGTGTGTATTATATATACATAACTATTATAAACAGAACACACACACATATTACGTAAACACAGACTTTTATTTTGCTAACGATTAATCACGATTAATTCGTTGCACATCCCTAATATATATATATATATATATATATATATATATATATATGTAAATGCAAAATGTTTTTTTGTCTTGTCACATTCAGTTATGATTTGACCATGAATCATGTAGGCTAAATAATAGCATATTTTCAATTGAAAATGGTGACATTTTTATAAAAATGTGAGTAGTTTGCATCACTGGATATTACTGTCAGTCTCTGATCATTCATCATAAAACAGTTGTCAAATATTAAATATTTAGCTACTTACATCTTACAACGCACTCTTTCACTGCTAAAACGAATTCGCACTCATCTTCTGTGAACAGTAAAGGCCCGCCGCCTTTGATTTGATTGGCCATCTCAGTCATTTTGACATTGAGGAGTGCTGTTAAACCGCTGATGGTTTACAGCCTAAAAATGTAACATTTAAAAACTTTCTGTCATCCTAACAACAAACAGAGCAGTGCGTAATGGAATACAGCAGAGCAGCATCAAAATAATATCAAATATTGGGGGGGAAGACAATTTGTCCATTTCTAATTATTGGAGGGGACTTGTCCCCCTCAGTATCTATGGTGGTTACAGCCCTGATTTTTATTGAAACTTGTATGTCATGTGCAAATATTACACATTTGTAATGATGAGGTTGCAATTTGGTATGTTTCACATAAATGTAACATTGAATAACACTACAGTTAAAATAATAATCAAGTACTTTACATGTGCTTTAGTTTGTTAGACAACACATCAAAATAAGTGTACATCTTTCAAGCATAATAAAAGATTAGTCAAACATTTAAAATGTACTTTAAAGTCAAATTTGATATTACAAAGTGCACTTTTTAAAAGTGTGCTTAAGTGAGTTAAGAAACAGTCATGAACTTGTACTCTTAAGTACACTTAAGTGGCCTTTTATTTCATCATGAAACGGTAACAGTATCTGCAGTTACAGTTGTTTTAAAAAAGTATATATTTTCAAAATTTAAAGTACACTATCACACTTCTTTTTCACAAGGGTATATAATGGTCTCAAAAACTATTAAAATCAACATTTACACTTAAAATGTACAAATGTCAGTGCATTTGATCCCACATTTCAAGCACACATTTCATGAGCAGAGTTTTGTCAGGTTATAAAACATTAATTGCACTCAGCATTTGCTCTACACTTTACATACGCATTGGATGGACCAAAATATACAAACAATGCTTTACAATTCAGACTGTATTGTTGATTTAAAATGCAGTTTTTTAGATTTCTGTATCTTCAGTTTAATAGGAACTGTTCTTGCATGAATGAAAATAGCTGATGAGAGCGTTTTCAAGATGGCTGGCGAGTGAACTGACTTGCCTGAAAATGGACATTGCTTTATCTCCATAACTTTAAGATTTCATATCAAAAGTGCAGTTAAACAAATGCTTGTTTGCATGCTGGTTTCAAACACATTGGTTAGCACATTTCAGTTTCATGAATGATTTTGTGTATTAAATTTGTGCTAAAAAAGTCTTGTTAAAACTAAATGTGACAATATATCCTGCTATAGGGTCAAAAAATTGACAAGATGCATTTGGACACTTTATTAAAGCAATATGTAAGCTTTTAAGTTTTGCAGTAAAATATCAAAAACCACTTGGCCAGTGTTATATATTTTGTTCACTTGAGTACTTACAACATCCCAAATGTTTCCAACTATTTGTAAATCGTGAGAAAATTGCAATTTTAGCCAAGGCTCCGGGACGTGTGAGTCGCCTGTCAATTGCGTCATATCCGTGTTACCCTCGGTTTTTATTTTGTAGAAACCATGGAAACACCAAAGACACTTTAATATTTACATGTTTTAATAGACAAGGGAACAACTGTTTTGATATATTTATAGACAGAAACATTAATTATTGTTATATAGCTCAACACATTTAGTCTTATTTTTTGTGAGTATCATGCTTTACCACACCTCAGAGAAAAACGATATTTTGTCAACTAGCTAACATAGCATAATCAGATACAGCTTTATTTTTAGTAACAGTAATACAGCATTTTCTCCATCATACAATAAGTTTTAAAATTAATTGCATGCCTTTTATCAACACAAACCATCCAGCATTTAATATGATATTCTAAAATCAATCTAGTTTACTGCAGTGTGTCTCAAACAAGTGTCTCACAGCAGCCGCAGAGCGAACGCACAGAGTAACGTTATAACATTTTCAACCATAGACTGTAAAAAAAATATGGACGTAGTGTCCGTGACGTCACCCGTAGATTTCTGAAGAGCATTTTTAAAGCGAAAATGAGGCAGCTGCCATCTTAGCAGTGCGTCACTCCCGGATAACTGAAAATGGGCAAAGAGGCGGGACGTGGTTGGAACTGAGGTGCTGAAACCACACCCACCTAGCGCGACGTGATTTTAAATACTATCTAAAATATTAATAAAGATAACAAGTTATATCATAAGAAAGTTCTGAAGGTTTACTGTCAATCTACAGTGTTTTTTTTTTTTTTTACGATATAAATGCTCCAAGCACCAGTAATTGTAATTTGTGTCGGGTGTGCAAATAACAACATGAAAAATCAAATGGGACTCCATACCTTTATAATGAAATGGCGATCGTGAGATGAATCCAATCCGTGGCACTTGGGTAAAATGTCCATGAGTGTCCACTGAAAAACAAAAAAACAGTACTTTTTGTCCACAAAAGTTTTAAATCCATGAAATATTGATATATTATCCATTGTTTGCATCATATCTCTTCTGAATGATCTGCTTTCATCATCGTTCTTCAAGAAATTATGCAACCTGAGCAGCGTTTATGTTGTAAAACTGGATATGATCGTATATATATCTCACAAACAAATGATTTCATATCCTCCTGCCATTGTCATTGTAGTAAATCTCAGGAACAAATCTTTTAGCCAATGCCAAGACGATCCAGCAACGTGTGTGCTGTTTATCTTCCGCATGCGAGCACATCATAGACTGTAAAAAAAAATATATGTACATGTACACAGAGTGTCTACGCACATCTGTCTCGAGTATCGCAGCAAGCCATATTATTTTGTAATTGTATATATTATTATTTTATAATTGCATAAAATAATCCCGAAAAAAAAGCACAAACACGGCAGAGATGCCAAATTCAGCGGCTGGAATTAGCTGAGGTAACATGACGGCTCACAGACAGCAGCGGTAAACCTGTCAATCAAGTGACCACGCCCTTAATTATGCAGAACTTTAAGGCTTAATATAATTTAAATGGATGATTTATAAAAATATTCACCCTCCTCAGAGTTGTCATAAAGGGCAAAATTAGCAGTATAGACCAAAACCACAATTTGAACCAGGCTGTAAACATGTTTTTTTCTGCTGTGAAGTTGGCCGTTTAACATGGGGGTCAATGAGATTCTGCTCTCTTTTGGAGCCTGTCCCTAGCGGCCAGTCGATGAATCGCAGTTTAAGTCACTTCCGTATTGGCTTCAAGAGAACCTGGGGGAGGTTGCTGCTTGTTTTCAACACACTCAAATGTATCTAATATGATAAACAGAGCTGCATTACCTCATACTCATGACCGGAAAAGCAGAAGCGGCGCCGGCGACTGTGTCATAATAAAAGTTCTCGTGAGGCGTGTGTTGAGCAATCGCTCCGGCGGCCTCGTTCAGTTCCCACAACACTCTGCTTCATACTACAGTAACGTTAATAATCGCATCCATGAACATGATTTCTACCCGAGTCCTATCCCAATTCTATTCCACCATCCGTTGATGTGAAGACCACATGTCCCAAAATTTCACGCCCAAACTTGCCGTCATCAAGCTACACCTTTGTTTTGAATAGGCCTCTAGTGACCTCTAGCGGACAGAAAATATTACATATTGCACCTTTAACTTAGTGGGACATGCCCATCTTGTCTAATGCAACCAAAATTGTAATGAACTGATAAAATTCATACATTTTAAGTAAGCTATAAGTAAACGTTCAAATACTCTAGTGTATATTAGTCAAGAACCTAGAGAGCAATGTTGCTTACAAATCTGCACACAAAGCTGGCGTAATATGGTGAAGAATGCATTATACACCTTGACAAAAGAAAATAAATAGGGAGTGGAGAAAGGTTATAGCATCAGCCCATTATTCTTTTAAAGTTTTAGACAAAAAGGTACGCTGAGAGGAACAGGTCAGATAGAGGTAAGAACAGGGTTTATCCAAAGATACTCAAACAGCAAACAGATTCATTCACCTGGAAAATTTCAGAAACCCAACGGTGAACAAACAAATAACCCTTTCACCTGACCATTATGTAAGCAGGAGAATTTGAATGGGATTTTGGCAGGTTCATTACATGATTGGGAGGAACAGCTCAGGTTGTTCATTGTGCTTATTGTCCTTACTGTGGAAGGTTTCTCACAAGGCCGCCTCTTTCTCTGTTCCACCTTGTGTCAGGTTACAAGACCCTTCTGAAAGGGATCTCTGGGAACTTCACCAGCGGAGCTTTGGTGGCCATCATGGGACCCTCGGGGGCTGGGAAGTCTACATTAATGAACATTCTAGCAGGTTATAGGTTAGTATGACCACATGAAGCATCCTAACTCTTTTACATTTTGGCAAATTGGTAACCCGTTAAACATGATAGTGCTGTGCAATAATTTAAGACATTTCTCCTCATATAGAACCTTTTTGACATAAAGGGCTCTTTAAAATTGAGTCTAGAACCCCATTAAACCCTTTTTCTAAGTGTGCAAAACCCAACTCTCAGTGGAGCATAAGCATGTTGATTCATCCAGCACAGTCATCTTGGTTCTTTTTGTATCTTCTGTTGAAAGCTGTTCATTATTTATTTAAATTTATTCTTTTTTCGGATACTTTTATGCAAAGCAATTTACAAATGAAGAATGCCTGAAGCAGTCTGTCTCAGTGTTAACGTTGAATGAATACAGCAATTACTTCAAATGTGGGGCATATAATGATCATTTACCAGGAAATGGTGGTTATAAATTTGTTAACATTACAAAAGACAGTATATGTGAAGATGTGCTTTATGACACAGGGAAACAGGCATGAAGGGGGAGATCTTGATAAATGGGCAGCCCAGAGATCTGCGATCTTTCAGGAAAGTGTCCTGCTACATCATGCAGGATGACATGTTACTGCCACACCTCACCGTACAGGAAGCCATGATGGTACGTGTCTGCTGATATCATATCACTGAGCTGCATCGAGTATCTATTGCTAAAAGTACTTGAGTAAAGATACAGATCAAGTTTCTACATTTATTTGTACATATAAAATATTACAAAGGTAAAAAAAAAAAGAAAAAAAAAGCTATATAAAAATGCTACTAAAATGCTACTAAATAACTAAATGTAATTTTTCATGACTGTGGCACCGGATATTAAACTGAACCTAATGTCCTAAAATCTTTTATGTAAAAGTTACATTTATTGTCAAACATGATGACCAGAAAACTAATGGCTGCTCTGAAGGTCTACTCTGTGAAAAAGAAGTACACGTTAGCATACCTTTATAAAGAGCACTTATTACAGAAATAATATACTTTAATGCAATATACCAGCCTGGTCTCATTGTTAATGCTTAGGTATTAATACGTAACTTTCAAAGACACAAAAGGTACATTTTTGTACTTTTAGAAAGGTGCTAAAACGTACAATATTGACGTAATTATAGCACCAAAACGCAAAAATACTTATGATTTTACAGTGAAAAAACATAAAATATTTACGAATCTTTCATGTCATAAATATATAATGTATAATTTCCATTTTATCGTTTTGTAGATAAATGTAAGATCCCTAAACCCCATCCCAAACCTAAACATAACAATTTTATACAGAATGTTAAAAGAATGAAACATAATGGACAGAAAATGACAATTTTAGTAAAAATATAACATTAAAACGATATTTTGAGCCGCTAATCCTACACCTACCCATAACCATTTCTTAAAACTATGTAGCCTACTGTTATAAATAAAATAATAACAGACAAACAAGCGTAATCACAATAATTTATTTATTGTGCAAATGTCAAAAGTGGAACCAAAGTAGTTCAAATGATGATGAGTTGCTGTCGCAATCCTCTCTGGTGGTAATAGTTTTTTATAGGGTACAGAGCAGAATTGAACTTATTAATCCATAAAAATATGAATCCGGCTTCTCTCCGTGAAGGCACTGTCACGGATGGCACAGAAACAAGAAAGGTTTGATCCAAACGCAGCTTTAACGGGGCAATCCAAACAAGTAATCCACACAGGCAAAAGTCCAGGGTCCACAAAACAGTCCATACAAAACAAAGAAAACAAACAGTGACGCCTGTGACCAAAAATGAAACCTCCATAACAAACGCAAAAACAAACCAGGAATAAATAGACAGACACTAATGAACAAACACAAAACAGCTGAGTGCAATGATGGGATAATGAGTCCGGGAAGTGGGTTATGGGAATTGAAGTCCAAGTGAGGTGAAACAATAGTCAGTGTTGGAGTGCCCTCTAGTGACTAACTAGGGCACTCCAACTGGTGATCATGACGGGCGCGCACTCATTTCAAATGTCAATCCACTGAAACACGGCATGTTGCAATCTGTAACGAAGCAGGTGAGAACCAATGAGCGTTCGATATCAGTGCCGTAAACCATGTCGTAAAGCTTCTCAAGGGCGCAACTTTCAAATTTGAATTATAACGAGCGCAGGATTTGACTGTGACGGTCGCTGTTGCTGAGAATGAAGATAAAGATGATAAAGGGCTGAATTCGGATCTGCTCCTTACAAACATATGGATTCCGATATGGAGTACAGCAAACAAATAAAATTGATGTGATTTGTGAATTTATGTTGTGCTTTGGTTTATCTTATGGTTGTATTGTCAGCCACTGCATAGGAGAAAACGGCTTCTGTGTCGCACAGCAAACAAACTAAATATTACAAAATGGTTAAACAATTACAGAAATTTTATTCATAAGGTTTCAAATTGTAGTCTTGTTTAACATTATGTATGAGTTTGCAGCACAAGTCACGAACAGAAATGTTATTTTCATATTAAGTAGATGAGTAAACTGCATTCAATAAATTTGACTAAAAACATGTATTGATATGACAATTGAATACAACAGATTTAAAACATTAATGCCACGATTTTAATATTAATACATGGGAATTCATATACGTTCACTCTTTACGTTAAATGATTTAATTTTTATTGCTGTTAATATGTATTTTTGTAAGTATTTTTATGTTTTAGTGCTATAAATACATCAGTGTTGTACGTTTTTGTGTGTATGAAAATGTAAGTAAATGTACGTGTGGTAGAACCACACTTTACGTAAAAATACACACATGTATTCTCATGAGATCATGTTGAATATATTTGTGTGAACTGAATATAATGTTTTCTGATGCTTAATTCTGTGTTCATTGAAATTAAATGATTAAATGCACTATAGTTTAATTTAATGTTAAATGCAATTAGCTGAATTAAAGAGTGCTTTAAAGACGTAAATAGTACTTTTTGGTTAAAATATACTGCTGAATGTACTTACAAATTATTTATGGTTAACTAAAATAAACTTTTATGTATGTCATGTATTTAAACATATCTGTATTTACACATAATTTTATTACGGAAGAGGATTAGGGCCAAGCAATAATAAAAAAAATAAAACCATCTCGAGATTAAAGTTGTTAAATTTCGAGAAAAAAGTCGAGATAAAATGTTGAGAATAAACTCGTTAAATTACGAGAAAAAACTCGTTAGATTATGAGAACAAATTCGTTAAATTATGAGAAAAAAAGTCGTTACATTTCAAGAAAAAAAGTCGAGATAAAATGTTGAATAAAGTCATTAAATTATGAGAAAAAAGTTGTTAAATTATGAGAACAAATTCTTAATTTAACGAATTTGTTCTCGTAATTAATGACTTTTTTCTCATACATTTATTCTCAACATTTTATCTCGACTTTTTTCTCGAAATTTAACGAGTTTTTTTCTCGTAATTTAACGAATTTATTCTCAACATTTTATCTCGACCTTTTTCTCGAAATGTAACACGTTTTTTCTCGTAATTTAACGAATTTATTCTCAACATTTTATCTCGACCTTTTTCTCGAAATGTAACACGTTTTTTCTCGTAATTTAACGAGTTTATTCTCAACATTTTATCTCGACTTTTTTCTTGAAATTTAACAAGTTTTTTCTCGTAATTTAACGAGTTTATTCTCAACATTTTATCTCGACTTTTTTCTTGAAATTTAACAAGTTTATTCTCGTAATTTAACGAGTTTATTCTCAACATTTTATCTCGACCTTTTTCTCGAAATTTAACGAGTTTTTTCTCGTAATTTAACGAGTTTATTCTCAACATTTCATCTCAACCTTTTTCTCGAAATTTAACAAGTTTTTTCTCGTAATTTAACGAGTTTATTCTCAACATTTGATCTCGACCTTTTTCTCGAAATTTAACAAGTTTTTTCTCGTAATTTAACGAGTTTATTCTCAACATTTTATCTCAACCTTTTTCTCGAGTTTTTTCTCGAAATTTAACAACTTTAATCTCGAGATGGTTTTATTTTTTTATTATTGCTTGGCCCTAATCCTCTTCCATATTTTAGTGATGAAGTTACTATTTAGTATGTTTAAAATATATTAACTTAAAATGTAACATTGAACAACACACTACAGTTAAATTTATAATTATTTTACATGTGCTTTAGTATGTTAGTCAACACATCAAAATAAGTATACTTCTTTAAAGCATAACAAAAGATTATTAAAATATAAGGATTTAAAATGTACTTTAAAGTAAAACTTTAATGAGCTTATGAAAAGTGTACACTATAAGAGCACCTTCAATACAGAACACTTCTTTTTAGCAAGGGTAGATGAAATTGTAAAGGGTAAATTTTTTTTCCCCCCTTGCAAATATCATTAAGTAAAAGTACAAGTATTCCTCGTTACCTCATGGTAAATGTAACATACACAGACAAACTAAAAACAAAAAACAAAACATGTAATCGGCTGTCACAGCTCGTTTCACTGGAATACGTCTCATGCAATTGCAGTTGTTGTGTTGTTGAGTTCATGCAAATCCCTCTGTTAGCTTTAGTTGTACCGGCTAATGCTCATCATGATCTAAATCGCTCACTTTCCCTTCTCAGGTATCAGCTAATCTCAAACTCCAGGAAAAAGATGAAGGCAGACGCGAAATGGTAAGTGAGAGGCGTGTGAAGTGTCCCACCCGATGTATGTACGGCCTAATCTTTGTGGTAAAGCTCAGCGTTGTTGCATGACTGAAAAGGATGTTGTTTCTGGAACATGTCCTAAATGTTAAACTCACAGTAAACATGTACACTACCATTCAAAAAATGTTAAGATTTTTTTTGTTCTAGGATTCGTTCTATTCATCAAAGTATCATAGAAAAATGTATCACGGTTTCCACAAAAATATTAAGCAGCTCAACGTTCAACTTTGATAATAATAAGAAATATTTGTTGAGCAGCAAATCAGAGCATTAGAATGATTACTGAAGGATCATGTGACACTGAAGATTAGAGTAATGATGCTTAAAATTCAGCTTTGATCACAGGAATAAATTACATTTTAAAATACACTGAAATAAAAGCTAATTTAAATACTAATAATTCACAATATAACAGTTTTTCTGTATTTTTGATCAAATAAATGCAACATTGGTGCGCATAAGAGATTTTTTTTTTTTTTTTTTTTTTTTTTCAAAAACGTTAAAAATGTCTTACTGAAACTTTTGACCAGTTGTGAAGATATGTATGTGCATGTGCTGTCCTGACACATGACATGCTGTGTTGTTCTAGGTACGGGAAATCCTGACTGCACTCGGCTTGTTAGAATGTGCAAAGACACGCACATCCAACCTGTCCGGAGGCCAGAGGAAGCGTTTGGCCATCGCCCTGGAGCTCATCAACAACCCACCCGTCATGTTTTTTGATGAGCCCACTAGGTGAGCACCCTCCATGTACACACATTACACTGTAAAATAAATAAATAAACCCATGAAATGTATGGTAATAAAATAGCAGCTGTGGTTGCCAGAACTTTACAGAAAAAAGAACATTTTAGACTGTGTAAAACTGTATATTTCTTTAAAGGTGCAGTAAGCAATTTCATAGAAACACTATTGATATTTTAAACCAACACAAACAAACACACCCCTCCCTTCATTGCTCCGCCCACAAAAATCACAAATACACAAGGCAAGAGTGGATGTCTCTTTATCATAGCCGAAACAAAGCAAAATAATGCAGTGACACTCAAAACTGTCCTTTTACTAGAGCTAACATTACAACAACAGCATATTTTGCAGCTGTGAAACAGCAAAAACTCACATTTGAAGCAGAAAAAGCAGACGCAACCTCTGAGTCCATTTTCAGGCCTTCCCTCTTGGATCTCTCCAGCTCTGGAAAGCTTTTCTAATATTAACGCGGGTCCTAAAGTTCTTGCCTGATCATAACCCTTCTTTTTCCAGTGATTTTCCTCTGAGCTTTTCTCTTCAGTAATGTCTCTCGGCCACGTCTCTTTCTACAGTCTTTCTTCTAATCTCTTACTCTCTCCTCCCCCATCATGAGTGGACTGCTGATTGGCTACAAGTGTATTGTGGTGCTCGGTCTGATCCACTTTCAACAGCATTTCTCAGAAATCAATTACTGCACCTTTAACTGATATAATGTTGCTATTATATCTAAAGTAATATGTAAAATCTGTTAGCCAAAAATAGCCCCAAAAATAATACAGATGGTAAAAGAGACACATGAAGAATTAGAGATCATCACAAGTAGCTTCTCCACAAGTTGTAATAAATACTAATATATTGAAGTGTCGTGCGCACAAACGCAAAACCATTAAACATGACACTAAAATAATGCAACAAACATTCATTTAACAAAATAAGATGTAACATTGAACCCAAATGTCCATAATTTATAACAAAAACTAACAAGATACATATTTATTTAAATACAATCAAATGTAAATTGTCACGCAGGGAATTGTGAGAATGTCAATTTTTGTTTTTTCCACTGTAAATTATATGACTGATTGTCTTTACTTCCAAAATAAGCAGATTTAACAGTATTTTTACTGTAAATTTTATAAAATGTCTAATTAGATCTATTACAGTTTTTCCACTGTATGTAACCAATTAACAGTTTTGCAAAAATTACAAAAAAATAAAAAATAAATAAATGGTGTATGAAACGCATGGCCATGAGACGAACCATCAAATTATCCAAGTGACGTTCCTGAGCCAAATATATCTCTTGTGAAAATTTGTTACCCATGAGGTTTCTCTGTTGTGTCCTTGTAATGTGGGAATGCAATTTAATTGCATATTCACTTACAGGCTTTGCCCAGATGGGATATTGTTGGACAGTTGAGACCTGGTCTCTACGGACTCTATTAAGCTTTCATTCCTCTCCCGGGATTTTACCCTCTAAGAACAAAAACGTCTCTCTAATTCTCTGGAGAGCTCAAACTAAAGTCATTTCAGCATAAAACGATACTCCGTAAATCGCATTTATACGATTACCATGGCTATCCAAGGATAAACAGATCCTCCTTCATGGAAATCAAAACCATGTGGCATCAGCTTCTATAGGTCGGATAAGAGCAGGACCATTATCATTAATATGATGTCCCAGAGTTGTGTTTGGTTAAATAGGACACTTTAATGGCTCAAAGGAATACTGTTTCCCTGTGCATTAGATAAATATCCAATCAGCAAATTGTGTGTAGCATGTGCTATGATATTTGAATACACTGCTATATTGAAGGCTACAGCATTATCCTGCCCTTTAAAATGGACACTTAATCTTCCACTTTATCCATTGTCTCTGTCATCTGTGATAATTAATATGGCTTTGATATAGCGAGGTCAAGATTATGATCTAATCTCACCTCTTTAACCTTGTCTAGCCCACTGATACGAGCACTTGAGTGATATTGCGAGGATATATTGTTATATATAGCACAAATATTGCTAAATTATAATATAATATATATATAAATATAATATGTAATATGTAATATCAGTGTTAAGTATAGTTGAGATATTATTGTAGTTTTGGTTATTGGAGTTTTTATACTTAAAGTTAATGTTTTAGTAATTGTCTTGTGTTTTTGTCATTTTTATTATGTATTTATTTATTATGTAGTTCATATATATAGACTTAAACTTGTCTGCATCGTAGCACCACAGCTTGGAAACATGTGCTACTGCTCCAACCACAAGAAGGTGCTGACTGTTATTTTCTCTCTTCTTTATGTCTTCAGTGGACTGGACAGCTCCTCCTGCTTCCAGGTGGTCTCGCTGATGAAGGCTCTTGCTCAGGGTGGACGAACAGTCATATGCACAATTCACCAGCCCAGCGCAAAAGTTTTTGAACTCTTTGATAAGGTGATCACTATTTTATACTCTGATTTATGTTTTTTTATGCATGCTGTTATGCAAAATACTGCCTCTCACACCTCATTCATTGTTTGTTTTTTCTCCAGCTGTATGTCCTCAGTCAAGGCCAGTGTATTTACAGAGGAAGAGTATCAAGCTTAATCCCGTATCTCAGAGAACTGGGACTCAACTGTCCCACCTATCACAACCCTGCAGACTTCGGTAAGAAAATTACACTCTCAGTATGCAGAGGTCCAAAATTAACAAACAAACAAATAATACAACTTTTTCAGGAATTGCTGGACCCTTGCTTTCATAAGTTGCATGAGTGAATCAAATGAGACTTAAGTGAAAAATTTACTGTCAGAAACCATTTACAATAAATCAATCATTTCATTATTTAAGTAATAAAGACATTCAAAAGTTTGGGGTCGGTAAGATTTTTTGGATTTTTTTGAAAGAAGTCTCTTATGCTCACCAAGGATTATATTTGAATATTTGATATGTTTGATATATTTGGATATATTTTGGATATTTGATCAGAAATACAGAAGAAGAAAAAAACTGTACTATTGTAAAATATTACAATTTGAAAGAACTGTTTTCTATGTGAATATACTGTAAAATGTAATTTATTCCTGTGATAAAAGCTGAATTTTCATCAGACATCATTCTAATATGATTTGCTGCTCAAGAAACATACCTATGGAAGTTTATAAAAAAGGTAATTGCGTACCTAGAAACTTTTTTTCTCATAACTGCGAGATTTAAATTCAGAATTGTGAGTTATAAAGTCAGAATTGCAAATTATAGTCAGAATTGCATGATATAAAGTCAGAATTGTGATATAAATTCAGAATTGCAAGTTATAATGTCAGAATTGTGAGTTATGATGTCAGAATTGCGAGTTATAAAGTCAGAATTGCGAGTTATAAAGTCAGAATTGCGAGTTACGAAGTCAGAATTGCGAGTTACGAAGTAAGAATTGCGAGTTACAAAGTCAGAATTGCGAGATATAAAGTCAGAATTGCGAGATATAAAGTCAGAATTGCAAGTTATAAAGTCGGAATTGCGAGTTGTAAAGTCGGAATTGCGAGTTACAAAGTCGGAATTGCGAGTTACAAAGTCAGAATTGCGAGTTACAAAGTCAGAATTGCGAGATACAAAGTCAGAATTGCGAGTTACAAAGTCAGAATTGCGAGTTGTAAAGTCAGAATTGCGAGTTACAAAGTCAGAATTGCGAGTTACAAAGTCAGAATTGCGAGTTACAAAGTCAGAATTGCGAGTTGTAAAGTCAGAATTGCGAGATGTAAAGTCAGAATTGCGAGTTACAAAGTCAGAATTGCGAGATATAAAGTCAGAAGTGCGAGTTATAAAGTCAGAATTGCGAGTTGTAAAGTCAGAATTGCGAGTTACAAAGTCAGAATTGCGAGATATAAAGTCAGAATTGCGAGTTACAAAGTCAGAATTGCGAGTTACAAAGTCAGAATTGCGAGTTGTAAAGTCAGAATTGCGAGTTACAAAGTCAGAATTGCGAGTTACAAAGTCAGAATTGCGAGTTGTAAAGTCAGAATTGCGAGTTACAAAGTCAGAATTGCGAGATATAAAGTCAGAATTGCGAGATACAAAGTCAGAATTGCGAGATACAAAGTCAGAATTGCGAGTTACAAAGTCGGAATTGCGAGTTGTAAAGTCGGAATTGCGAGTTGTAAAGTCGGAATTGCGAGTTACAAAGTCGGAATTGCGAGTTACAAAGTCGGAATTGCGAGTTACAAAGTCGGAATTGCGAGATACAAAGTCGGAATTGCGAGATACAAAGTCAGAATTGCGAGTTACAAAGTCAGAATTGCGAGTTGTAAAGTCAGAATTGCGAGTTGTAAAGTCAGAATTGCGAGATATAAAGTCAGAATTGCGAGTTACAAAGTCAGAATTGCGAGATATAAAGTCAGAAGTGCGAGTTATAAAGTCAGAATTGCGAGTTGTAAAGTCAAGAATTGCGAGTTACAAAGTCAGAATTGCGAGATATAAAGTCAGAATTGCGAGTTACAAAGTCAGAATTGCGAGTTACAAAGTCAGAATTGCGAGTTGTAAAGTCAGAATTGCGAGTTACAAAGTCAGAATTGCGAGTTACAAAGTCAGAATTGCGAGTTGTAAAGTCAGAATTGCGAGTTATAAAGTCAGAATTGCGAGTTACAAAGTCAGAATTGCGAGTTACAAAGTCAGAATTGCGAGTTGTAAAGTCAGAATTGCGAGTTACAATTGTCAGAAGTTGCGAGTTCTAAAGTCAAAATTGCGAGTTGTAAAGTCAAAATTGCGAGTTACAAAGTCAGAATTGCGAGTTACAAAGTCAGAATTGCGAGTTATAAAGTCAGAATTGCGAGTTGTAAAGTCAGAATTGCGAGTTGTAAAGTCAGAATTGCGAGTTGTAAAGTCAGAATTGCGAGTTACAAAGTCAGAATTGCGAGATATAAAGTCAGAAGTGCGAGTTATAAAGTCAGAATTGCGAGTTGTAAAGTCAGAATTGCGAGTTACAAAGTCAGAATTGCGAGTTACAAAGTTCAGAATTGCGAGTTGTAAAGTCAGTCAAATTGCGAGTTACAAAGTCAGAATTGCGAGTTACAAAGTCAGAATTGCGAGTTACAAAGTCAGAATTGCGAGTTACAAAGTCAGAATTGCGAGATATAAAGTCAGAATTGCGAGTTATAAAGTCAGAATTGCGAGTTGTAAAGTCAGAATTGCGAGTTACAAAGTCAGAATTGCGAGTTACAAAGTCAGAATTGCGAGTTGTAAAGTCAGAATTGCGAGTTACAAAGTCAGAATTGCGAGTTGTAAAGTCAGAATTGCGAGTTGTAAAGTCAGAATTGCGAGTTACAAAGTCAGAATTGCGAGTTACAAAGTCAGAATTGCGAGTTGTAAAGTCAAAATTGCGAGTTACAAAGTCAGAATTGCGAGTTACAAAGTCAGAATTGCGAGTTACAAAGTCAGAATTGTGAGATATAAAGTCAGAATTGCGAGATAAAAACTAACAATTCTGAGAAAAAAAAGTCAGAATTGTGAGATAAAATGTCACAATTACCTTTTTTTATTTTTTTTTTTATTTTGTGGCGGAAACAAGCTTTCATACAATTCTTATGATTAATGCTGCTTAAAGTTTTTTTTTTTTTGAAACTGGTATTTTTTATTTGATGAATTCTTTGATGAATAGAGAGTTTATTTGAAATAGATTGTTTTGTAACAATGTAAAACTTTTTATATATTTATATATTCATCAAAGAATCATCAAATAAAGTTCATGTCTGTTAAAGATTTTAAAGTTTTCCAGATAGATGCAAAATGTTATATTTGGACGCTATACATCTATACATGAATAAATAATACACTGACCATAATACAGAGAATAAAAATAATACACATCTGCATTCTCAACACAAGCTGCATCAGTGTTTTGACCTACT
Source organism: Megalobrama amblycephala (assembly GCF_018812025.1). NCBI lineage: Eukaryota > Metazoa > Chordata > Actinopteri > Cypriniformes > Xenocyprididae > Megalobrama > Megalobrama amblycephala. The sequence continues at coordinate 39,671,046 of NC_063046.1, read as the reverse complement.
CAACAGAGGCTGAGCGTATTTTCTTCTTTTCTCCAGTAATGGAGGTGGCTTCTGGTGAATACGGTGACCAGACGGCTCGGCTGGTGAAGGCTGTTCAGGAACAGAAGTGTGAGAAAGACTACAAAAGTGAAATGAATGGTAATGGGGTCCATAACCCCTTCCTGTGGCACAGAGCATCTGATGAGGTATGTATAGAAACATATAAAGCCTTTATGTAACACGATGCAGTGGGTGTTTTGTCATATGAGAGATATGCATCTCTGTTTGTTTGGCTCAAATCATTTAGCACACAATAGATGTAATAATTTAACCTATTTTCTTTAGGACTCTTCATCGTCAGAGGGTTGCCATAGTTTTTCTGCCAGCTGCTTGACGCAGTTTTGCATCCTTTTCAAGAGAACTTTTCTTAGCATCCTGAGAGATTCGGTAAGCAGCACTGCCACCTAGTGGGGATGTTTAGTAACACATTCACAGCAGACCCAAATATGTCATAAAGAACATCAGATGTTTAAACAGAAGTTAGTCTCTTATCTTATAATAATAAGATAAATTGTGGCATTCTGGGGAAATAAAGCATTTTCTACCATGGTTAATAAAATTATTATTATATAATGAAATATGCATATTTTTTTCTTTCGGAAATAACTCATATTGTGTACATGATTACATAGGAATTTTATATTGAATGTTAATAATTAAAAACCTGAAATAAATTAGAATGTACACTTAAAGTTGTTTTTCATCCGAATTTTTTATATTTTAATTCTAAAATTAGATTTAAAAATAAACATGTCCTGTTTGCTCCCAATTATTTTCAAATTCAGTCATTGCAATTCAAAAAACATTCTCAATTCATAAGTAACATCAGGAGGAACATGAGCTTGATTTGAACATGATTCTTCTCCGTTTAGGTGTTGACTCACTTACGCATCATGTCTCATCTTGGGATTGGAGTTCTGATTGGTCTGTTATACCTGGGCATTGGCAATGAGGCCAAGAAAGTCCTTAGCAACTCTGGCTTCCTGTTCTTCTCCATGTTGTTCCTCATGTTCGCAGCTTTGATGCCCACCGTTCTCACCTGTGAGTCTGTAAAATTATAAATATTCTTCATACCAGAAAGACTTTGATGCACATTTACGTTGTAAAACTATTCTTTGTATGCAAAAAAAACATAATCGTTAACTTGATCTTAACATGCTATGTATCTGTTCTTTCCGATTGTTATTGTAGTTCCACTTGAGATGGGAGTCTTTTTGAGAGAACATCTAAATTACTGGTACAGTCTAAAGGCATACTACTTGGCCAAAACAATGGCGGACATCCCGTTTCAGGTAACATGGAACAAATAAAACATGAGGAACAGTAACTTGCTCTGTTGTGGTGCTAAGCTAGATGATTCACAAAGTGGATAAGAATAAGGTTTAGATTGGGGTTTCCTCAGAATACAGACACATATCAAGTTAAAAATGGAACAAAAAGGGAATCACTAAGATGGTTTTGGCATAAACACGTTATTGGAGCTTGAAGGGGATTTGCTTTTTGGGTCAAATCACTGTTTGCTCAATATAGACAAATCCTGCTGCAACATTACATAAGCGGGCTTTGCTTTTCCCCATCGGAAATATTCTGTAGTGTTTCTACAAGAAATATTCTCCAGTTAGAGAAAAAAAAAAAAGATATTAAACATTTGGGATTTTTTTCTTAGCCTGAAAAATAAATAAATAAATAAAATAAAGGGATGCTTTTTACATTTTTATCTTCCTTTAGTGTGTAATGTTGCTGTTTGAGCATTAAAAAAGTCCCTCCAATGGGAGTTATTTCTCTATATCAGTGTCACTGTTTCTGAACGTCTCCATTATAGTCTTGAGTTTTCTTCTGGGAATGAACGCGTCACAATATTCCTCATTTAAATAATTCCCGCCCAAGGAATACGCAAAAAGCAAATGGATGAGGCATGGTTGAGTTGTGTTAGTAGTGGGTTGAATCTTGCGGTAATGGTAAAGGGCATTAGATTTCCAAAGCACGTTCGAAGCGGCTGACCAATCACAGTACGTTAGTCCAGTCGACCAACCAGAGCACACTGCGCTTTTCAGAAGGAGGGGCTTCAGAGAGACAGGATCTAAACATAACGATAATGACAGACTGGGAAGAGAGGTGCTGCAACAATGGAGAATATGTGAAACATAATGTGTTTTTTTTTTTTTTTTGAAAAAGAACAAGAAATAGTAAGCACATTTTCAACATTGACTGTTGCGGAGGAAAATCAGATTGTCAGTTTTCTCTTTGAAGCAGACACTTCAAAATACTTGTTTTCTGCCTCACAGATTGTGTTCCCAGTGGCTTACTGCAGTATAGTGTACTGGATGACATCTCAACCTTCAGATGCAGTCCGCTTCATTCTTTTCCTGGCTTTAGGGACACTCACGTCACTTGTTGCACAGTCCTTGGGACTACTGATAGGAGCAGCATCCACATCATTACAAGTAAATACATTTACTGTTGTCTTGTCCTGTAATGCTCTGTCATATACTTGATATTATTTGAAGAATTTGCCTCATTATCAATCAATCAAAGTCATATAAAGAAAATGATGCAGTATTGTGTTTCCTTGACAGGTAGCAACTTTTGTTGGTCCTGTGACAGCCATCCCCGTGCTGCTCTTTTCAGGTTTCTTTGTCAGTTTTGACACCATCCCAAAATACCTCCAATGGATCTCATACATTTCCTATGTCAGGTAAGGGAACCTCATGAAATGCTCATTATAGCTAAAGTTGAGATATGATTCATACTGTAAGTGCTAAATCATTCATCTGAATTATTTAAAGGTTCCATATTTACAAGATGTAGTATAAGTCTAAGGTGTCTCCTGAATGTGTCTGTGAAGTTTCAGCTCAAAATACCCCATAGATTTTTTTTTAATTACTCGCGCTCTCCCCTTTAATTGCTCGTGCTCTCCGCCCCCTCCCGAGCTCTCGACTCTATCATTGCATAAACAAAGTTCACACAGCTAATATAACCCTCAAAATGGATCTTTACAAAGTGTTCGTCATGCAGCATGTCTAATCGCGTAAGTATGGTATTTATTTGGATGTTTACATTTGATTCTGAATGAGTCTGATAGTGCTCCGTGGCTAAAGCTAACATTACACACTGTTGGAGAGATTTATAAAGAATGAAGTTGTGTTTGAAGTAAGCTTCAATGAACAATATCAATTGAGAACATACAGTTTACATTGCTAAGAGTGGTTGCTAAGGGTGTTGTGTAGTGATACACAGAACCGTTGGGTGAAGCGGTTATAGCCGTGTTTATTCGTGAATAAAACACAGCTATTGACCAATCAGAATCAAGGACAGGAACTAACCGTTTTATAATATGTATTTAAACGTGACATACAAGTTTGTTATTGCACATTTCATTAAAGTTGCATTTAATTTAGCAATTTTACATTCAAAATATATTATCTTATAATGTCAAATAACACTTTTATCTACAGTTAAAATTATAATCAAGTACGTTACATGTGCTGTATGTCAATCCACATCAAAATAAGTGTATAATTTTTTTAAAGCATGATAAAACATTATTAAAACAATGTTTAAAATGTAGGCTACTTTAAAGTAAAATTCTGAAGTCATGAAAAGTGTGCTCACATTTAGTAACATTTTATTTCATTAATATTATAAAATCAGCAAGTATAGTTTTTTTTAATATACTTTTAAGATTTGAAGTACACATTCAGTACAATTAAGCACACTTCATTTTTTCACAAGGGTGTTCCACTCCTTTACCATCTATTCAAATCCTGACTTAATATAACATTATTTGCTGTTTTTACTTTGAAATAGGTCTCATTACAAAGATTAAATGTGCTACAAATGTAATTTCTTGTTGTCTTTAAGTATGTAAGATGAAGTACAGCTATCATAAAGGGGTTTATAGTGAATGTCTGATTTATCAGGATTATTCACAATTACTACTTATTACCAAATGATATATTGATTTGAGTTTAAATGATTTTATGATGCATGTATACAAAGAGGATTGTTATGAAAGACATGCAAATATATTGGAAAAATGTAGTAGACTTAGTTTAGTTGTCAAAATACAAAATATTTGACAACAGAATGCATTTAACCAATCAGAAACAAGTATTACAGAGAACTGAATAATAAAACAGTATACCAAAAGCACTGGATATCTTAAGTGGTCCTCTTCTAAATCAGTTGTCCTCTGACTTTCAGATATGGTTTTGAAGGAGTCATTCTGTCCATATACGGGCTTGACCGTGAGGACCTGCACTGCGACAAAGACGAGACATGCCACTTCCAGAAGTCAGAAGCCATTTTGAAGGAGCTGGATGTTGAGGATGCAAAGCTGTACTTGGACTTTATTGTGCTGGGCATCTTCTTTGTGTCGCTCCGTCTGATTGCCTACTTCATCCTCCGATACAAGATCAGTGCTGAGAGGTAGACTCGTGGAAGACGTGATGGAGAGAGTACTGTCGAGACTTTCTTGCTCAGGGAGGGCTAGGCTGAGAAAGCCAAAGCAGAGAGGGTTTGTTCCCTCAAAAAGAAACATCGCCATGTTTCCCTACACTGGACAGAAACCTGGGCTGAACCTGAAGTCACAGTATGTAAATGCCCAGCTTTTGCATGCTTTTTATAAGAAAATAAAGCACTTAGAACCCAACAGTTTTGGGACTCAACCAAACATCTGCCAGATAGACAAAGAAACATGGCCGCACTGAAGAAAATTCACAGGAGCAGACATTCAGCAGTTGACTGAAAAAGTAATGGGCTAATTTGTGTGATCACATTAGAAAGCAGGAATCTTTCTCTTGCCCTTGTGAAAACGAATTGTGCTTAATTGTATTGAATGTGCACATGTAGTGTACTTGCAGATAATATTAACAAAATAAAAGCCACTTGAGTGTAGTTAATAAGAGCACACTTTCATGACTGCTTCATAACTTAAACCCACAAATGAAATTTCTGTCATTAAGTTCTCACCCGAACATTCATCGAACTCCAGGTTCTACGTCAGAACGCCGGCTCAGTATTGGCCGGCTCCTGCGTCAGCATCACACGCATGTGTCGTGCTGCTCACGTGATCAGCGTCGGCCAATACTGAGTCAGCACTCTGACGTAGAACCTGGAAGAGCTGAACGTAAACAGCAGAGGAGAATAACAGGGGAGAGACGAATTTGTTGAATATTATTTGAAAAAGTCATTATTTATTTTTATTTTTTTTGGTGCACAAAAATTGTTCTCTTTACTTCATAACATTAGGGTTGAACCACTGTAGTCACGTTGACTTTTTTAACAATGTCTTTAGTACTTTTCTGCACCATGAATGACAGTAATTATGTTGCTTTCTTTTGGGGATATATATAAAAAAACCACTTGGATTTCATCAAAAATGTCTTAATTTGTCTTCCGAAGATGAACAAAGGTCTTACAGGTTTGGAACGACACAAGGGTGAGTATTTAATGACAAAAATATCATTTTTGGGTGAACTACCCTTTAAGTACACATTTAAAAGTCTTAGTTTAAAGTACATTTTAAGTCATGTTTTAATTATATTTTGTTTGTAGTGTTATTTGATATTGCATTTAAAGAAAATATATATTTTAAATCCACTAAATTGCAACTTCATCATTACAAATGTGTCCGTAAATATTACATTCAGTTTATTAAGTAGGCCTACTCCTTTCAAAAGTATGCTAAAGTGCACTTTTTTTCCACAAGGGTGCCCATGTTAAGCATACTTTTTTTTTTTTTTTTTTTTTTTTTTTGTTCCTGTGTAATGGTTGGATGTAAAAGACAAAAATTAATTTAACCTGGCAACCTACTCTATCAATTCTGTTGGTAATGGCTGCCTGCTGCTCCTGTAGAAGAATGATAACTTAGAAACTTGTGAGTAGGGTGTAACTGGGTTACAAGCCTATCAGAGAAACAAATAAAGTGAGCTAAAGGCCCAAGATGACTGGAGATCAGAATGAAAAGGGAAAAATGCATCAAATCCTAATAGCATGTCATTTCTGTGCCACTAGTGTCATCAAACAGAACTGCAAAAAATAATGACTGTTTTCAGAAAGGTTTCTTGAACACTCCTGCTTCTGTCATTGGCCGAACAAATCAATAGTCCCTCCCCCATCACAAATGTTGTAAAAGCAACTGGCATACAAGTATACAGCCTAGTGTTCGCTTGATAATGTGTGATGTTTTAATTCACGCTGACATTTCTGAGTATTTAAAATATCTGGGTTAATATGGGAAAGGAATTTATTATAGAATCGAACAAATTACATACATCACCTTTAAGTCCCCATACAGCATGTTTTGAAAATTGTTCAATATAGCTTTATGACTTTAGTAATTGTGCACAGTACATCTGAAAACCATCCTCATATTCAAATATGGATTTTTACAGCTTTTCCAAAATGCTGGGCTTCTCTTTGTTACTGAATGATATTTTTAAATGTTCGAAAAGCAAATTATTGGACTTCATCACTAAGTTAACAATCCCAAAGTTGTCAAACCCTAAAATGTTTCTCCTACTCTCAGAAATGTGTTTTATGAAAGGTTTACAAGTTCACGTTTACTGTTTGAAATGCCTTTGATTTTCCTGAATTATAGATTTGAAGCTCATGTAAGTAATCATAGAGGATCTCACACACTTCAATGTGGCATTTATTATCTAAACTTGTTTTATTCACGTTAAAGGGTCATTGTCATTATTCTTTGACATCTATGCACAGATTTCATGCTTTCTGGTTATGGGACAATAAAACAAAATGATGTAATTGCAAGGTCAATGCAAAAGTGAAAATGTGACAAAAATGAAGAATGTTATTTATTATCTGTGTTCTTTGTATTAAATGTCCATTTTGCAGATGTTTAGTGACCTCCGAGCTATATGTCCCCATGCAGAGCATCATTCACTAAACATTGCAGGCACAATGTGAATACTGAGCTTAACTTAAGTGTTATGAACATTATAATCATACCAAACCTTGTCTGTGGACCTTGATGTGGAAATTGATGCAAATTATATTTTAAACCATCTTAGCTGTATTACTACTCTGTTGGAATATTATTTCCACTTAGAATGTAGTGCATATTTATGTTTTTTAATTAAATGTATATGTTAATTGTATATTTTTTCTTTCTTATTTAGCTTCCTTCTTTGAATCTTGCACTTACAGTATGAACCTTAGAAACAAAATGATAGGGATTGTTATATATAGACATTCAGTTTCTCTATTTTGAAAGTTATGTCACTTTCCATATCTGAAATTGTCTACTAGTTACAATATGTTTCTGTTACACAAATTTAATGTAACAATAGTTACATTTTAAATATGATAATAAAGATTTATTGTTTTCAAATTGCTTGTTTTTTTGTTTTTGTTTTTGATTATTAAAAAGATTACATAATATTGATAGAAGATAAGATTAATAAAATTGAAAATGAAAATGTATATAGGTATACCGTGGAAAAATACACATATGGGATCACCTCCCCTGACAGCAACATTGTGTCGGCCCAGATCCAGCCCACATCTGATCCGCATGTAATCCATATGTACCAGATGTGGGCCAGATCTGGGCCACAGTATGTTGCTGTCAGGGTCGGGTCTCTACATATGGGCACCCAGCCTAGCACTGGTTTTCAAGAATAAAACGAGTGAAGGCCTGCGCTGGACGCTCCACCATGTCTGGCTGCGTAGGATGATGGAGGAACTCAACAGGGTTTGCCCGTAGGGAACTCTCTGGAGCAATATAAGCTCACGTATCTGGTTCACTAGGAGAAGAAAAGCTCAGCAAGCCGGCACTAAGCCGGGGCCTCACGGTGTCTCTGACCACTTGAGGTGAGAACACAGGAGGATACCAGCTCTACACGAAGGCTATAGAATCTAGTGAAAGTGTTATGTGTCGCCAGCCCGCAGCTCTACATATATCTGTCAGTGAGGCACCTAGTGCCAGCGCCCAGGAGGATGCAACACTTGGTAGAGTAAGCTCTCAATCTGACTGGGCTTGGGCTTTGTATAACAAGGCGATGGCATCCACTATCCAGTGGACCATCCTCTGCTTGGAGACAGACTTTCCCTTCTGCTGGCCTCCCATAACAGTCAAAGAGCTGCCCTGAGTTACTGAAGCTTTGTGTTCGGTCCATGTACAGTCGCAGAGCGTGGACAGGACAGAGCAAAGCTAGGCCTGAGTCTGACTCCTCCAGGGCCAGCACTTGCAGGTTCATTACATGGTCCCTGAGGGGAGTGGTGGGAACCTTGGGCACATGGCCGGGCCGAGGTCTCAGGATCATGTAAGAATCAGCAGGCCCGAACTCCAGGCACAATTCATTGACCGAAAATGCCTGCAGGTCCCCTACATTCTTAATGGAACAAGGTTTAATGGAAGAATTTTTAACTCCAATGACTGCAAAGGCTCAAACAGGAAATTCTGGAGTGCTCTAAGCACCAGAGCCAAATACCAAATGGATATAGAGTGAGGGCGAGGAGGATTTAACCTTCTCGCCCCCCTGACAAACCTAACACCTTATCTCCTGTTGGGTCTTGATATGAAGATACTGCAGCAGCATATATTTTCAGGGTGGATGGAGACAGCCTTCTTTACAACCCATGCTGCAGGAAGGAAAGCACGGCTCTGATTGAGTGTCTTTGGGGGTCTTCTCAGTGAGAAGAACACCACTCGGTGAACAGTTTCCACTTCAAGGAATATTCGTATTTTGTATTTCGAAGTGATTGTGTTCGCTACATCCTGGGGTAGGTCACCTAGAACCTCCGTGTCCCGTCCAGACATAGTTTCTAGTGCCCCATCTATGAGAAAGCAGGTCCATCCTCAGAGGAATGCGCCAGGGAGGGGCTGTTTTCATGATACAGAAAATGCATGTCAACATTACAATTTGGAGTGATCTATTATCAGAGGTGACAAATCATGCAGTTAGCTAACAATCTATCAATTTAAACAATGTATTTTTAAGGCAGAAACAATGAGCCCATTGAAGTAATTAATACATGTTAAAAAATGATTAGGATATATAGGAAGATTTGCATTGGTGCATGCTGATCCGTAGTTTGCATCATCTGAAGTCCTCGCAAGAGTTGGCGCTGTCTCTTCACAAGTGTTGAGGCATCTCTTAAGTCTTCATAAGAGGCTGGATCCAACTGGAGCTTATGTACTTTCTGGTTACTTTGGGATGGGCCTCCCGAGATAAAACAGAAAAGCAAATTGAAAATAATTAATAAAATAACCAGATAGATGATAAAATTGGTGTTATATGATCATAATTTCTTGACCTAGCAAGAACTTTAGCAGCTGCATTTTGTACTAATTGTAGCTTGGGGGGATGCAGGATAACCAGTCAGCTTGTTTATTGAAGATGCAAGACAACCAGCTACTACAATGAAGTAGTGACTGTAGAACCCTGTCTTTACATCAGCTGACATGAGCATCACCAGCCTTCACTGAGGTGAACTGAATGCCCCTGAACTTGGGGGGACGCCAGGTGAACTGATAGCCGAGTCTGATGGTCCAGATGAGCCAGTAAAGAGGGGCTGGGGAGTGCTAGCCAGGCTTTAGGAGACCATACAAGTGGGACCAAAGGGACCACCGACATTCCTGCAGCGGGGCAGTGAGGTGGAACACAGGGACCTGACTCAGGAGGCTCAATCGTGGCCCAAAGTGAGGTCTGAGTGTGCAGTGCAACACTTACCTAGTTCAATGGTTGGGCAGAGGGTGCGTGAGAAGACTTGGTTGCATTCTCGGACTGCTCACTGCTGCCCGCTGGCGATAGAAGAGGAGGATGAGAGTGGTAAGGCTTTATGCTGCTAACTGTTCTCCGTAACCTCTTATGGGACCCAGAGATAGAGGAAACTGCTCTTTTTTTTTTTTTTTTTTTTTTGACAATTTGGGTACCTCTGGCTGAAAAGATTTTTGAAAAGAAAAAAAGATTTTCCACCCGGTCCTCTTCCACCATCTCCCGAAGTGCTGCTCCCTCCATCTCTGGGTCGCCCGTCTCAGGGCCGCTTGTTCTTACACTTGCCGCCTTGTTTAGGGGGGCCTGGACAGGCTGGGTGGCCTGCCTGCAACCGGCTACATGACGCTGCTTAGGTGGAGGCTGCTGCTACTGTGTGGGAGCAGGGACAAATACAGGAGGATGCCCTTGACGATGAACTGGCAGAGGTGCTGCAGGCAGGATGTGTTTAATTGCCTGCGTCTGCTTTTGTGCTGCCAAGAACTGCTATGCAAAGCTCTCGACCACGTTGCCAAAAAGGTTGGCCTGGGAGACTGGAGAATTTAAAAATTGGATCTTATCAGCATCCCACATGTCTGCCAGGCATAGCCAGAGATGGCGTTCCTGCACCACCAATGTGGACATCGCTCGACCCAGGAAGAGCGCAGTGACCTTAGTCGCTCACAGGGCGAGGTCGGTCACTGTGCGCAGCTCTTGCAGCATCTCTGGGTGCACCCTCATGCAGCTCTTTGAGCACTTTCCTGGAAAAGCGCCATAGCATGCAAGGCAGAGGCGGCCTCTCCACAAGCTCCATAAGCCTTGCCAGTTAGACTGGACAAGTACTTTCAGGCCCGGTAGGGGAGACATGGCTCGGGACACGGTGGAGGTCTTCACTCGAGCCCGACCCTCTCGGTAGCCCAGGCAAGCAAAGCCATCAGCTCTGGGTCTGACTCGGACAATGCTATCATCTCCAAAGGGGACAACACAGCCGAATCGTCATCCCCAGAGAAGGCTCACCCTCTGATGCAGCGATCGACATCTGGTCAATGGGCAGAGCCCTGAAGGATACAGCTGGTACACTTCAATAAGAAGGTCCAGCGTGTTCCACGGACATCTCAACTGGCTGCAATGCGCTAGAGGGGTGAGGGGTCCTGGGAGGTTGGTTCCTCGGAGGGGAAGCCCTCACCGTAATCCTCAGAACACCTAAGCTGCTCCCCGAAGCAGTCCTCCCCTTGTTTTGGCCAGGAAGGTAGCTGGATCAAGGAACAGGTGAGGGGACTCCACCCTGTTTGAGGTACTGGAGTCTAGACCACAACATCGCGATGGTCATCTTCCTGCAGTGGGTGCATGACTCTTCCATGAAAGCCACCTCTGCTTGATGCCCAGACACATGAGGCTAGCGATCGTGACCATCAGCTGGTGCCAGGTAATGACTGTGTCCAGAAACACAAGGGTGACATCTTTAGAAAGACGCAATGTCACACCTGTGTAATGCTCTTCTAGGATATTAGCTCTCTTAGTAGATCAAAAGAGTAGGAACAGATGAACCACTCGGCTCCGAAGCGAAAAGCTGAATATGCAATGCACCTGCTTCCTATTTATGTCTGCGCTGTGGGGCATGGCAGTCAGATGCAAAAGTCGCTTGCCAATGTGCATTGGCTCATTTAGATACATTCGAAGTAGATTGGTCTCTACTTGGCGAGATTCCGTCCATCGCATGAGACGTTAAACCGAGGTCCGGACTCTCTGTGGTCGTTAAAAATCCCAGTATGTCCTTCGAAAAGAGTAGGGGTGTAACCCCGACATCCTGGTCAAATTTGCCCATTGGCCTCTGTCCATCATGGCCTCCTAATCATCCCCATATACTGATTGGCTTCATCACTCTGTCTTCTCTAAGCTGGTGTGTGGTGGGCTTTCTGGCACAATATGGCTGCCGTTGCATCGTCCAGGTGGATGCTGCACATTGGTGGTGGTTGAGGAGATTCCTCCTTCAATGTGTAAAGTGCTTTGAGGACCCAGAAAAGCACTATATAAATGTAAGGAATTATTATTATTATTATTATTATTATTATTATTCCCAGTTCATCGGTTCACTAGATGTGACATCAGCTGAAAGGGAACCAGGACTTACAAGCAACTCTGTGCACTTATTATAGTGCCATCTTGTGCCTAATTCTAAAATAATAATAATAATAATAAATAAATAAATAAAAAAAACATTCTGTGACCCGTGCATTAGAAATGCAGTATAATGGACATACTGTATCATTTTAGACACATGTACAATTTAGAATTATGACCACATTTGAGTAAAAATTTATCTTAATAACACATTACTTGAGCTAGTTGTGAAAGCAATATTTCTTATTTCAGTTTAGATAAAATAACTAAAATAAACTAATAACTAAATACAAACTATAGAGAGATATTAAAAAAAAAAAGAAGAAGAAATTAACAAAAACAAATGGGTGGAGTGTTGGGCTATATATGTGGTTCTACTATCACCGTGAACTATCATTGTGAACTATCACCACAAACCACAATAGCCAAATGAGATCATTTAATTTTAGATGAATTTCATTTAATGTTTCAAATGAGTGTGAAGTTATCTTTTGCAGCTCAAAATTTATCTTTATCTTTATCTATATATATATATACATATATATTTTTATTAAACTTATTATTAAACTAATAATAAAAAAACGGATAGAAACAGATCACAAGTCAGGGGTGGGCAATGTTGGTCCTGGAGTGCTGCTGTCCTACAAAGTTTAGCTCCAACCCTAATCAAACACACGTGTACAAGCTAATCAAAGACTTAAGGATTAATAAGGCTACAGGCAGCTGAGTTTTTTATTTATTTATTATTTTAGGGTTGGTGCTAAACTCTGCAGGACAACGGCACTCCAGGACCAACGTTGCCTATCCATGTGCTAAGTTCTAAGAGATTTCTTATCCTGTAATATAGGCAAAACCACACAGAAATTAAATGGCTGATGAGTGAAAAGGGGTGTGCTACAGAGCCCCTCAAATACAACCATATAAAATATATTACAACGTGTGTGCAATTATTCAAGTTTGATTTTTTTTTTTTTTTTTTTAAATAAAAAAAAACCTTAGGAAAACAATAGGGCCCTTTGCCCCTTAGGGTTTTGGCCCTAAAAATGATTTTACTGGTTTATTGACAGTTATACTACTAAACTTGGGCAGTTCGGAAAAGCATATTTCAGCATATTTCAGCATATATGACATTTAGAACAATGTAATTTGTTAATATGTAACTAAGAAATTATTTCCACAACAGCTTGACAGCAGTTTATCCCTCTGAACTATAATTCACAAAACTGATGATACTTGGCTGAGGCCAAGCAAGAACATTTATGCATTTAACACACTTATGCAAAGCATCTGACTTTGCATTTATTATTTCATCAGTTCATTCAGTCCATGGGAACCAAATACATGACCTTGGTGTTTCAAGACCCATGCTCTGTTGTATTCTAAAACTTACATTTTTGTATTTAGGAAGTTATGCATAGTCAACACAAGTATTCCTTTTTGCATTATAAGCATAGACTAAGTAATTAATTGAGTAATTTTAGCATGCATAAAAATGATAGGCCAAGATTATTGCTATATATAATCTATATTATTATTATTGATTATTGCTATATATATATATATATATATATATATATATATATATATATATATATATATATATATACAGTGCCCTCCACAATTATTGGCACCCTTAGTAAATATGAGCAAAGGTGGCTGTGAAAATAAATCTGCATTGTTTATCCTTTTGTTCTTTCATTCAAAAAAATTCACAAAATTCTAACCTTTCATTGAAGTGAAACATTTGAAAGTGGGGGGAAACTCACATTATGAAATAAATGTTTTTTCTCCAATACATGTTGGCCACAATTATTGGCAACCCTATAAATTCTTATGAGTAAAATATCTCTGAAATATATTCCTATTAATATTTACATTTTTTAGCACACCAGGGTGACTAGGAACATGAAATTGTCCAGCCATGATTACCTGTTCCACTGGAGTATAAACATGAGGAAACACAAAGGCCAAATTCCCGTAATCATTCATCACAATGAGTGATTGTCAGGTGTTCTCCAAACTCATCAGGCATTATAGGTGAAGACTCAGAGCTGTTATCTTGCAAAAGGAGGTAGCAAAAAGTTTTGAATAAAAGGGTGCCAATAATTGTGGCCAACGTGTTTTGGAGAAAAACATTTATTTCATAATGTGATTTCCCCCCACTTTCAATTCTTTTCCTTCAAAGAAAGGTTATAATTTTGTGAATTTTTTGAATGAAAGATCAAAAGGATAAACTATGCAGATTTATTTTCACAGCCACCTTTGCTCATAATTACTATATATATATATATATATATATATATATATATATATATATATATAGCTTGTTGTAGCAATAATCTTGGCCTATCATTTTGTATGTGTGTAATATATAATGATCTGTCCCTCCATTGAAAGTCTATTCACCCAAATTTGTGATGCTTCAAAACATTCATAAAGAGCTTTATATATTAAATATATATTTAATTGCCTTTTATTCACATTAAAATCAGCGAACACAGACAGAAGTCTATGAACACAGATGAAACACCTCACTGGTTCTTGTGGATACTCAAATGCTGTGTAACACATGCGAATGAATGAACCTTGAACCTCTCTTCCGTGACAGAATTAATCTGTAAACATTGTAATCCAATAAGAGACTAAATTAAATATGATTGCTTTATATATTAAATATATATTTAATTTGGAGGGACAGAAACCATTAAAAATATTTTATTAAAGAGCAGCGCGACACATAAAATGCTGTCTAACTGTTTTTGGTTGAATTGATCAGAAACACTTCAAGTCTTCACTGGTTGAACATTTGTTTCCATACACAATTTTTAGAAGTTCTCTGAACCCATGGGATGGAAACTGTATTCGCAAATGTTTTTGAACACAGACTTGTACATTGTTAAAGAACACACTTAATGCTCACAAAAGTATGTGGTTCTTGTGGATACTCAAGCATGCTGTGTAACACATGCGAATGAATGAACCAAATGGATGTGGTTGAACCTCTCTTCCGCTACTTCTGACACGAAGACAGAATCTGAATGCTGTAAACATTGTTCACTGCTAAATGTTTATATATGAATAAAAGTCTAAATTAAATATGTTAATCATAAAAATTATATCAAGCAATTCAACGAAAAAAAAAAAAAAAACAGAATTGTGAGATAAAAAGTTGCAATTGCATTTTTTTATTCAGTGGCGGAAACAAGCTTTCATATTTTAATGCATAATCCCATTTAATATATACTTGAATATTATACATTTATAAGAGTGTAAAAACCTATTTGAACAATGAAAAGTTATTAGGCAAAGAACAGTATTTTTGTTATAATGTCGTTAGAGTAAGTACAGTTTCCTACAGAAGTTATCAGATGGCTCACTGTCAGGGAAGCACAAACACAGAGCCTGTATTGCCAATTTAGCGATTTTGTCACTAGATTTAGTGACCTACCTACCACTTTTGATACTTTTTTTCAAAAGTTTAGGGACAAATCTACAAACCCGATTCCAAAAAAGTTGGGACACTGTACAAATTGTGAATAAAAACATGTGCAATGCAATGATGTGGAAGTTTCAAATTTCAATATTTTATTCAGAATACAACATAGATGACATATCAAACATTTAAACTGAGAAAATGTATCATTTTAAGGGAAAAATAAGTTGATTTTAAATTTCATGGCATCAACACATCTCAAAAAAGTTGGGACAAGGCCATGTTTACCACTGTGTGGCATCCCCTCTTCTTTTTATAACAGTCTGTAAACGTCTGGGGACTGAGGAAACAAGTTGCTCAAGTTTAGGAAAATGAAAAAGTTAGGGAAAATGCAAGGTCTTCCCTGAAAGAGACAACGTCTGGATGGGAGCATATGTTCTAGAACTTGGATATACCTTTCAGCATTGATGGTGCCTTTCCAGATGTGTAAGCTGCCCATGCCACACACACTCATGCAACCCCATACCATCAGAGATGCAGGCTTCTGAACTGAGCGCTGATAACAACTTGGGTTGTCCTTGTCCTCTTTAGTCCGGATGACATGGCGTCCCAGTTTTCCAAAAAGAACTTCAAATTTTGATTTGTCTGACCACAGAACGGTTTTCCACTTTGCCACAGTCCATTTTAAATGAGCCTTGGCCCAGAGAAAACGCCTGCACTTCTGGATCATGTTTAAATATGGCTTCTTTTTTGACCTATAGAGTTTTAGCCGGCAACGGCGAATGGCATGGTGGATTGTGTTCACAACAATGTTTTCTGGAAGTATTCCTGAGCCCATGTTGTGATTTCCATTACAGTAGCATTCCTGTATGTGATGCAGTGCCGTCTAAGGGCCTGAAGATCACGGGCATCCAGTATGGTTTTCCGGCCTTGACCCTTACGCACAGAGATTGTTCCAGATTCTCTGAATCTTTGGATGATTTTATGCACTGCAGATGATGATAACTTCAAACTCTTTCCAAATTTTCTCTGAGAAACTCCTTTCTGATATTGCTCCACTATTTTTCGCCGCAGCATGGGGGAATTGGTGATCCTCTGCCCATCTTGACTTCTGAGACACACTGCCACTCTGAGAGGCTCTTTTTATACCCAATCATGTTGCCAATTGACCTAATAAGTTGCAAATTGGTCCTCCAGCTGTTCCTTATATGTACATTTAACTTTTCCGGCCTCTTATTGCTACCTGTCCCAACTTTTTTGGAATGAGCTCTCATGAAATTCAAAATGAGCCAATATTTGGCATGACATTTCAAAATGTCTCACTTTCAACATTTGATATGTTATCTATATTCTATTGTGAATAAAATATAAGTTTATGAGATTTGTAAATTATTGCATTCTTTTTTTTTTATTCACAATTTGTACAGTGTCCCAACTTTTTTGGAATCGGGTTTGTAGCAACTTCTTGGACAAACCTTATCTAAATTCTTATTTTGCCCACTGATCTATATTCATATTTATATAGATCAATGAATTTGCCATTATGATGTCATCTAGTGACATTTAGCTACCAGTTTTAGCTACTTTCAATTGAAAACAGTTGGCAACACTGATACAGAGGCATAGCATGAAACAGTCTGGAATGTTTATTAAAGCACAGAACAGGTGACTAATGATGGATCAATAACATGGAGTACACAGCAGTAGATGAGCGTCAAACACTATGGCATATTAAGACAATGGAGTATAACACCACACAGTACAGCTGTAACCTGAATATTTCGAAAAGAAAGCCAGACAAAAGTGAAAATGGACTTTAGTGGTTTATTGACACTTGCCTTGATAAACCTCATGACATTTAAAAAAATATAACAGATTTGATATACAACTAAAATCTGTCTGTCACTTTCGCTTTTGGACATATGATGAGTAATTCAGTCATCTCATATGACTCGTGAGTTTTATTGGTGTATATTCTGTTAATAAATGTTGAAAATTGTGTAAAAGACAGCCTATATAAACCTGTGGGATGTTGAACTTTTGAACTACATTTAACACAACCATAAGGTAGACATTTTCTTTTTTAAAATTACTTTCACTTGAATAGAACTGCGCATAGTAAAGTACTAAAGTGTACTTTAAATGTGGTTTTTGTTAACACTAAATATGTGGTTAACAGAGCACATCTCAGTTTAAAAGTTCTTGATTCATTTTCAGAAAAAAATATGGATGATCAGGGCAAACTTATGGACTCCAAAGACGAAGAAAGGTACCGTATAGTATTCAGATGCTTCAGGTGTTTGACTATTTAATTACTGCAAAACAATACAACTAAAATATTTACAACTTTAATGCTAACATTGCCTCATAATTAAGTATTATAATTTAGATTAATAACTTTCTGTTATGTTTTTAGCATCTCTGCAGTGAAAGGTCATGTATTGTTTTCTGGCACTGCAGAACCACCAACTGATTATTTAAATCATCTCTCTGTTTCTTTCTCTCTTGATGGTGTAATTACAAAGCTTATTTTCAGGTTTAGAAACTCATGGAGCATTCCACAATCATTTCATTGAGTCTGTTCAGCCTTTGATTGAGTTGATTGACTCTCTGAGGTTCATCGGCATTGATAAGGATATAGATCTCCCATCCATTGCAGTGGTGGGAGATCAGAGTTCTGGAAAGAGTTCTGTTTTGGAGGCTCTCTCTGGGGTGGCTTTACCTCGAGGAAGTGGTAAGATTCTGAAGTTACTTTTATTTCAGACCCCTGTGACTAAATGAAACTATACTGTATATTTCAATAGTTTGCCTGTGCAGTAATAGCATTTGCCTCTGTCTTTTTGCCCTCCACTTATATAATCTAATCATCTGGTGCCATATTTTCACACTTAATAATGTTGAAAATAGAAAATAATAACCATTTATATGATTAGTATTTATTAATTAACACATTTTTGCCCAAAAGACACTTATCCCCATTCACACGAATCTGCGAAAATGACTAAAAACACTGAAATTATGCTTGCCAGACAAGTAGTTGGAAAGTAGAAAGACTATGCAACTGCGCATACGCATTAGAGCATTCGTGCCAAACACGCATACCTATCCACCTTGTTTTTACAGTTAACTGCACTAAGATATTAATGTTATTTCCCTATGGTGGCTAATAAATCGGAAGTCTCGCACATTCACAGAAAACACCTCACTTCCATGTTAAAAAATAAGGTGGATAGACTAAACATGTAATACGCAGGTACATGCTGTCACCATTTTCACAGATTCGTGTTTTTGCAGTTTACATGGGGATAATAATAATACAACGGTAGCGTTTTCAAAAACTTCCACTTTGAATCCCGTTTTCAAAAGTTTGCATTTTCAGACCACCAAAACGCCGCTGTCATGTAAATGAAGGGCTTAAGCGCATAAAAAGTTTTCCGTTTTGATAATACAACATAATATGAGTTACAACATATTTTAAGGTTGTTTATAAGGCATTATGCAAGTATTATAACGCATTAAGAATACCCTTTTAATGCATTATAACTACAGTCTTCATAGAAGGTGTTACTGAAGCCTTAACTTTTATTACTTTACTTAAAGCAGACAAATACCACATAAATTCTACGGCCACATTATAGAGCTTTTTAGATTTAAAAGAAGACTTTGTTTTTGTCATTTCATGAGATGATACCCTTATGATGCTTTATAAGCACAGTGTTAACAGTATTTCTTTTTTATCTCAGAAATATCGCATGCTTATGGCCTATTCTATCTTTTTTCTGTTGTTGAAAGGCTTTCTCTTTTATTGGCTATTATAATGCACTCTTTGCTGGAGTTTCTAAATTCTCTCTAAACAAATTACAATATCTGCAAAATTTGGCAGTAAGAATCTTGACTTGGACCATGGTCGTTGATCACATTAACCCTATTTTGGTATCTTTGCACTGGCTTCCTGTCAGGTACCATGTTGATTATAATATCTTTTTGCTGACGGATAAAGCGTTGCATGGTCTGGCTCTGCAGTATTTGGCTGCATTCCTAACACCCCCTTTTTTTCTGTTCAGGCTTATAAAAACCATTTGCATAAAATCTGTATATGCAAAAAAAAAAAAAAAAAAAAATCGAAAAGCCGAAATCTTCTCTGTAAAAATTTTCCCCTCTGTTATCCGAGAAACATCTATTCTTACGTAGGTGTAGTGCAGTGTGTACCATGTAAGGAGAAGAGGGAGGTCATGATCTTGTTTCAGTGTTAGGAAATAAATGAGATTTGAAATCTAGTGACCTGCATAACTTTGTACTTTTTTTTTTTAAGGTATTGTCACTCGCTGTCCTCTCGAGTTGAAATTACGGAAGTTAAAAAAAGGACCGTGGGAAGGGACCATTTCTTACAGTGGTCACAAAGAGACCTTTAAAGACTCAACAGAGGTGGATAACCTTGTCAGAGAAGGTCAGTATGAACAGAAACGCTTACAGATCATAACCAGCATAGCTGAAAATAATGCAATTATGAATGACATCTTCAAAAAAGCACTAGCCTATATTCCATCTGTGTTTCACCCCGTTGATCAAAATTCAGATTGTTTGCTTCTTCAATTCAAATTCACAAAGTGTTAGGGTTAGGGTTCTCCATTCAGCTGTGAATGCTACACAACCCTGGTGTCCTGAGGTGGATTTCCAGGGTCAAATTCACCAATACCACTTGAAAATCCAAAACTTGTTTGAGTCTGCTACAAACATGTGAATGTATATTTGACAGCTCAAAACAAGCTTGCTGGAAATACAGTTGGAATCTGTGATGAACTCATCACTTTGGAAATTTCATCTCCTGATGTTTGTGACCTCACTCTTATTGATCTACCTGGTATAACCCGTGTACCTGTGAGCGGTCAACCTGAGGATATTGGCGACCAGGTGAGTGAAAGCATGTTAATATTTGAACATTTTTATTAACAGGCATTTTAGCAGCTGCAAAAATGTACATCAAATTCACTTTCAAATCAGTGGATCTAATCAACACTTGTTTTCATGCCATAAGTAATCTATTTGTTGCTGACAGATGAAACTTAAAGTCAACATGAACTGTGTTTTATTGTGGCTTAATGATTCTCACCTTCTTAACCAAAGGATATTTAATCTTTTATTTTTTAGATCAAAAACTTGATACTGAAATATATTGCCAAAAGTGAAACCATCATTTTAGTTGTTGTTCCCTGCAATATTGACATAGCAACAACAGAAGCATTAAGAATGGCACAGGATGTAGACCCTGAGGGATACAGAACTCTTGGTTTGCCAACTTTTTGCATTTCTATAATATTTTTCTTTAGGCCTACCTGTAGCATCAAGATTCATGCTTATCCAGACTTTTGTCTTTTGTCTTTTTTTTTGTTTTGTTTTTTTTGAATGCATGGGGTAGCAATTCTCACGAAACCAGACCTTATTGACAGAGGAGCTGAGATTGATGTTTTGAACATTGTCCAGGGCAAAGTCATTCCTCTCAGCAAGGGCTACATTATTGTGCGATGTCGTGGTCAGAGTGACATCAATAACAAAATCCCTCTTTTTAAAGCCATGGAAATGGAAATGAATTTTTTTAGGAACCATCGATATTTCAGGTAATTATAACTTTTAAATAGTAATAATAATAATAATAATAATAATAATAATCTTTTTTTATTATTATTGACAGCTCTCTATTGAATGATGGTAAAGCATCTACTCAATGCTTGGCAGACAAACTAACCAAAGAACTGGTTGATCATATCAAGGCAAGAAAATGATTATGCTCTTGTCTTTTTTTTTTTTTTTTTTAAATGTATGTATTTATTTATTACTTCATAAGAACATAAAAACAGTGATGGTTTTTAGTGGGTCACAAGTGGTCACAGTTTATTCATTTAATAAGAGGGTTAAATATGTTAAATTAGTCCGCTAATGTATAAAATTATATTTTCTTATACACACAGAAATCGCTACCCTACTTAACAGAGCAGATTCATACTAAACTACTCAGCATTCAAAGGGAGCTTAAAAACTATGAGCAGGGTCCACCTCTTGAAGAAGAGCTGATGGGACCTTTTCTCAGTGAGGTAATAGCTCTGAAAATACAGCACATTACCTAACTATCCAACTTAGCTTGTCTATCCATATCTATCCCATATGTAATTATTATATTATATGTAATATAATATGTAATATTCTAATTTATTTTTTTTCCTCTATAGATAATAATGGAGTTCAGTGAGCAAATAAATGAACTGAGTAGAACAGGACATTCAAAAGAGAAAAACATTCATGCACTTCTTCGTCCTGTGTTTAAGAAATGGGACATCTATCTAAGAGGCACTGAAATATCATGTGAGTCAAGATATTGAAACCATGTGACTTTTGCAGGACTGTACCATAATACCTTAATAAGACCTTCTCTTTTTGTTATCACAAATGTAGTCACAGCAAGAGTGAATGAAATGATAGGTAAGTATAATGAGATGCATCGTGGCAGAGAATTGCTTACGTTCAGTGATTACTGTGAATTTGAATGTGTCATCAAAGACCATGTGGCAGCCCTTCAAGTGCCAGCGATGGAAACACTGAAGCATGTACGAGGTTAGTGACTATTTTCTAAATATACTGTATAGTCAGCCATTATTAGCAATAAACAAATTTTTCAATGCACTTCAGAGTAACTCTGAAGTAGGTTCAAGGTTCAGCACTCATAAAAATAATGAAAAATGTTCATTTCTCGAATTCTGATTGTAAATGTTAAGTTTAATAATTTTTTGTTTTATATAACAATTTTCCCTCTTGTCATAAAATAAAATTCTATTTTCAGAGATTGTTCAGAATGTTTTCCGAGAGATATGTTATGGATCTTTTGACCAGTACCCTCCACTGAGATACATTGTATCTGTAAGTACAACTCATTATTATTAGTAGTAGTAGTATTAGCAGTAGTTGTAGTAGTAGTAGTAGTAGTATATTAAATATATTATGTTGTACTCCTCAGAAAATGATTAATGACATTCTGTCAAAACAAGAGACCAAAGTGGAGAAAAGAATCAAGGAGTTCATTGATATGGAGCAACTGGTCTTCACTCAGGATAAGGTATTACAACAGAAACTCAATTTCTCTGACATCCCTCAGAAGACTGAGATGGACTCTAGTGACGAGAACCTCTATGATGATGATGACACAATTTTCAATTCTAAAGGCTGTGGATTATTGGATACAAGAAATCTAGTTCCAGACAAACTAGTTCTCTATTATGAGGTAGGTTGCAACTCATACCATGAAATGTATTTATTTATTGACATTGACTGTAAATTTATATGAATATCATTGTATAATGTATGTCATTCATTTACACACTGTAAAAATGTGGTGAACAGCTAATGTTGTGTATACACTGTAATATCTAATGGGGCTTTAAAGGTAAAGCATTTACTTTTGACCCCACTTGTATCACCAAACAAAATAACAAAGAATTAACCCATCTAAATCAGGGGTCTAAACCTGAGGTGTCCAATCCTGCTCACGGAGGGACACGGTCCTGCAGAGTTCAGGTCCAACCCAAATTAAACATACCTGAAACAGCTAATCAATGTCTTACTAGAAACTTCCAGGCTGGTGTGTTGAGGCAAGTTGGAGCTAAACTCTGCAGGACAGTGCCCTTCCAAGATCAGGTTTGGACACCTCTGGTCTAAATCTACGATTGGCTTACTTGGTAGTAAATTATAGTAAGTTTCTAAATAAAGGTTCTTTCTATCCTTTATGTTCCACAAAGGACATATAAGTTACATATGTAACTTTGGTCCCTGAATAGGTTCACTAAATGCTGCACCATTGCCTGATTGTCTAGTATCATGCCAATTCTCTGGCTGATGGCGCAAGCACTGTCCACTGAGGCATTACATGTACGTCACTGATGCCTCATAAAGAAGCGGCCACATCATCGCAGCTCAGATTTCTCTACAAAGGAAAGTGTAGCGGAACTGAGATACAAACATAAC
Organism: Megalobrama amblycephala; assembly: GCF_018812025.1. Lineage (NCBI taxonomy): Eukaryota > Metazoa > Chordata > Actinopteri > Cypriniformes > Xenocyprididae > Megalobrama > Megalobrama amblycephala. The sequence goes on along the minus strand of NC_063046.1, from coordinate 39,647,724 downwards.
TAAGGGAACCATAGACTACAGAGCCATACTACAAATAGGGTGCTTTTATCAGCCCACAAACACAGACAAGTCATTTTTAAAAGTTGTTTTTTATAAGGCTGCTGCTCTTTAGGGTGAGGGTTGTTAGACTTCCTCTCTTTCTAGAGAGTCGTCCTGCTGAGGCCTCCACCCAGGGCTCCGTAGAAGCAGTACTGTCAAGGTGTTTGACTCTTTTGGAAAAGAAAGATGAACCTCTTTGATAAACTGTCTCTGACACAGAGGGCCCTATTTTAACGATCTGAAACGCAAGTGTCAAAGCGCGAAGCGCAAGTAACTTTGTGGGCGGGTCTCGGCGCTGTTGCTATTTTCCCGGCGGGATAAATGGCTCTTGCGCCCGGCGCAAATCTAAAATGGGTTGGTCTGAAGTAGCTTCATTATTCATAGGTGTGGTTTGGGCGTAACGTGAAATAAACCAATCAGAGCGTCATCCAACATTCCCTTTAAAAGCAGGTGCGCAAGTTCCATTATGGATTGCTATTATTATGGCGTATTTACCAGGCGCACGCCAGGAGCGGTTCACAGCCGAGGAGACTGATGTTCTTGTAAGAGCAGTGAAAGACAGAGAAGTTGTGTTGTATGGGGATGGGAGAAACCCACCCAAAATAGCGTCGGTTAAACAGGTTTTTTCACATCTTCGTGGCACACCACAATGATTTCCGTCATCTCATGTGTTAATATTTTTTTAGTGTAACAATTTATGATTTGCAAAAATAACTGTTGCATCTGTGTAGATTACATGAGCAAAGTGTATGCGCGTTGTGCACGCTATACATTATGGTCAAGCATGTGCCCTTAAAATAGCATAATGAACAACGCGCAACGCGCCACTGACTTTAGACTAGGTTTTTTCTGGTCAGTGGCGCAATTGTTTAATGGAACAGCAAAATAGCACCAGGGATTGTTTGCGCCGGAACACGCCTCCTTTTTTGCGCTGAACCGCCCAGGGAGCGCAAGTTCATTCACTAGTTTAGCGACGTGCTTCTGTGGAGGGAAAAGCGCGCTTTGCGCGGGTGCAAAATAGGAATGACACATGCATCGGTGTACAAAGTCAATTGCGCTGGGTGCAAGATAGGGCCCAGAGTGTAGTTAGGCCTCCTCTCAGTTTAGAGAGTCATTTTGCTAAGACTTCCACTCTTTGGGCTCTGTTTAGCACATATGGTTGAGTGTAGTAGTACTCCTCTCGCTCTTGAGGGTTGTTATGCAGAGTACTTCACTCTCTAGAGATCTGTTCAGTGGTTATATCAAGTTGATCAGCTCTGTGAGCCTCCTTGATGAGGTGTTCTCAAGGTAGAGTCTTGCTGGTACTCCCCTCACTTTAGAGGGTTATTAGGCAGAGTACTCCACTCCCTAGAGCTCCGCACACTTATAGTAACAAGGTGTTGAAGAACTTTTTGGAGAGACAATCTACTTCCATTACTGTCATCTCTGGATTCTGGTATGAAGTGGTATTGTCTTTAGAAATGCAATCCTTTGTCATTGAGGGCGTTTGTGACAGTGGAAATCTTTGAGTTTCTGCTTAGGCAGACAGGTTGTAGGCATTTTCTGCCAAGACAGTGGAACTAGCCTCCCTGGTGGTTTAATAGGTGACATTGTTTTCCCAATGAGGTGACAGGCTGGGGTTAATGTACTTTTTGGCTCTGACCATATTCCCTTTAAGAAAACTCTTTTTTAGGTATGATTCCAAACATTTGAACTTTACTCTTGGGCCAAACTTATTTGGCCCTGTGAGGAAGAGAACAAGGAACTGTATCTTCCTCATTTAGGGTATGTAGTTTGGGCAGTGGCCATAGAGAATAGTGTCACTGACAGCCAAGTGGTGCATCCTTTGGGGAATTTTTGACTCCCACAGGTTGGTAGAGTCATTGTTGAGTGCTTATGTTACAAGGCATGCATTTCCCTCAGCATGACACATTTGTTCCTCATAGTGTTCTCTAGAGCAGGGGTTCCCAAACACATTCCTGAAGCCTCCCCAACACTGCATGTTTTCCATGTCAATCAAACACACCTAATTCAGATCATCAGCTCATTAGTCGAGACTCCAAGACCTGAAATGGGTGTGTCAGACAAAAGAGACATGCAAAATGTGCAGTGCTGGGGAGGCTCCAGGAATGTGTTTGGGAACCCCTGCTCTAGAGTATACAATGCAAGTTCTCATTCGAAAGAGAACATCTCAGGTTACACTTGTTACCATGTTTCCCTGCGAAGGGGAATGAAACACTGTGTCTCATTGCCATGCTTCTGGAATGCCTGCTACTATGTCTCCTTCAGACAAAGAAGTGGCATGTTCCTTGGGTGCCCTTTTGTACTCACGGTCGCACCGGTAACAACGTAATAGGCTTTTGCTGGCCAATGCAGTTGTTGCATTTAGATATGTGCTTCAGACTCCAGTCATGCTGTAGCAATTCCCTATAGTGTCCTCTAGTCTGGAGGAGGCTGTGTCTTGTTCCCCTTAATGAATATCTAGGTTACTAAATGTAACTGAAGGAGGGAATGGAGATGTACATCAGAACTGAACTGACAAATTAGGATCTCGCCTGAGACCAATCCCTTTTGAGTGTAAACAAAACAAGCCAATGGACATTGGCAAGTGAGATTTGCATCACGAACTGCGCCCCTCGAAGATACCCACTTTGAGGGCCGCGGTTCGCGATACAAATCTCGAAAATATTTTGCACTGATGATCTGAGATGGTGTCCCGGCCATTCAGCAGTGGTACGGTCATCCCTTCTTCAAGAAACAGGGGTTACATTAGTAACCTAGATGATTTCTATCAGTCATAATCACAATAGTCACAATTACTGTCCCTTCCAGCGCCCCGCGTAAGCCGCCCGAGGGTCAGAAGAAAGGACAAGGCTTTATGCATAGAAAGTCTATCACTGCGTTTCCTTCTTACCCCACACAGTGAAACTATTGGATAACACTGGGAAAGCATGCCTATTCCAAGTGGAAAGGAACTCTACAGAGGCCACATCCTGTCCCTAGGGAGGTTTACACATATGGACTGACCATCAGGGCAGGGCTACATATGTAAGGTCACTGTGGTAGATCCAGCCTTTCTAGGGTGTAGTCAATACCAGTAGAGATGACAAATTCTGACTGCCGAGAGTGCTGGAGGAACATCCAAGGTTCACCAGGTAGGGAACTCACTCGTTTCCCATCCTTGGAGGGGAATGGCACTGCAAGCAAGACACCAAACGAGTCCGCTAATGCACAAGCTACTTGTGGCGACACAGGCTCTACACCGAGATTGTAAAATCTCACAAATGTGTAAGGTGTCGTCCAGCCTGCAGATCTACAAATGTCTGGAGTGAGCTCTCATCCCAAATGGGCACAGCTGGTTTTGAGCCTGATACGCCAAAACTATGGCATCCACTATCCAGTGAGCCAACCTCTATAGATAGCCTTTCCCTTCTGCTGGCCTCCAAAACAGACAAAGAGCTGGTCTGAGGTCCTGAAGCTCTGAGTGCAGTCCACGTACAAGCACAAAGCACAAACGAGACAGAGCAGAGCAAGGGCTGGGTGTGCCTCCTCCAGGGGCGGAGCTTGCAGGTGATCCCTGAAGGGGGTGGTGGAAACCTTGGGCACATATCCAGGCCGGGGTCTCAGAATTACTTGAGAGTTGGCTGGCCTGAATTCAAGGCATGATTCATTGACTGAAAATGCCTGCAGGTCCCCTAACCTCTTGACAGAAGCAAGCACAGCACAAGCACTGGGGGTAGACTACATAAGTCTTCCATGTCCCATCCAGAGACCACACATGAAAGGTCCAGAGGTCTGGACGTGGGTGCCATAAGGCATGTCTTTCTTCAGAGGAATCCGCCAGGGAGGGGCTGTCGCGAGGAGCATCAGTTCAAGGAACCAGGTCTGGTTGGGCCAGTATGGTGTAACTAGCAAGACCTGCTCCTCGTTCTCCCTAACCTTGGACAATGACTGTGCGAGCAGGCTCACTGGGGGGAAATGCTGGGGCAAGCTGTGTGCCAGCGCATCCATGCTGAGGGTCTGAGGGTGATGGTTGATGTACGCAACGGCCACAGTGTTGTCCATCCAGACCAGCACATGCTTGCCCTGTAGCAATGATCTGAAGCGGCGCATGGCAAGCAACACTGCTAGCAACTCGAGGCAATTGATGTGCCACTGCAGTCGAGGTCCTGTCCAAGAGCCTGAGACAGCATGTGTACCGCATTGCCATACCCATCTCGGGACTCGGCCGTGTAGCCAGTGCTAAAGCAGTCTCATATGATGCAACCTGATCGGTGTTACTGCTGATCCCATATGCCCCAAGTCCGAGTCATAAAATGAATTCTAATTCATAAACCAACTAGCACGGGCAGATAAATCTTTTGAAACAGAGAAATCTGAGCTGTAATGATATGGGCCATCTTTTATGAGGCATCAGTGATGCAGTGCTACAGTGGTTTCTCAGCCAATCAGCATCGAGTTGATCTAGTAATTGATTTTTTCACGTAGATGTTATAGTGATTCATGTCCTGTCTCCATATAGATTGTCTATCAACGCCTTACAGACTATGTGCCCATGCTGATAATTCTGTTCATGCTAAAGGATGCAGCTAAGACACTGCGGCATCAAATGTTAGAATTGAGAAATGGGGCAGATGTGGTGAAACTGCTGAGTGAAGACTCAGAGCAAGGACGCAGGAGATTTGATCTAAAGCAGCGTCTGGAACGCCTCACACAAGCTCAAGAACTGATAAGAAACAGACTCTGAGACCCCCCCCCCCCACACACACACACACTTGTTTGAGAACTTGCATTTGCCTTAGTGGAAGAGTGGGGTAACATCTCAAACCAGATACACCTAATAGTCGCGAATCGTCAACCAAAATGTTATTAGTCAGTCGGAGAAAAGGAAAAAAAAAAGAAAAGATAAAAACTCTGAGCAAAGTCACGTAGTCCGTGAGGGCCAGATCATTAACGGTGGGTCCTTGTGGTAATTACAGTATGTTGGGCAGGAAATCCAAACATTTGCTTACTATTCATCAACCTCAAATATGGCTTATCATTTGAAACATGTAAGTAGTAGCAACTTTACATGGATGCTCACTCTAACATTAACCTAGATAAATGTGGGCTATTATTAATCCTTTGAAAGCTAAAGGATTAGCGTGCTTACTGCAAGACATGGAGGTGCTGGTGTGATCACTTGCATTTTTTCTTATAACAGTGGAAACAACTTAACTCCCTGAGGTCTGAAAACGCGCCGGCGCGTTTTGCAGGATTTTTTTCACATTGCAGCAAAACAGACTTAAAATACTCCGTCATTTCTTGTCATAGAGACATAAGTAATATATCAATTGAAACGATAGAATGTCTTCTTTTATTTGTGTACACTCAGAGTAAAAACACAATGTTGTGCTTTTTGTAAAACTAACATGATGCGTGATCTCTCCTCTCCATCTGAACGAAGTCCAATCTGATAGTTCTCAGAAAATGAACTGTAACTTATGAATACTAATGACAAAAAAAATGACACTTACGTCTAAAGAAACGTTGAAATGTCAGGATGTAAATCGTGCAAGTCAAATCGAAAACAAGCATTCTGTGTTTATGTAATCTGTATGAAAAGAGAGCCATGTCAGAAGTCTGTGATTCAGCTCATTACCCGCTAATGCGGCCACGCCCACAGAGCCAGCGCTATTCAGACGCAAATTCAGAGGAAATACATGCATTAATCGTCTCAATCGTGTATTTATTGTCTTGAAAAGTGTTTATTTGGATGTTAAAGCAATGGTTAGCGATCTCTAGAAGACATGCCTTTAGTTCCTAGTTCCTTTTCTTCTTTATATGAATTTGTGGCCTAAAGGTGTACAGAGAGCGCCCTCCGGCTGCAAGTATGAATTGAAAAAACAGTATCCAGCACTCATAGTGATGACAATAAATATTACTTCTCAGTATAGAAAATTGACATAAATATATAAGAATCCATCAATATTTCTCCAAATGTGCATGCTTTTAAACTAAAAACCTATATGAAATGCCATAGAGGTAACATAATTGTTCAGACACTTTGCATCACAGAAATACATTTTATTTTAAAGAATATAATAGAATACCATTATTTTAAATTGTAATAATATTTCACAGTATTGCTGTTTATGATGAGCTGAGACATTATTACAGAGGGTTTTTTCACAGCCTACCTGACTGAAAGGCCTCATTAAAATACTCCGTAATTTTTGGTCATACAGATTAGAGTAAATGGTCTACTTTTATTTGTGTAAACTCGCAATAAAATGTTCTGCCTTTGTAAAATAAAAAACAAAGAGGATGCGTTTTCTGCTGCCTCAGTCTCCCTGAACTGGAGTGTGTCACAAAAATGAACCGACACTCAGCGCATAGGCTACTTGCCTCACAGCCATGAGAAGTGTATCTATAGAAAGCTTTAAATGTCTACTTTTACAACAAACCAAATCAAATCGAACAGCAATACTCTCTGCTTATGTAATGCAGGGTGCGTTTCATTCTATAGCTATTATGTTCTCTCTATGGTCAGGCAGCATTGTCAACTTCATCTTTGCAGCGACACTGACTCATAAAACACTAGTTTATTAATAATTAATTAAATGTCTCTTTGCTATTTTTTTCCCCATGAAACATTCATAATCATTACTTTTGCTGCCAAGCTTTTTGAAACAAGCTTTATTCATACACTTGAGTGCAGAATAGGCTATATTATGCCTATATATATTAAACACTCATTATGGTTTAGTATTCTCATCAGTATATATTTAAGTAATCAAATTAATATAACTGTGTAATTAGTCGACTAATGGCTTAAATGAACGATTAATAGTCAACTAGAAAAACTTTTAGTCGGCGGCAGCCCTACCAGATACTGACTGCTACTTTTGACTCATTTCTCCCTTTATTTTTGTCAAGTGACTGTAAAATTTTCTCAGTTCATGTCTTAGTTGTTGAATCTTGTTATGTTCATAAAAAATATTTACACATTTTAAGAAATTTTCTGGGAAAAAAAGTTAAAAAAAGATATCATTTTATTTAACTTTTATACAAGTTTCTGCCAAATGCATACATGTAAATTTCTCGGTTTTGATAATATTCAAATACTAAAGTTCTTATTGAGAATTAATAGAGGTTTAGCTGTAGTTAAGGGGCCAAGCACTGAAACTCTATTGTGTTTGTACAGATTTTTTTTCTTATTATTTTTCTGCCCTAAAAGTGTATGGGCGTCAGTCACTGTAAATTGTAGAGACCCCAAAATTTGCAGGATGATCCCAATCGTGCACCACCACTCAGGCACACAGACAATAAGGCAATTTGAAGTTTGGATCATAACTTTGGTACCCTAAGGGCTAAAACCAAAATGTTAACCAGAACCCTTGAGTCAAGCCCTACAAAATAAATACAGTAGTGGCCAAAAGGGGGTATATGCACAATATTTGTTTGTATTGACACTTCAGGTTCAATTAAACAATAAAAATATGAGATGTATGTTATATTGGGAAGAAGAATGCACCAAACTTGGTTCAGGTATTAAAAAAAAAAAAAAAAAAAAAAAAAAAAAAAAAGAACAAGAAAGGCAAACTCCAGCATATAATTAAATATGGGTTAATGTGTCATGCAAAAATAAGTAAATAAATAAATAAACAAAAGCTCACAGGAAATAAAGCATACATTGACTACATTGTAATCAGTTATTAATTGTTGAGAATTCCCAGGTGGTCACATGACATAGTCAGCCATGGGTGGAGCTAAGTCTCCTCAGGTGCACTGAATCATTATTTAGTTGCTGTTGTGAATCATGCAGCTGAAGCTGATATTATTTTACTTCTCCTCAAAGAGAGCTTCTTGTAGTTATGTATGTGTGAGTTCTATGTGATTTATCATTCATATGTACTAGTGTCCTTATTTGTGTTGAGTTAATTGGATTATATGATTTGTTTGAGTTATATTGTTCATTGTACATATGTAGTTTGTTCTTTCTTTATTGTCTTTCGTTCTTAGAAACCATACAACTCTATTTGAATCCTATGATGCCATGGCTCGATTCTTATGCTTCTAATTGTTAAATAAAGATCATGGACTGAGTACTGGATCCACCGTGTTTTAATGGACACACCATCCTGGTAGCACATTCCTGAACCAACCCATTTTTAAACTTTTCAATTATGTTAGTTCTCCCTTGTTTTTGATTATAGCAGCCATTCTCATAGGCTTTGACAGACTATACTCTGCACGTGCTTCTTTCCAATCCTACTTAAGTTTTTCCCAAAGTTGAGATTTATTGGAAGACCTGCATGACATCACAATTCAGGTTTCTAAAAGGTTGTCAGTGGCTCTATGGTCAGGGGACTGAGGAGACCACTTGAAGTCTTCAAAATGCTGACCATGGACACTTTAACTGAGCGCAACTTTGTTGCATGCACAGTGTGTTTGGGATCTTTATCATGTTGGGAAAATATACATTTGATTTCCAAACAGATCTTCCATACTTGGTAACATTGTGTTCAGCAAGATTCCCTAGTATTGGTCCTTTTTCAAAGTGTCAGCAGCTTTTTAGATCCTTCCAACACCTGCTGCAGACATGCATCCTGAATGCCATTATGTTTCCCCTACTGTGCTAAATGGCGCCATTTGGTATTAAACAATCCAGTCGTCTCCTAATATACCTGACACCATCCAAAGCTAGGTTGTTGAACTTGATGGATTGAAAAACTCCTTTTTGTGTGTGTGTGTGTGTGTGTGTGTGTGTGTGTGTGTCTTTTTTTTTTTTTTTTTTTTTTTTTTTTTTTCTCTCTCGATAGATATTAAATGGTTCCTTTACTGGTACACAAACTCTCAATCTAGGCTTTTATAGCCATTGGCTTACAGTTCAAATTGAAATTGGAGGTTGTAGGTCTCAACCTGGGGCCGTATTCACAAATCATTAAACGTTCTCCTAAATGGCAGTAAAAGTTCTTAGCTAATGGCTCATTTCCACTGAGCGGTACGGTTTAGTACAGTACGGTACACAATTTTTGTTGTTTCCATTGTCAGAAGTTGTGAATGGTATCCTAATTCCATACCTTACCACATTTTGGGACACTTCTGTTTGGGTACCTAGCACAATAGTACCAATAGTACCAGCACCAAAAAGGCGGAGCTGCTCACTGTAGAACGTTGATTGGTACATTAGCACAAATTTTCAAAATGGGGATATCTTTATAAATAAACCACAGATATGAGCTTTAAACAACTATACTGTCACCTGAAAAACTTTTAAAACTACATTTCATGACAAAGTATTTAAATTATGCAGAACTTCTCCCCGCTTCTCCACTATTAACGTTTGCTGGTAGGTGCGAACTACCAAGCACGCAAGTCCGAATTTTGCGTATTTGGTATTGAGAAATGCCTAATGTTGGTGCGCAGGACACAAAGCTTGTCGTCTTCTTGTGACAGACAGCCACATGCTGAGAAGCAAGAACATGATCTGCTGTATGTCCTCCATTGTTGTTTACTGTGTTGCTTTCTTCACACGAGAATGACGTTGATCGCTACTTTCCGGCATACACCACACCTGATCATGGTTTACCATTCCGAATCGTACCGTACCGTACTGAACCATAATTTTGGCCTTTTTCCTAGGACAGTGAGTAGACAGCAAGTGAAGTGGGAAAGGGAAAGGTTCACAAGCTGGAATTTGGCACCAATAATAGGAGGATTGGATTTAATTTTCAACTTGCCTGCAGTGTTATATTCTACATCATTCAATACATTTTGAGCTTTTATGTTATGTCATAAAATCTTTGTTATGAACCTTTATGCTATGTCATTGCAGATTAAAATTTTATAAATCAAAATATTTTCTGGATTTTTGAAGAAAAGGCTCAGCACCAGAGGCTAAAATTTTGATCAAATTTTCAAAATGGGGATATCTTTATAAATAAACCACAGATATGATATTGCCTCAAAGGTGTATGGTGTCTTTGGGTGCAATGCTGAGGCAGATTGCTGGCAGCAGCCATTTTAATATTGTTTGTGATTTGGCCTTAATGACTTTTTTTTTTTTTTTTTTTTTTTTTTTTACAGATTTAGGAGTTAGTTTTAGTGTTAAAATGCTTTGTGAAATATCCTTAGAGCAAAGATTTTGGAGTCCTAAGTTTAAAGTTTCTCATAAAGTGGCAAGTTAGGAGCTACCTTTAGCCTTAAGATGTTTTGTGAATATGGCCCCTGGTCTTTAGAAGTGGTTTTGAGCAGTTTTCATCCTCATGTCAAAATGCTCACTAGTCTTCCTTGACCAGCCACAGCACTTTACATTCTGCATGGTAGTGGTTTCATTGTGCTTTGAAATAATTCTGTGGACATTGTGTCCATTCACATTCAGTACATGATATCCAATATCCAAAACCGATTGATCAGATTTAGCCATGTCAATAATATCCTCCTTGGTTGCAGAGGACAGCTCCTTTTATCTTTCCATTTTCACTAAAACCCACAAAATAACAACTAAAAATATAGCTAATACTTGCCACATAGTGATTTATTGAATTATAGGCTGGGACTAATGAGTGCAAGCTTGGTATGACCTCTTGGCCAAAAATGATATCCACACAGTTCGATATGCTGCATTGCATCATGACAAAGGATACAACTGGAACATGGAACGTGTACATTAGTTTTACATTCCAGGCACAACTTTACAACATGCATACAAAATATTTAATAAATATTTAGTGCTAAGATGCCTGTTTTCCTAAGTTGGACATCACTTTTGGCCACTTCTGTATCTCAAATTTCATTTCTACTTATAAAATTGGTGTGTTGTGTTTGCTTTTTTGCCAAACATAAAGCTGAAAGAAAGAAGTCTCCTGAAAATGTGCCACACGCAGTCTCATTTGCACTATGCAAAAACACACCTTGAAGACTCTGATGCCATCTGGCAAAAGGTGCTATTGTCTGATGAGACCAAAATTTACCTTTTTTGGACTGATACCCAAGCACTATGTTTGGCGAAAAGCAAACCGCACACCAGCCAAAACACACCATACCTACAAACCCGATTCCAAAAAAGTTGGGACACTGTACAAATTGTGAATAAAAAAGGAATGCAATAATTTACAAATCTCATAAACTTATATTTTATTCACAATAGAATATAGATAACATATCAAATGTTGAAACATTTTGAAATGTCATGCCAAATATTGGCTCATTTTGGATTTCATGAGAGCTACACATTCCAAAAAAGTTGGGACAGGTAGCAATAAGAGGCCGGACAAGTTAAATGTACATATAAGGAAAACTCTATAGGTCAAAAAAGAAGCCATATCTAAACATGATCCAGAAGCGCAGGTGTTTTCTCTGGGCCAAGGCTTATTTAAAATGGACTGTGGCAAAGTGGAAAACTGTTCTGTGGTCAGACGAATCAAAATTTGAAGTTCTTTTTGGAAAACAGGGACGCCATGTCATCCGGACTAAAGAGGACAAGGACAACCCAAGTTGTTATCAGCGTTCAGTTCAGAAGCCTGCATCTCTGATGGTATGGGTTGCATGAGTGCGTGTGGCATGGGCAGCTTACACATCTGGAAAGGCACCATCAATGCTGAAAGGTATATCCAAGTTCTAGAACAACATATGCTCCCATCCAGACGTCGTCTCTTTCAGGGAAGACCTTGCATTTTCCAACATGACAATGCCAGACCACATATTGCATCAATTACAACATCATGGCTGCGTAGAAGAAGGATCTGGGTACTGAAATGGCCACCTCTTTCAAGCGGGCCAGGGACGGATAAACGAACCACGCCCAGGCACGGAATGGAGCGATCACACTTGTCAAACGAACCGGGCTTTGGGGTCAAACGCGCTCGGGCACGGTTCAGAGTGCCTAGTGTGAGTACACCCTTAGAGTATCTTGTTTCCACCATAGAATGCTATTAAAAAACAAACATAATTTAAGATGTGGGTGAAATTTACATGCTTTGTGGTCTACTGTTTAATCTACAGGAATGCATGTGGTAGAAATGATTATCACTTACATCACATGATAATTATGGGGAGACCAGGGATGGTTGTAACATGGATTAGTTGTAACACTTCCAATTTCTCCAATCAGTAACAAGATCACCTGATTCGCTTCACACATGCTCGGGTTAGTCCTTATTCCACATGCGGGAAAGTAGAGCCCTGCTGATGTTTTAGCTGTAAGGTGAGCTAGTTCATGGCTACAAGACTCTGGGTTAGTTGTAATATCAGTAAAGCATGTTACAGCCTACCAAGTAAATTTTTAGTTGTAATTATGCTTTTTTTTATTTCAGTATGCCTAGGTCAGAGGTGTCCAGATTTAGTCCTGAAGGGCCACTGTCCGGCAAAGTTTAGCTCCAACTTGCGTCAACACCTGACTGGAAGTTTTTTAGTATGCCTAGTAGACGTTGATTAGCTGGTTCATGGTTCAGGTATGTTTTATTGGGGTTATTACTGAACTCTGCAGGATGGTGGCCCTCCAGGAGCAGGATTAGACACCTCTGTCCTGAATCTTGGAGGAGAAAGACAAATTGAGGGATGTAAAATGAGCATTTGCTCATTTTATTCATTTTTTTTTTTCACACACACCAACTATGTTAAAAAGTCTGAGTCAGAATAAAAAGCTTTCAAAGCTTTTTTTTTTTTTTTTTAATAATCCATATTTCATAATGTACATCTCACCCTGGTGGATATCTTAATGTTACATCTCACCCCAGGGTCTGTTACAACTAACCCAGACTATGGGTTGATTTGTAACATTTCACTCCCTGTGTTTAAAATAAACCACGCATTTTCTGTTTTTGCTGCAAAGATAAAAGCTATGTCATTTAATAGCTGACACTTAGGGCTGGGCGATATATCGCATGCGATTGTCACGCACATTTCGTCAGTAAAGCCGGTTCCCTGATTACCGCTAAATCGCCATCACCTGCTTTCAAATGGAGCGGCATTTAATAGACAGAGCCGTAGTTCACTGACAAGCTATGCAATATCGCGTTCATTATCGAAGGCGATTCATCTGCGAACGTGATATTGCGTAGCTTATCAGTGACCTACGGCTCTGTCTATTAAATGCCGCTCCATTTGAAAGCAGGTGATGGCGATTTAGCGTTAATCAGGGAACTGGCTTTACTGACGAAATGCGTGACAATCGCATGCGATATATCGCCCAGCCATACTGACACTTGTAACTAGTTTTAATCCCATTTTGAACACACTGGCTTAAAAGAACTCCAAGATATAGACAGAAATGTCAAAAATGTTACAGCCGTCCCCGGTCTCCCCTACCTTGTTTTTTTCTGTATGTATATACATTCTTGTATATATTGTTAGATATTGTTAGTAAACACAATAAATAAACTAAGTGATAGTGAAAATGGTGTTAAAAAAGTTTATTGTCTTTATAACACATTGGATAAATTTTACAGGAATTATGGATTTAATTTGTTTTGATAGTGTAAGGCAATATATTGACTTGTGACTACATTGTAACTCTTCCATTCAGCCAAGATTTGAAACATGTATCTTAAATTGTTTGCTACTGATTTAACTGATTGATAGAATTATTGAACTGAACAAAAGGTAAATTATTCAATTATAGTATATCCAGTGTCCAATTTCTGCAGCCCTGGTGCTAATTTTATGTTTAATAAAGATGTCTCAGAGTCTGTTGCTTATCATTTCCTGAGCTCGTGTGAGGCGTTCCAGACGCTGCTTTAGTTCAGCTCTCCTGTGTCCTCGCTCTGAGTCTTCACTCAGCAGTTTGACCACATCTGCCCCATTCCTCAATTCTAGCATTTGATGCTGCAGTGTCTTAGCAACATCCTTCAACATGAAGAGAATGATCAGCATAGGCACATAGTCTGTGAGGCGCTGATAGACGATCTATATGGAGACAGAACATGAATAACTATAACATTCACTTAGATAATAAAGACATTTAATCTACCTTTTTGGGTTGGTTGCCCTCTACAGTGATCCTGTGGTGAACCACTGCATTGACAATGTGTGGTTTGGGTCCACATACAGACTCAAAATAGTTATGTTAAAGAGGGAACAGCCATTTGTATTGGTGTCCGAAACCATAGTGGACGAGTGCTGAGTACACTCATTTAATCCCACAATGCACTGCAATAACGAGTGTACTACTGAAGTACACTCAACAGCTAGAAGTTACCCATAGTGCACTGTGAGAGTCACGCCATGCACCAAATTAATTCCTGCTTCTGACCAGAAGATGGCACCTGCAGCTGAATCGTCCATCCATCCACCTACCAATGTGGCTATTACTAAAAAGCAAGCACAAACTATGCAAAAGTGACAGCCATTCCTGTGCACTCAGTGTCCGAATTCATTCACTCATTTTTATTCACTCCTTCAAGTGGACTATATTTGTGGACTAATATAGGGAATAATGAATGAGGGTAAAGTGGGCGATTTTCGAACACAGCAAGAGATTCCCTTTCAAGGGAACTTGCACTGCGTTGTAAGTTTACGACACTATGGGAACGCTCTGCGTGATTGTGTCTTGAAGCACGTGAAATGGTGTGATGGAATGTCACAGGCAGGTGACGTCATGACCAGGAAGGTATAAATCACACCCAGACCAAACAATAGACTCGTAGACTGAAATGTAGGCGAGAGTAGGTGGCTGCACTGAGGAAAGGAGTGTAAAAAGTGCAGGCAAGACGGACAGTTTTCTCTTCTCAGACACCTACGAGATCAAAGTGTTTTTGTTTAAACCAATGAGCATTAAGCTGTGTTGTCAGCAAGTCGTTTCCCATCATGATCAAAAGATCAGCACAGTCAGTGGAGAGCAACTGCACCTGACTGCAGAATCCGACTTGGCAGCCTCGTTGTCGCGAGAGGTTTTTAATACACATCAGCATGACATCAGAGCAAGTCAGACCACACTCGGACACATTTCTAACTTGATCACCGGTGATCGCACAGATTTTGCTCATGTCAAACAAGCCAAATGTTCTGCAAGCATTCTGTGTGACTCTTTCTTAGTTGGTGTTGTTTGTCATTATATTATATCATATATATTAATGTTGTCTACCGATTAAAATATTAACTAATTAAAGGGTTAGTTCACCCAAAAATGAAAATTCTGTCATTAATTACTCACCCTCATGCCGTTCCACACCTGTAAGACCTTCCTTCATCTTCGGAACACAAATTAAGATATTTTAGTTGAAATCCGATGGCTCCGTGAGGCCTCCATAGGGAGCAATGACATTTCCTCTCTCAAGATCCACTAATGTACTAAAAACATATTTAAATCAGTTCATGTGAGTACAGTGGTTCAATATTAATATTATAAAGCCACGAGAACATTTTTGGAGTGCCAAAAAAAACAAAATAATGACTTATTTAGTGATGGCCGATTTCAAAACACTGCTTCAGGAAGCTTTGGAGCACAAATGAATCGGTGTATCGAATCTGCTGTTCGGAGCGCCAAAGTCACGTGATTTCAGCCGTTGGCAGTTTGACACGCGATCTGAATCATGATTCGATACACTGATTCATAACGCTCTGAATCTTCCTGAAGCAGTGTTTTGAAATCGGCCATCACTAAATAAGTTATTTTGTTTTTTTTGGCACACCAAAAATATTCTCATCGCTTTATAATATTAATATTGAACCACTGTACTCACATGAACTGATTTAAATATGTTTTTAGTACCTTTATGGATCTTGAAAGAGGAAGTGTCCATTGCTCCCTATGAAGGCCTCACTGAGCCATTGGATTTCAACTAAAATATCTTAATTTGTGTTCTGAAGATTAACGAAGGTTTGTGTGTTTCTGGTCACCCAGAAAGGGGTACACAGCTGCTAATCAGAGAATGAGCAAGTGGGTAGTCGAGGCTATCTTTCTTGCATACGAGTTGGCCGGACAGCCTTCACCTTTGACTGTCCCGACCCATTCAACTTGAAGTATTATGACTTTTAAAACCCATAAACTTAGATTCTTTTAAAATATTGATTTATAAAGAAAATTATTGAAAATTAAGAATTTTTGTTTAGGCAAGTCCACTGGTAGTGTACATAGGAATTTACTTCAAATCTTCTTTACTCTTTCCCCGCCACTGACTGAATTTTCCAGCTATCCATATTTTCACTGTTATGCGGTAGGGGGCGCTATTATGCATCTTCTAGTACAGAATCTCTGCATCAAATCACAGGTTTAGAAAAAGTCGAAACAATTGATAGAAGATTGCGTGCACAAATGTAAAACAACACGATCACCAAACATTAAACAGCATATAAATGAAAACTGCCTAACGTTAATGAATGAAATGTGACTCAGATGCCAAAAGCTCGTCAGTTTTTACTTTCAGTTTCTGTAGTGAATCATTGACTTGTGTTTGAGACTTTTTCACTGACAAAATGTCACACAAAGTTTGCACATTGCTTGTGTGATCCACTGGCTCGCCTTCATGATTGCAAAAGTGGCATTTTTCTTTATCAACAAAATGATGGACAATGATTCACATTTTGTGCATGTTTTTTCTCATGATAATAAAATTAAGTAAATTATTAAAGCTGCAGTCCACGATTTTTGGCCCTCTAGCGGTTAATAAACAGAACTGCACGCATCTTGCGGAAGAACATTCTAGCCTGAGCTACTTTTCTCTGTGTATGTCTATGGTGACTCATGCAGTTACTATGATACTCTGCGGCGGGTCCTACCAGTCCGGTCTGAAATAGTCTGAATATAAACACTTATTATAAGTGTACCATAATGATTCAGGGTAAGACAAAAACACGGTTTGGAAAATGGATTCATGCTGTACATTCTCATTATATAATTTTTGAACACAAAAAAAGTTGCGGACAGCAGCTTTAAATAAGTAAATAAACAAGTAGGTAAATAAACAAGCAAAATTAAACTTGTTTGCTTAAAATTTCTGTGAATAATTTACTGATGCAAGTACAACCCAGAGCCATAGAGAGACAGAGTTGCGACAACGGAAGTTCAAAACGCTTAATCGTCACGTGATTCGTGTAGCCTTCAGATAGTTCCAGGAAGTGCTTCGGCGGCAATTCAAAATGATAGGGTTTGAGAGACAGAACCGTGATTTTTGGTAATTTATAGTCAATAAATGCATCGGTTTACAATATTTATATAATACACCGACATGTGAATGTAGTATGCAGAGGTGTAAAAAGTACTCAAAAATGTTACTCAAGTGAAAGTACAAGTACTGAGTGAAAATTTTACTCAATTAAAAGTAAAAGTATCTGTCCAGAATCATACTCAAGTAAAAGTAAAAAAGTACTACATTAAAATTGTACTTGAGTATTAAAAAAGTAAAAGTAACAGCAAGAATGAAAACTAGAGATTCTTGTTTAAGCTTTTAATCTCTAAAAACATGAAGTGAATGAACCACATACAAAGTTTTATCCTCCTTTAGAACTGTTTGTGTTTAATTGTATTTAATTATCAAACTATAAGACTACTACCTAATGAACTACCTGAACTCTTGTTATTTAACAATGCCAAGATAAATTAATTTTTTCATTCGAGGGCACCTTTAAGCAGAAGTTGATTTTCAAAATTGTGAGTGTCAAGCCTAGCTCTTTTGGGGCTAAAAATCAATCCTGCAGTGCCTGAAACAGTGTCTGAAACACAGGCCAGATATCCATCCAACTCTTTGCTGGCTTCATGTGTTGTCTGTTTCAAAGAAGCGAAAAAATCTTCATCATCAGAAGAACTGTTGGCCATGGGTGCTCTTGATTCTGTGGCTGATTTTTGACTTCCTCCATTTTCTTCCACTGACTGTTATACAGTGGGTACGGAAAGTATTCAGACCCCCTTAAATATTTCACTCTTTGTTATATTGCAGCCATTTGCTAAAATCATTTAAGTTCATTTTTTTTCCTCATTAATGTACACACAGCACCCCATATTGACAGAAAAACACAGAATTGTTGACATTTTTGCAGATTTATTAAAAAAGAAAAACTGAAATATCGCATGGTCCTAAGTATTCAGACCCTTTGCTCAGTATTTAGTAGAAGCACCCTTTTGATCTAATACAGCCATGAGTCTTTTTAGGAAAGATGCAACAAGTTTTTCACACCTGGATTTGGGGATCTTCTGCCATTCCTTCTTGCAGATCCTCTCCAGTTCTGTCAGGTTGGATGGTAAACGTTGGTGGACAGCCATTTTTAGGTCTCTCCAGAGATGCTCAATTGGGTTTAAGTCAGGGCTCTGGCTGGGCCATTCAAGAACAGTCACAGAGTTGTTGTGAAGCCGCTCCTTCGTTATTTTAGCTGTGTGCTTAGGGTCATTGTCTTGTTGGAAGGTAAACCTTCGGCCCAGTCTGAGGTCCTGAGCACTCTGGAGAAGGTTTTCGTCCAGGATATCCCTGTACTTGGCCGCATTCATCTTTCCCTCGATTGCAACCAGTCGTCCTGTCCCTGCAGCTGAAAAACACCCCCACAGCATGATGCTGCCACCACCATGCTTCACTGTTGGGACTGTATTGGACAGGTGATGAGCAGTGCCTGGTTTTCTCCACACATACCGCTTAGAATTAAGGCCAAAAAGTTGGTCTCATCAGACCAGAGAATCTTATTTCTCACCATCTTGGCAAACTCCATGCGGGCTTTCATGTGTCTTGCACTGAGGAGAGGCTTCCGTCGGGCCACTCTGCCATAAAGCCCCGACTGGTGGAGGGCTGCAGTGATGGTTGACTTTCTACAACTTTCTCCCATCTCCCGACTGCATCTCTGGAGCTCAGCCACAGTGATCTTTGGGTTCTTCTTTACCTCTCTCACCAAGGCTCTTCTCCCCCGATAGCTCAGTTTGGCCGGACGGCCAGCTCTAGGAAGGGTTCTGGTCGTCCCAAACATCTTCTATTTAAGGATTATGGAGGCCGCTGTGCTCTTAGGAACCTTAAGTGCAGCAGAAATGTTTTTGTAACCTTGGCCAGATCTGTGCCTTGCCACAATTCTGTCTCTGAGCTCTTCAGGCAGTTCCTTTGACCTCATGATTCTCATTTGCTCTGACATGCACTGTGAGCTGTAAGGTCTTATATAGACAGGTGTGTGGCTTTCCTAATCAAGTCCAATCAGTATAATCAAACACAGCTGGACTCAAATGAAGGTGTAGAACCATCTCAAGCATGATCAGAAGAAATGGACAGCACCTGAGTTAAATATATGAGTGTCACAGCAAAGGGTCTGAATACTTAGGACCATGTGATATTTTGTTTTTTCTTTTTTAATAAATCTGCAAAAATGTCAACAATTCTGTGTTTTTCTGTCAATATGGGGTGCTGTGTGTACATTAATGAGGAAAAAAATGAACTTAAATGATTTTAGCAAATGGCTGCAATATAACAAAGAGTGAAAAATTTAAGGGGGTCTGAATACTTTCCGTACCCACTGTAATTTCCAGGTCAACAAAGAGCTTAGAACCCAAGAGGCGACACTCTGATACTTTTTAGGCAACAGTCACTAGATGGCGCTCCGGTAGCGCGGCTACTATTATGGGGTGAAAATATTAACTGGACCATTGAATCCTTCACATCTTATGCACCCAAAATCGCTGAATTTCACTGCCAAATCAGAAGCACAGTAGAACAGTTTTTTAAATTGTCACCAGTAAATTGTATGGCTCCTACAGTAAATGTTGTATTGTCTTATATACGTTTTATTTTACCAGTTGTGGAATCCAACCATTCATCCATCTGAGGTAACGTAGTTAGCCTACTTTATTGAGCATTTTCATTTTATGAAACTTTACACATTTTTTAATAGTAAATTAATAATTAATTAATTTAAGATCATCATGTTTGCAGCGAACAATATATTTCAGACCTAGTGGAGTAATAATAATAATATCTAGATCTGAACTGAAATAAGCTATATTGTACGTTTTAATGGATCACGCTACAAACATAATGATCTTAGGTTCTGCTGTGTCCATTATCGCATAATTCCCACTTTTGGACACTTTTGCTTCAATGGACATTAGACAACACTGCAAAATCAAGCTGTTATATTCATATATTTATTGTCCAACATTCCCAATTTTTCTGATGCATGTCATAATTTCAATTTCATATGTCGGTATTAATTCAGTGTTTATAAGTCTAATACTAATACTAGATCTTTTAAACTGACTGAGAGCAAAAAGTTTTTGTGAAAAAGGTTTTATTTATTTATTTATTTATTTTTAAACAAAGCAGCTGATATTGCCATAGAAACTAGTGGACTGCCAAGTCGCCTTCACCCCAAAATGGCAGAAATACAAGGCTGCTGCTGGCGCAGGTGTTGCAATGGAACATTCTGTTGAGTGTTACTTCTTGTTAGTGTATATTTTTTGAGGTCAAGGTGCTGAGCATTGTGGTAATTGATGCAACATGACGTCACTTCCAAAGGACCAATGAACATGTCTGACCAATTTCATGGAATGTGAAAATGAATCTCATTGAATAAATAACCATTAAATTAAACTGGTCATCAGCGCAATTCAATTGGTTTGGTAATAGCAAAAGAAAATAGAATGAAGTGATCTCCAAAAAATAAGTACTTTTTGACTGTAAATAAAATTGTAAGGAGTAAAAAGTACTCTTTTTTCTCAAAAAATGTAATCAAGTAAAAGTAAAAGTATTGATTTTTAAATGTACTCAAGTAAAGTAAAAATCCCCAAAAATAATACTTAAGTACAGTAATCAAGTAAAATTACTCAAGTACTTTACACCTCTGGTGTCTATATAAGTACTTCAGTCATGGCACTGAGTATGTACGTCTGATGACACATCCCAACTGAGTCATTCTTAAGAGAATCCCAAGACTATCCACCCGGTGCATTGCTGCTTTTACTCTGTTCCACTGCAGTCGATGACTTGCGCCTCCGGTGTTCCTTTAATCAATCTGTAGCCTGCATGTGGCATTCTGGTTGTGTAGTAATTCCTAAAGTGAAATTCAATAAAGAGAAATGGATACAAATTATCAATGACATTTGTACTGACTATAAATTAGACCATAGTCACTCAAAATAGTGTTGTACCAAGCAATAATGAAGAGCTCACACGTTTGTGTCCGACTTCAGTCTTTACTGGATGAACACTGCTCGGACATATGCAGAGTTAAAGGGTTAGTTCACCCAAAAATAAAAATTCTGTCATTAATCACCTCTCACTCATGAGAGGTATAAGACTTGTCCATAGACAGCAATATAACCAACACTTTCAAGGTCCAGAAGACATAGGCAATGTTCACACAGCAGCAGAATATGGTTGTCAGTCCTGTATTTGAGTCCTTAATACGGTTATGTTCACACACAGTAGGGTTATTTATGGGAGTGACAACCGCATTCCGAACTCACTGTCACTAGTTGTCTGTCACATCGGTCAAGTCACAGAGTGCGAGAGAGCCAGTGTTTTGTGTGCTTTCACTCTCGGTAACTTACTGCGCCAGAGATGTAGTTGTGATGAGCTGTGCGTCATCTGAAGATGTTAAATCCAGTCACTGTTCTCCACCGGAGCAGCTCCTGTCAATTTTGTGATTCTTTTCGAAATTCAAATGCCTTGTCATGTGCGAGATGTCGCAAAGGACGTGACACGCGAGCGCAACAGTTAAAGACTCCGGCTAGCGTGTTTACATGCTGCTATTGGTTAATGAAGTTATGATGGATAAACTTGTGGTTCAATTAGTCTCTTTTCATGTCAAAAGTGATGAGACTTTTCAGTTTTATGGACGTTGCCATCTTTAATATTATGTTGGTCACTGTCGTTATGGTTACTAGTAAGAGAATACGGGCTTGACTCTCATTGCACGTTCATACAGGTAGTGCTGTGTGAACGGGACATTTCAAGACTCACACCTGTAACTAAATGCAGTTGTCAATCCCAAAAACTGACAGTGTGAACGTGGCCATAGTTAAAACAGTCGACGTAACTGCAGTGGTTCAACCTTAATTTTATGAAGCGGCGAGAATACTTTTTGTGTGCAAAAACAAAACAAAAATAACTTCATTCAACAATATTTTCTCTTCCCTATCATTATCCTTATGCAGATGACAGTAAGCACAGTGAAGGCTTCCATGTTTACGCCCGAATGCTGGCTCAGTATTGGCTAAAGCTGATCATGTGAGCAGCACGACACATGCGTGTGATGCTGACACAGGAGTCGGCCAATAGAGTACCTCAGGGATGACGTGTTTTTGTAGGCCAACCCTACGAAACAGGTTCCCTCGATGGAAAGCCTATGCATTTTTCCATTAGACTTTTGGAAAATCGCAAAAAATAAGCTCTGTGTTTAACAAAGGGTTATGACACTTACACGTTTTGTCTATCAAAATAATCTTTACAAGTTAACTTTTATACATTTTGAAGCCTAAATAAAGTCGTCAGATATAAAATCTGCACTGTGTATGAATACTTATCCACTTTTTCATGAGAAATGCTGTCCAAATGTCCTGTTTATCATGATGACGTCTAAAGTCCCCGCCAAAGGAAGTAGTCTGTTTTATCAACTTGTTAGCAACCACCGTTTTTTAAGACACAATAAAGGTTTAAAAAAAAATCACAAGCGGGTTATAACTGGTGTGTTTTATGTCATAGATCAAGTAAGGTTGAATCACTGCAGTCACATAGACTGTTCTAATAACTTTCTGGACCTTGAAAGTGTTGATTATATTGCTGTCTATGGATGAGTCATATACCTCTCGGATTTCATCATAAAATATCTTTGTGGCGACCAGGGCGGGCAAGAGCCATAAGGGAACGGCGCGAGGCCGGTGGCGTGAGATTTAATGAGCCCCCCCTGGGAGGCGCACCGGCCTTCAGTCTCTAATGGAGGAGCTCCGGAAGCATAAAAGGAGGAGTGACGACAGTGAAGGATGAGAGAGGACCAGGCCTGGATATTATTTAATGTTTTATTATGTTTGTGTGGCCGGCAGACGTCCGTGAGGGTCTGCCAGCATTTCTTTCCTTTGGTTTTTGGTTTATTTATATATTAAAGTTTGTTAAATGTTCACCGGTTCCTGCCTCCTTCTTCCCACATCTACGAACCATGTTACATTGGTGCCGAAACCTGGGAGGAAGGAGGGACATGCTGTAGGAGAGCCCTTGCTGCTGAGGGGGATCGCGGTGCTGTGGAGTTCTGGCAGCGCGGGAGTGAAGACCGCGAGAGGCTGCCCGAGGCGGTGGTACTGGAACCTTGTCAAAGGTGGGACGGAGACCCGGATGCAGTGCCGTCATCTGCCGTGGGCCGGAGCCTGCTACCGTCCGCCATAAAGGGGAGGAGCAGGGGACGGCGGACTCGTTGCCGGCTGCCCTCAACTGGAGAAGCCATCGCCAGCCGCCAGGAGGCGGTCGAGGATCGGGCCATCCACCGAGCGTCCAGTGCCATCGCATGGCACTGCTGAGGACCGAGCATTACTTTCCTTTGGTTTTTGGTTTATTTATATATTAAAGTTTGTTAAATGTTAGCCGGTTCCTGGCTCCTTCTTCCCACATCTACGAACCGTGTTACACTGGTGCCGAAACCTGGGAGGAAGGAGGGACATGCTGTCGGAGAGCCTTTGCTGCTGAGGGGATCGCGGTGCTGCGGAGTTCTGGCAGCGCGGGAGTGAAGACCGCGAGAGGCTGCCCGAGGCGGTGGTACTGGAACCTTGTCAAAGGTGGGACGGAGACCCGGATGCAGTGCCGTCATCTGCCGTGGGCCGGAGCCTGCTACCGTCCGCCATAAAGGGGAGGAGCAGGGGATGACAGACTCGCTGCCGGCTGCCCTCAACTGGAGGAGCCATCGCCGGCCGCCAGGAGGCGGTCGAGGATCGGGCCATCCACCGAGCGTTCAGTGCCATTGCATGGCACCGCTGAGGACCGAGCGGCAGTGTCTGGGAACCGGACCCATAATTTTTTTTTTCTTTCTTTTTCCTCTCTCCCCTCTCTTGTCCTGTCGCTCCCCTTGCTTCTGTCTCCTTTCTCTCATCTCGTCTGTCCTTACCCCCAGGTGCTGCGGCCTCCCGGGGGGGAGTAAACGCAGTCGCGGGAGTACCCCCCGGCCTGCGAGCAGCGATGAGGGTATGTGGCGACCAGGGCGGGCGAGAGCTGCGAGGGAACGGCGCGAGAGTTAATGAGCTCCACCTGGGAGGCGCACCGGCCCTGAGTCTCTCACGGAGGAGCTCTGGGAGCATAAAAGGAGGAGCGACGACAGTGAAGGACGAGAGAGGACCACGCCCGAACTTTACATTATGTTTTATTATGTTGGTGTGGCCGGCAGATGTCCGCGAGGGTCTGCCGGCATTACTTTCATTTTGTTCTTTGTTTATTTTATTAAAGATTATTGTTTTAACGTTCGCCGGTTCCTGCCTCCTTCTTCCCGTACATACGAACTGTGTTACAATCTTAATTTGTGTTCTGAAGATGAACGAAGGTCTTGGAACGACATGGTGGTGTGTAATTAAAAACAGAAATTTTTGATTTTTGGGTGAACTAACCCTTTAACAACCACTCAGCATTCAGTATGCAAATCACCACACATGGGCTATTAATATTAATTACTTTCATTAGACCTCTATGCAGTCTAAAAATTTAATTTTTGAAACTTTTTGTCATCATTAGTTAAAACCACAAAATTCAGTATTTGAATTCATTGGGGTCTTTATAGGGGAGGGAGTGGGGTAAGATGAGTCAGTGGGTAAGTTGACCCACCCCCTGTATCTTGGCGAACATAAACTTTTACTGTCATGTGACCATATATTTTAGAACCACCCATCATTTGTGCCAGACTGTGAAAAGGAGAAGCACATGGGAAGAGTGGAAGTCGTTATGTACTTTAAAAACTGCTTTTGGCTTGTCAAAGTAAAATTTTAACATAACAGATGTAACGGATGTTTCAGCAAATTTGTCCAGGTCTAATATTTATGATGCATATTTTTTTAACAACGTATAAAACCATGCAAGTCATTTAGCTAAATATTAGCCTGAATTGGTAAGCTAGCTAGCTTTACTAAAATGGCAGCTATGGGGCAAATTGAGCCAAATGCTGTGGGGTAAATTGAGCCTAGCGTTTTAACTTACCCCACTATAAGGCACTGAAGTTAAGTTAAATCTCTGAAGTATAAACTGGTATAATTTAATTGTAATATTACGCAACTGGTTTATTTTGTCTTTCTCTCTCTCTCTCTCTCTCTCTCTCTCTCTCTCTCTCGAGTTTATTTGATAGGAACAGTGTACAAGTACACCAAATCCTTCTCTGATACGAACCAGAGGATTGTTTAATATATCTTTCCACCTGTAGTCTCTAATGGCCTAACATGGTTGACACTGCAGAAAAACTACCATGTCAAGAACCTTTTGACTAAAATGTTTATTAGTTTCAGTGACATATATTCATTCTAATTTGGTTAAACCTCTCTGTTTAGTCTGTTTTTGGGAAGGTTACAACTTTGGTGTTCAACATATTGTTTTAGAAATGCAAACAATTAAAGAAATTGGAATTTCAACTTCATTTTGTTAGTTTTATGTTGTTTAAGTTAACTTTAAAGGGTTAGTTCACCCCAAAATTAAAATTCTGTCATTAATTACTCACCCTCATGCTGTTCCACACCCGTAAGACCTTCATTAATCTTCGGAACACAAATTAAGATATTTTAGTTGAAATCCGATGGCTCAGTGAGGCCTCCATAGGGAGCAATAACACTTCCTCTCTCAAGATCCATAAAGGTACTAAAAACATATTTAAATCGGTTCATGTGAGTACAGTGGTTCAATATTAATATTATAAAGCGACAAGAATATTTTTGGTACGCACCAAAAAAACAAACTAACGACTTATTTAGTGATGGCCGATTTCAAAACACTGCTTCATGAAGCATCGGAGCATAAATGAATCAGTGTGTCGAATCATGATTCAGATCGCGTGTCAAACTGCCAACGGCTGAAATCACATGACTTTGGTGGTCCGAACAGCGGATTCGATACACTGATTCATTTGTGCTCCGAAGCTTCCTGAAGTAGTGTTTTGAAATCGGCCATCATCGTTATTTTGTTTTTTTGGTGCACCAAAAATATTCTTGTCGCTTTATAATATTAATATTGAACCACTGTACTCACATGAACCGATTTAAATATGTTTTTAGTACCTTTATGGATCTTGAGAGAGGAAGTGTCCATTGCTCCCTATGGAGGCCTCACGGAGCCATCGGATTTCAACTAAAATATCTTAATTTGTGTTCCGAAGATTAACGAAGGTCTTACAGGTGTGGAACGGCATGAGGGTAAGTAATAAATGACAGAATTTTCATTTTTGGGTGAACTAACCCTTTAAGAAAAGAAATATGAATATTGTAAACAGAAATTTGATTATTAAATTATCTTTACAATTTCACATGGGTTTGATTCAGATTCAGATGGTTAGTTTACACCGACCTACTGACTCGGCTCAACTTACCCCTAACCTGGGGTAAATTGAGCCACAGGATCACTTTTTTATAAGAAGCCATATTTTTAGATCCCTTTGTCATAGACATATTCTGATCATTTAAAATGATTGTAAACATCCTGAAATTACTTAAGATACTTTCATTATACTTCTGCTTCATTTTCCACATAAGTAAAAATGGCTCATCTTACCCCACTCTCCCCTACTCTGCCTTGTTGAAAACACTGGGGGGGGACTCAATTTCCCAGCATTCCCCATAAAGCCCAACCCACCCATGAGTTTGTCTCTACATCTCAGCTAGTAGTTTGATGCACACAGTAGTTTTTGTGATATAAAGCCCTAGCAACACTCTTCAAGATAGCCTATAGAGAAACATTTGTAAAAGTGTTTTGTGATGTGACATGCGTTCATAACGGAACCGCCTCCGATCATCAACACGCGCACTTCGGCTAAAAACACCAATGCTAACTGCAATGTGGCTGCTCTTATTGAGGAAGTGTTGTTAGCTTTAAAGTGAACTAATCCAGCAGTGAATTTATGTTGAATTATTTTTGTAGTCAGCAGACAGTCTAGTATTTTAAACGATCTGGATTCAAATTGGATTCGGTCTGTGCACATACACAGATAAACTGACGCGACTGGTCTTATTTTGATACGCATATAGCGCGATGACTTGACTTGACTTGATGGTGTGTCTGTCTCGCACTCGTCTGTGACCTATTTGAATGGTGACGTCACGCCGTTAATCTTTAATTTCCGAGCACGCTGTGCGCAATAACATTCAGTCGCACCGGTTAGAAGCAGCTGGATTTGAAGTTCGTATCTGAAGCCTGGATCTACCGCTAGAATGGGGTCTAACGGAGACCTCAACGCAAACTCGCAGTGTCTCAGTAGCACTGGAGACCTGGTCCTGGACAAAGCGATCAGTCAGTGGATGACCTGGGATAAGGTGAGAATGCAACTACTTTTTAACATTATCACACTGACATTATGACTGGTTGCCAACCATTGCCACTGGCAGCCGGTTTTTTTTTTTTTTTTTTTTTTCACATTGTTCAGACGTTGTTTGTCTTTGTTTGGCTGTGCATTAATTTTTAAATAGGGCATCTGCTTATGAATGCAATTCATTTTTGTGTCATGACCATGAAATGCAAAGTTAAGAGAGGAAACATCACAGTGCATTTCACTGCATTGCAGTACCAACTTGAGTCATGAGCTGTGGTGGTAGATGGTATCAAAATACCATGGTAATTTGATTATATACAGTGGTACTGAAACATGTAAATTCTGTGGCCTATGAATTTTAGTACCGTGGTATGAAAATAACATGGTATTTGTATCTAATTCCACCGCTGTACCATGGTACTACACCAGTACTCTTTTGTAACAGATGGTACTTGTCTCCAAAAAGCATGTTCTTGTTATCCTTACAAAAAGTGCTGTGGCCGTACCATGACACAGTGCTGATGTGAAATCAGATTTCCAACACTAAAATTGATGGTATGTACACGGTTTTCCAAGATTCTTCCAAAAATGCAATGCTTCTTTGATAGTATATGCCCAAAAAACAAGGTATCACCATAACACCTTTTTTTTATATATATAAAGCACTTGTCCAAAAAGGCTATACTATTACATTAGTAACATATGAGTTGATTGAAGTGCTATGGAGTATCATATAAATACAAATGTGCATAAATTAGCTGAAGTGTCATCCAGTAGGTCATATCCTGTTTCCTGAATGACTGAATGGTGTGACCAGCCTCTCTGTCAATCTGTTATTCTAGCGTGCTGGAGATTTGATGCCAAAAGCGGCTTGTGCTTTAAATATTGAGCCTTCAGAGAATGTGGTACATTATAACAGCTATTTTAGTGCTATTATTAGAAGTTACACATTGTTTTGTATTGATATAAATACAGTTTGCAGCTCTTTTTTTGCACAGGCAAATTTAATAGTCATATGTCTGGCTGACCTCCTCCTGCAAATGTCAAACTCGGCCTGCACTGGATGACTTGTGCATGTAGTAGTACACTACAGGGCAAGCAGCTGGCAGTTGTAATAAAAAGCCATTAGCTCAGCAAAAATAGACAGAAAGTTGCACATTTCCTTCCGTGTTATGTTTAAATGGTACTTTTACTGATTGTGTACTTTCAGTGCTATTTAGACATTCCTGTGTTCACATATTTGAGTGGCTCAGCTAGCTTACATGTTTGGATTATTTGAAAGCATGTTCAGTCTAGGTCACAGAGATAAGCTTTCAGCAACGGAAAAAAAAAAAATAAATAATAATAATTTTCCATCCTGACTGTTGAAAAAAAAAAAAAAAAATCTATGATTAGATGCATTAGCACTAATGACTCATTTATGGTCCTGACATCCTAAAGCAAATGCTGGGAAAAGTGTCTGGTGCTGCCCACTTTTTTCACTTTTTATATGTGAGGACATTATTGATTTTTGATGTGGTCAATAGCTTGTCATTTGCTATTGCCTGCGGTGTCCTAGAATCTTGTTTGTCCTTAAAAATCCCTTCCAAATTACATATTAATGAGCTTATGCATAAGTTCAAGATGTTTTATTTTTTTAAAACATTTTTTTTTTTTTACATAATCAGTTGTACCAGACCAATAAGACTTTGGTTAATCTTTGAAACAAATTTAGATTATTTTTTTTTTTATTAATCAAGGCTCATAATTGCGACCAATTTAGTCACGTATGCTCCCTAAATTTAACGTGTGCGACCTTAAAATATATTTGGGAGCATTTGTGCGAGTGCAAATAATTGTTGAGGTGCAACCTGTTTTCATTTCTCTACAAAACATTTGCTAATTACAGCACAGTATGTGCTAGGGGTGTAAGAAAATATCGATACACGCAAATATCGCGATATTATGTTTGGCGATACTGTATCGATTCTCAAAAACACTGTTTATTTATTTATTTATTTATTTATTTATTTACATCCAAGATTCGTGACTTTGTGTTCGGTTTAAACCACAGACTATATAAAACCCAACCACTAGATGTCAGTGTTAACTCAGAACATAAACTGACGTGTAGCCGAAGAAGCGCGAGGTGCATCAATAGCGTTAGCATTAGCAAACCCAGCTCACAAGACGATAGAATTATTCCTCTCCCGCGGCATACAGAGCTGAAGTGTGCACTCATTTTGACTTCAACTATAAAGGACCCGACAAGGAGATCGACAAGAGTCAGTTGTTTGCAAAGTAGGCCATGTTAAAATCCAAAACTTGGGAAATGCATTGAATCTGAGAGCTCACTTAATATCCCGATGCCATCTGTGCTACTGAGAGAGGTGTTTGATAAAATATGTAGTATGTACTGCACATTTTCCTCTCAGTAACAAAATAAACACACAACATAAATGACAGCGGTGACAGCAGAAAGAAAGCATCTGATCATAGCAATGTGGATATGTTTGCATAGCTCTGTTCAGCATTTCAGTTAAGGCACGTTTATTTAAATAGCACTTTATACAATAGACTGCTTTAAAGCAAGCAGCTTTACAGTATTACAACAAACAGCATTCAGTCATGAAATGGACTATGCAGTAGTTGTTAAATAGTTTAGAAATTAAAATCTGTGAACCTTTAAAACATATACACATAGAATCCTGCAGTCACTTTAACTATTTTCCCTTAGATTGCACAAAATAGTGATTAGTGATATAAATGTAAATGAGACCGTATAGATTAAATAAAATAAAGTTGTTTGTAAGGTTTTATGCATATGGTGGTGTGTTCTTTATGATGTTTTTTTCGTTTTTTCAAAAAAAAAAAAGAAATATCGCAATATATCGCCTTTCTTACAGTATCGCAATATATCACAATATATCGTATCGTGATACGTATCGTATTGCCAGATTCTTGGCAATACACAGCCCTAGTATGTGCCTGCTGTGAGCTGCTGATATACTGACCGGTCCACCGTTCTATTACATAACCAATAAAACTTAATCTATATTATGTTCTTAAGTTTAAAGCAGATTTTAGGTTAGTTAATATTAGCAATCAATCACTCCCTTTCACGGCGCTCCGTTGTCACGTGACAGGGAGCACCAAGACTATGAAAAGCCGTCATCAATGGAGCTCCGATATTACGATTCACCATGGCAACAGCATGTGACAAAATGACGTCTGCATACTTCTGAGTCAATGCAAGTTTAATTCTTATCACTGTTATAATATCAAAGGTGAAAACTGGTAGAATGGCAAGTTATTGAACAAAAAAAAAGAACAAAAAAAATAATTTAACAGGATGCAATAATAAGAGTGTACATGATTTTATCATTATTAAACTCT